>NW_024096475.1:0-1200000 GCF_016545835.1 Crotalus tigris | reverse complement strand
ATATCAGAGGAGTCAAATAAAAACAAAAGTGAATTTTCAACTTGATTTTCTAAATTTCATAAAAAAGTAGAAGTTAAATATACAATAACCCCCCCCCCAAATGAAGCTGCAAATGAATGAAATTAAAACCATTTTCTTTGTAGGGGGCTGATCTTCCCATAGAAACCTCGTAAATTATTTATCGGTCTGCTTAAAACACCTGAAAGATATTGACATGGGAATCCCTTGAAGGGCACAATGTCTATCTTGAAGAAAATTCATTTCTACAATTATTTATCTTTCCCCATGCACTCCTGAGGAGTTTTAGCCATCTGTTTACATCGGTGCCAATCTGAGACAGGCAATTTGGTGTCAATGCTAGCACTTTTGAATTCCTTTTACACATTTCTTCAGTTGCCCTAGTCTGTGTTATGTTTTAAGAAAAATCCCCCAATTTATTTTTCTTTAGCTTATTTAGCTTTCTGGCACAATAGCTTATTTGCTGTCTGTTTTTATTGCTGCCATGTATTTTTCTGTATTTTGTTTTATGTATTTTAATTGCATATTTCATTGACTTTCTATTTACTGTTCTCGTGTAATAATTTGTGTTAATGATTTTGATAATATCATGATAGTTGCAGATTATTCTGTTTGACTTTTATTTGGTTTTCATCATTAATATTTTACTATCATTTCTAATTTTAATTACTGGGGTTTGTCAGTAATTGATACTGAGTATTCGTGATTTACATGTTACATAAATGAATGTTCTCCTCTACAAATACAGCAGTATTTTCTTTGAGTATTTATTGCAAGATATTTATTCAAACATCAAGTAACTTACCTTTTTTTTTTTCAAATAACCACAGACTATTTTAAAATCATTGAAGGAATATATTCTAGTTGATTTGAATGACAGTAAATCTTGCTAAAAAGATTCATAATGGTGAAACAAACTTAACTTCAGCCTCTATATCCATAATGTGCTTTGATTGCCTCATATTTTTGAATAAAAATAGAAATATCAACCAATCATATTCAAGACTTGTCAAATTTTTAGGGAAGGCAGATTGCCCAGGATGATGGATTAAAGGAGGTATAGTCTATATGTATGTACCAAAGTCACTGTCAAATATTGAGCATTTTTGACATTTAATTAAGAATTTGAGCAATAACATGCAGAAGCTGTAGAATCTTTACAGTCTTCAAAATCCTTAAATGAAATGGAGGAAGGGGAATGTCATTTATAGGGCCATACAAACTGCATCTTCAACACTTCCTTAAAGAAGCTGGATTCCAAAACTCACGCAGTATCAGCATAATCTTTGGACAATGCATGTTATAGGAGTGGCAGGCAATTTCTTGAGTTCTAGTTCAGCTCTAGGTTGTGTCATCCAGTACTACTGATCTCTTTTAATCCTCCCATGTATTTTGAAAGATAAATAGGAAACAAACTGCTACCAAATCTTCTTAAACGTCCTTTCATAATCCAGAAGGGAAAGTTCTCTTTGACGTCTCTGGGATCCTCTTCCCGAATTATTGGTGACCATTTGTTGCAAAGTGCTACAAATTAATTTGTACTTTGGTAGCACTTTCCAAAAGTGGCTTCAACATGGATAAATATTGCCCATCTGTTTTACTAAGCTGCCCTTTCTCTCTTTTCTTTTTTTCTTTTCTTTTTTGAAAACCCAGCTGAGGAAGTGGAGAGACTGGCTGCAATGCGTTCGGACTCATTGGTTCCAGGGACACACACCCCTCCCATAAGGAGGAGAAGTAAGTTTGCCAATCTAGGAAGACTTTTCAAGCCATGGAAATGGAGGAAGAAGAAGAGTGAAAAGTTCAAGCACACATCAGCAGGTAAGTTGCAAACCTCTTTTCAGCACTGAATTGGATTAATATTTGTTTTGATCAATATTTGTTTCCCCTCACCCCCAAAGTAAAATAGAATTGCTATGCTACAATTATCTCAATGTTTGGATGATTGGTAGCTCTATAGCAGTAGTTCTCAACCTGTGGGTCGGGACCCCATTTGGGGTTGAATGACCATTTCACGGGGGTCGCCAAACAACACAGTCCGCCATTTTTTCCCCTTTTCCTTAGCTGTGCTACTCCCTTTTATTCTCTTGGCTTTTGAAAGCCAATAGAATAGACTCTCTTGAATAGAGTCTAATTCTATTGGCTTTCAAAAGCCAATAGGAATTGTCCAGGCTGTCTCTGCCCTGCTGAGCCCGCCAAAAGTCCCATTCTGCAAACAGTGCTGCACCAGTTGAGTAGTCCTCGACTTACAACCAGTTGGGGGTCGCAGCATTAAAAAGGTTGAGAACTACTGCTCTATAGTAATCTATAGAGTAGCAGTAGAAGTGCTTAGGTGGAAACAGAAAAAAAAACAAAACAAAACCAGATGTCCCTTAACCTTTTTCCCTCTATTGCTTTGCCTGCAGGTTAAATGCCTTGTTAGTCTATGATGTGGGTGGGCAACTATGGCAATTTTACAACATGTGGACTTCAACTCCCAGAATTCGATGCTGGCTCAAGAATTCTTAGAACTGAAGCCCACAACCAGTGATGGGATTTAAGTATATGAACAACCGGTTCTCTGTGTGGATGCCACTTCCGGAAGTCTATTCTGGGCCTGGAAAACAAAAAATTAGCTACTGGTTCTGCCGAAGTGGTGCGAACCAGCTGAATCCCACCACTGTCCACAAGTCATAAGTTGCTATAATTGCCTCACCCTGGTCTATGGCCTGAACAGGCACATTTCTTTTATGGAGTGGAAATGCATCACAATATATTCCACTTTTTACACAGAAAGAGGTGAACACACTGTGGTATTAGAATCCATCTTTCTCCATGACATGTCTTTACTCACCGACAAGTCTCAATCTGTATAGTTGCTTTGTTGGCATACATTTTCTCAATTTTCCTTCTTTATTGTTGCTTCCTGTAATCTATAAGATTTATCTTGACCAGATTTTCAAAACATCCAATATGTCTCTTAGTATTTGCTTTTAAGGAGCCAGATACCATTCTTTGCTTCCAGAAATCAACACTTTTTTAGTTTTCTCTTTAAATTGCTCAACATATTGTGCTAAAAGCGTTTTTCTATAGACTAGCCAAGGTGGTGGGTGTTAATTCCCAATGTTCATTTGCATGAGAGATAGGAAACTCATTCAGGAAGCTAAAGAGAATATCGAGGTAATTAATTTATGAGTTCCAATTAAAATGTCTTAAATGTAGAGTAAGAGCCTTCCTGGATCTGACAAAATGTTTATTCAAACATCCTATTTCCCTTAGTGACCAAAGAGAAGGCTTTGAGGAAATTTTCTTGCTCTTATTGTCCCAACAACTAGTCTTCACCATTCTGTTGCCTAAAAATAGGGTGCAAGCTTTCAAGTATAGCAGAATTTTTGGGCCGGATGAAGAGGCAGGGGAAAAAGGAAAGAGTGGTAGGAAATGTGGCTTTGAAGATTTTGTACCAGTTTATAACTGGAACAGTTCTATCGGGGTAATTAGATAAATGTAATGACCCAAGGCCAAAGTTAGGGAGCAGCTGAATGTGAATGGTGATGAGCTTGTATAGGAAAACCAAGTGGCACAGTGGTTAGAATGCAAAATTGCAGGCAAACTCTGCCCATAGCCTGGAGTTTGATCCTAACAAGGCTCAAGGTTGACTCAGTCTTGCATCCTTCTGAGGTACGTAAAATGAGCAATCAGATTGTTGGGGGCAATGCGCTGACATTATAAATTGTCCAGAGAGTGCTATAAAGCACTATCGAGCCGTATATAAGTCTAAGTGCTATTGCTATTGTTATAAGTGGCTATCGAAAAAAAGCGAGACTACAGGTAGTCCATGATTTACAATAGTGCATTTAGTGACCATTCAAAGTTACAACGGCACTGAAAAAAGGGACTTATGACCGTTTTTCACACTCATGACTGTTGCAGCATTCCCATGCTAACGGGATCAAAATTGAGATGATTGGCAAGTGACTCATATTTATGAAGGTTGCAGTGTCCTGGGGTCATGTGATCCACCTTTTGCAAACTTCTGATAAGTAAAGTCAATGGGGAAGCCAGATTCACTTATCAACTGTGTTACTAACAACTGTGGCAAGAAAAGTCGTAAAGCAGGCAAAATTCACTTAACAACCATCTCACTTAACAACAGAAATTTTGGTTATAACTGAAAAACTGTCCCTTTTTTCAGCGTCCTTGTAACTTTGAATGGTCACTAAATGAACCATTGTAAGTCGAGGACTTGGAGCAAAGTAGTCATGTATATGTAATCGTATTCTAGTGGCTGCTAAAAATCTTTTTTTGAACAAGCCTCCTTATTTTTTTTCAAGTTTTTGCTAACAACAAAGCAATACTGTACCCTTAAATCAATTAGAGAGAGAGAGAGAGAGAGAGAGAGAGAGAGAGAGAGAGAGAGCAATCTAGAGCTTATTCAGACACTTAATCACTTCAAGCACAGTATTTGAACAGTCAAAACCCTCAAGGGGGAGATTTCTTTTTTTCAGATCCTTTAATTATGTAAGCACCCCAATTCTACTTATGTATTGAACTTTCTGCTATCGTACTCAGGGCAACAAAGCCTGCGTCCTTTGGGAATGAAGACAAGAGAGCAGGTGGTATAGACAGTTTTGTAGAACACTGAAAACACTTTGCCGGGTTCTCGTCTGGTGAAAATATATCCGTAGTATTATTTCCTGCAACACATCCTAGGATTTGATGGGTTGCTTTTTAATTATGAAGGTAGCACCATAATTTCTCCCCAGGGTCATTGAGAATATTGTTAACCTGATGATCAACGGAAGAGGGAAACATCGCCAGTGGCTTTTCTCTGTAAAATAGGGGTCTTAGGGATTGTCCAGTACCTTTTACTTCTTCATTCATATTCTCAATGGGATTTTCCCCCACCCTTTGGAGGAGGTGTATGAAATAATAATTAGTGGGAGGCACTTGCCTAATCAAGTCTGACACCTCAAGTTCTTACTACTCATAGTACTTAAATTCAACAGAGAATTCCAAAGTATGTCTAGCAGTTATAGGTAGTTCTCAACTTACAGCCACAGTTTCTGTAGCTAAGGAAGACAGTTGTTAAGGGAGTCACGTCCAATTTCATGGTTTTTTTTGCCACAGTCAAGTCGATCCCTGCACTGGTGAATCATATGGCCTATAAGCAAATGTAGCTTTCCCCGTTGGTTTTCCTTGTTGGAAGCAGGCTGGGGAGATCGCAAGTGGTGGTCACATGACCTCAGGACACCGCAGCTATCGTAGATACATGCCAGTTGCCATGTGCCTGAATTTTGATCACATAACACAGTGATAGTTGTAGGTACACGCACCATTCGTAAGTCACTTTTTTCAATGCTGTTGTAACTTTGAATGGTCACTAAACAAATGTTTGTAAGTTGAAGACCTGCTGTGATATTTTATCCTTGTATTACAGATTCAAAGCTAAGGTTTGCATAGAATGTGATCTAATGAGCTAAATGAGTTGAAGAACCACTGTGGTTGGGTTGATGCCTAATGTTAAACATAAACCATAGCTTAAAATCCCATTCTCTGGGTTCACACTAATTAACATAATATGTGTACACTACTCAGCACTACAGTGTTGGGATTCCTGACCTGGGACAGGAATATTGTCAGAACGTTAAAATAGAAAAAAGCAGATCCTAACTCCACTTTCTGAATACAAAGGCTGACTGGTGTTGATGAACATATTTTTCCAATGCACAAATATAAACCTTCTGACCAAAAGAAATAATATGTAAATATTATTTGGTGGATTTCTACTATGATAAAAGTAGTTCTCACCTAATCCTAAATTGGCATTAGTTGTTGCAATTGTCTATTTTTTTATGAGACTTTGATAATATGGGCATCCAATGAAAGGAGATGTTTACTAAGCTTCTCTACAGCTGAATCTTTTTCAACCTCTTAAAAACTTGCTTAACTGCAAATTTATAACCATTAAGAAGCAAACTTTGACTTACTGGATTTGAAAAGGCTTTTTAAGAATGTACTCACGCTCCTGTTTTTGCTTTAATGACACATTTGTGGGGAAAAAAATCCTTCTATGTATCCAGACTTACAGGAAAGAAATGTTTAATGAGGCCATTTGGATTTTATGCTAATTACACTTCCAGCTGCTATAAAGATTATCTACAATGGCTTCAAACTGCAATTTCGTAGTGCCATTCTAAAATGGTATTTTCTTTTACCAAAGAAGCAAAAAAACAGTGTGAAGTTCATCTGGAAGGAGGGACTTTATATAAACAGGATATAAAGCTGTAATAGGAGAAATAAAAGTGATTCTCTCTGTTTTCTCTATCATAATTGGTGGAATGCGTCACATTTCAAAGGATCTGTCATCAAAAGTAGCAATAATGGTGTTCCTGGAACTGCAGATGCAATTTAAAAAAAAATGTTTCTCCTTTATAAGATAAATGTGTGTCAGTTGCAGCTGTCACACTGAAAATATTTGTAGCCATCTAAACAAACTCAATGCCAGATATCTACTAATGCAATCAGCCACATAATAAAGTGACTGAGACTTATTTTTTTTTTTTCAGAATTTGGAACTGAAATTTGAAATCCTTGTCTAACACTCTTGTGGAAAATGAAAGGACTCTTACGAATTCCAGAGGGTTTTTAGCAGAGAAATGTATTGCACAGGTTCAGAAGCTATAGCAACAAGCAATTCTGAACCCGAGGGCAGGTTCAGACTTCAGTTTTATACTTTCTTTTCCTCAGGAACAAAGGAATACACATTGTAATACACATTGTAATACATTACGTTAGTTTCTCACGGGTATAACATTGTATCCAACTACAATGCACATTAGGTTAGTCACATACTGCTGACACAGCACTATTCCAGTAATTATGCAGACACATCATTATTCTAGTGATTGTTAACTTTTCTACATTAACACTATGCTATATAAGTCTACTCAGAAATAGATTTTGCTGCTGATGGCTGGCTGGGGAATTTTGGCAGTTGAAGTCCATGCCTCTTCGAATTGCTAAGGTTGACAAACACTGATTTACACATTGGTACACACTATTAACTGCCTTATTTATGCAGTGACGAGAGTTGAAACTAAAACCTATCACGTTCTTGGAGAAGTTTCACTTTTTGTAATAAAATGTTAAATGTTACACAATTTTTTTTAACTTGTATCATGAGAATGTTCTGAAAAGAACCTAGTTTTTTCTATGACGTATACCTGGGCCTTCCTACGTGAAAGATTCCTCTATTTAATCAAGAAAATCCTCCAGATCCATTTTTCTACTGAAGGTGTTCAATGGTTTAGAACCATTTTGTACATGCTGAGTGTCACCTTGAATGTACACTCAACCAAAAAAGGCCTAGCTAGTATCAAATCTCTGATAAGTGTAATAGCACTGTGTTTTTTGTTCTCATGGGTCATAGTCTACTTGGTTCAGACCCATAATTTAAAATATGTTAAATATTACCAATGAACTCTCCCTCTGTCCTCACTGAAACTAAGCCTGAATCCAATAATCACTTCACACCTCTGCCATAAAAGGATTAGACCTCACAGCACAGTATGGCAGCAGGTGGTAGGAAATGAGAAACAAAAGGAACTTTGAGCCTTGAGACATTTTTCCCATAGGAATATAACCCAATGTGGAGATCTGTATTTTTCAGAGCTCCACGTTATTACAGAACTTACTAGTAATTTTTGGCCAGCTATTTTCTTTCAACGAAGCCTAACTCACAAAACCAACAATCAAGAAGCAAACAATATTCCTACAGACCTATATCTCTTTTAAATGTAGATTATAAGATTTTTGCAAAAATTTTGGCTAACAGGCTTATGAGGGTTTTGCATCAGGTCATACATAAGGATCAAACGGGTTTTATAACTGGAAGGTACATGAAGAATAATGTCAGATAAATTATTAATTTATTAGAATATTTAGACAAAAATAATCAAGTTCCTGCAGGATTGATATTTCTAGATGCTGAAAAAGCTTTTGATCAACTGAATTGGCAATTTATGTTAAGATTAATTGAGAAAATGAACTTTGGAGAAAAAATTTTACAAGCTCTTGGTCTTATTTATCAAAAACAAACGGCACAACTTATTGTTAATGGGGGTTTATCAGAGGTTTTTACAATAGAAAAGGGGACTAGACAGGGATGTCCATTGTCACCACTGCTGTTTGTTTTAACTTTGGAAATATTGTTGATTAAAATTCGAGAATCACAGGAAATAAAAGGAATAGAAGTTAATAAAAAAGAATATAAATTAAGAGCTTTTGCAGATGACTTGGTAGTCACCCTGTCCCAACCTACTTACTCTGTAGTAGAGTTATTACAATTGATATACCAATATGGATGGGTTTCGGGTTTTAAAATTAACAACAATAAGACTAAAATATTACCTAAAAATATGACCAATTTCGATAAGCAGACTTTGGTTAAATTGACAGATTTTGAGGTTGTTGATAAGGTAAAATATTTGGGGGTTATTTTATCTGTTTCTAATGCAAAATTATACAAAAATAATTATGAAAGATTATGGGTCAGGATACAAAGAGATTTGAAAAATTAGGAGAAATTGCAATTATCCCTTTTGGGAAGAATTGCGGTGATTAAAATGAATGTTCTGCCAAAGTTCCTTTTTTTGTTTCAAATGATACCTATTTTAAAGAATGAGGTTAATTTAAATGAATGGCAGAAAGGTATCAATAAGTTTATTTGGGCGGGGAAAAAACCAAGAGTAAAGCTTAAAATAATACAAGACATTCGTCAGAGAGGTGGACTCAAGGTACCGAATTTGAAATTGTATTATGATGCGGTGGTTTTAACATTAATTAGTGATTGGGTTAATCTAACAAATGTAGAAATACTCCTCTTGGAGGGTTGGGATTTACTTTTTGGATGGCATGCCTATTTAATTTTTAATTAAAAAGTTGATAGGATTTTAAAATCTCATATTATAAGGATTTCTCTATTTCGGGTTTGGAGGAAATATTACAGAAGTGATTTTAAAATCCCATTATGGGCTGTACCTTGGCATGCGATAGAGGGGATAAGGAGAGGAGTTAAGATGGATGGTGTTTCTTATGCACAATTACTTAGATGGGATGGCAAAAACTGGCAGTTAAAATCTTTGGAAAATCTAGCACAAGAAAATATTATATATTCATGGTTTCAGTATAGACAAATAGTGGATAGATGGAAGTTAGATTCTAATGTGGGTTTACTTAGAGAAGATGAAAATTTTCTTAAACAAGTAAAAGATCAAAGACGAACTCATATTAAGAGAATTTATGGGGTGCTAGTAGAATTGGATTCAGAGGCAGAATTAATTAAAGAATGTATGATCAAATGGGCACAAAATTTTGGTGAACCAGTTCTACTAGATACCTGGGAAATTATTTGGGTGAGGAATGTCAAATTTACACAAGCCCAGAACTTAAGGGAGAATTTTTATAAAATGTTTTACAGATGGCACCTTGATCCACAAAAAATGTCTCGTATGTATCCTGACTTACAGCCCAAATGTTGGAGATGTGGTTGTTTGGATGCTACTTACTATCATATTTGGTGGTCGTGTAAAAATATAAAAGCCTTTTGGATTAAGATATGGTGGAATATTCAAAGAATTTTCAGAAGGAGGGTAAAATTTACCCCACAATTGTTTTTATTAGGTATTGTTACCGACTGTGATATTAAAGAGACTACATTGATGTTAAATTTAATTACAGCCACAAGGCTGCTAGTAGGGCAATGTTGGAAGAAGGAATCTCTGCCTACTTTGCAAGAGTGGTTTTTTAAAGTTTCTTACTTGGCGGAAATGACAAAAATTTCGGCTTTCTTGAAGGATCAATTGCAGGAGAAGTATTTTGCAGTATGGAAAAAATGGATAGATTTTATACAATATAAGTTGGATATTAAAAAATACTATTTAGCTTTTCAATAACTTATATTTAAAATTTAAAATATTTTATAGATTTCATTCTTCTTTTTTTATTTTTATTTTTATTTTTTATTTTTATTATACTTTCTTTTATTTTTTTTATTTTTTCTTTTTCTTTATCATTTTTTCTTTCAAGTATTATTCTTTTGGTAGTTATGTTTTCTTATACATATATTATTGTTAATTATCTTATAATTTGTTTAATTAATGTATTTAGTATTCAGATTTATTTATGGTTTATACTTTCTTTTAGATTATTTGAAGAAATTTTAATTAAGCCTATGTTCAGCTCTGGGAAGGTCGGGGGAAGGAATGGGAGGGTTGGGGAGGTTTGGGGATGGGTTGTTTTGTTTTTGTAAAATTTTAAAAACTTAATAAATATTTACAAAAAAAAAAAAAGAAGCAAACAATATTCCAAGCAAGCTAACAATAAACAGCCCAACCAAGGAAACTTCCAGACCATTCCTACCTACGTTGACAGAGCAAACCACTAGAATGTTATAGAATGAGAGCAATCCCCTCTCCCTGCTAGCACTGATGATGTTATTTAATTTGGTAATGAAATGTCTGCAAGAAAACAACCAAGCTCAGAGAGCATCAAGGACCCTCACAAACTTTTTTTATGGAGATAAAATGGGGGGAAATCCTTAAGTAAACTTAAATTCTGAGCCTCACAGTCTCAAAATGAGTGCCACAGAAATGAAAAATAGAGAGCCACTCCATGTATTAGTGTATTTTCCTTCTAATTCTCAACTGGGACTGGTGGAAGAATTCTAATTCCATTATAGTTTAAATAAGCGTTCAATAATTTTTTCATTATAACTCTAGAACAGGTTGAACTCTGCCCTAAATATTAACATTACAATAATAGGAAGTGATTGCTAATAAACAGTGGGAGGAATATCAAATTACATTGTGAGGTAAGGTCAACATAACAATATCTATACGCTGCAGACATGAAAATCGGTGACTGAGTCATTCGGTGCTAATTGAATTTCTAATAATTTTTTTTTTGCTTAGACTTTAACAAAGGAGCATCAGTTGTTGCTTTAGCTGGTGAAGAGACGAGAGTACGTAACTGTGGTGCAACACTGCTGATAATGTACAGATTGCATTATTTTGTCCCATAGTTGCTGCCCCTTTGCTAAATTCTTCAGTGAAATGATTAGGAAACCTAATTAGTCAGCAGTATTTAAACCCCATATATAGTCTTTGTTGCTAATAATGGTCAGCAGTATTTAAGACCCCATATATAGTCTTTGTTGCTAATAATAGGCAAGCGCTGAGAAACAAACAGCAAATATTCATAATATCATATATATGTATATGAAAAGGGCTTAAAACAAGAATTTCAGCCATCTTGTTAGCATTTAACAGTGTTTTAAATTAATTTACATGGAAGCCATTCATATGGCGGCATGAGATCAATAGGTTGGTTTTTTTTCTCAAAATACATGGAGAGAGAGATTGGATTAAAGGCTTCCTTCCACTATGCCTATTTGTTAAAAATCTCCATTACAAAGCAGTTGTTGGGCAAGAGCAAAATGGACAGAGGCGTTTATTTTACAAAGAGTAAATTTTAATTCAGATATGCCAGGGCACTAACGCATAACGGGTGTTTGATTTAAAGAAAAATTGTTGGCGATATTCTTCAGCAAAATATTGTTAATAATTGTCTAATCAAAATCACCCAAATACCCTTAACAGAGACATAAGGCTGTTCCTAAATAAAGTCAGTGATATCCACTTCTATAGGTTAGGTAGAAAGCATCTTAAACAACGTTTTCATGTAAGGTCCAAATACATTGGCTTTAAAAGGACCAGCTTCAAACAAGAGTTGTTTACCTGGTTGAAAAGGACTTCTGCCTTCTGAGGAAAATTTTCTTTCAGAGTTAGAATATGTGCCTTTTATGGAAGATTAATATGTAACTTACATCAAACAGGTACAGCATCTAGAGAAATCATTTCTGTTTCAAAGGCTGCTGAAACCCACATAAAAATGACAGCTATCCTATACTAATCAGATGTCAGCAACAAATAAGTTCACCAGGGTTTACTAATATAGGATAATACAGGACACCTGAATCCCAAAGCCATTCTTGACTTGCCTCTTTTTTTTCTGCAAAATCTCATTGCAAGGTGAGTTGTAACTCATCCATCTCTATTTATCAGGGCAATGACTACACATGGAGACCCAGCCCCTGATATATCTCTGTTTTTACACGGTCCCTATGGTTTTTTTTCCCTATTGAGAATAAAATGTTATTTGCTGCAAGCCTTGTCATTATTCAGCACTCATCTCCTTCCTGCTGGTGTTAAAATTTCTGTGGCACTGCAGTAGAATGACCTTATTGGAACTTTCTTAAAAGAAGATGCTTAAGGGGGGAGAAAGGGGGAGGTGTTGCTTGAATCCAATTGCACTGTGCACAGCACAAGTTTAATTAGATAATTCATGCTCTCCCATCCCTGCAAGCCTTCTGTCTCTCCAGTCCTAAATTTAAAATAATTGGGACTAGAAGTAGCATTTGCCATTATGGAATAATCCTCCCCTGTGCCTAAAGCACAGCATCCAAATAACGAGTGCAGGATTCACATGAGACCCTAAACTATAAACAAAAATAACTGAAGCCCCACCTGCTTTTAATATGGATTGCATGTAAAAAGAGGCAGAGCCATAATGGCCTAGTGGTTAGAATGCAGTATTGCAGGTTAATTCTGCTGACTGGCGGCAGTTCAAGTCTCACTAGCACTCAGCCTTCCATCCTTCCAAGGTCGGTAAAACGAGGACCCATATTGTTGGGGACAATATGCTGACTCCGTAAACTGCTTAGAGAGGGCTCTACAGCACTGTGAAGTGGTATATAAGTCTAAGTGCTATTGCTTTGGTCACAAAGATATAGCTGGCATCTTGACTTTGGGGACTCCCCCTCCCAGGGCTCCTGATTTTTGTTACAGAAGATATGGCAGACAGGCCTCCTTCACAAAGAAGAATCGTTAGAGCATCTCTTGACTGGATTTGCACACCTGGTATTTGTGCTGCATTGAGCTGACAGTGACTGCATCGGGGACTGAAAGGAATAGGCAAGAATCGGAGGCTGCCTCTTGAAAAAGTACCTTTGGGACAATCATGACCTGGATGACTAAGAATCTCCATAGACATTTAACTATGCATTTTAGGATGAAACACCCTTCAAATAGTGTGGGAGTATGAATGAATTTCCAGAAAAATTGCAGAGTACAGGAACCATTTGTGCTTCAGTTTGAGATGTAGACAACACAGACTCATCCCCAACAGCCTGCGCTCCATACCCATTTGCACTACTCAGATGACCATGAGGCACAGAGAAACCTCCAAGTGGCCTCTAGGACTCTCTAAAAGAATGCAAATGACCAGCTGTCTGCAAGGACATGTCAAAACTCTGACTGATGATCCCAACACACCTGAGTCATTGCAATCTCTAATGCCAGACTTTATTAGGAAATGCATACTGGCAGTGATGAACTCCAAGTCAGCTCTGATTAAATTGGCGCGAAAGCAGTATATTCAAAGCATAGCAACTTCCTTTCCCCCCTGACAATGCAGGTCACATTACCCAATTAAGTTCTAGACAATTATTATGAGAAAGAACCTTCTTTTTCCAAAAACAATCTCTGCAGCTGCAGATACAACACATATTCCATTCTCCCCCCCCCCCCCCGTCTCTGTTGGCAAGTCAAGGAAAGAAAGAAAGAATCTGAAACAGCATGAAGTTTTTTCTGAACTTGACAGGAATATAAATCCTTCCATTCCCCACCATCCAGTCAGAGCTGAAGAAGCTTCTTGGATGAGAAGCGAAATATCTTCAAAGAAAAACAAGAATGTCCAGTTGCCTCTTGAAAAGGCACCTTTGGAATGTGCTAGGAGAGTATCTTTTCCATGGGAACTGGGTCATCCTGATCTTCTGAAGTCTCAAAAGGTAGACAGGCTTCTACGAGGGCAATTCGGAAATAAACCTCCGTTTGGTTATCAATGACAGACACTCGCAGATATAGAACTTTTATTATACACATTAGAAAACTACATTACATTACCTTTTAACATAATCACCATTCAAACTGAGGCACTTGTCATAACGTTTTACAAGGTTTGAAATTCCTTCTGCAAAAATCTCCTACCTGGGAATGAAGTCACTCTATAGCAGCATGATGAAGCGCATTGTCATCATCGAAGCAGTACAACACAAGCCACTGTTTCATGTGCCTGAAGAGGTGGTAAGTCACTCAGCACCAGATCTGGGCTATGAGGGGGGGGGGGGTGATAAAAAACATCCCAACAGAACTGCTTCAAAAGTTCTTGGGTGCATCTAGTGGTGTGCAGGCAAGTATTATCGTGAGCCAACACCACACCAGAAGTCAGCAGATGCTTGTTATGGATGGCTCGTCTGAGTTTTTGTAACGTTTCACAGTGGACTTCTGAACTGATGGTCGAACCACACTCCATGAACTTCACTAGCACTACTCCTTTGGCATCTCAGAGTACTGTTGCCATAACATTTCTGGCAGACAATGTTTGCTGAGCTTTTTTGGGTTTCTTTAATGAGTGCATATGACACCACACCATTGATTGCTGTTTGCTTCCAGGGTTCACAAACAACACCCGGATCTCATCGCCGGTCACAATTCTGTTAAGAAATTGTTCTCCTTCCTCAGTATAACGCATGAGAAAATCCAAAGTAGAACCCATTTGGTGTGTTTTGTGCTCCTCAGAAAGGAGTTTTGGTACCCAATGAGCACAGAACTTGCACTATCCCAAATTTTCTGTCACTACCTCATACAAAACAGTCCGAGAAATTTGGGGAAAGTGTAAAAAAAGTGCAGATATCATGAACTGATGGACTTCATGGATCTTTTTGTCAATTTCCTGCACAAATTCATCATTGACTACAGATGTGGCCACTTCTTGCCTCATCAAGCATGACAATTCGTCCATCTTTAAACATGTGACATCATTGATGTACAATGCCTTCACTCATCATGCTTGGTCTGTAAACATTACACAGTTCGCAGCTGCTGAAAGTTTTTGCACACACAGGAATCTTATTACTGCACGCACTTCACATTTGGCAGGATTTTCTATGTCAGGGTTCATTTTCAATTCATCTAGCAGGATTAGTCAATTGCAACACAATCTTCTTTTTCCACTCCTCACTGCCTACTTAACTACTGTGCATGGTGCCACAGGACGGCCGTCGCTATCCCCGCCTATTTCTTGCACATGCTCAAATGGAGGTTTATTTCCAAATTACCCTCACAGATAGTCATAGACCTCAGGCTTGTTTCATGCTTCTAATCCAGGGAACTAGACCAGCCAATCAATTTATTGAAATAAATGGTGTTGGGGGGGATTTTTATTGTTTTGTTTGTTTTAATTGGCACCAAATATTGCTTCTTCCTATCTTCTACCCAACTAGTTTCTAGTTGGTAGAGCTTTGAAATTCTCTGCAGATTTTGGAGTTAATATGCTCTGACTTTATGGATTGTTCTGTTTGGCTTGGGAGCAACACTGCACATGTTCCAGCAGCTTGAATTATACTATCCTAGAAGGAGAGATGTGTCTACATTTGAGATTTTTTAGAAATCATTAGAGATTTACTATTTCATGTCTTCCTAGCCCTGGTTTACTTACTTTCCCTATGCACCTATTATAATTTTTAGCTAGGGCTCTTCCATTAGCCCAGTAAGATACAAGGATATGAGGATTCAGACCCATGAAAGAAAGAGTCAAGTTTCAGACATGTTGCCAAGAAATGGCTGGAATTAAATATTTCCCCTCCCTGTTTTCATGTTTGTGTTTATTTAGTTTTGCACATCTCATTGTATCAGTGAGTATATTGGAGAGTATCTTCATTACTTAACACATCCAAGAGGCAACCATAAAAGAATTGTTCTAAGAAATTGTCAGGAGTTGTTTCTGTAATTGTTAGTGCCATTATTCTAATTACAAAATTATGCATGTTTATCAGCTTCATTACAGAAATAAAGGTTTGAGCAACCATTTTGGATGTTCAAATTCCTATTATTTGTTATCAGTATTGAGGAGAGTTGCCTTTTTTTAACCAAACAAAATATATTTAAATAGCGTACACTTAGATTCATAATACTGCATGCTGTGTTTGCATTTTGTACAGGTATGCTACTGTTGCTCTCAAAGTTTAGTTCAGTTGTCTGCTGTTTTATAATATTTCAACTTAGCCTTCTAAAAATGGTATAACTCAGAGGTATAAATCATGACTGGCTGGGGAATTCTGGGAGTTGAAGTCCACAAGTCTTAGAGTTACCAAGGTTGCACATCCCTGGTATAAATGTTACCTTGACTTCAAAATGTAATCAACATTAATTTAACTTTTGTCACCAATTTTGAATACCACTTTTGTTACGAAACTGTATTGCTTAACTTCAGATCAAAGAATACAGCAGCTCATAACGCAAGATAAATATTTAAGAAATAAGTCCCTAGGACTGTATTGCAACATTTACTTGAGGTTTTCTATATTCACATGTAAAATGCACATTTCTTAACTGATGATAATAGTCAATGCATCTAATCCAGGGGAGCCAAACTGGCGGCCCGAGGCTGGATGCGTCATGTGCAGGCCATGCCCACTCCAGCTCCGCAAAGGCAAAAAACGTTGTGATACATCACGATATGTCACATGACACGATCGAGTTTGACACCCGTGATCTAATCAAATGAAGTCAGTTTAAAACTTATGTCATAATCATTCTTTAATATTTAAGGCAAACTTTCCCTTGTGCTTTCCTAACATTTGGATTTCAATTCCTGAGTTTGAAAGCTGATTTAAAATGAGACAAATTGCTTCTTTTGCTTCAAGACACAAACACAAATATTTCAGTGGAAACATTTCCTGCCTGCGGGTTCCATATAACCGGATATCTTAGCAATGGGCTATTTTTATTTGATTTTATCCCATCTTTATTTTCACCAACTCAAGGCAGCATACATACCTAATGCTCCTGTCCCCTATTTTAACAACAACAACAACAATACTGTGAGGTGGACTGAGCTGAGAAAAGGTAACTGACTAGCCAGCTTTCATATCTGAGGGAGACCTGGTGCTCACAGTCTTGGTTTCTGGCGTAGCACTTCAGCCATCACATTAATCTCTCTCTCTCAGTTGCAAGTAGCTCATCTTTTAAAAAGTGTTTTCACTGGCTAATATGTCATCCTCATTGTCAGTCATTGAAAATCTATTTATTGCAACAGCAGGCATTCAAATTAAAGTATTCATGTCACAGGGATACAGGGGATGCAGTTTTTGAAACGGAAAGCCATTGTAATAAAACAAAAATGGTGCACATCTATATGATTGCACGTGTTTCTTGTCTCTTGCCTTTTCCTCTGCTTAATCTTTAATTAAGATTATATAACCTTGTGAGAAGACTGCCAACAATTAGAATCTGCAATCATATCCAGAGCTCCTGGCTTTAATTACAGCTTTCATGACTAAAAGTAACATAGGGTATATTAAGGCTTTTATACATTTACAATCACCCTCCCTATGTTATGAAGCATTGTCTTATCTAGTTGTCTTTCAAATTGGCAGCCAAAAATTGAGGGGGGGGGACTAATTCTCCTCCATCGTTTGAAAACTGTAGAAAACTAAATCAGTAAAGGAAGAACACAAATTCATTCTTTGGAATATCTCACCATTATCCAGCATCTCCTGTGCCAGAAACAACCATACACATATGTCTTCCCAAGCTGTTTCTGCATTTTTCTTTGCCTTCCAACCTTTTCCAACCCAGTTTCTCTCAATAACAGCAATAGAAAAGTCACAAGGCCTTCAAAACTAAAATGAGCATTGCCCTTGACTTTCAGGCCTCAGTGCACTGTTGGAGAAGGATTAGGGCCAGCTAGGATGTTTTCTGAAAGAGCAGGAATCCATCTCACTCCTGAACCTCTTCCAATAAAAAGCATTGTTGATGGATGAAGACGCGGATTTTCAGAGCAGCATAATTAAAATGAACAGTGCCCTGTCTAGATCAGAATGTATATAAGACCCAAATATCTCCCCGCCAGCATTATTTCTTTATGAATAGGCTCAGGGCCAGCAGCTGGCACTGCCAGCGCCTAGCTGAAGCCCACAAAACAGCAGGTACATCACTTCTAGTCACAGTGCACCCCCATGGTCTCTTAAACCATGCTTTTTCTGACACAATAAGTATTGCCTTAGAGTCTTAGCAGGAAAAAATGGTTGTTGGAATTAAGCAATCTCAATACATGTGAGAAACATTAGCAAATAAGGTTGAATTCCTCCAGAGCTGCCAGGTTTCATAAATGGGCAAAACGTTGTACGCTGTCCAGAAACACTCTAATGTGAGATTTGCGGCTGTAAAAATATGATTAATAAATAAAAGATACTATCTATATCAGTGGTTCTCAACCTGTGGGTTGGGACCCCATTTGGGGTCGAACGACCATTTCACGGGGGTCGCCAAACAAGGCTGTCCGCCATTTTTTTCCTTTTCTTTGGCCACGCCCCTGGTACCCGGTGATGTATAAGTGGTTGGGGGTCACCACAACATGGGGAACTGTATTATGGGGTCGCGGCATTAGAAAGGTTGAGAACCACTGATCTATATGGGCTGCTGAGAAAACTCATTTTCCAGCAGGAAGTGAGAGTTATGTAGGCCAAAGGCACTATGTGTTAGTAATCTGTTTTGCTCCAGTGCAGTTTGTATACAGGTAGTCCTTGACTTACAACCATTTGTTTAGCCACCACTTGAAGTTACAACTGACAAAAGTGACTTACAACCAGGGCTTTTTTTCTCATAGAATGCCCAGAACAGAGTTCCGGCACCTTTTTTGGATGGAACCTTGTAGGGTAGGCAAAGCGGGTTGTATGACATGTGTGAGTTCCAGCATCTTTTTCTTTTAGAAAAAAAACACTACTTACAACCAATCCTCACACTTATAACCATTGCAGCATCCCCATAAGGGCATGATCAAAATTCAGGCGGTTAACAGCTGGCATGTGTTATTTACAATAGTTGTAACTTCCCAGGGTCACGTGATTGCTATTCACAATCTTCCAAACTGGCTTCTGACCAGCAAAGTCAGTGGGGGAAGCTGGATTCATTTAATGACACTAAGTGGTAATTAACACTTAACAACCATGGTAAAAAAAAAAAAAGACCATAAAATCAGTTGAGATTCACTTAACACTCGCTTTGTTTAGCAGTGGAAATTCTGATGCCATCTGTGGTCATAAGTCAAGAACTATCTGTAGGTGTTGAGCATCACATAAGTCAAGAACTATCTGTATCTCCTGGTTGAGCATCACATTCTTTTTAATTAGAACTGTTCTTTGGGGGTGGAGTTTTACTGACATTCTTAACGGTGGATTCATGAAAGTTAGTTGAGTTGGAGCTGTGTGTATTGCTTCAATTCTTCCACCAGAACATTGTAGGAGATTATTAGGTTGAGCTTGGGGGAGGGGTCAAATGCGCCATCAGTTCAGAGTCATTATGCTCCCACAAAAGACCTAAGTTCAGCCCCCCTAGGGATTCTGTTGATTATTATCTAGCGCCAGAAGTTGTGGGTGCTCCAAGACTGAAAGTTTTTAAGACGAGATTGGGCAACCATTTGTCTGAAACAGTGTAGGCTTTCCTGCTTGAGAAGAGGGTTGGACTAGTAGACCTCTAAGGTCCCTTCCAACTCTTTTATTCTGATATTAGTAATTCAGATTCTTGGCTATCAGTAGTATGAAATAAATTCATAGTACTTTTGAACTCATCCTGGCTCCTGGTTTCTTGCGCCTGACAAAAGTATCATGGAACTCTTCTGCGTTTTTATTTGGGAAGGGAAAAGCTGCAACAGAAGCTTACTGTGAAAGAGCAGCTGTGTGAGGGATGGAAGACAGGTTTGCTGACCTTTTATTCAGAGGGAGTTCACTCTGGAACGAAACCCTGCAGTCCTGTAAGTGTGTATGCATACAAACATTAGTAGAAGAAAAAGCTGGTTTCTTTTGTAATAAGACACGGTGTATTTTTCACCCGATTCCCACCATTTCTAAAAGCTTCGATTTGTTGTTGTTGAAAGAGCGTAAAGCAGCAGAAGAAAATGTTCATAATTGTATATTTCAGATGATGCCAAAACAGGGAAGAAAAGCTGTGATTTGTGAAATCTTTGTCCTTCCACTGCAGTTGAACAAAAGCAAGGGGCTTCTAACACAATTGTTGGTTTGCCTTTCCAGCATGTGTACGCCCTTTTTTTTAAGCGGCCTCCTTTTGCTCTCTTCAGTGGAGGTGTTATTTTTTTACATCCCTTTGCAAGGGCTGCGGCACCAATGTGTGAAGGCTACATGACTGATATTCTCCAGCAAAAGTTGTAACTCCATTACACTGCTGGGTGATTAATTTGTTTAGAGAAACTTCACAGTGTTTTATTATTCAAGGAGAAATTTGTTGCAAAATGCATGTGGATATTGGCTTTCCTTCAAATCCTGGCTATTTCTGCTGAGAAATACCAAAAGCAATTTTTGGTATGAATGCTGATCAGAGGTTTGAATTGGTATGTGTGTACGTGTACAAACACACACACACACACATATGCGTATGTGAAATCATATCATAAAGAACATTAAGGGTCCTAATACAGGAAAGTAGATTTTATGTTATGTTTTTTTAATGGAGAATGTATTTGTTTGTTGAACATTGAACAATATGTGTGTGTTTTAAAGCTTGAATATGAAGTAGTTATTTAAACTCTATAATAATAGAGACTCTGTCCTTCGGTTTTCCGTACTCTCTATTTTATTGGGGTTCTATCCAGTTTTGTAGGCTCCAGTTAACAGATATATAAACAGACCTCTGCATCTATTTGTAAAGTGGTAACTATAGCTATATATGTATAGTCTTCATGTTTTCCTTTAGCCTGAAAACAGGAAGCCAGAGCTATCTCCTGGTTGAGCATCACATTCTTTTTAATTAGAACTTCTTAGCTTAATTAACTGAGTGTTCTGAATCTGATCACATAAAAGTTTTTTTGATTGAAGGAACAACAGCCGCTCTTCTCCCAAGCTAAGACATAATGACCATGAACAAGTTTCCTTTCCTTTTTTTTTTTTTAATCAGCTTGCCATAGTGGCCGCTACCAGTTTTGTGAACATACTCAGTGGATGTATCAGTATCTTTAAATTTTTCAATTCGGCCTGAGATCTTGGAGTCAGTTTCTGACAAGGAGAACGAGAATATGAGTGGGCTGTGTCTTCTTTTTGATTTCACAAGTGCAAAAACCAATAAATGGACCCAGCTTTAAAAAATAGACAACATATTGCCAAAAATCTGTTACAAAGATGTGTAATGGTGGCACAAGAATGCATCTTGTGCCACCATTACACCGTATACCATTTTATGAATAAAAAAACTACACTCCTTCCTGAATTTAATATCATCTAATTAATTTCTTGATTATGTCAGTTTTATTTATTTAGTCACCCTATTGATTTCTGTGCTTTTTGTGAATAATATAGCCCAGAATAGCAGATGGCTCTGAGATCTTTTAAGTTAGCGATCTAAAAATACCATTGTGCTTTTTTTTCTAAGAGAAAAAGCTATGCATAAAATGAAAGAGTTCTTTATTACACATAAAGAAGCCACCTGCCTTTTTATTGTTGTTGATATATACATTTATATACATATAGATTGATAACATATATTGCTGATATACTAGTATAATTATACATATATTGTATATGTATATACAGTACATTTATATTGTAGGTCTTTGGTTGTTCGGGTTTTCTCCCGCGTAAAATTGGAAGTGTCTTGGCGACGTTTCGACGAAGTCCCATTCGTCATCTTCAGGCTGGTGCTTTCAGCTTCGTGCTTCGAGGAGCAATGTGTGGTCTTAGCTGTTTCTTCCTTTTAACTGCCAGTGGGGGTATGAACTGATTGGGTGGGAGCTTGGCTGTGTTCTGATTGGGTGGAGGTGTGTTCTGATTGGTTAGGGGCGTGGCTGTGCTCTGATTGGCTGGGGGTTGGCTGTGCTCTGATTGGCTGGGGGGTTGGCTGTGCTCTGATTGGCTGGGGGAGTGTTCTGTTTGGTTGTGCTCAGGTTAATCTGAGTTGCAGGGAGGTTTAAGATTTTGGGCTGCCTTGCTATTTTTTTGGCTTCGCGTTCGTGGTCGTGCCTCATCTTCATGGAGGGTGTCAGTTTGCTTCATGTATGGATTGGAGAGGTTTAAAGTGGCTAATGATGATACATTTATATTGTTAAATATAAATGTATCATCATTAAAGTGGCTAATGATGATACATTTATATTGTTCGTATATTCATATATTTATATACTCTCACAATCATTAGGCTATAATTTTCATTCTATAATAATTTTAAGTCAATATCCTTTATCAGAATAAATGCAATTATTCCATTTCATTTTTTGTAATGACAAAATGTCATTTCTCTCAGCACTGATGCAGTTATCAAACCAACCAATATTTTGGTGACTGGGCAATGCAGTTATAAAAGAAGGAGGAACATTTCTCACTAAAAGGTGAGAAGTACTAAGAGCAATGATGTCAACTATTCTGAAAATTTATTCCATATACACGAACTTTGAGGAATCCCAGAAAAGCAATTTTGATAGCAATGTTCACCCACAAACAGATAGACATACAGATAGGTGTATTTGTGGGGGTATGAAATGCTCATTCTACTTCAAATTGCAACTTATGTGGTTTGCATCCCCCTTCACAACTCTCCAATGAGAGCCTTTGAATCTATTATTCAATCTAGAGCAGTCATATAATATTTGAATATATATATATTTAGTCCTTTTTTGAAATAACACTTGAAATAACATGGCTGGTTTTCCTGCTAGAAAGCGACACTCAGTGGGACAGGGAATGAAAACATAGTGATCCAGTAATCATTTAACAACACATCCCATATTCAACACCAGTCCCTCAGCCTGATAACAATTCTAAAAATTGTAGAATAACGATTCCTGGGTACATACATTTCAGTAAAAAAGGAAAGCGATCACCAGATGGCTATGCTTATAAGCAGGTTTCCTCACTAACTGGCTTGTATCCTGACGATGATGGCAGATGTTAGCCATCGAAAGCTTGATTTTCTTTATTAAAACCTTGGTGTTTTACTTCCTGGTGATCGCTTTCCATATATATATATATATATATATATATATATATATATATATATATATATATATATATATATATATATTGAAAGGCTTAGGATACAGATATTCGCCATGCTAAATTGCAAGTCACTTAGCAAGCAGAAAAGCATGCCAGCACAACATTTACTGTTGCAACAACTGAGCCTTATTCTCCCTCAGTTATCGGGCTGAGGGACTGGTGTTGTATATGGGATGTGTTGTTAAATGATTACTGGATCACTATGTTTTCATTCCCTGTCCCACTGAGTGTTGCTTTCTAGCAGGAAAACCAGCCATGTTATTTCAAGTGTTATTTCAAAAAAGGACTAAACCCTGCATGTAAAGAGCCCAGATAAGACCTGAAGAGTAATTCAAAAAGTATCAATCAGGCATCATGTGATAGATTCTTGTGCCAAAGCTGGAGACCATCCTCTCTTGCAGCCCAGGCAAAAGTGGCCATGAAAGGTGACTGGGCCCTATGACTCAAGGGCAAGTGTGTATATACTGCAGCCTAAAGTGTCCAGTCTTTGACCATATCATCAGCTACATTATGAGTGAGGTGTGCTAAATCATACCCACTACAAACTAAGGGTACTTGAAACCTCATCTCACAAAGAAGGATGAACAGAGTGGCAAACAGGATTTGGAAGAGTACAAAGTTGGAAGACAACCGGTATCCAAAAATTGTAAAGCTTTATGGATTTAAGCCACCATTTTGATTTGTACTCTGGTGGACTGTTGGAGGAAGCTCTTTTATCTGTTCCAAATCACTAAAAAAAAGAGAAAGAAACAGAGAGCTCATATCTTGATATTGTCATTTTCACACCAAAGATCAACTGGACTTCAGAATAAGCAAGCTAACAGTTGGTGTCCTCATCTCTATAATAAAATATTCTTACTTCAACTTAAAATAGAGAGTTTTGAGGCTAGCCCAAAACATTAAGCTGTTAGGAATGGGGAAACTCAGCTTCAATTATGACTCTCATTACCTCGAGGTAGTAACACTATATTTTAAATAGAATTAGAGGTTAGAAATAGAAGTAGTACATGCCACCTGAGCTTTTGTAAAAAATCCTAATGTAGATATTTCAAACAACTTAAATAATTAGCCGTCTCATTATATAGATTGAACATGCAGATTGTTACATTTCTCTCTCTCTCTCTCTCTCTCCACATATACATTGGGCTATACATACTTTATACAGATTGATGTCTACTTTTTAATAAGCAAGAAGTCACAGTATACCTCTCAACAATATTTTAATGGGGGTTTTTTTTGCATTATGCTTAATTTTTAAATATGTTATTTCTATAATTTCTGTCCCTACTTTCTGCCTATATTGTAGAAGAAACTGACTTAAATGTATTTCTCAATTTAATCAAACAACCTTTAAGTTGTCTCAATTTAATCAAACAACCTTTAAGTTGATCAAAATATTTCTAATGGGTTGATTGTGGGCATAATTTCATGTTTCGAAAAACAATTTCTTAGTATGTCTGAATGAATAAAGAACTGGGCCAGATGCTTGTTGGAGTAAAAGTTTGCATTTCTCAATATGCTTGCTCACAGTAGCTTTTGCCAATCAGTCTCTAAAAGGTTCGCCATCACTGATCTATCTTCTATAGCTGCCCATGTCAACCAAGTGACTCCAAGTTTTGGACAGCTTACAGTTCTAACCATAAGAAATACAAAATATTTAAAACAATAAAAGCATCAAAAAATTATTATGTACAGCAGCCAAATTGTTACCTGGTAATCATAAAGTCAAAAACGGGGCCCTTACCACATTTGGAGCACTAGGCTTGGATTCACAGACATGTTTTTAAAGCTTTACAGAGGGCCAACAGAGTTGAGGCCAGTCTATTTTCCAAAGGGAGAATATTCCACAAAACAGGACTTACAGCAGAGAAGGTCCATCTTCTAGTCTCTGCCAGCTCACATTCTTTGGCTACTGGGATCTGTAAGCATGCCCAATCTGCTTGATCAAATTGGACAGGTAGAAACTCATGGGGAAAAAGTGGTCCCATGGGTAACCCAGTCCCAAGCCATGTAAGGTTTTAAAGTAGCAACCAGCACCTTGAATTGCACTCGGATACACACTGGTAACTAATGTACAATGCATTACATGTGGTGCTGTATGTCCAGCATCAATGACTACCTGCACAGCCATTTTCTACATTGGATGAAATTTCCGAATGCCTTTTAAGGCCAGCCCCATGTAGAGGGCATTGCAATTATCTAAGTCAGAGGTTACAAGGGCATGGGTGACAGTGAGCAAGCCTTCCTTAATTATACATTTTAAGACCCCGAAACAACCTTTGCTTGAAAAAGGAATAGTAAAGAGTAATAAGGGTTGTCCCCCCCCCCCCGCATGATGCAGCATGAATATGCTCTGGAAACTGGTTTTGTCTGCCATCATGATACAGCCATTATCAATCTTCAGCCCATAGCTAGGAACCCTAAACCTGTCCTTGGCTGTTTGAGAGATGCAGAAGTGCAGAAGACATGGCTGCTCTCTGCTGCCCTGATATTCTAGAGTACAGTAAACTCTCTTCCCTCCCTCAGGATCAGGTTGACCTCTAGCTTAGACATCTTCCTGAAACTGTTAGAACATGTCTGTTCTAACAAGTCTTTGGAGATTAATACCTGCATATTCCATGCCATCTGGTTGGCATTTTGTTCCCTGAATACTCTCCTTGATTCTAATGATTAATAGGGTGTGGTTTTATGGTTTTACAGTTTTACAGCTTACAATTTATGAAGAAGCTAGATGTGTGCCAACGTGGCAGTCTGCAATGATGGAAAATAAATTAAAATAGGAGTGTCCATTGGTGACAGCAATCCTGGAAGTGACAATTTACAGACAACAAAATCTATATTGATACTACAAAAATACGCTACACAAGGATGATTTAAAAAGTCAAGATGACAATTCACTGGTGCAATCAAAATTCTACCTGTTTTTTTTAATGTGTAACAAGACTCATAAATAGTTTCAGATGCACAGTCATAGCTGCCCTCTTGACATTTTTAACCATACCCTGTGGACATCCCTGATGATATAATTCGTAGATGCACGGTCCTCCTGACACAAGGTTTGAATAATCTCAGAATTCAGAATATGGTGCCAGAATTCCAAATATACTTACCAGCCTAAGATTTGCCTCTCCATATATTAAAATAATTAAATCAAACTCCCTGACTTCCATTTAATCAAAAAGCAATTATTTAACAGCAGTAAAAGTCTAAAAGATTTCTGAATACTGATCTTCAGAGGGTGCAGTTATGATGGTTTTGTGTTCTTTCTTAAATACACTAAATTATTCACCAAGTTTTACTCAAGTGGAAACTTCCTAGAGGCAAGTTAAAACTGTACTGGTGTTCAGGGAAGATCAAGGGCATATGTTCAAACTTTTTAAATTCCTTAGGTATTTTAAAGCAATTATTTTTGAGTGTTGAGCATTATTCCATAAATCTTACAGTAATCTGCTATTAATTTTATGAATACATTAGATAAACAAGATTTTCACATGAATATGTTGCCATCTAATGTATATTTAGAAATAAGAATTGTTACATTATCTGCATGTAGTCCCTACACCCAGATAGTTATGGGAGGGAGTTTCATGTTAATAACAATGAATCATTTACTCTTAAACCTAAAGTAATCTATGACTATGATAAACAGCAACTAATGCAACAGCTGTGGTGGCACAGTGGTTAGACTGCAGTATTGCAGGCTAATTCTGCCAACTGCCAATAGCTCGATTCTCACTGGCTCAAGGTTGACTCAGCCTTCCATCCTTCCAAGGTGGGTAAAATGAGGACCCAGATTGTTGGGGGCAATATGCTGACTCTGTAAACTGCTTAGAGAGGGCTATAAAGCACTGTGAAGCGATATATAAGTTTAAATGCTATTACTATTGCTATCCCAGATTTCCTCTAGATATAAGGCAGAATGGGAATATTGTACTGGAACCTACATATCTAGTTATAAGATATTTTCAGTCACAATTTTTTATGATTTTATATTTAAAAAGTTAATATCAGACATGCAATTTTATTTTCCTTTCTATAAAGTTAGATTTCAAACTGTTTCTGAGATTTCAGCTGAAGTATACTATAAGCATAGAAGATACATTAATTTATTTGTTAAACAAATTTATATGGCCACCCAATTCACACATAGTTACTCCAGGTGGCATACAACATTAAAAATCCACAAAATTCACAATTTAAACCCTCAGTGATCCTTTTATTTAAATCAAGTATACTTGACTTTAGTACATGTAATTTTGTTGAAACATATTAGGAGAGAGGACAATTATTTATTTTATTTATTATATTAGATAGATGTTCTCACTTTTATGGAAGTAAGGAGTCCCAGAAAGCATCCTGTCTATGCCCAAAATATATCCAGACCTGTTTCATCATGGGATAACCCATGTGCCTTCAGAACAACTTTCTACAACTTGGCGCCCTCCGGATGTTGACACTAAAACTTCTATGATCCTTAGCATGACATATTGTCTAGGATCTGGGAAATGTAGTCCCAATACCTGGTGTGTCTCAGGTTGAGGAAGGTTGGGTCAATTCATACTGTGTCATTTAGAAAAATATAATAGTAAAATCTTACTTTGCATTTATATTTAAAAAAGTGTGCCCACTTTTTGAACAGATTTGATGTTAGGTAATTTTAACGTGAAACAGTTCATTTGTAATAGCAGTATGAGCATAGAACTGGAGAACTGGAGGTGACCATGGAGGACATTTGGAGTGCTGGATCCATTAGAGCAGGGGTCCTCAACTTTGGCCACTTTAAGACTTGTGGACTTCAACTCCCAGAATTCCTCAGCCAGCAAGCTGGCTGAGGAATTCTGCAAGTTGAAGTCCTCAAGTCTTAAAGTGGTCAAAGTTGAGGACCCCTGCATTAGAGCATCTCTGATACCCGGCCTCCGTTTCAAGATTTGCGATGGAGGAAATTTCAGTACAGTATTTCAGGTAGCAGCTTGCTCTATCGCCCAGCAACTTGTACATTCAGGAGGTTCTTTCTGATATCTGGCCTAAACCTATTTTGATTATTTTCCATTATCTTAACAATTATCTTCTCAAGCAATAAACAAGTCCTCTCCCTCTTCCGAATGATAGTCCCACAGATATTTGAGGACTGCTACCATATGTCTCCTTATTCATCTTTTCTACAGGCTGAACACACAGATACTTCAACTGTTCCTCATTATTCTTGGTTTCCAAACTTTCACCACCTTGGAAATCCACCTCTAAATTTGTTCCATTCAAACTGTGGTACCCAGGACTCTAAATGAGACCTACCTGGTGCAAAGTTAGAGCAGAACCATTATTTCCCAAAGATCTGGATTTCATGTTCCTCTTAATGCACCTCCAAGATAAGATTTGCCTTTTCAACAGCTACATTATAACACTGGCTCAAATTTAACTTGTGTCAATAAGGACACCAGGTTCTTTACAAATATGCCACCATCAACCAGGTCTTCCTATCATCTACTTCTGCCATGCATAGACACAAAGGTCTGCAGTTTCATCAGTCTTCTTTCTTCCCTGAGGGTAATACTTGCTCTCCTCCAGTCTTCCAGGAGTGCTCAAAGATCACCAAGAATGGGTCTGTGATAATCTCTGCTGCTTCCTTCAGTATATCCACTTTGACCATTTGCAGAGCGTTACTGTGAAATAGTAGTCAAACTGTATGAAACAGCTGTTGCTTTTTCCTTGCTGGGGAACTGGGCCAGATGTCACCTTTCATTTTTTTTACCCCTTTGGCTCTTCAGTTGCTACACTTCTGTCATATTACAATCAATAATAATTAGCAACAGCATAAAGTTAAATCACAGTAGCGTACCATTGCGGGGTTTATTTCCATTTTATATTGCAGAGCATGATATTCAAATCAGTGAGCCATAGAATTATGAAGAAGACATTGCACTTTGTACTTAAAAAGTACAGTTTTTAAAAATGGGCTCTTTATGTGAATCCCCAAGTATGGTTGACAAAGAAAAAGGGCTTGAGAAAGGCAGAGCGCACAGGCCCAGGAGATGCTTATCAACAGCTAGTGACAGAAGATGCGGCCCCTGGTAATGCATTCATTTTCAGTTGCAAGAAATATTTCATACTTGCCTACACCTACATATAGAAACATTATACATAATGTACACTTCTCTACAGCACTCGATACATGGTTACTATATATACAGGGCCACCAGACAATATGGCAGAAATTGAGGGTGCGATGGCACAGAAAGTATGATCCTATTTTTTGTTTTTGTTTCTTTGCTTTTTTGCTTCCTTAAATACTTTAATTCAGCACTGAGCTCATTTTAGATTCTGATTTCCTGGCAACACATAACATTGCACTGACCCCTTCAAATTTTAGATACACTTTAAGATGACAGTAAAGGTGTCTTAATTACTAGTAGGATGTTTCTTATTACATGTTCATTATACCCTGTTTACGTTTTCCATGAACTGAATCATTTTCTACATATTATAATAGCTATCAACTTCCAAAAGCAAATTTATTTTCTGCTGTTCCCTAGTTTGTTCATTCAAGTACGCTTGCTCCTCCTCCATTTTTCTCCCAGGCTGTAGCAAGGAACCAAAAAGCTGATGTTTTGCAAGATAGCCTGGATAATCCAGACATAGGCTGGTATTTATTTTTCTCCTTCTTTGGTGCTGAAAAATGCATTACTCAGTGAAGTTTCTGTTGGCATTCTCAGTTAGAAGTCTAGGCAAGGAAGTGAAGCAGATCCACTTCACTATAAGCAAAGTGATCTGTTTATTCAGGCTTATCAGGTTTATTTATTTAGCATCTGGCTTCTACAGAAGTCATGCAATCACTGTACGCATTTAGTTTAAATAAAGCGTCAGCATATACAGATGTATATATATGATATGTGGACAATACAATATAGCAGATAATATATTAAAGTAACATAAAACCATTATAAAATCACCATAACATGGAGCCATAGAATTGCACTGGTATAGATGTTACAAATTGATATCTAAGAAAGTTAGCTGTCTAACTACTTCTGGTGTGGCTGTGGCATGATCATCCCAGGTGCCTTGAGATTTCCTGAGGAGACATTCTTATGTCTTCTATATGTGTTACAGTTTGTTCCGGTGCACCATATTAGCATTGGGAGCTCTCGGCCATTCCCCATTTTAAAAACTTTGCCTTAGTTCTGGCATGACCTGTCCTGATTCTATTCATATGGCTCCGTATTTTGGGGGGCAACTGCATTCCTGGAAGTGGTTTTGTTGGATCTGTGTAAACTGGTTATTAAAAGTCACCCATCTTAATTGGCATTTTTCATCTATATCATAAGACTGTGGTATGTTATTCCAAATTGGTTTCCTGGATTTAAGCCTGGCGAGAGGTAGAGAGTCTAATATTTTATGTATTGGAAGATCTCTAGGAGTCAATTAGATTTATCTGGTACCTGCAGTGTAATTGTACCTATACCTACTTAAAAGTAAATCCCACTTTACTTTCAGATTATGACACTGACTTTCAAGCTGCAGCACTAAATTTGTGTTGATGTGAAGGATCCAAATTGTGGCTCGAACCTGTTCTGTATTATTTGGACCATTGGTAGGACCACCAGATCTGGAATGTATTGGCTGGATGATTATTAGATGGTGGGAAATCAGCAGAAAACTGCTGCTGTTGTCTAGTGAGGATCTGAATTTTCCAGGTGGTTTGATACCCTTAGTTGTGATTAATCCAGGGAATACGATCGGAATAGCTATTTTTAAAACATCCTAATGTGACCTGCTTTGCAGTTAAGAACTGCTGACTAAATACATAATGTTCTTGCTATTCAGCCAAGTAAAATATGATTTTTCTCACCTTATTCTACACCTGTTTGAAACTGAGATTAGGTTTCTCTTTTTTTAAATGCAGCCTGTCCTTTCTATCTTCTCCTTCCTCCTTAATAGAAATATCTATTAGTGGAAGTGTGAAAATATCTGAAATGAGTTTTGTAAGCAATTCATCACATTGTCCTTATGTTCACTTGTTCTTATCTTCTTTTGTTATACCATTGTTGTTTTGTTTTTTTTTTTAGTTTGCTAGTTCTCTCATTTGGTCATAGTGCCAATGGCAAAGATTTTTTTTTTCCGTGTGGCTGGAACAATCAGTTAGATACACACATAAGTTTGCTGATGGGAATTGCGAATGAAAGAAACCTACACTGACACTCATGGATGACTTTGAAATTTGGATACATGGGGAAGTCTATTCACTAGGTTTGAAACTTAGTTGATACAAATAAATGGGCAATCACAAGATCTCTCTTTCCAGAGAGATTTTGCTGGCCCAGCTCCTCCATATAGCTATAGGTTTCAGCAGTAATGTCATCCCCATTTTTCAAGGACATCATCAGGTCTCTATACCTCACCAGAAATCTTGATTGACAAAAATAAGTTAATTACAATGAAACCATTTATGAAATTGATCGTGCAGCATTATTTTATGCTAGATGGAGGTCAGCATAAGGCAGGACTATCCAAACAATTGCATAGCTTTCTCATCACAGAGTATGTCAGGCCCAAAACCAAGAGTGATATGTGTTGATTCTTCCATACTTATTGTTTCACACCTATAGACAACATCTTCCCAAACTGAGCTCTCTACTATCTGCTTCAACAATGTATTAGGAAGGAGCTGTCTTCATCCTTTTTCTCCCACACATAAGTTCATGGATGAGTTGCCTCTTACTCCTCTGGAATGCACCCCCTCCCTCCTGGGAATCCACCTTCTTATTACATTCCATGACAAAACCTAGTATTAATATTTTTGACTTCTTTAGCTTACACCTCATTTGGAAAAAATGTTTGTGATGCTGCCACATCTTGTGTCCTTCTTTACAAGCTAATAAGAAGAAGGTGGAAATGAAAAATCCCTTGACTTCCTGTGGAAAATTGTGTTACATGTTCCTACAATTAGGTGTTAAGGGCAGAGAAAGGAAAACTAGAGATACATTGTCATTTTCAGCTACAATTCCAAATCTGTTATCATGTCTCCTTCCAACCACAAAAGCATAGTTCCGGTGGCTGAAATAGAGATGGTAATCTCCAGTCCTTAGTAGAAAATGTCATCCATCTGGCTTCCTGTGATGATGACACTGCTACAAATTGAGGGAGAGCTCAGAGATATGTTTGTGGTTACTCACAAAGACATTAAACAAAAGGAAAAAGCACTTGCAATATGGATGGCCTACTACTCTCCTTTAAGACTGGCTAGATTTTGTTAAAATGTCTTTCTTTTGTGTCTTATGGATACATAGCTTTTCTTTTATTGGGAAATAATATGATTTAATATCTCTTTTAGTTTGCCTATGCATAATTCGTTCTGGAATTTCTATCCAATCTAAAGCATTCTCTTTTTTAAAAAAAATACCTTTTTCTTAAACAGATTTTCAATGTATGAAAGATCTGTATGTACCTGATTTGAATTTTCTCAGTGCAGCTCCCTCTGTTAGCTAGGGCTTCTAGCATCGTTCAGATGTTATTGATTTGCATTTCCTTGGGTTTCATTGAACTGAGAGATCTAACCATTTTCCTGAACCTTGAAACAAAAAAATGCACTTTATCTCATTTTTCTTTGAGAACTACATTAATCTGTGGGTTCCTATATATTCAATGACTATAGTTATTAAACTATAACATAACATCATAACATTAAAAAATGAATGGTACTGTGTAGGGGAAAAATAATCAAGCACACATCAATCAAAGGCTTATATTTAAATGCAAAGATATGTTGATAAAATTGCTAACTGGCACTGAGACTTACTATATTGTATACTACCGTATATACTGCATAAGCAAGATCATATGAAGATTAGCAGAATCAGATGGAGGCTGGAGAGGTGTGTTGATATGAAGTTTTAAGAAATGATCAGGGAAATGAAATAAGTGGTTGGATTGATTAGACTTTGGGGAAGACAATGAGACAATAACATTATAAAAGACTTTAAGAGAGCTAACAGGAGTTATTCATGGCACAATATAACTTACAACTAGGATAGCAACAACTATTCCACATTCAGTTTAGATAATGCTGGTTTTCTTGACGAAAGAACGAGAAATCAAAATAGCTATTGATGCCTGACAGAATCACAGAAACTGTGCACCTGTTTCTCAGTGGGACTCAATACTTCAGTGATAGATTCAGCAGGCCTGACATCTTAAGAAACCCTTTGAACAGCATGTGTAATTATTTCTTGCAATGAACAGGAAACAAAGAGATTTGCAAATTTCCTAAAAGGTCACAGATATTTATTTTTTAAAAAATCCTTTGATGTGAACTGGCACCAGTAGGTATATACTACAATAACAGCTAAAGTGTGACCTTATTTGACATTTAATGTCTGAGGGTAAATTGACAGTTATTGTATAGACTTTTTCCTATGAAATAGAAATTATACAAATGTAACTACAAAATTACAAAGGTGGCTATTTGAAAAATTCTCTTTTAAAATTCAGTTCCCTCAAGAAAGGAACTTTTAGTAAGGCCAGGAAAACATTTGAAAAGTGCTCACAAAGTATATTGATAGGAGCAAAGCTTCTCTCCATCTACCTCTGCAAAGCTCAGCACAGCTACTGTGAGATTTCTCAGGTCACTTCTGCAAGTCTGCATAGGTCAGGGGTCTTCAAACTTGGCCCTTTTATGACATGTGGACTTCAACTCCCAGAATTCCTCAGCCAGCGTACCTGGCTGAGGAATTCTGGGAGTTGAAGTCGACAAGTCATAAAAGGGCCAAGTTTGAAGACCCCTGGCATAGGTTCTCTTTTTCACTGTTAAAAAAAATATCATTTTTGTTCCTGCTTCTGCCTGATATATCCATAGTTTTTCATATAATGATAAATCCAAATTTTTAAATATATCATTTAAAATCACATTCCCATTTTTAAACCATATTAAAGTTCCCCAAACAATATTAACAAATATATGGATTTGCAAGCCAAACAGGACAATGCCCCATCATATATGTAAGTGCCTCATCTATTATTAATTCATCTATTTACATGGAAGTTTCAAACCATGATTGTCCCAAAATGTAAGTTTATCGTGTGAATAATGATCAACCTTTGATTTCTGTCCAAGACTTTTCAAATATACCTTGTTGCTTTTAACGCTAGAAACACAGTAGAATTATTGCCGTAATGAAAAAGAAACCAAGTCCCTGCCATGATGTCAGAGGGGCTAGATAATATAACTATCTAATTGTGTCTATAGTGCTTTTTACATTATTGCTACTTATTTCAGATTCTTTAAATTCATTTAATTTACAATTAAAATGTTCTTTCGTTCAGGATTAAAGGCAGACACATCCAGCATTTTCAAAGCTGCCATTCCAAAGGTCTTTAATATCTCAGAAATAGTTAATTAGCAAGTCAGTTAATTAGAAAGTGAGGTTTGGAAACTTAGTGTGCTTTCAAAGTCTCCACTATGGTTGCAAGCAAGATGACTAATCATGTCATTTCCTGGTACTCAGATCAGCAGAAAGCCAGATCAGTCCTGTGGGTCTGCTCATGTGGAGCAACTGTCCAGAACACATGTGGGGTTTTTTTCCATCCTCTCTCTATCCTGAGAGGTTCCATGGAACCAATCTGCTCATCGGTTCCTTGCCGTTTGCCACGGTCATTGATTCCACTGTTGCAGAGTTTTTCCCTCAAAAGTTCACCATAACTCCTCTGGCTATCCAGAGCTCATAGGGCATATTTTAGACATTCTATATTGAACTAAATAACCTGGGGTAATGGTATGTGAACAAGACCTTGAAGAAATGCTTCCTGTGGAATGCCAAATAAGCGAAGGCCTAGCCCACAGCTGCGTAATAGACAGAGAAAGGCCGAGAAGGAACCCTTCCTAGCTTTTCAGGCTGTAAAGGAGACCGTGAAAGATTTGTACTTTCAGACTTGCAAGATTCTGTTAATGTAGTTTTATAATAAAATAGTATTAGTTCATCTGGTCATTTTTCCCTTCTGGTCTACTTGGGAAGAATAACACCTAATAGGTGTTATAAAACTATTACACAATATTTATACATTTTGGTATAAAATATTCATAATGATCAATAATACATAAAATATCATCAGCATATAATAACTCCAGCTGAAATTTTATTCCTAGAGTATCCTTATTAAAACAGAGCAGAAATTCCAAGGTCAGGTTCACTATATGAGTTAATAAAGGGGTGAAGTAATGATTGGAAGAGAAATCAAGGCATTATGCAAAAAATGCTGGTCAAAGGATTAAAATACCACATTTTAATCTAATTAATAAAAAAAACCAAAAACCTATTATTTCCTGAATAGATAGACATAAGCAGTTTCCTATTTATCTTCAGAAGAACCATATTATTGTTATTATTAAAAAAATTAATTCTTCTTAATGATTTCCTTTGGATTCAGTATTGGAAATTTAAGCGTTAAAAATTAGAAATGATTTATGAGTAATTAATTTATTAAAATAGAATCATTGTTTGTGCTGAATTGTTTGTCTATTCTTGGTAGTCAAAATAATATTGCTTTGTTATTCTTACTGCAGTTTCAGTTGAGAATCTAATAATTTACCTAATCTTTCTCCTCACTAAGCTGAGCAATTTTTGTCTCAATTAAATCAATTACTAAAAAAATTCAACTCCAATATCTTTTGACTGGAAGCATCTCAAGTATTTGTTCTAGCACCAAAAAGCTTTAATTCCCAGCATATGAATATGTAAAAACAGTTGTTTTAGAAGACCATAATCCATGAGAGAAGCCTTTAAAGTTATTGGCTTTCTCTCTGTGTTCAGGAATAAATTCATCAGCAGCTCAATCTTTCAATTGTTCTTCAACAATCTGAAGCAGTTGCTGCCCCTCTGAAGAGGAGGAAGCGATTCCTATTTTCTTTGTCTTCCTGATTTCAAACCCATAATTAATCTAATGAAAGACACTACAAAACTGCCGTTTAGGTGAAGGAAAACAAAACAAGTTTTCTGCTTACTGATCAAGCAATCAAGAATCAAAAGATCAGATAATCTCCTTGGATGTTCGTAAATTCAGCTCATCACCATGCCAATCAGAAACCTTAACATTAAAGTCAGATGTAAAATCAATAAATAGAAGGACAATGAAGGCAGATATCTTTTAGTAAAGTTGAAACTATTGGCAAAAATAGAAGAAGAAAAAAAGATTTCAATGATTTGGGTTTATTCAACTCTTCAGGATTATAAAAGTATTTCAAGGGATGAAAACAGTTTTTTACAGTTTCCTAATGCCATATTTTATGAGTTCACTATTTCAACTTGTATTTTTTTCTTTTCGTTAGCACTCGAAAGGAAAATATCAATGAGGCAAAGCAGAGAGGAACTTATCAAGAGAGGAGTTCTGAAGGAAATATTTGACAAAGGTAAGAAACACTGTCAACTCACAGTGACAGTGGGGGGTGTGGATAATATTATTTGTTTTTGCAAGAATTTCTTGTAGCAAGTCCAAAACTTGGATCTGGATTTTTATAATAGCTGGACTCCAAACAAAAATAAGCAATAAATTCAAATGCACTCAGGAGCAGCTTTTGTATTAAAGTTAAAATATTGAGAGGTCCTGGGTGCTCTCTGAGCTTGCTTGTTTTCTTGCAGACGTTTCATTACCCTAACTAGGTAACATCATCAGTGCTAGTAAGGAGTGTTGTTTGCTGTTGGTTTATATTCTGGTGTCTTGCCTGTCTGTGTGGGTGGGGGCGGTCTTAGGGATTCTTTTGTTGGGCTGTTTACTAATGGCTCTCTGGCAGTTTCCTGACTGGGATATTGCTTACTTGATTGTTGATCTGAAAGTGACCTTGGAGTTCATCTGTGCTGATCTGAGTGCTGGAGTCTTTTTCTCTTTGGGGCTGATTGATTGTCTCTTTTTCATAATCTATAGATGTTGTTAATGTCCATGTGTCAATCAATGGCTGATTTGTCAGAGCTTCTAGATAATTCCCTGGCATTTTTGGATTTGGCCTGGTCTAGGATTGTCAGATTTTTCCCAATTGAAACTATGGTTAAATCTGCCTATATGTTGTGAAATTAAAGAATTTTTGTCATTTTTCACAACACAAATTTCATTAGTTAAAATATTGTTTGATTGCATTGGAATATTTTCTAGCTTAATTATCCATATTTTTACAGCATTAAAAGAGAGAGAGAGAAGCTCTGCTCACATTTTTACAAGAAAGGATGGTCATAGAGACCATAAAATCCAATTCACATTTCAGAGTCATATTCAGTGTTACAACATATTCAGATTAAATATTCCATTGTGAAAAGATGTATTTTAAATGCTCATAAACTGGATTGTTTTTTGAGATACCCAATTCCTATAAGTCACCCATAACACCTAAGGCACATCAAATCTTTGGACATTTTTCATAAAATGAATCACTAGTTTCTAACACAAGCTACCTTCACTGTTTTGAAAACAGATCAAAGTTGCCATGCAAACAAAGGAAAAATTCAGTTGTGACACCAAGGAAAATATAGGTGGGCATAATGATCTAGTATTCTCCTCCAGTTCTGCTAGAAGTGAGACTCAAATCTTCCTTCTCATCAGCTGTATCCCAGTTTGACCTATTTGTTGATGGAATTTAAGTATTTGCTAAAAAGGAAAGCAACAACCTAAAATGGTTACTAATTGGACGCCTACTTTATTGTCTGAAAATAACATTTGTGACGTAAGCAAAAAACATCTGGGTGGTATCTGCCATGGCTTTCTGTGGTGCTAAATTATAAAGACTCTTTTAACTGTATGATTCTTTGAGCCCAATTTTGAAGCAATTTTGAAGTACATCAGTAAGTAAAAGCAATTAACAGATCATTTCATGAAAAATGAATAATAAATTTAGAAATAGAATACTGTACTAAAGAGGACAACTTTTTTCTAAGCCCATTAAAGAAAAACACAACACTTTAGAGTAATTTGTTCTGTATAGTTGCAAGATTGCTGTTTGATTTAAAAAAGATTAAAGTTATTTAGTTTTATCATCTCTTGTACAATTTCCAACCATCTAACTCAACAGATGACAGCCAGCAGCTTGATTTTAAATCCTTCTGTTCAGTAAAATATTAATGAAGGAACTACACAGTACTGAAATTTAACATTTATTATATGCAGTTCAAATGTCTTTCATTTGACTTAGCAATATTCAGCACATTTGACTTAGCAGTATTCAACAGTATGGTTATTTTATGTATCTTTTGAAAAGGGAAGGCAGTAATGCAATTATAATTGGCTTTACAGTTTTGCTTTTATATAATTGTTTACCTCTCAGCACAAACATGTGCATGTTTAGTTGAATATAAGTCTCACTGATTCCAGTCAGTCTTGGGAGAAAGTATGAAGATAAACTTAAAGAAGCGTATCTAAAACCTAAGTCCCTCTAAATTCAATCTACTTAGGAACATTTCCATCCAGCACCATTTCCAACCTCTCTCTCTCAAAAAAAGCCATCTTTGAAGTTGGGTTGATTGTAGTCTTCTCCTTTCCTTCTGAAAAAAGGCCAAGAAAAGGCAGTCCTTCCTTCAAGCAATGTTCAAATCATTGCCTCCATAGTGGAGACTTTTATTCCCTGGATAGCAAACCCACATTACACATAATCATATACACACAGAGACACACTAATAGAGAGAAAGAAAATTCCTAGATAATTCAAAAGCAAAGATATTCATATTGATTATTAAAAAAATCATCCCAAAATTCTAATGAAGTATTAAAACTTTTGGGAAACCAAACTGCTACTGTTTATATATCTGGATTTTTAAATAATGACCACTGGGCAATTTCTAGTTTGTCTAGATTACTCTAGATTGGTTTTAGACAATTCCCCGGTTAGCGGCACATTGTTTCTTGTAACTTACTAATTAGAATCATTAATAATTAATGATTATAATAATATATTATTATTTAAATCCCAGTGGAATTAATTTTAATTGATTAAGCAGTATTTTCTGTTTGTGTTTGTGTAATTTTGATATCAGTTCCAAGATTTCCCCAAAGGGCTTCATAAATATTAATTTATGAGCCAATAGAGACTTTCAGCATAAATGAAATGAAATAGGGGTGTCTCAAACATTCTGTCCCGATGCATCAATCAAGAACCTGTGCAGGAGATGTGCCAAAACTGGCAAATCCTAAAGTACTATACAGTATTCCAGTCTGTAGATTATTGTATGGAAGAGTTCAAATGGAACCGATATTTGCACTCAAAACCTGAAACAAGAGCTTGGCTTGCTATTTGGAGAGTGTGGGGCAGGGGGTGAGAGTCCAGGTAAATTAGTCCTAGCTGTCCTACTCTAAGAATGCCAAGTAGACATTGAACAATCCTGTTCCAATGTCTTTCTTTCGTTAGATTATAATGTCCCAACAATCGGTTACCTTTTTTACAAATATACCTTAAGCAAAGATATATTTGTATTAGACAAGGTATCCTTGGGTAACTGAGTTGATTCTATTCTATAGTTTTAAAAAATCCTATGAAATCTGTTGTTTGCAGTTAAAATAAATGAGGCACAGGAGGGGGAGGGGGAGCCCATTTTTCCAATCAACCTCTTTATTAAAGAGCACTGATTTTTCGATTGCAGTTATATTCCTTATCCCATACTATTGTGCTTTCTTTTAGATGGAGAGCTTCCAATACAGAATGAAGAAGGATCATTGGAGAATGGACAGACGTTAAGTTCCAGCCAAATATCACTGCCAGCCCTATCTGAATTGGAGCCATGTTCAGTATCTGGGGATTCCTGTAGTTATGAAATACTCCCAAATCCAGAGGTCATGGATGGAACAGGTAGATTTTTAATTCCATAATGAGTCACATAATATAGAAAGAAACCTTTGAGTCAACCTTGACTCCTGGTGATTACATGGACAAGCAGTTTTATCAGCAACTGTTTCCAAAAGTGGCTTGCCATTGTCTTTTTTCTTGGGCTAAGAGAGAATGACTGCCCAAAATCACTCATCTGGCTTTATGCCTAAGGCAGGACTAAAATTTCCTGGTTTCTAGCCCAGTTACACCAAACTGGCTCTCCAGAATCAATAATGAAGGGATTTCCTTAATACTTTAGCAGTAACATATCCAGCCTGATGAAATTCTAGATTAGATCTTATCTGTATGAATGTTAACAGTCAGTCTCTAATTCAGTGGATAAATATGAAGAATTAAAATTCAGTAGGTTTGCCAATGTCAGTGGCTGTATTTGTACAGTAGGTGATATTATAATTTACCGAATTAACTGGCCAAAACAACATTATTACTTCTGTTTTAATGGCTGCATATATTTATATCAACTAAATTTGAAATAATTGCTTACCATCGGAATGATAAGATGACCCACACACAGTTCAAGGAGCTGAACTCCAAATCCTTCTGAATTGGATCAGATTGGAGAAAACTAAAATAATACACCCATTTATTTTTGCAGTGTCTAATTTGTAGAATCTACTGTGGCTAGTTGTAGTGTTGATCACTCCATTAGAAAGCTGTAAAAGGAAGAAAGCAGCATTATCAGTGTTTCTTAGTATGATGGCTGAACAGTATGGAGATATTTGCAAGAAGCACAGCATAGAAAAGCAGGAAAGGATTATTGTTTTTAAATTGGGCTGGCAGATTTTCCATAGACAACAGAAATATACGAAATGTAAATTAGACCCAGTAGCCACTATGTTTGTATTCTAGTACTTTAATGTTGTCTTTCCATTGACATTTCATGATGGAAGAATTACTGCAAAAAAAGTTGCCATATTCATAAACAAGCTCAAAGTCTAGCTTTTGTCATCAATGAGATATTATCATCTCTCTCTCTCTCTCTCTCTCTGTCTCCCTCAATATATGGAGGTGACAAAGTAACATGTAGTAAAAAGGGATTTTGATATGTTTATGAAACAAAGGGCAAATTAGGTTGTTTTCAAATTCAGTAGGATTTATTTTTCTCAAAGCAATGTTTATAATAATTTGACAAGACATGCTGGTCCTTGGTAACAATTGTACAGCTTAAGTTGTCCAGCTAAGCCAAAAAACAATACGTTTTTCAGTGTATTAATACTATCCTGAGTTGGAAAAGAGAAATGAAAGCTCCCATCACTAATATCCAAACAGAAATACTTTTAGAGTTTTAAGATACAATTATGTATCTGAAGATTATTTAAGAGGACAGAAGAATTATGATCATTTTTTAAAAAATTGGAAAGCTGGTGATTAGACAGAGAGAGACAGATAGACAGACAGAGATGATAATAAGTAGAGATGAGAAAGAGAGGATAACTAGACAGACGGACAGACAGATGGAGGGAGGGAGGGATGGAGGGACGGGCAGGCAGCAGGCAGGCAGACTCACTGAAGAACAATTATAACAAGAATCTTTTTTGAAACTTTTGCACGTCTTCTTGACTTTCTGTGAGATATGCAGCCATGAGGGAAATAGTCTAGGACAGTCTACAGCCTTTGAGGACAAGTAATATATCTAACAATATGTCTCAAAATTCTTTGCAACATACAGGATACTTTGCAAGTCTGGTCAGTGGGAAAGACCTCAGCATAAAAAAACTTGTCAAATACGTCTGTATTTATCCTAAATAACCCATGGACTCTAGAAAAAGGAATGTTGAAGGCACTGTTAGGATTCTAAAGGTAATACTATGTAGTCAGTTGACTTCAGTAGAGCAAGCTGAGCAAAAAAAAGCCATTGAATTTGTCCCTAGATCGTTACTAGTGTGGGACATACTAGTGGTAGATCTAGTGAAAGCACCAGAATGTTTCTCCTTTTTTCCCTCCTTTTCTTTGTACGTCTGAGTAAATTATGGCTAATTACATTTTTAAATCTGCATTGCTCTGCTGCCTTTGTCTTTCTGCTACTGCTTTGCTTGTAACCCTGTTGCGTCTCCTGCTGTGGTTGTGTCCTCCAGTGTCTGAAGAGAGTCCCACGTCCAGTGAATCTGGAATCCATCTCCCTCAAGAGCCTACATCTAAACCAGTCTTGCTACTCCCCCCTAAAAAATCTGCTGCTTTCTCTGGAGATCATGAGGACACCCCAGTGAAGCAGCTCTCCCTCCTCAAACAACCCCCTGCCCTGCCTCCTAAGCCCATTACCAAGATTGCCAACCATTTAGCTGGTAAGTAAATGTTCCTGTTTGGTTTGTGCCGCCCTCCCCTGAAAAACATACTTTTCCTCACATCTCTGAACAAAACTTATTTTTTTTCATGACATGATCATGAAAGGCCTTTATGCTGTTTTTGCATCTCTCATTAGAATACCTGTGTTACCAATTTGCAAATAGATGAGAACATGAGGCTATTAGAGCATAGAAGAAATTGTTTTTAGCATTAAATTGTTAGCTGGGGTCTATTTCAATCAGATGTCAGTTTAATGTCTCTATGTTTCCTCCAGCTTCTTCCAAAAACTCATAGCTCATGGGAAATAAATAATAAGAGAGCTTAAATCTCACTCATGCTTGAGGGTTTTGTTTTTTTGTTTTTGCTATGTAGTTGTTTCAACTACACTGAATGCTCTTTTTTAAAAAAAACTAATATTAATAATAGTCTTTGAGATTTCATTCCTTTCTATTTATGTGTCAGTAGGGGAACTCTTTGTTGCTTGCCTTTATTTGTTATCTCTTTTATCTCTTCCACCATTCCTCTACTCCGTTTCCAACTTGTTGTAGAAGTTTATTTCACACCATTGTCCTTCTGCACCTATTTCTGTAGTTTCTTTGCTTTCTAATTACTTGGTTGTGTGGAAAGAAAAATCTTCATCAGGGTCCAATCCAAGCTGGAAATAAACAAAATGGAGACTGCTTTAGAAAGAAGGTTGTAGTTTATTGAAGAGCAGAACCACAAGCCATGAGGCTCTGGAGCAGCTGACCACATGTTGCTGGGTGTGATGAGTTTTTATACCTTCTTGGGCTATTGTGTTTGGAGCTGTTCCTGTTTGAGGCTTTGTATTTCCAGTGTCATGTATTTTGACCTGAGTCTGAGTATGCCCTTTTGGTAGTCTAATGGTGGTGGGTTAATCCTATTATGTCCCAAAGGTCATATCCTGTTTCCCTGTGGCTGTGGCTGATGACTATGTCCTGTGTTGGATTTTTGGGGTGAGGGGTTGCTGGTTCTAATTCTATCACTCTGCTATTGTTAGCTATCAGTTTTGCTGCACAGGATTTCAAAATATCCTGTCTTGAATGGGCTTCTGCCTGGTGGTATTTGCTCATGAATGGGGCTGAATGGGATTATCAAATCTGCACTTCTAAAAGGTGATTTCCTGAGTTTCTGTTGGGGGCTATTAAGAAAAACTGGACCTGTTTCTCTGCCTTTAAGATCCTTTGGGGAAATATAATATTCAGCCTTTTTTAATATTCCCCAAAATATTTCTTTCTCTGAGGGAGGCTGACTTCCCACAGTTGGGTGGCCATTTGCACACAGAACAGGTCTTCTACGCCCCAGATGTACTGGAAGAATGATCAGACTCCAGAGCTCTTTGAGTAAAATAATGTGACCTGATTAAATGGGTTTTAGATTCTTTAAAATCTGGCTTCAGTTGGGGGCTTGTAAACTTTTTAAACCTGGCTTCAAGTGAGGATTTCCATGTCACCTTTTCCATTTTGTCCCCTTGAGGTTTCTAGGCCAGTTAGAAATCAACACCAAACTTTTCTGCTCCCATAATACTGTGGAAAAGCTGTGATGATTTTGTTCCAGCTACTATTTCAATGTGGTGTGTGTTTGCGTGTGTGTGTGTGTGTGTGTGTGTGTGTGAATGCTGCAGAGTTCATTTTGGCATGGGTTCATTCAATAAGAAGGACTTTTTGGCTTATTTCCTGATTCTGGAGTTTCAAGTCCTGCAAGCTTTACTTAACTTGATATGCTAGCTTTATGGCTATATAATGTTTTGGTAGTAGAGACAAAATAAATTAGAAATAAAACTGACAAATGTTTTTCCAGTTTTGCTTTTCTTTTCAGCATAAGATTAGCAGGATCTGTGGAAGCATTAAGTTTAAGAGCTGGGGTTTTTCTTTTTGTTGCTGCAAAACTCTCAGTAGCTTGGGATGGCAGTGATTTTCAGTTGTTCTTAGTATTTCAAGTCAACAGAAGTGGAGATAAATCATGATTTGCCACCAAACTGCTTCTGTGGTTTGGGGAATAAATATAGCAGGTTTAAGAGATTCACCCTGTGTTGGAAAGGGAAAGTCTTTTCTCTAACCAGCTTTTTTGTTTGTGAAATGCAGTGATGTGCATGAGATACTGGAAGTTTTCAATTTGGGATTTTGGAAGAAGGGTCAAGGATTTTTACTTTGTAGCTGTAATGTAAAGACATGAGGAACTATAGGCTTGATCATTATTGCTCACTGCTGCTGAAGGCAAGAGCGTGAAATGCTGATTCTAAAATAGCATTATTAGGAGAACTGAGAATTGTCCTTACTTTGCCTGTTCTGATCAATTAGAAATCACCCAAAGATCAGTTTGAAGTTTCCAATTCCTTGTCTTCCCACTCATACCCAAGTTTCCATCAGACACATGGTTTATTCTCCTTTGCTCAGTTGGGGGGGGGGGGCTTTTAAGTTGTGAACCATGAGATTAAAGAGAGCATAATGCAGAATTTACTGGTAGGAATAATTTAATTAGAACTTGAATGTATTCAAAATAAGCACAGCAATCTTTTTAAAAGAAAAAACTTGATAGGTGGTAACATCAAATAGTGCTGAATTAATTACCATCTCTAGTGCAACATGTAGTTGTTGTTTTTGCTGAAACTCAAATGTACAGAACTGAATTTCTGGAATGAATTGTAATTCAAGAGATTCAGGACAGAGCCTCCCTTTGAAAGTCCTTTGTTCAGGGATGGCCACTTCAAAATCAGTAGCAGAAATTAATATATCATATGGGGACTGTAGAAATGTAGACAATAATTAGATGGTAGCAAGGGGGAAAAAATTCTGGATTTTTTTCCTGCCCAGATAATCACAGCCCTAATATAACTTTCTTCAGATTTAGTTTTATTAACAGGATGTCCTTAATAGCATGAAATGAATGAAGACTTATGTAATTCTAGTACAATATGGAAATCAGAGAGCATGTTATTGAATGTAGTTTTATGTAATATTGTGCCCAGTGTTGTGGTGTCCTTGGTGCTCTCTGAGCTTGGTTGTTTCCTTGCAGAGGTTTAATTACCAAACTAGGCAACATCATCAGTGGCAGTAGGGAGTGGAGTTTGCTTTCGTTTTATATTCAAGTGGCTTGCCCTGTCAGTGTTGGTGGGAGTGGTCTTAACGGTTTCTTGATTGCACTGTTGTTTACTGTTGGCTTGTTTGGCAATTCCTTGATTGGGGTATTATTTGCTTCTTGATTAATGATCTAATGTTAATCTTGGTATTAATCTCTCCTCATCTGGGTGTTGATTGCTAGTGAGGAGGTGTTTTGGTCTTTTAGTTTCCTTTTTGGCTTTTTGATTGTTTCTTTTGAATAGTATGTAGATGTTGTTTATGTCTATGTGCTGTTGATGGCCAATTTGTCTGAGTCCCAGGCTTCCAGGAATTCTCTAGCATTTTTTTAGACTTGGCTTGGTCTAGGATGCTCATAGTTTCCCAGTTAAACAATGGTTAAGTTCTCCGTTGTGAAATTAAGGAAAATGTCCAGTTTCTTTCTCTAAGAGGTGACACTTTTGAAAAAATAGAGTTTTCTCTCTCATTCCTTGCCCATTTACATTCAAGCAGCTTCACACCTATTTATGTTCTTGGATACAATATAAGGGACTTATTTCCCTGCAGGAAAAATAATAGTTAAGAAATTGCTTAAAGGTTAAATATTCCCTTTTTAACTTTCTGCCTGTTTTTGGCTCTTTCTACCTGTGGCGGAGATGGGCCATTAGTTTAATTTTATATATGACTGAATTTGAATAAATGGGTTAATTTAGGTGACGAAATCAAAACTCTTATTTGCTAATAAATATGCTTATGATCAGGTTGTATGGATCACAAAATCCCAAACATTTAAAAGATGGTGTTCATGCTAGAATTATGGATTATGTTGCCCAGCAGAGAGTCTGGAAACGAGCAGTCAATTCTTCTTTCCAAAATGAAAATGTCACATTTGAATTGCATTTTAAGAGGTGCATACAATGAAACATACACAATGAAAATGAAAAACTATCTCAATTTTCAATAAATTTCCACCTTGAGGGGTGTATGTGCTTTTGTTTAGACCAGGAATAGGCAACCTTGGCTCTTTTATGACTTGTGAACTTCAACTCCCAGAATTCCTGAGCCAGCCAGCTCAGGAATTCTGGAAGTTGAAGTCCACGAGTCATAAAAGAGCCAAGGTTGCCTACCCCAGGTTTAGACAAAACATAACCAATAGCAAGTTGCGATGGGCAGTTTGCTCTTGCTTTGTAGAAACTAAAGTATGATTTAATTAAGGAGGGGCTTGCAGGAACCGTTGTTGGTTTCGTCTTTTTGAAAGCGAATACTTAATATAGAAAAATAATTTCTCTTTAATTTAATATCTGGTTGTTGCGACATGATTTCTGAAGAATTCAGATACTTTGCTTTATTTTAAATTTAGTTGAAAACCAGCTATGGTTAATCATGTATTTGTCTTTTCCCTCCCGTCACATTAATGCATTTGGGTTAAAAACCAATGTGAGGCATTTTTGAAGACGGCACACTGCCCTGGAGCTGTGATTGTGTACATTTGCACTGAAAGATGCTGAAATTTATGAGTTGGTACATAACTATATTTTCTTATACAGAGGCAGCCCAAGGCATTTTTGTGCTTGAGGCAAAGACTGAAATAGTATTTTCCTTTCTGCATACAGAAACCAGTGCGTGTTTCAATTCCTTTAACACTTTTGACGAGACAGCCTTCTCCAAGGCAGTAGAGCAGATTAACCTCAAAGATTAGGCCACTCATATCTTCATAAATCTCTCTCTCTACCCTGATTGTATGGCAGTGTTCATTTAGCACAGTGTTTCTCAACCTTGACAATTTTAAGGCATGTGGACTTCAACTCCCAGAATTCCACAGCCAGCAATGCTGGCTGTGGAATTCTGGGAGTTGAAGTCCACGTGCCTTAAAATTATCAAGATTGAGAAACACTGATTTAGCATGTTGTGTAGCAAAACCTTTATGTTAACAAATACAAAGATTTGTTTCAGCAATTGGGCCATCATTCAGTAAAAAAATAAACTGTCAGAACCAACAGAAACAAAGAAAACGCCATACATTCAAATTCAGATTCTTGCTTCATGTTTGAACAGTAAAAATTACAGCGTATTTTAACATTTTTGCCATACACTAAATAAATAAATACAGTGTATTAAAACTAAAGATAAAAAAATCAGTCTGCGTCTCTTCATCTTTGTGTCTCTTCAGATGTTCTTTATAGATGCATAGGTTTTAGAGGTTTTAAATGAAAGGCCATGTAGATTGCTCAAATACCATGAATTCAATCTTCTAGTTAACATGAAGTCATGTTTCTAGATAACTTCTCAGCTAATTGTATGGATTTCACATAATAATAAAACACTTTCAAATGTGGTCATCTACTGCCGCCATTGCAAGGACTAAACCGTGGGTGTTCTATAGACCATGTAAACCTTGAATAAATTTCTCTGCTTTCTTTCTCTCTCCAATCCTAAGTATCTATTCTGATTTTCCAACAAAACTGGCTCACATTTGGGTTACTATGCCAATACATACAAAAATTCTTGATAAATATTTTATGATATTTAAAAAAAACAGATAAGAATACTGTGCGCATTCAGCCACCAATACAGTTAAAGGTCGCGTGAAGATTTGGATCCAACATTGCAATGTATCACACTGGCTCTGCAAACATAGTTTGCAGAAATCTTCACAAGACAACGTTGGCTTGCTTACAGGTTGAAGTGGACTTTAAGAATATGAGCTGCATCTCCTGTCATTTTTAGAGCTTGATGACTAACAGGCACAATCTTCCATTCATAAATATTTTTATGCCTGGAACATTGGGCTTTAGTTTTATTTTAAAATTTATAGCATACAGTAATTGCAGGGGCTCCTGGTACTGTAGTGATACCAATGGTGAAATTTCAGTATGATGTTTACATTGATGATCTTTGCAACAATGGAGAACCATTGTGCTTGAAAATATTGTAGCCCCATAGACCAAAGATATGCAACTTCTGAGGACTGACCCATTGAGTGCTTCAGTTGCATAGCTGAGGCTTCACCCCAACAATGGATAGGGGCACGGTAAAACAAATGGGCCAGAATAAAAAAAAATGTAAATAGAAATAGAACTGATATCTAATAAAGTGTCTAAATATGAGTAGCCCTCGTGCATTTAAATATTTTTGCTTTCTGCCCATTACAAATTGCAATTCAGTGGCAAATTTTGGAGAATTTCTAGGTGTTTCAACCAAGTCTTTCAAAACTGTATGCACATTGGATTGCGGTATAGGTAGTCCTCGACTTACAACAGTTCATTTAGTGACTATTCAAGGCTACAGTGGCACTGAAAAAAGTGACGTATGACCATTTTTCACACTTACGACCATTGCAGCATCCCCGGCCTCACATGATCAAAATTCAGATGCTTGGCAACCGATTCATATTTATGACGGTTGCAGTGATCCCCTTTTGCGCCTTTCTGACAAGCAAAGTCAATGGGGAAAGCCAGATTCACTTAACAACCGTGTTACTAACTTAACCACTGCAGGGATTCACTTAACAAGTGTGGCAAGAAAGGTCATAAAATGGGGGGGAGGAATCACTTCACAAACATCATGTTTAGCAACAGAAATTTTGGGCTCAGTTGTGCTCGTAAGTTGAGGACTACCTATATACAGATTGAACCAGGAAGGACGACATGATATATATAGTAATCTCTCGTATCTACCTGAACTGCATCAGACGCACATGAGAGAAAAAATGCTTTCCCTGTTAAAACAAGTCAATGGCTGTGGAGAAAATCAAAGTGCCTTTTTTCCGCCTTTGTTCATAACTGAGATTCTCAAACTTTTTTTTTTTTTTTAAGATCCCGGTGCTCCGATGAAGCTGCCTTGTATGCCAGTCAAACTATCACCTCCGCTACCTCCAAAGAAAGTCATGATTTGCATGCCTTTAGGGGGACCCGATTTCTCCCTCGCCTCTTATGCCACACAGAAGAATTCCCAGCAACCATTGACTTCGCATCATCACACAGTGCTACCATCACAGTTAGCAGCACACCAGCATCAGTACGGCAGCCACAGCTCACATATGCCTTCTGGATCCAGCACGTTACCCATGCACCCTTCAGGATGTCGCATGATCGAGGAGTTGAATAAAACACTGAGCATGACCATGCAGCGGCTAGAAAGGTAATTTGAGCATCCCAACTCTGTGCAGAGTGAGGAGAAAAGCTGGGTAAAAGAAACAACTTGACTAACAAACCCTAATCTCTTGTGAGTAGGCTGGTTTTCCAGAGTCTGGTTTGTCACCTTAGAAAACTAGATAGGTTTCTGATTAAGTCCAACAAGGCTCTTCTGATGAGCCCAAATTGTTTACTTATAGAAGGGCTGATTTTTTTTTTTTTCAAAATTCACAGTTTTGCCCATGCCTTCTTTCTGGTGATGTAACCTTTAGTGCAGATAAGTCTTCACACTGGGAGCAAACAGCCCTGGTGGTGCAGTGGTAAGAATGCAATTTGTTGTTGTTGTTAATTGCGAAGTCGTGTCCGACCCATCGCAACCCCATGGAAAACGTTCCTCCAGGTCTTCCTGTCCTCTACCATCTTCTGGAGTCCATTTAAGTTCATGTCTACTGCTTCAGTGACTCCATCCAGCCACCTCATTCTCTGTCGTCCCCTTCTTCTATTGTCCTCAATCTTTCCCAGCATTAGGCCTTCTCCAGTGAGTCCTTCAGGCTAATTCTGTCAAATGCCAGCAGTTCGATTCTCAAGATTGACTCAGCCTTCCATCCTTCTGAGGTGGGTAAAACGAGGGCCCATATTGTTGGGGGAAATGTGCTGACTCTGTAAACTGCTTAGAGAGGGCTGTAAAGCAATATGAAGCAGTATATAAGTTTAAGTGCTACTGCTATCCATAATGGAAAGATGTAGCACTCTGAGCCTTGGAATCCAGATAGAGCCTTGAATCTCTCAATCAGTACTGGCAATGTTGAGTAGATAGTTCAATGGTCTGAGTTGATAGAAAGCATCATCTCCCATTAGAGGTAGATACCAAGAAATGAGATCCATCAGGAACTATAGAAGCAGAGCTCTTTGAGCCTAGGTAATAGCTATTTTTAATTTAGAAGTACATTTAATTTATACATCAAAATTTTGAGATTATACTCTGCTACATTACTTGTCTCAGTGATGATAATACAGTTACGCCCATCATTTCTTTTTCCTAGGTAAATATTCACCGAGGGCTTGTGTTTGTTATGTTAGAGTAAAAGCGTTGAACATCGTAGACTATGTACAAATTAGGCAGATTTCTATTATCTTTGAAATAGTAGTGATTTTTTTTAGAGGTTAGAGTAATTTGGGGAGCAATTTCTCTAACACCCTTTGAAAATTGTTTGATACTAATACTGTATTTTTACAGACACTGTTACGAACTGGAAACACTTCTGTTTCCTATTTCATTTGTTGGTTTCATGTTTTTGAAAACTGTGTTGCTATCTATTCAGATGGGTCAGACCTGATTAAGGAGATGAAGAAAATTACTGCAATTACCCTTACTGCCTTTATTTTGTATACCAATCATTATGTGTTTGTGGGTGGAATATCATAATAATTATTATCATTATTCAGACTAGGCAGAATCAGGCAATTTGTAATATCAGGTTTGCCTTTTTCATAAAAAGCAAATAATTATTAGATAGAGGGTTGCACCATGCAGTGTGTTTATAGCAAAGAGTCAGTTCAAATTCCTGACTTGTCACGCAAAGACAATAGTTGCTGCCAGGTGCTTTATTAAGCATCCTTGTACAATTATATAATCCCTATATAATGGAATAACTAATCATCCCTATCATATATTGGTTGTATCCCTATTATATATCAGTTGTATATGTCACCCCTATGATATATCATTTATATAATAACAAATCATCCCTATATAATTATATAATCCCTATATAATGAATCTGCTCTGATTATTTCCTGTTGTCAATTGCAGTCTTAGTAAATGCTCTGAATATAGACCAGCTGTTCCCAACTTCTTTCTTTGTGCAATTGTGGTTTTCAGCCCATTTTATGTATCAGAAGGAGTTTAAAAAGCAGATACATTTTGAACATCTTACCCTCTCTTCCATATCTATTATATTCATCTCAATAATTTATCTGCAGCCGTCTTCCCAGTGGGGAGAATTATGCTTGCACTCTTATGGACCATGAGTTGTCTGGTAGCACAAATTAGGAACTACAATGGCAAAAAAAAAAAAAAATGATTAGTGTTTTGGGATTTTTTTTTCCTTATGAGATGGCATTCTATAGCAACACTTAATGTTGTAGTGGAGACCAAACATTCTAAAGTGAAAGGCCTGTGGGGCTAATGTGGCAGTTCATTAGGAATTCTCCAGCTTGTCAGAATCTTGGGAAACATCAGATTTGCAGGTGTGGGTTTAATGGGTTCATTTAAAACTTCATGTCAGGGTTCTAACTAGCTCGGCTCTTAATAATCATAAATTGCTTGTGAGGTTAGAATTGTATTTCATTACACTTGTGGACCCTTGGCTTACAAAAGACATTAATTAGACAAGATTCAGTCAGATGGCCACTCTCTGAAAGGACGAGAGCAGAGAATACAGTGTGCAGTAATTAATGGCCTCCATGAACAAAATATGCCAGAGAACGAGGAGCGCTCTTCCGTACTTTCTGAGTTCCAGGAATCAAAGGGAAACCTACTTATCCTTGCAAGTGTGCACAATGAAATGAGAAAATTTAACACACTCTCCCTCCCTCTTCCCCATACAACAGGGATCTACATCAAAAACGCTATTTGAATTTCAAGAGAAACTGGAGGCTGTTCAAGTTTCATTCTGTTATTTACATAACAAAAAAAGCATTATTGTATTCATACGCAATTTACTTTGCCCCTAATCTGATCCTAACCCTACAACGGTAAAGGAAAAGAAGAAGAGTGCAGGTTCAAAGATAATTCTGTCAGTCGGATTCAGATATTATGTATCTCGTTGTTTGCATAAAGATAATTACTTTGAAAACGTGTGCTGGGTTGTAGAATAGTTCTTCTATGCATAATTTCAGTAATCCTTATAACAACCCTGTTGTGGGATTTTTATTTTTTTTTTCTTGCTTGGCTAATAAGAAACGGGGACTGCCAGTCAGTCTCTGGATACCAAAAAGTAATTCCCACTGAATTTGATGAGGCTTTTAAAGGAATTGCAGTCTTGGATGGATAAAAATAGTTTACCTAAAACCTTCATGGTAGCAGAAGGGAGAAAGATGATGGCCTCCTTAAGAGCTCAATCTTTTATTTGACCATTAAGTCAGTACTGAGCTTGGTTGTAGCAGGTAGACAAACCTGGTTGAGGTCCAATAGACAAACAGGTCAGATTTGGAACTGCTTGGATGAGAGACTATAAGGCACTGTTTGTGAACTTTGGCAACTTTAAAACATCTGGACTTCAACTCCCAGAATTCCCTAGCCAACATTAAGTATCAAGCTAAAGATAGAAATCCTCTTTATATTACAAAGTAATTCAATGCTTTACCTTTGCAGGACTAAACAATTCCAGGAGAGCATTTGAAGTCCCCATTGATGAACTTGCTCTGTAATTGGAAGATGTCATTTTCAGGCCCCAGAAAGGGACAACTGACTTGGCCAATTCACTATCGCCATTTCACTACAGCCAACTCACCATGGCCAACTTGCTGCAGGATAACTCACTGTGGCGAACTCACTGGAATAAGAATTCAATAATTCCATTTAATTATTTAAAATCATTTTTAAAATTAGTTTAATTTTTGTCATTCACATTTCATTTTGCCCCTCCTTTTGCATTCTTTCTTTAATGATTCTATTCCACCATTTCTTAGAAACTACTGTAACTCTTGCCCCATGATGAATTGGTCATGGCGAGTTGACTATGGCAAGTTAATCACAGTAAGTTGCCTGAGTTGTTTCAGGCCCTTGATGCCATACCCCTCCACTCTTCTCCTTAGCCTCCAAGAATGGGACCTGCTTGTACCTGTTTGTAGGTATAACACCTACAAATCCTTTCAGATTTAAGATTTAACCTTTCAAATAAAGTTTCTATTTGGTTTGGGTTAATTTGGTAGGGATTATATTTTTGCCTTATTTTTCTTTAGCATAAAACAAGGCTCTTTGTTCAAGGTTAGGTTAAATCCAACGTTCTCCTTTAATTCTGAGGGATGTTGCTTGGTTAATAATTCATAAATTGGAAATTCAGACAGATGCTGAACGACTGAGAAGTGGTACAAAAGTCTATTTCTCATAAGCCCAAAGCGGGTTATCAAAATGATAGGCCAATTATCCAGTTCCATCACTGTCGGAATGGTATCTGTTAACTTCATCCTTGAGAGATTAAGCAGCTCATGGCATATTTTTTGTCTGAAAAAGCAGTTGCCCTTTTCATAATGCATGCAGACCATGCATCTGCAAAACCAACATTAATGCATTTTAAATTTCTTTTGTTTTGTTTTGGCAAACATGCTTGTCTCAGAGGAGATTAATGTAGATTTTCAAAAGAGTTTATTTTAAGAAGTCAGTTATGGTATATAGCATATCTTACAAATGTCTTGGACAGCATTGCCATTTACAGTCTTGCTGATCTAAAAGGAAAAATTAATCGCAAAAGAGTTTTCTTGAAACCATACATGTCCTCATCAGTGTCAACTATATAAAGATATATTAAGATATATGCCATAGTTGTTAAGTGAATTTGGCTTCCCCATTGACAATAATAATAACAACAACAACAACAACAACAACAACAACAACAACAACAACAATAATAATAATAATAATAATAATAATAATAATAATGTTGGAAGGGATATTGGAAGTCATCAAGTCTAACCCCCTACTCAGGCAGGAAACCCTATACCATTTCAGACAAATGGCTGTCCAGTCTCTTCTTTAAAACTTTCAGTGTTGGAGAATTCACAGCTTCTGGAGGCAGGTTGTTCCACTGATTAATTGTTATAACTGTCAGGAAGGTCCTCCTTAGTTCTAGGTTGCTTCTCTCTTGATTAGTTTCCATCTGTTGTTTCTTGTCATGGAGTATAGCTTGACTCCCTCTTCTTTGTGGCAGCCCCTGAGATATTGGAATACTGCTATCATGTCCCCACTCTTCCTTCTCTTCATTAAACTGGACATATCCAATTCCAGCAATTGTTCCTTATGTATTTTAGCCTCCAATCCCCTAATCATCTCTGTTGCTCTTCTCTGTACTCTTTCTAGAGTCTCAACATCTTTTTTACATCGCGGTGACCAAAACTGGATGCAGTATTCCAAGTGTGGCCTTACCAAGACATTGTAAAGTGGTATTAAAATGTCATGTGATCTTGATTCTATCCCTCTGTTACTTACTTTTTTACTTAGGAAAGTAATATAATTTTTAAAAAAACAGATGTAGGAGATACAAGTCAGGAATTTGGCAAGCTGCCTGCAAACTGCATAAAATAAGGCATTAACATTAAAGCTCAACTTTTTACTTTTACATAATAGTTTAAAGTAGCCATTTCTATAACGACAAACCTATCTAATGGGTAAAATGCAAAATCAAAGTTTCATTTTTTTTCCACCTCAAGCACAAAGTCTAGAATCAGTTTCCAAGCCGAAATGAAAGTATTTGTATTTTTTTTTGATCGAGATATAATCATTTTTGAACATCATGATGATTCAGTTTTTAAGCAATTAATTCAACCTTGACTATGAAAAGCTAATTCAAAGGCTGAAAGTTGACAAATCGAAGCCAACTTTTATCCTGTTAAACAAATGTCCTTATAGGAGTGCATTATCACCTTTGCTGCGAGTGACCAAGTTCAATATATCCAAAGTTTTCTCTTACAGTTAATTGCCTCTGTTTTAACCTGAAAGATGCTGACACAGCATTTCATTCTGAAGATCTAATATTTCTCTTCGGTATTATTTCTTGACTCTAAAGCTCCAGTTTACATGGTAGTGACAGCATCCCAAAAACTGGACCTGGAGGTTTTTCAGATATGAGACAAGTGCCAACCGTTGTGATCGAATGTGATGACAATAAAGAAAATGTGCCTCATGAATCTGACTTTGGCGATTCTTCATGCCTCTATACAAGAGAAGACGAGGACGAGGAGGAAGAGGAAGATGATGACAGCTCATTATTTTCAAGTAAGTAGAGGTCATTATTTGCAAGTCACATTACACATTTGTTCTTTTCGTGCTGTGCTAGAGGAAGCAGTACTGGTTCTTGCAACTGCTTGAAAATGTTGCCTGTTTCTGGGGTGAAACAGTTCTGTACGGGAAATAAAATACATGAAAAAACCTTAGTTTAAGAATGTGAGAATTCTGGGAATTGACAGGTCCAGATATAAAAGTGAAAGTGATAGATCAGGAGATGTATAACTTTTGCTTGCTCTCCCCTAAGAGAGCCTCAACACAATCTCATTGAGTCCATTCATAACCCCTAAAGCAGGGGTCTTCAAACTTGGCCCTTTGATGACTTGTGGACTTCAACTCCCAGAATTCCTCAGCCAGCATGCCTGGCTGAGGAATTCTGGGAGTTGAAGTCCACAAGTCATCAAAGGGCCAAGTTTGAAGACCCTGCCCTAAAGTGATTGTTGCAATTGAACTGAAGGAAAATATACTAATATTTAAAGTGGCCAATGGTTCAAGAGGTCACCAAATCTTGTGAGATTTTTCCCGTTATCACCAGCGAAAAACTTGGAGAATACTCTTAACATGAAATACAAGATTTCAGGTAACATTGGAGCGCATTGGGATTGGACAAAATCTGAAAAGGATTGATGACACATAATACAACAGCTTATATCTTTGCATATTCATATCTGGATCTGAAAACCTTTGAAAAGACATTCAACTTCTTGCTTCTGCCAAACCAAATCTTAGCAGGAACCATGCTCAAATATTGCTTGAAAAGATAAATTACTTAGTTTTTCTAAGTCTGTTATATGGAACCATAGGGTTCTTCTTCCTGTTCTCCTGACAAGACTGTTCCCTTTACTGACCCACTGATCACATTCCAAAACATTGCTTTTGTTGCTTTTCTATCTGAGATTTCAGGAAAGATAAGGTAAGGTAGGGTAGGATAGGATAGGATAGGATAGGATAGGATAGATAAGGGGAGGGGAGGGGACGGGAGGGGAGAGGAGGGGAGAGGCAAGGCGAGGCCAGATGAGAAGAGACGAGACGAGACGAGACAAGTTAAGATAAGGTAAGGTAAGGTAAGGTAAGGTAAGGTAGGATAGGATAGGATAGGATAGGATAGGATAGGATAGGATAGGATAGGATAGGATAGATAAGGTGAGGTGAGATGAGGGGAGAGGCGAGGTGAGACGAGACGAGACGAGACAAGACAAGACAAGACAAGACAAGATAAGATAAGATAAGATAAGATTTATTGTCGTTTTTTTTTACTGTGGGCACAACGGCACACATCAAAAATGAAATTTAGTTGCCCACTCTCAAAATGAACACATACATGAAACACACCTAACATACTATATACAACATAGATATACTGGGTTTACACTGCAGTGGAATTGGAGGATACAATCCAATCCTTTCGGTCTCCATTGTCACCTTGCCTCCTTGTTTCCCTAGCTGCAAATACAGGATGCAGCAACAAAATCTTATCCCATTGCCACAAAACATTTTAAGAAAAATTTAAAAATCTGGTATTGAACAATATCCAATGAAGCAGCAATTGCTCAAGTTTCATATCATGGAAATATGGTCCCTTGCAGAAGCAAGGAAAAATATCTAGGGTTGGACTTGTTAATAATGTTCTTGACAAATGTGATCAGATTGGCAAGAGGTAAGATTTAATAAAGGAAGAAACGGGTGCTACCCCTTCTTCTTCGTGTCTATAGGTTGAGGACTACCAATTTTTATCTATCGTTGTTTGTTGTTTATTTATTCAATTTCTACACCGCCCGTGTTACAGAAATGAATCTGGGCAGCATAATAAAAAATACAAACGCATAAATAAAAGGAGAGATTTAAAAAGAGAGTTAAGATAAAAGTTAAAATGTACAAGGTAAAAGTGGAATTCTGTTAAGAATTCCAAAGGCTAAAAAATTATTGTTATTATTATATATTGTGCTTTTCTGCCATTGCAGCATTCTTTCATTTTGCAGGGAAGGGAGTAGCACTTCCTTGAACTTAGGATCCTGAGGCAGAGAAGGGAGCATTAACCCCATTTTCCTTTCCCACAATCCTACATCCAATTATGGTTGTTTTGCTTTCAGTGGCCTGTCAGGTCCACTGCTCTTTCCTGCCCTCGAGATGGCAACAGAAAAAAAGTCTTGGGCCTGACCAAGAGTTGCTTTGCTAACTGAGATTGGGACCTTGAAGCCACAACGTTTGTCTCCCATACAAAATAATCCACTTTGCCTTCATGGAGGGTTGAGATAACATTGTATTTAGCACTGGGGGCATTCACCTTCATGAAAGAGCAGACCAAATGAGAGGAGACGCTTTTGAAATGGGCTCTCTCATTCGATATTCAAAGTTTCCCTCAGGGCAGGAGTAGGCAACCTTGGCTCTTTTATGACTCGTGGTCTTCAACTCCCAGAATTCCTGATCCAGCTTGGCTGGCCCAGGAATTCTGGGAGTTGAAGACCACGAGTCATAAAAGACCCAAGGTCGCCTACCCCTGCCCAAGGATAACAGAGATCTTAAAAGCAGATTAATTTAATTTTATTTAAAAGAAAGAAAGAAAAGAAAATGGCTGTCCTCTATCAGTTAAACTGAAGGTGATTCTTTCTCCTCAAGGTTCCCTGGCAATGAAAGTTTGCAGGAAAGACTCTTTAGCTATCAAGTTGAGCAACAGGCCATCCAAGCGTGAACTGGAGGAGAAGAACATCCTCCCCGTGCAGACCGACGAGGAGCGGCTGGAGCTCAGGCAGCAGATCGGCACCAAACTGACAAGGTAGGAAGAATTGTCCCCCTTCCCAGCAACAACAACCGAGGAACAGAGTGTGGCCAATCCAGGTTACGAATACAGGTAGTCCTCAACTTTCAACCGTCTATTTAGTGACCGTTCAAGGTTACAACAGCACTGAAAAAAGCGACTTGTGACCGTTTTTCACACTTAACAACCATTGAAGCATCCCTCACAGTCAAGGTGAGCAAAATTCAGACCCTTGACAGCTTTCTTACATTTATGACGGTTGCAGGGTCCTGGGTTCGTATGGTGACCTTTTGTGCCCGTCTGACAAGCAGAGTCAATGAGGAAACCGTATTCCCTTAACAACCTGATTGCTAACTTAACCACTGCAGTGATTCACTTAACAACTGTGGCAAGAAAGGTCACAATATGAAGCGAAATTCACTTAACAAATGTCTCACTGAACGACAGAAACTTTGGGCTCGACTGTAGTTGTAATTCTAGGACTACCTGTAATCAAAACATTCAGAAATTGGAGAAAGAAATGCAGTCCTCAAGCAGACATAAATTAAAAGGGCATTTCCCTAATATCCTACATGCAGGCAAGCAGTCCTCGAATTATAGCCATTCATTTAGGGACCATCCGAAGTTACAATGGAACTGAAAAAAGTTACTTATGCCCACGTTTCACACTTACGACCGTTGCAGCCTACCTGTGGTTAGGTGAACAAAATTCACCTAAATTCAGACCCTTGGCAGCTTTATGACCGTTGCAGTGTCCTGGGATCGTGGGATGACCTTTTACGACCTTCTGGCAAGCAAAATCAATGAGGAAGCCAGATTCACTTGACAAACCATGTTACTAACTTAACCATTGCGGTGATTCATTTAAGAACTATGGCAAGAAAAGTTGTAAAATGGGGCAAAAGTCACTCAATAAATGTCTCACTTAGCAATGAAATTTGGGGCTCAATTGAAGTTGTATGTCGAGGTGTACAACTACAATTTTGTATAGCTAACAAGCCACCTTCTATTTTCAGGCTGCTTTGACCACAGAATTGAACTTTCCACTTTTCCAGGAAATAAAAAAAAAAAGATTCTCCCAACTGAACCTATCAAGGGGCTTATAAATAAGGGATTTGTTAGGTCAGTTTGCTAAACTGAGTACAATAAAAGGACAAGACAATGATGCATACATGATTTGTTCAGATTCCTCCACTAGGCAAGGCAGAAATGATCTTGAATTGGGATATTGCTGTATCTTGCTTCCATTTTCATAGATGACGGGGGGGGGGAGCTAAACATGGCTCAGGAATTCTGGGAGTTGAAGTCCACGAGTCATAAAAGAGTCAAGGTTGCCTACCCCCGATCTAGTGTGATAGGAATGAGATGCTATCTAGCTGGGGTGAATAGTTAGCCAGATAAACCCACCACGACTGGAGAGGAAAGCTGACCTCTGATTATTTTTTATTTTTATTTTTGGAGATAAGTATCAAAAATGTTTTGTTTCAACCCTGGCTCTCCTGCTCTCTAATGAGATAAAGCATTAGGCAGATAAACTCTAACATATGCGATATATGCTTCAGTTCTATTCCTTTTTTTCTTCCAGGATGATGAGAAGTCCTCTAGCAGAATCAAGAAAGTTAAAGAGTCATCTTTAGAAATCAATTTTGGCCAGGATTTAAAGCAGATAAAATCTCATTTGGGTCTCTAAGGGGGACAGCCTGTCTTCCAAATTTAGAAGGAAATCTGAAATGCATTCAGAGAGTCAGAGCAATGGCATGCTGGCTGAGGAATTCTGGGAGTTGAAGTCCACAAGTCATCAAAGGGCCAAGTTTGAAGACCCCTGTCTTAGAAATTTAACTAGTGCAGCTTTTAGAAAACTTGGATCTTTATATTGCAAATCTGTAAGTCATAGGGGAGGAGACTACCCCCCTTGACTATGAGGATGTTTTATAAGCAGGCACAAAATTGTCCCCCACCACTACTGCCAAATGCAGAATTACATTACCTATATTACAGATCCAACAGAAGTAGCCTTTGTTTGTTTCCTCCACATTGCAGAAGATTGAAAAATGACCACCGCCACCCCAGATCATTAAAAGCCTTAATTTGTTCTACAGGTAGTCCTTGACTTATGACTGGTCATTTAGTGACTATTAGAGCATGATGGCAGAGTGGTTAGAATGCAGTACTGCAGGGTAACTCACTGCTCACTTCAGGAGTTCGATCCTGACTAGCTCAAGGTTGACTCAGCTTTCCATCCTTCCAAGGTCAGTAAAATGAGGACCCAGATCATTGGGGGCAATATGCTGATTCTGTAAACTTCTTAGAGAGGGCTGTAAAGCACTATGAAGCAGTATATAAGTCTAAGTGCTATTGCTATTTGTATCCCCTCAAAAAATATTTATGATCTGATAGTGACGTTCTCACAAATCGCCTCCCACGCACTAACAACACTGCATTTATGGACCTTTCCAGTGTCCCCCGATCGCATAACTGAGATTTATGACATTTTTTAGCAAAAATGGGTATTTACTTCTAGGTTTTGGCAAAAACGCTCCATAGCAAACAATGAGTTCATTAAACAACCACCGCATTTGTTTAAATATCATGGGTTCATAGTGATTCATTTAACAACCACCACAAAATAGTTATAAAATAGAGTTGGTCCCTTGATGATCCATTTATGACCATCACAACTTAATACCATAATGGGCAGGCTCCATTACAGTCATAAGTCAAAGATTATTTGTATATGGGTATTTATTTAGTTACAACTCTCAAGTGTTTTAGAGAAGCTGCTCTTTTGTTTTGCTTCACTAATAATAAATTAGGAAGGTGCCCAGAGAAAGCTTTTTTTCAGCCTCACCTTTTACAATAATGAGTCCATTAGTATTAAAGCTGACACAAATAAAGTTCATGTTAACAAAATGTGTATATTTTACATCATCCCTAATATACATATTTTGCAAGCAGCTTTTCCCTAATGGATTTTATACACTATTAATATGAGTACATTGAAACAAAAATCAATTATGAGTGAATGTAAAAGGTTAGTTACTGAATAAATTATTTTGTAGACTGATCAAATTTCTCTCACTTCCCTCGTAGGTCAAATCCAGCCAAAGAAAAAAACTAATTCACCCTGTTTAATTATTTCATTTAATTCTTAGGATTTGTTTCCAATAAAGCATGCAAAGAACTTTTGTCATTCTCTTTGAGAGTTAATCTTTAAAACTTAGAAGGAAACGCTCATGTGGTGTTTCCAGTTTCACTTTCAAGCCTTTCAGTTGTCACATCACTTCCTTATTTTACCTTTGGCTGTGGGATTTTAAAAGAACAACAACAACAACAATGTGCTCAGACATTGAAAGCATACATGACAATCCTGCTACAAGATTCTCAGCTGACATAAGGCACCAGGGACCGGTTACTGGAAATTGTCTGCCCAAAGTGGGAGGGTCTTTTTTGTTTTGTTTTTTCATATCTACCTCCTCCTTCTTTTGCATTCTTATTCCTCAAAGTTTACACTTCTTGCTCAGACGCTTCTTGAATAAGTTGCAATCACTCATTCAAAGGTTTGTTTTATAGAGACTTAGAGTTGGCATACTAAGCTATCTGGGCCAGGGAAAGAAATCCGAAGATAAACACTCACTAGATTTCTTAGCAGAATCAAGAAAAACTTAAAAATTATAGCCTTCTGAGAAGGTTGAAATGCGAAGTGCTATTGCAGTTGACAGTTTTAATATTTTTTCATTAGAAATGCAATGTCCTAAACTCTAAAGAAAGTCCCTGAAGTCTTAGAACAGCCATCTGATTAAATTAACTACATTCATTCCGGCAGGAGCAACAACATTTTGAACTTATGACTCCTTGGACAATAATCGTACCCACCTGCTTTCAACTAGGATTCTCCATTTTCATAAGAAAACTGATCTAGATGTTTTTGAAGAATGTTTCCTATTGCTTTAAGCTCAAAAGAAAGCATTAGTAGAGATATATAAAAAAAAAGGTAAAGGAGTCCCTGCGGATTTTAGTCCGCTAGTCATTGCCGACTACAGGAGGTGGTGCTCATCTCCATTTCAATCTCCATTGAGCCAGCACTGTCCAAAGACATTTCCATGGTCATAGGGGCAGCATGACGTCACGGAGTGCTGTTCCCCCCCCCACCACCACCACACACACACACACCAAAGTGGTATCTATTTATCTACTTACATTTACATGCTTTCAAACTGGTAGTTTGGCAGGAGCTGGGGCGATGACAGCAGCCCACCCTCTTTCTTGGCGCTCGAGTCTTGAACCTGGGCTGCCGGCTTTCCATTGCCAACAAGCCCAGCATCTTAAACACTGAGCCACTGTGTCACCCAGTAAAGATGTTGGTGGATGAAAATTAGATCAGTATAAAAACAAGGAACTGTTATCATAAGCAAGAAGCATATTGGACAACACAACAACATTGCAACCTCTGACAAATTGCCAAGCCTGGGATGAATGCATTAAAACGAGTGAGGTGTGAATTTAAAACACAGCAGTTACCTAATAGCTGTTAAATGTATGTCTTGTGGGAGTATTGTAGAGTACTGAGTTCTGATTTAAGGAAAAGGAAAAAGATGTATAAAAAGGACGCTGCAGTAGTGTTCACTCTATATAGTTGAAGGAAGAGTTTGTATCTACATTTGCACAATAGGTGAAACTTGTTAATTTTTTAACTTTGGTGTTTGTTGATACTGTTAATTTATTGTTTTGTATTTTATTTTATTTACCTGTGATGCAAACCCAGCCTCTTTAGTTAGTGCAGAGGTCCCCAACCAGGTCCATGGAGAAAGATTTTTCCATGGACCAGAGGGGGTGTGGTTTTGAATACTGCCTGCATCCCGAGGATGGAGCTTTGCTTGTTGTGCAGCCCGCTTGTTGGCACGCTGTGGACTGGTGCCGGTCCACAGACCAGGGGTTGGGGACCCCTGAGTTAATGCATTGACTTACGACCACAGTTGAGACCAGAATTTTCATTGCTAAGCAAGGCAATTTTTATGACCATTTTTTTGCCATGGCTATTAAACAAATCATTGTTGTTAAGAGAATAATGCAGTTGTTAAGCAAATCCAATTTCCCCCATTGACTTTGCTGGCCAGAAGCCAGCTGGGAAGATCATCAATAGCAACCACATGACTTCAGGAAACTGCATCTGTTGCAAATGCATGCCAGTTGCCAGGCACTCAAATCATGTGACACTTTACAGCTGTGCTGCAACAGTTGTAAAATGCAAAGACTGGTTATAGGTCACTTTTCTCAGTGCCACTGAAACTTTGAATGATCACTAAACAAATGGTTATAAATCAAGGACAGCCCTTTACTGGGCAAATTCAAAAAGTAAGTTCAGTCAATAACCTGGTTAAAAGTTTAGTGCAAATGCAGCCTGGACAGTAAAAAACGATGCCGAGGAATTGGTCACTGGTCCTGTGCAATAATACCTCTTGGGATCTTGTAGGAATATGGGATCTTTTTCAACTACTTGTCTACTGTGAACTGCTCACTGTTTCCATTGTCAGAAGGCTGGTTGGTGATTTGTTATGTTTATTTGTTAGATTTATATCCCCCCCCCTTTTCCAACAGAAGCTCAAAGTGGTACCCTGAGCATGTTTTCCTCCAATAGGCAACACTCCTGTGAGGGGTCTATGACAACTCACCACAGCCAACTTGCCATGACCAATTTGTCAACTTGCTGCAGCCAACTCGCCTTTTGCCAACTTGCCACAGGTCAAGATTTACACTAATATCGAAGAAATAGTCAAATAGGATCATTAAAGAAAGTATGCCAAAGGAGGGACAAAATAAAAGCTGACTGACAAAAATTAAAATAATCTTTTAAATTATTTTAAATAATTAAATTGAATTGTTGGATTGTTGGATTGAGAAAGAGGCTTCATCTGAAATTATTTCAAATAATTAAATTGAATCAATCCGATTGAGAAAGAGGCGTCACCTAAAGTCACCATAGCTAAGGGTGGACTTGAACTTGGATTTTCCCAATTTCTAGTCAGCAACTTAACCACTATACCACACTGGTTCCTCATATTTTTGAGCTAGGAAACAAAAACAATCAGATGAGATACATTTTCATTCACAATATACTCCCGGCCATTAAGAAGACTTGTTCAATTTTTAAAATTTGATTTTTATTTAACAGATTGAAAAGGCCATGTTGGATTGGCAGGCTGAAATCCTTGCACAAGGTGACCACAATTGCTCGCAGCAGAAAGCTTTCTGTGTTTCCTTTAAGGCAGCCACCCATAAGCTGATGCCCTTCATATTGGCTGGAGATCATCTCATATCACCTTCTATCTTCCTCCAGGTTTTATTCCAGAATCTGAAGATAGGTTTTTAGATGGAAAGCCCAATCTGAGGAACAAAAGAAAAAATCCTGATCTCAGCATAGTTACCATGCCTGGTAGTTTCCTTAGATTGCTTTGATCTCTACACAGTTTGGAGGGTCATACAAAAAAAAAAACCCCCACAGAACAGATGTCACACTCATGACGGTCAGGAAGCTAGCATAGAAGGAAGGAAATTAAGTAAAAGAAATCTGCCTCATCTAACTCTCCACTGGTTAGCCTGAAGGGGTAATGCCTAATATGACACAACACGTTCGGTTTCCCCTTGGTTGGCAATAAAGGAAAATACAAGTGTTATGTTTTGCTCAGTAATATCTGTATCTGAACATTGTCATTTCCTGAGCTCTCCCATTATCTGTTGAAGAGTGACTCTGGCAAATATTCACAGGCTGGAGGTCCTGATATGGTGAAAAAATTGAAATTTGGCTTTTTCTACAGGCGACTGAGCCAGAGACCGACTGCTGAAGAATTAGAGCAGAGGAATATTCTCAAACGTAAGTAGCTTCGAACTTAAATTTAAATCAAGGAAAAACCATAGAGTGTAAGTATGCCCTAGGGCAGTATTTCTCAACCTTGCCGTCTTTAAGATGTGGGGACTTCAACTCCCAGAATGCTGGCTGGGGAATTCTGGAAATGGGAATCCACACATATGAAAAGTTTCCAAGATTGAGAAACATTGCTTTAGCTTCTGGGGCGGTTCTTCTCAACCTGTGGTCTGCGGACCCCTAGGAGGCCGAGATGTCTTCACCGGGTATCCATGAAGGCTTGAAGAAATGTTATGATTTAAATCATGAGTTAAGTCTTGAGGGTACGTGGCCATGGTGCGTGGCCACAAAAGTATTTAAAGGGGGTCCGTGGTGAAGAAAAGATTGGGAACCACTGCTCTATGGGACCCATCCAAGATGGAGATTCCATTCTTACCTGTCTGAGCCAGGCTTACATTATACTCTTGCCCTTTTGTTATTATCCAAAAAGTGATAGCTTGTAAAGACATATTTATGTTTTGGTGGTTTAACCTAAAGTTGAAATGAGAGCAAAGTGAGGTCAGCCCAAGATATTAAAATAAAGGACCACCCTTTCCTCTTTTTCTTTTACCAAAATATCCTATACAGATTTATTCAGAAATATTCCCCACTGATCTCAGTGTGTTTGCATCTATAATACTGTGTATAGATTACTGTGTATAGATAGCCTAATCTATGCCTGTTGAAAAAAGATCCAGTAAAATGCACATGAGCTAATCCTAGATAAAGATGTACAGCCTTGGCCAAATATCTAAGAGCAGTATGCAAGTCATTCTTACAGAAATATATAACTACATTTCCATGCCACATTTTTTTTTAACAGAAAAGCCTCCCCCCCCCCCGCAATACTAAAGTTTTGTTGTGTAAACTAAATTAATGATATCTCATCCTCAGCAAAAAATCATACTGGCACAAATATATTTGACTTGAAAATAGTTTAAGACACTTAGCCATAAATAATTAAATAGAGAAAATAGTTTAATTAAACCCCTCTTGCTGTAGGACATGAATCTTAAGCAAAGCAACGTGAACATAAATTCCAGGGAAATGACTAGTATTTTCATGCAGTTAATAACTGAATGCTAGTAAGAATGTGTCTCAGCATGCATGCTTTTGAGAAGCAAGCCAGCTGTATATCTGTGTTTACTCCACTGTGATCAGGCTTGTAAATGCTCTTTTGATAATCACAAGCTAGAATCAGAAGGCCCTTCAGATAAACACATGTGTCTTTGTCACCTCAAGTCTTCACTACTGCAAAGGCCTTGAAAACCACTCAAAAGCTTCAGCTGGTCCATAACACAGAGACATGAACAGTGATGGGCAATGCCTCAGTGTGTCTGTGTGACACCTCTGCTCTGCAAGCTGTACCACTTCTGGGTGCAATTCATTACCTCTAAAACCCTACATGATGTAGGGTCAGTTGCTTGACTGCCTGTCTCTCTCCCATGGTTTCTGCCTGGCCAGGATGGGCCGGCAGAGTTGGAGTGCTCCAGGTCCCTTCAATTAAACAATGTCATCTATCAGGATCCAGGAAGCGTGATTTCTCTGTCACAGAGCCTGCTTGTGGAATGAGATCTCCTCAAAAGCCTGGAAGATCTGGCTGTTCTCCCAGATCTTGATTGCTGGGGGTCCCTTGCTGGATGTGTCCATTATTTTTGCTTTCTCAATGTTGATTGTGCCCAGAACCATCTTGTTTTGGAGGTTTTGTACTGCTTTTTTATGTCACTCTTTGCAGAGTCAGTTGGAATTAGGCAGTGTACAAACTAAATTAAATAAAAAAAATAATCATCTTGAGGCAAATGTCAAACTAAAAAAAACTGTTTGAGAGATTACAAACAGTGAGATCAAAGATGCATCTTTACATGTGACAGCTAGTCGCAATCCTTAATATCATTAGTATTATTATTTCAATTTATATAACCACCCTTCTCAATACATGACTCTAGTTCATAGTTGTCTGTGGAGATTCTCAGTCATTCAGGTTGTGGTTGTCCCAAAGGTGTTTTTCCAAAAGGCAACTGGACTTTTTTTCCCCTTGAAAAGATGTCACTTTCCGTCTAAGAAGCTTCTTCAGTTCAAAACTGAAAAAGCTTCTTGAGCAGTGGTTCTCAACCTTTTTAATGCCGCGACCCCCAACCGGTCGTAAGTCGAGAACTACTCAACCGGTCATAAGTCGAGGACTATTCAAGTGGTGCAGCACCATTTGCAGAATGGGACTTTTGGCGGGCTCAGCAGGGCAGAGACAGCCTGGACAATTCCTATTGGCTTTTGAAAGCCAATAGAATTAGACTCTATTCAAGAGAGTCTATTCTACTGGCTTTCAAAAGCCAATAGAATAAAAGGGAGTAGCACAGCTAAGGAAAAGGGGAAACAAATGGCGGACTGTGTTGTTTGGCGATCCCCGTGAAATGGTCGTTTGACCCCAAATGGGGTCCCAACCCACAGGTTGAGAACCACTGTTCTTGAGTGAGGAGCAAAATACCGTAAATGCCGGCGTATAAGACAACTTCCGCGAGCGCTGAAATCAGCACCAAAGATGGGGGTCGTCTTATACGCCGAGTCATCTTATACGCCGGAAATACTGGTAGTTTCCGGCGTATAAGACGACGTTCTAGGAATGCGGCCCGGCTATAAAGACGGGAGTCGTCTTATACGCCGGGTCGCCTAATACGCTGGCATATACGGTACTTCAAGGGGGAAGAAAACTAAGAAAGTCCAGTTGCATTTTGGAAAAAACACATTTGGACTAGTTGGTGATTCTTTGCAGTTCCTTTTTGAAGCTTTTTGTGGCTCTTTCCATAACAAACCAAGCCTGCTGCAATCTTTCAATGATTATTTGGCTACAACAATGTATAATCACTTAGCTTGTAACTGCGTGTAACTGCGTATAATAAAATGTTGTCACAATGGGTCAAAGAAATATTGTAAATGAAATAATATGTTGAAACACATTTCTTAGAAAGTTGAAATTCCTGAGATATGCATGGGAGCTGTGTTACCTTTTTGCATAGGACCTGCAATATCTTTCTAGAGAGTCTAAAATTTCCAGAAGCATTCTAGAAACTCTTCCCTATTGTCATGATTATTCTCTATACTTTTATCTGTAGCTGGTAAATCTTGAAGTGCAAAGATTGTTGATATCTTGGCATGATTGCTGTCATAAAGTCATATTAATAAATCAAATGCATGCTAACATATATCAATGTATTTATTTTAATCATTTATATAGCCGTCCATCTTATAACCAACTCTGGGTGGCTCCTAATTAGAGAATAAGAATTTGGGTTTAAGACGTACAGAATTTTATATCTAAATGAGCAAGGAGCACTCATCACCCGTTGGCATTTTTTTAAAAAATGCATGCAAGTTTAGAATTTTGTCAATCTTTTCTAGCACGGAATGAGCAAGAGGAACAGGAAGAAAAACGAGAGATCAAGAGAAGATTAACCCGCAAGGTGAGAAATTCCTTTGTTTTGTCCTTCAGTGGCAACCTTGAAGCTTTGAAGCGGATGTGAAGTTCTTTACCATCTTCAGCTTTGATGTGTTTGTTTCCTGAAAAGCATATTTTCCAAACACTTTATTCCTTAGAAGGCATCCTTGAAGCATTTTCCCTTGATACAGCTTTGCAGTCCTAAATGTAGATAGAGAAACCAGCAGAGGATGCAGACATGTATGCACAAAGCCATGAGGAATTCAATAAACTGCTCGGAGCTGCAAAAAAATTGAAGAAAGGTTTTCAAACACTCGAGATGTTACCAATTACATACTGGGCTTGGTAGATCAATTTCCACGAATACAATCCTCTCTTGGGTTTTTGTTTTAATAAGTTCATGCAATGGTGGGTCCCCTAAAATTGTTTTCTTTTAATAGGCATACAGTACATGTGCTTAAATCCAGGATAACACATGATCTTTGCTATTTCTTAGATAGTAAAAACCATGAATAAGGGAAAGCTAGCGGGTTTGTTTTTTTTTAAATAAAAGCACTCAATAGTAGCCTAATTTTGTTTTTTATTGAATTCTTCTATATAATGCTGATCATGTAGTAAATTGAAGAATAAGCGTGTAAGGAAAGGAAGTCTGATTATTTGAGACATTTGAATTGAATGGAAATAAATCATTTGAGAAGATGATTCATTTTTGGAACACACACACAAACATACACACACATACATACCTGAATCACTAGTGAAAAAAGAACAGAACAGAAAACTTTTTGATATATGAAAAAGATACAAATTACAAGTTTAACTCACAGTCATGCGTATGTGTTGCAATTTTCATTGGAATTATAAATAAGGCTTTGCAGCACTTTGCAGCTCATTCTAAAAAGGCACTTCATATTAGATAGGGATAAGAATGTGAGAAAGTTCCTATCTTCAACTCTTTAAAGCAGATGCATCTTTTCCCTGGATTATACTAACCAGATCTCAGCTCTGGTTGAAGATACTCTGGGATATGGTATTCCGAGCGATCTTCTTCAAAAGGCATCATGGAGCTAACTCTGTCTTTTAAACATAGAATCATTGATTGGACAGTGACTAATCCAAAATACAATCTAAATCTCCAGTAAAATTCCACCCAAAATGGGTGGAAATTAATAATGAATGATTGCTCAATAAATACTGTATGTCTGACACCCAAACTCAAAAGGGATGAAAAGATAATCCAGATATATACCCTTTGTTCAGGAACAGTCTGTCTTCTCTTCATTGTTTTGTATGATTCGTACCAAGTGTGCTATGAATACATTATAGAAAAGTGTTTATTGTATAAACAACTTTATAACTGAGGTTTAGGTAGAGTCTATTGACTGTTCTCTGTTGCACTTCTCAAGGGTCCAGACAGGGAAAAATCTATCCCAACACTGGGTGACTTTCATGAATTGTATTGAATGAATATGCACGGTGTGTCAAAATATCAAGAACAAAATATTCAGTTTGACTCTTCTGTTTAGGAGAAGGCTAAGGAAAATTAAAAATGAAGTCATAATGTTTGATTTTTTTTTAACCAATACTGGCTTGATTAATTGTAATATTAGATTAGCCATTCACCAATCTGGACAGAGATACTAATAGATAAGCTGGCTATTCCAAATATTTTACCAAACAAAAGAATATACTCGTTAGTTTTCTTTTTTTAAAAAAAATGAGAAAGTATATATGATAATCATTTTTATTTAAACTCTAGTCTGTGAAAGCCATCAAATTTAACTTTTGCATTTACCTCTGTAACCAGCCTGTACCACGACAACAGCTCTCTTCCCTCCCATTTAGAAAACCAAGCAATAGAAAGAAATCAGTTGAAGGCCAGCACATTTTCTTTGCTTCCCTCATATTGGTTCAAGTCAGCAGGGAATGTTAGAAATAAAGGGATCCTAAGAGTGGTGTGATTAGCCAGAGGATAGAAAGATTAGGTGACAATACAGAAATAGATGTTACATTTGATTGACTTGTATTTCTTATGGAAAGGGAATAGAATTTGGAGTTTGTCAGAATAAGGATCCCAGATATATTCCTTTGTCAGAATAAGGATCTTCTCAGACCCAGGCCCAGATCTGAGCCCTTGCCATCATGTCTTAATATAAATAGAATGGAGGGTGGTTGTTTTGTTTTGTTGTTTTTCCTGTATTTTAAATTATCTGATGACTGATTCCTACACTGTGCAGATACAACCCAGCGGAAAGTTAGAGCACTACAGATATGGCCATAGCACACTGACTGCCCTTAATGTACCTTTCTATGCATAATATTTTCCCTATGAATGTTATTTTATATTTGGGTCTACTCTGAAGTATAAGGAAATAGGACCTTATTGAATATTGGCTTCTCAAGTAATAGGAATGTTTGAAGTAAATATCTGCTTATATTTACTTGAAAAGCAGCCTTCTTTGGTGTTCACATATAACAGCCAGCCAATAATTGTACTAGGATGCGCCAGTTATAAGCTGAGCGTTGGTAAAGCCAGGTCTATCAACCTATCTGCATGGCTCTAGATTTGATAGAAAGGCAAGGGTGACACAAGATGCTGCAGAGCAAATTTTCATGGATTGCATGGAGTGAACATGCAAGATGTGTCATTATTTTATGTACGTTGAAAGTGGGAAAAGAATGGCATTTTAACATGAACAAAGAGAGCACAAATCAAATTCAGCTCTGCATATTTGTGCTGATAGTCCTATCCTTGATATTTAAAATGAGCTTTCAGGGGATTGTTGTTTTATTTATTCAGCTTAGGAACAGATGGAAAATAAATAATCATTTGGTGGCTACCATAGTGGCAACAACAATAAAAATGCAGACTTTGATGCATACACTTCAAAGTTAGTCAACACTATGAGAAGGAAATCCCTTTATAACAAGTAAGTCTACCACCCAGAGCAAATTTTCATGTGCTTTTTACTTTTATCTTTTGTAGAAGTACAAAGTTTTTTTTAGTGTGTTTTCCAAAAAAAGGTCAGGTTTTCTTTGGGGACGTAAAACTCAACGTTTTCTTGGGATCAACAAGTGTGTGTATGTCTGCATGCATGCGTGTGTGTGTTTGTGTGTGTGTGAGAGAGAGAGAGAGAGAGAAAATGAAAGAGAGACAGAGAGAGATCTGAGCATATCAAAAAGCAGTCCATAGTTCTGTGCTTCTCTTCCATGTATCCTTCTATCAAGACATTCTAGAGAGATCTAGCTGGAAAATATTTTTATTTGAAAACTCTTTTTTTATAACAAGTAGCTTCAACTTGTTATTTGTTAGGGGGGATAGCATGTCAATTATTTTCTCAATGTCTATGGAAATTCTCAGTCATCCAAGTCATGGTTGTCCCAAAGAAGAAGCTTCTTGGATGAGAAGCGAAAAGTCTTAAAAAACAACAAGAAGAAGAAAGTCCAGTTGCCTCTTGAAAAAGCACCTTGGGACAACTACTTTCTCACTAAGCCTACTGATCTTGAGTTGCTGAATGACAAGTAGGTCTAAACCTGTTAGCCCCAATGAGTAGATCAGTCCATGAAACCAAGTCTATATTAAGATTAAAACTACTTTTATTAAGATTGGGTGTAGTAAGAGAATCTTGCAAGTCTGATTATAGTTTACCATCTCCCCTTTTATATTAATGTGAATTAGAGAGGTCTGAAACATTTTTGCATTGCATTGTTTGGACTTAGGCAATGTTTCTCTCCTTATTGATTTGGCAACGGATCTCCTCTTTCTCCAACAAGGTCATCCTCTTTACTCTCTACATCAGCTATGCTCAAGAATTCTCAGGCTGGAAGTTCACAGTAGTGCACAATCAGCCCAATACATTCCAGCATTCCAGACAGCTGCATTTTGTCAGCAGACTGCTCCATCTACGGCTAGTAGCAGTAGATCCATTTGAGGCAGAGGTCATTCCGCATGTACACTGAGAGCTTATGCACCGGAGACAAATTCCTTGTGTGTCCAACCACACTTGGCTAATAAAGAATTCTATTCTATTCTATTCTATTCTATTCTATTCTATTCTATTCTATTCTATTCTATTCTATTCTAATTCCTCATCTCTAACCCAGTGTGTATTCCACCTTCTCTTGGTATATTTTACTTTGAATCCCTAACATTGCTGGAATTGTTGTAAGATTGATGGTCTGGTTATAAGACTCACTTGTGGTGAGATGGGTGGTAAACAAATTTAATAAATAAATAAGACTGCAGACCTGGGCAGTTTTTCTGTAGCCTGTGGGGACATTATATTTTCCAAAGGAGGGCTGTCTCACCTCATTTATAATTCTCCTACCACCTGTGTTCAATATCAGTGTTTCTGATTACGACTCTATAGCATTTGAAAAAAAATCATCTTTCTTCATTCCTCCAGAGATTTCCTCTGTTGTTCGTGGAGCTTCCAATATCCTGATGTTGCACCTGCATTCTTTAATCTGATTTTCCTTCACTGTCCCTTTCCACATTCAGAAGGGCATCTCTAATGGCTGTTTAAAACCTGAGTCCCTTAAATGAGCCAATCAAAAGGGCTTCTGCACACAAGTTTTAACTGCCATGTTACAGTGACAGTGGAGATACTGTACTATATATTTACCATTGATTTCTTTTTTCTTCAACACCATCCCTTGCAGACCAGCAGATGGTCTGGATAGCTTTATTGTCTTTGATTTGGAATTGTCCCAAGTTTTCCAATCCGTATTGTGTTTTCATCACCAGAGCAAAAAGTAAAGATGAATAGCTTTTGGATTGATAACACAAAGAATATTCCAGCTGAAAGGACCTGCCTCTTTTGATAGTCTGTTGGAGAAACAGGGAGAAACAGTGAACAAGAAGAGGAAAAGAATCTGAATAAGTCTAAAAGAGGGAAGATATACGGAGGGCAGTTTTGCTCAGAAAAGGAATAGAAAGGTAGATTATTTTATAAGAGTTTTTAAATCAGGCTATTGACTACATGTAATCCTGGGGCTCACACCCCCTTATCTGAGGTTGTGTCTTCTTGATCCCACTTTCCATGATATATGTTTTGGTCTAATATTCAAACAGCAAATAATAGTTCCTAGGCAACACAGGCAGTCCTCAACTCACAACCATTCATATAGTGACTATTCAAAGTTACAACAGTACTGAAAAAAATGACTTGTGACCGGTTTTACACTTATGACTATTGCAGCATCCCCCTGGTCACGTGATTTAAATTCTGACACTTGGCAACTGGCATGTATTTATGACAGTTGCATTGCATTGTTCTGGGGTCATGTGATCACCACGAGTAACCTTCCCAGCTGGCTTCTGACAATCAAAGTCAATGGCAAGTCAGATTCACTTAACGTCTGCATCATTTACTTAATCACGGCAGTGACTCACTTTTAACAACTGTGCTAAAATAAGGCCCAGCTCACTTAGCAGCTGTCTCCCTTAGCAATGGAAATTTTGGGCTCGGTAATGGTCGTAAGTCGAGGACCCCTGTAAAATTAAGTAGAAAATAAAGCAGCCTTTCCTTTTGAGCTCTTTTGTTTCAGACATTTGGAACTGGCTTTTGGGAAGAATGACGTTTTGGGGATTCTCTTTCTATTTTGCTCTTGCTACAGCTAAGTCAAAGGCCTACAGTGGAAGAGCTGAGAGAGAGGAAGATCCTCATCCGTTTTAGTGATTACGTAGAAGTGGCTGATGCTCAGGACTATGACAGACGGGCAGATAAACCATGGACAAGGCTAACAGCAGCTGACAAGGTAAGTAGGACAAGCCTCAGAGACAGCCAGGAGGCTGAAGAAACATCTAAGATATTTTTGGAGAGGACCAGTAACCAGAGGATGTAGTTACATTTATTTTCTGTAGCAGTGACTACAGCACCATCCTTGCCAGCTGCAAGTTCATAATGTAATGGTTCCGACAGACAGAGATAAATAAAGCAGAACTCCGAGGCTTGCAAGTTTCTCAAAGAACATGTTTATTGATACAAAGTATCAGCACATCAAAAGTGAAACCAAGTCTGAATAGACATGTAACAATCCCCAATACAAAGTTAAGAAATCCCATCCCTAAAGCTATGCAAGCTACTATGTTCCCCAAAACATCTTCTTGTCAGGTTTTTCACGAAAAGCCCAGCCTGCAGTCCCGGGAGCAGTCGATGACCTTGGTTCCCACAGGAAAAAATCTGTTTAGTCTAGTGAAGCACCTGGTATACCCCCCTCCCTCTATGCTATGAGTCAACCGAAAATGAGTAGGGAAAATGAGTGTTGCTGCAGCCATTGGCTGCAGCAACACTCATTTTCAAAGTTGATAGAGACCTTCCCCAGAGGAGACAGAATTGTGTGGTGTTTTTTTCCTCTCCTCTCTTTTTAACCAGCTTATTTTGTTCTTTTTAGTCCCAGCTTTTTAGTTTTACTTCAGTTATTTTTGCTATCATGCATTTCCATAATTATTCTAGGTGCTTCCACACAAGCTTTTATTCTTACGATAACATTTCCTCATTTATTGACATGTATAGGAGTATGGTGGGTGTCTTTTCCATGTGAAAGGTTCCTGTGGTTTTCCTGTGGAACAGTGACACCTCCTTAGCAGCAGAATATGACTGCTCCTCACCCAATTTATTCACCTATTTCTTTTCCGCTGGGCTAATCACTTATTTTTTTGTCACACGCAGGCAGCAATTCGCAAAGAACTAAATGAATTTAAAAGCACTGAAATGGAAGTTCATGAATTAAGCAGGCATTTAACAAGGTAAGCTAACACCCTTTTAAACAAAAGTTCTTACAAACCATCCAAGCTTGAAGCTATTCCTATATCTTATTTATTTATCTTGTTTGTTAGATTTTTCTCCTGCTCAAGGCAGCATGGGTAGCAGTTTTTTCCTCCAATCTTATTCCCATTGCAACAACCTCTGAGAAAGGCTAGGCTGAGTTTTGCAGACACAGACAGATTCAGAATCACCCAGGGTATTGTCGTGGCTGAGGGTACCACAATTCCCTAGCCCAGGGTAGGCAACCTTGGCTCTTTTATGACTCGTGGACTTCAACTCCCAGAATTCCTGAGCCAGCATGGCTGACTCAGGAATTCTGGGAGTTGAAGTCCACGAGTCATAAAAGAGCCAAGGTTGCCTACCCCTGCCCTAACCAACATGGTTGGCTGAGGAGTTGAAGTTCACAAGTCTTAAAGTTGCCAAGTTTGGAGAGCCTGACTTAAAGCACTATAGTAAATAAAGCCCCCTTTTTAAAATTACTACAAGTCAGATTTTGTTTGTTTGGTTTTGTCACTTTGATTCTTCTGAGTATAGGTGCTAATGCTGGTAATAATAAATCTCATTTGTCTGAGTTTTTTTTCTTCTTCACTTTTTAGGTTTCACAGACCATAAGAACTGAATGTGCTGCCATCTTGAGAACGTAACGGAAAAGAATCATAAGTGCTGATATCATTCCTTTCTCTGTTAGGTACAGTGGTAAATCTTTTGAACTGCCTTCCTAAAACCCATAAAAACATGCAGAAAATATGAATTTTCTCATCCTGGGAATAACTTACTCATACAATCTGTTGGCACAACATTCAGCAATGGAGACTATCTTGGCAAGAATCATGCCTGGAGTTGGCACTTATATTTTAAATGCTGCTGTGTGGAGTCCTCAAGCCATTCACAATAGTTGTCTTTCTTTGGATCCCGTCGGTCCTCTTTCATCTCTGAAGGAAGCTGGGGCCTTTGGTATTTGGCACTGACAGAAGCTCTGCTGGACACAAGCTCACTGTTCTGGAATAACATTTCTACCAAACATTTCGTTCTGTGTGGAGCACCTTAGGACGTGATGGGGGCGAGCTGGGGAACTAGAACCCACTCCAAAGGATCCATCTCTCTCTTTGACTCTCCCTGCCCCACCATCCCAGGAGGATCTTTGGCTGACTGGCGGATACTCTTTTGCTTTCTACAGGACCAAGAAGGATTCCTCACCATCCATTTCTCCCTTTCGAATGATTCTTTTGCTGCAATGTTTGGAAGAGTTCAAGATTTATGAACTTTTCATAACAAGCTTGTTTTCTACAGTGGAACATGTCACCCTGCCTTTTGCCCTGCTGACTCTTTCATGTTTCATATGGTCCTGTGTAGCAGTTTGATAGCCTAGCTTTGTCCTGGCATGGCCTGTCAGCTTTACATAGGTTCTTCCAATTCACTAATGTGCAAGACAGAAAAGACATGAGTTAAAGAGAACCATAAGGTTGACTTTATGTTGTATGCTTAGATGTTGATTTTTGTTTTCTTCTTTTAACAGGAGGGATTTCTATTCTACAAAATGTTCCTTGGCATAAATAACTAAATATGCTGTTGTGAATGGCTCAGTCTTAAATTGAGAACCAAAGCATTTGGCAAAAGGCTAGAGACGTATATTATTATTGTTATTATATTTTATAGTTTATTTTATTATATTATTTCATTTTTAAGGTATTGGTCTTTTATTAATAAGATTATCTTTGCACATTGGAAATAATTATGAACCCACTGTATCAAAACACTTTAGTGATGTCTACTAACATCTATATCTAGTTCAGATTAAACATATCTGATTATGCCTTTTAGCTAGAAACTTTACCAACTTGAATGTTTTGCCTATCCCAAACAAAACACTATAGATATAGCAGCTTTAAGGAGATGAAGTAATAGAGTACTTTGTTTTTAGATAAAAGTGCAAGTATTGCGGGGGTTTTAATGCAAAAAATAATAAAGAGATTACGACATCACTAATGGTCAGCAGATGAAATAGGTGGGCTTGTAGCTGGGTGAATTGCTAGGATTGTGGAGATGGGAGGATAGTAAAAAATGTTAATTCATTTGTCCGGTTTCCACACAGCAAATGTATGGCCGATAAGCTGTTTTTCATACCTTGAAAACTGTCATTTTAACATAGCCAGTTTTTATCTGTCATAGCTGAAATAATGGGGACCCACTTGCCCACCATACCAGCCTCTCAGTCCACTAACTCTTGAGTGAAGGTCCTCCCCATTGTTCAAAGTCTTATTCTTCCCACCATGGCTTGCCTTTTTCACTCTTCCCCTCTTGAGAAGAATAAGTTACATAACTGATCCCTGTCTGCACATCTGAAGTTCCAGGTGACTGTAACTCCACTTTGTTCACAATCCAGGTAGTTCCTGTTTCCTGCATCTTTACCTATGAGGAGTAAAAGACCAGGATCACAGGTGAGGTTCAGTTAAACTGCTAAAAAGCTCCTGCACAAGAATCTTCTCAATTAATGGTCAGCACTTGATTAAAGTTAGATAAGGGTCAATGGCACTTAAGGGGGAGGTGGACTTAATTCATTTGGATTATGTAGGGATTCTAGGCTGATCCCCCTTTTTGCTCTGCTCCAGGTACTGCCATTCCTTCTCTTACATCATCTTCTATAAAAATGAAAGCATTTTTGTCCATGCTGGAAGACACAAGGAATAGTAACTCCTTGATTCTTTCTAGGTAGGTAAATGAATGAAACCAAGAAATAGGGCATAACTAATGCATACAACGGAACCATATGGTGTATCTTACCAAAATGGAGGGTGTTTTTGCTTTCTGCATACAAATCTTCTCAGGTTTCTGTGTGCAAAATATTTTATTCCAATCCTTGCCACCCATACAAGCAAATCGTTGAATTGGGCAAAACTCTTTTGTCCATTTTCAAAAGATAGAAGTTAAATAACTGGTTATTCTCTGAAGTTCTTTGGTGAAAAATGGCTTACTTTTGAAGATTGAATAATGTTTTGGGGTTTTTTTGAGCACAGTCAGCTGTTTCTCCTACACAGTCAGTGAAACACTGAGTATACTCAATTACTATGCCAAATTTAACTCTTTTCCTCACCGAAATCTATGGGTATGGGCAAAAAATAAGCTATTGTTGTTGCCCTACTCTTTTATTCATTTCACCAGGGCTTAAGTAGGCTGTATTTTATTTAAATGGAGATAGGAAAAGTCTTTTTCCTAGCATATTCAGTTTATTTCTAAGCCTCTGTTGTTCACATGAAGATCTCACAAACATCTCCTTCATTGGTATCACAAGCATCCACTTTTCACTCCTGGGGGAACCATTCCCCCCCCCCCCTTAATCTCTATGAAAGAATGATTGTAAATCTTGCAAAAGGCACACAGGGTTGCAAGTTAGTCCCGCATCCAACTTGATTAGGCAGCTTTAATGGTTGCAGGATTAGAAATGGGAATTCCAGTTGCTCTCCAAGTTATTCTGAAACCAGTACATTTCCCAGGCTCTCTTCCTGTCAAACTTATGTACATAGTTTTGTCTTTGTATAGGAGTGAATGTGGTGACAGTCAAGACTGTGATCTTCCAGTATTGTAATTTAACAGAATATGGCTGTATGAAAAACGATAAAATGTAAATATCTAGAGAAAACACTAAAGTGAATCTCTGCATCTAGAGTTTCAATTTGTACATACTGAAACTGCATGGTATTTAAATTGTCTTGGATGTATGCAGTTTCTTTAAAAAAAAGTTTCAAAGAAAAAAATGCTCTGGTTTTCTTCCTTCTGTCTGTTACATGTTCAGAGATGCTCAGTAATCAAAAACTAAGCTGCAAAAAAGCAATACTTAGATCAGAGGATCAAACAAAGCTCTGTGGAAGTCCTTTGCAGAACTGCATCTTGTCCACCTACTGTAGGTTGAATGCAAAGGTGGGCACTGAGGACTAGATGTCATTAAAAGAGGATTAGATCAAATGGCCTCTTTTGAGTCCTGCAGGCTAAGGGGCTGTTACATACATTGTGTACATAATCCCAAGGAGAAAAACCCACTGACACAAAAAATGGAAAAAATATTTAAAAGACCTGTATGCTCCTTGTAACCTTCTTGAATAATCAGGGCTATATTTCATGTCTGGCAACTAGTGGTACTATTCCTTGTCAATATAAAGAATAGATGGTGTGTTTTTTTCTCTGCTTGCAAAGATTTTAAAGGAATAGTTTGGTAGTGGTTGTCTTCATTTCTGGTTTATGGATTCCCTGGAGGCCTTTTATGCTCCTGAAACAAAAAGTTTGATTAAATGCTAAATTATCCAAACAAAACAGCTATTTTCTTATTTTAAAAAAAACCCAACCTATTTGGTCATTGATTTTGGAGATTAAGCAATCCTATTTTGTTTTTTTTACATTTTAGATTTTTTTTTTCATTGTTTCCAGTTCTTCAGAAATCATAGTGTGGTTTCAGTTCACTGGGAAAAAACTGCAGTAATTATTTTGTCAAATCCTGCTAAGTCTTCTCCTTTAGTACTTTCTCTTAGCCCTGGCCAGTTATTGATTGAAAAATGTATCACTGAATTAATTACACTTCACAAAACAAGCCTTTCCATCCTTAAATCTTTGTATGCAAAACTGAGTGATGAGCTTTCCACTAGCATTCACATGGCAATATTTGACTTCTGAGCATTGTGAAAAACTTCTACGAGCTCTTTATACACTAATTTAAAATAGATTTGTTCAGGTGAAAACCTTTGCAGAACATTAAAAGAGAACAGTCTGCCTCTGAAGAAAGATTTGCATTGTACTAGTCTGGCACCTTATTTTTAAATAGCAATTTACGCTTGATACAGTGAGTAGTCTTGTACTGCTGTGGAAGAAAACAAGGTTCAAAGAAGGGATCAAGCCATTGTCAGAAACAATTTGTTGCTTGCACTGTCAATGTCACCTTAATCATAAAATAATCTGCATTTTAAGCATATGAATGGAAAGGCAATACATTTTCTATTTTCTATAATAAAAATGAATCCATTCTATTATGAATCGCTGGTGGCTGGAGGTCCTAAAACCTTTTCCAGATCATCTGTGGTGGTGCAGTGGTTAGAATGCAGTCTTGCAGGCTAATTCAGCTCACTGCCTGAAGTTCAATCCAGACTGGCTCAAAGTTAACTCAGCCTTCCATCCTTCTGAGGTCAGTAAAATGAGAACCCAGATTGTTGGATGCAATACGCTGACTCTGTAAACCGCTTAGAGAGGGCTGTAAAGTACTGTGAAGCGGTATTTAAGTCTAAGTCCTATTGCTATCTCTGGATATTCAAACTCCGATCCTATTTCCTCTGTTGGTTTAGCAGCTTGATAATTCCTGCTGCCACAGTCCATCTTCTGGGGTAGAATAAGGGATAATTACCTCATTTGATATACAACTCTTAGTCTTGGCATGAGAGGGAAAAAGCAGTCACTTCCAACGTTGCCCTTTATCAAAAGAAAAAGTTCAAATAATTTACATAATGCCATTTCCTTGCTGCATAGGGTAGAGCGATGGTGGCTGGAGGATTCAACCCTTCTTCTCCCTTTGAGAGACAAACCAATTCCACCAGAGATATATAGAATCAAACTTTATTAAAAACAGAAAATGTAAAATGTAAAGCTTATTTTGAAAATGTAGTGCGAAAAGGTAGACATTCAAGGTGGAGGGTAATTACAGAGCTGTCCAGATCATGCTCATTCAGCAGCTTACAAATTAGTTTAAGAAAGAGAAATATAAAAGAAAATACAATTCTCTAGAGAGACCAGAAGTTGGACGGTGAACTAATTCAAAGGAAACATTATGTAGTCAAAATCTCTGAAAAACAGACTGGACAGATTTCCAATTATTAAATTAATATAAAACAGAAGGAAAAAGTATATTCATGAAAACAGGATAAAGGATTAAATCCCAAATACACAATTTACAGGTACTCAATGTCTTAACCATTCAGCCAGTGACCATTCCAAGTAATGATGGCACTGAATGAATGGTGATTACAACCATCACTGGAGTTCCAGACATCCCAGCGCATTTGCAATCACACGGTCACGATCTGGATGCACACTGCAAAGATCTTCACCCAAAATGTTTAACTAGGTCAGATAAAGTCCTAGCAGATGCAGTGATATAATGCAGGGGTCCCCAATCCCTGGGCCACAGCATGCCAGCAACCAGGCGGCACAAACAAGCAAAGCCCCATCTGCGAGGTGCAGGCAGCACAAAAAACCACGCTCTCCGGTCTGCAAAAAAACCTTTCTCCACGGAACTGGTCCCTGGTGCCCAAAAGGTTGAGGACCTCTGATATAATGTTTAATTTTACCTTGATTTGTTTCATGCCTTAGCAATGTTGTGCAAACCCAGCCTACCTGATTAGCTTATAATTCAATGTAGTGTGCCAACCATGAAAAACACCCAAAGCATTTTAATTGGGCCTTTTTATAACACCAACAGCCATTGTCCCCTTCTTGTACATTGGCTGATTTGCACATAGTCTTTTTTTTTTTTTTTACAGAAACCGAGATGTGTTAAGAGGAACTTCTGCCAATTTATTGCATTTAGTTTAGGCAGAGATTGGACCTATTATACTAAGGGTAAGAGGTTGTGCTATTGAACTGCTATGGCCCACATACTCCCTTCTTCAAATCTAGAAGAATCTGCATGATAAAAAGGAGCATGTTCAGCTGAATACCTCAGTAAGTAGAGAATAAATAAGCACCATATTAAATTGACAACTTTACTTTCTAAATACTTTGCTTTTAGGTTTTCCATTTCCCAGTTAGCCTCTTCCCCAAAAGTATTTGTTACACATACAGGTGAAACTCAAAAAATTAGAATATCGTGCAAAAGTTCATTTATTTCAGTAATGCAACTTAAAAGATGAACCTAATATATAAAATAGACTCATTACATGCAAAGCAAGATAGTTCAAGCCGTGATGTGTCGTAAGTGAGATGATTATGGCTTACAGCTCATGAAAACCCCAAATCCACAATCTCAGAAAATTAGAATATTACATGCAATCAAAAAAACAAGGATTGTATATAGAACAATATCGGACCTCTGAAAAGTATAAGCATGCATATGTACTCAGTACTTGGTCTGGGCCCCTTTTGTAGCAATTACTGCCTCAATGCGGTGTGGCATGGAAGCTAATAGCCTGTGGCACTGCTGAGGTGTTATGGAAGACCAGGATGCTTCAATAGCGGCCTTCAGCTCTTCTGCATTGTTCGGTCTCATGTCTCTCATCTTTCTCTTGGCAATGCCCCATAGATTCTCTATGGGGTTCAGGTCAGGCGAGTTTGCTGGCCAATCAAGCACAGTAATCCCATAGTCATTGAACCAGGTTTTGGTGCTTTTGGCAGTGTGTGCCTCTCCATTCTTCCTCCAGACTCTGGGTCCTTGGTTCCCAAATGAGATACAAAAGTTGCTCTCATCAGAAAAGAGGACTTTGGACCACTGAGCAACAGACCAGTTCTGTTTTTCTTTAGCCCAGGTTAATACGCTTCTGACGTTTGTTGTTCAGGAGTGGCTTGACAAGAGGAATACAACATTTGAAGCCCATGTCCAGGATCCGTCTATGTGTGGTGGCTATTGATGCACTGACTCCAGCCTCAGTCCACTCCTTCTGAAAGTCCCCAACACTTTTGAATGGCCTTTTCCTGACAATCCTCTCCAGGCTGTGGTCATCCCTGCTGCTTGTGCACCTTTTTCTTCCACACTTTTCCCTTCCACATAACTTTCTATTAATGTGCTTTGATACAGCCTTTTGGGAACATCCAACTTCTTTTGCAATTACCTTTTGAGGCTTTTCCTCCTTATGGAAGGTGTCAATGATGGTTTTCTGCACAACTGTCAGGTCAGCAGTCTTTCCCGTGATTGTGATTCCTACTGAACCAGACTGAGAGACCATTTAAAGGCTCAGGAACCCTTTGCAGGTGTTAGCTGATTAGAGGGGACACTTTGAGCCTAGAATATTGAACCTTTTCATAATATTCTAATTTTTTGATAATGTGGATTTGGGGTTTTCATGAGCTGTAAGCCATAATCATCTCACTTATGACACATCACGGCTTGAACTATCTTGCTTTGCATGTAATGAGTCTATCTCAACGGTTCTCAACCTATGGGTCGCGACCCCATTTGGGGTCGAATGACCATTTTACGGGGGTCGCCAAACAACGCAATCCGCCATTTCCCCCCCTCAGGGGGCGCCGCCGCGCATGTGCGCCGCGCATGGGGGCGCCGCCGCGTCCATGTGACGGGGTCGCCGTCACACAAACGTTGAGAAACACTGGTCTATCTCATATATTAGGTTCACCTTTTAAGTTGCATTACTGAAATAAATGAACTTTTGCATGATATTCTAATTTTTCGAGTTTCACCTGTATATATGTAGAGGTTTTTCTCATAGGAAATCTGTGATCTTCCAAATGTTGATGAACTACAACTTCCAGAATCCTTCACCATTCACAATGTTAACTGGGACTGCTATGAGTTGTCATAGATTTCAACCCTCTACAACACGAGTGAAACATCACAATTACAACCACTGTACCCACAATCTTTAAATAACTTTAATTATATATTTCAGAGAGGGAAACAGTCAAAAACAGAAATGCAGGTAATTTCAAACTGAATGAGCAGGGGTCCCACAATGTTTGTGCCACAGTTCAATGGCCTTGCTCACAATTGCATCAGTGTTATCTTGAGGTATCTATGAAAGATAAAAACATAGCTTGAGATACAGAGGTATTTTACAATGCAGTCTTGAATATGTTTGGCCTTGGTCTTCAAAATACTATTGAATTTAATTAAAGCACCATTTTCTTAGAATTTAGAAATGTATGAACTACTTACATTTTCCAAAAACTGTTCAATCTTTTCAGCGCTAGTCAAGGCCATCAACTTCATTTTAAAGGTTAATAAGATCTCAACAGCAACAAAGACAAGGATTTTGCAAGAACCACTAATAACCTTGTCCCAAACCCTAGAAAATTTAATGAGACAGTCATAAAATCATCTGTTCTTAATTTTACATCTATAATTCATACTATCAATACTTTTCCTTTATGATTAAAGTCAAAATTTGGCAAAGGCCTAGAAAAGCTAAACAACTCCTGGAAAAGCTGAAAAATTGACATTTTTCAGAATGCTGGCAATATTGCTGACTGTCAAAACATTATGTCTATGTGATTCCTGGGCATATACTCCACTGAAGATTACATGGATTTAAGTTTTTCCAATCTGGGAGAGGGGGAAGGGAGACAAACTTGCCTTTGTAAACTCGATTCAGGTAGGCATCCAGCAAAACACTTTTTAAACCAAAGTTTATAAGGAAGTTGGCCTATGGCTGAACACAATTTCAGATGGGCTATAAGCCGGGTGTCCTCAAGGCTGAGGATTTGTTCCAGAAGTTTTGGCTGCAGTAGCATGAATAGAAAAAGAATTAATGAAATGTGCTAAAATCATTTTTTAAAACTTGTCTTGTTCATAGATATTTGTGGCAACAAAACTGTTTGTGATGGTGGTGAATATCTGTAGCTCTGGTGGAGGATGAGGGTGGAAGTTTTTTCTCAGAGTTTGTGGGTTGGTTTCCGAATGTTTCGTTACCAGGCTAGGTAACATCTTCAGCGGAGTTTAGAGGATGTCAATGTCAGTGTTCCTCTGTTTATAAAGGCTGTGTGTGGTAGGTAGGTCTTGTGACAGGAAGGTTACTTCCCCATCACAAGACCACACAAAGCCCTTATAAACAAACACTGACACTGACGTCCCCTAAGCTCCACCAAAGATGTTACCTAGCCTGCTAACAAAACATTCGGAAGCCAACCCACAAGCTCGGAGAATGAACCTCAACCCTTAAAGAAAACTATTTCTCAAATTAAATTTAGTGTTATATATAAAGCAAACGACTTCATGCATGTTTTCTTAAAAGTCAGAAACATACATCATCGTTTGAGAATCCTTTTACAGAACCAATTTTGTTTAAAAAAAAGGAATCACAAAATGAAAAGTACACATTAAGATATTTCTGTCTGCTAATCACTTGGGTGTTTATTTCAGTGGCTCTGCTTCGACATGCATTTCGCATGCATATAGGACTGTATCACACATTTTCAAAATTACTGGTCACAATTTAAGAATCACCCTTGTCCCCCCCTCCCCCCAGTCAGGCCTTCCAGGTGCATTTCATGAATATAAACAACCCTGTGGTCACATGATCAAAATTTGGACACTTGGCAACTGACATGTATTTGTGGTTGCGGTATCCTGGGATCACGTGATCACCTTTTGCGACCTTCTGTCAATCAAAGTCAATGGTGAAGCCAGTTTTACTTAATAACCATGTTATTAACTTAACAAGTGCAGTGATTCACTTAACAACAGTGGTAAGAAAGGTTGTAAAATGGAGTAAAATTCACTTAACAACCGTCTTGCTTAGAAATTGGGGCATGGTGGTCATAAGTTGAGGACTACCTGTATAGGTTTTTTTATAGGTTATAACCACATAACCAGCACCTTGAATTACATCCAGAATCGGGCATGTAAGTGATGCTCTGCTGCTGGATTTTGGACCAGCTGAAACTTCCAAGTGTTTTTCAAAGGTGCTTTTGCAATAGACAAGATGTGAGTGACTACAGCAGACATATCAAACACAAGGCCCAGGGGCCGTATGCGGCCCACAAAGTGGTTTCATGTGGCCCGCAAAGCCATCCTGGAAAGTGAGGGAACGGCCCCCACTGCCTTGGCCCTAGCCCTGGCCGGCCGGGAGGGAGGGAGGGAGCCAACGTACAATTTTGTGGTGGCCATCTATGCTGAAACGCATTCAGTCTTAGCTCCACAAGGCCATCTGGAAACAGCGAGGAAACAGCCCCTGCCGTGTCGGTCCCACCCCCTGGGTGCATGCTGGCAAGGTGTCACCCTTTGTGAGGAATGAAGAAATGCATCATCACCTGGAAGTGGTCCTGGTCCCACCCCCTTCTGCCAGAGACCCTCAGATCTGTCCCACTCCTGCCCAGGCCCCCCCAGGCACCATTGATGCGAATGATGTAGAGCTGGCCATGCCCACTCAGTAGGCTACACCCACTCCATCCACGCCCATTCAGTAGGCTGCACCCACCCTGGCCACACCCACCTGCCCCCCCCCCGAGGGCAACCACAATGCTGATGCAGCCCTCAATGAAATTGAGTTTGACATCCCTGGACTACAGCATGAGTGATCCAGCTTGAAGGGCTTCCTAAACCAGGAAAGAGTGCAACTGTTGTACCAGGTGAAGCTGCCTAAAGGCCTTCCTGTTGCTACCTTTTCATCAGGCAGGAGCTGTGAGTCCAACAACACCCTTGGATTGGGCACCACCCAAGTAAGGCGATGCACCTCCACCCAAGATCACTAGGAATCTTGCTAGATCCAGGCAGCCCTAACAATTAAATTGCTAAATTGAATTTAAACGTGCTCCCATCCATCCCCATCCTGGCCTACATTAGCCACCAGTCCCTAGGGCTGGACTTTGACTGCCTCACTCTGCCAGTCTCGGATTGAAAGATATCACTGGAAAACAGTGCCTCCAATTCTCAACCCCTGGAGCTGATTCAGAAGGAAAATCACTTTAAATCACCACGGCAATTTAAAATTTTGCTTTCACTTGAAATAACCTCCAAACCAAGTAAAGGTTAGCACATTTTTAAAGTTCAGGTACAACAATATAATATAGTTAATCAAAACTGAATGTGAAGGTTTGCAATCTACTCCTAGCAGGTGTGCAAAAGGAAACAGGGTGCATGTGAAGCCCAGCAGGAAACTGGCTCACTTATCACAATAAATCATAGCATATTATGACAAACCCAATCTCTGCTGTCACTTTTTTGCAGCCTCTTAGTTTTGCAGGCAATGCTCAAGATTATGAATTGTAACAGAAATCATCAACAAGAATTGATAGAAGCTGACCAGTACGTTTTGTGTGTGTTTGTGTGTGTGCATACATACATACAGTATACATAATTAAAATAAAAGTGCTTGCTATGAGATTGGAACATTTTTTCAGTTATCCTACCTTTTACGATTCATCTTGTCTGAAATAATCAGCTTATTTCCAATCTCTCAGTAGTGCGCTGTCACTGGAGGAGATCACACATACACACTAAGCCAAGGCCAAACAATCTCCTACTATACTATTTTCTATTTTCTCCAATCTAGATCACAATTCTTCAGTCTTCTTCAAAACCATGATATATATTTCTATAATACCTTACCAGAAGCAAGTGTCACAGAGTACAGATAAGTAGATTGGACTTACAGAAATTATTTTCTGCTACCACAATTCTGAATTCACCGATTATAACAAATGCAAAATAATGTGGTGCTGATAAAGGATTCAATGAAGTCCATTATAAAGTTTCCATATGCACAAACTCAATGTAAATATACACATCAGTGTTTTATAACTACATAAATCCACAACAAAAATTGGAAATGGCTAACGTGACACTAAAAAGTGTCATGTTACAGACAGTGAATATAAAGCCTACAAGACAAGCAAACAGCAGGAGTCAATCATGGCAAATTTTTTAATGTTTGCATTGATATCTCATGTGAAATTAGTTAAAACCAACAGCCCATAGCCAGAAACTACCTTATATAATTATAACTATCTTTGCTTCGCCCAAGTGTTTGCATGTAATTTTAAATGTATATTTTCCTTATCTCTAACAGTAAGTATGATACATATTATCAATTATATACAGGTAGTCCTCGATTTACACCAGTTTATTTAGTGACCATTCAAAGTTACAAGAGCAATGAAAAAAGTGACTTAAGACCATTTTTCACATTTTATGACCATTGCAACATCCTCACAGGCAGGTGATCAAAAATCAGATGCTTGGCAACTGACTCATATTTATGATGGTTGAAGTATCCTGGGGTCATATGATCACCTTTTCCAAACTTCTGACAAGCAAAGTCAACGGGGAAGCCGGATTCACTTAACTCTATTACTAAACAACTGCAGTGATTCACTTAACGTGATTCACTTAACAACTGTGGCAAGAAAGGTTGTAAAATGGGGCAAAACTCACTTATCAACTGTCCTCACTGAGCAACAGAAATTTGGGCTCAATTGTGATCATATGTCAAGGACTTACCTGTACCTGCAATCCCATTTCTATACTGGACATAAGCTCGTATGTGCAGTTCTGCAGATATACACTTATTTTCTTACCAGCTGCGGTAATGACTCCTTGTACTTATTGTTTAACTGGTTCACAAAACTACTGACTAGCCAGTAGCAATCAACATTATCTTCCACCATTTCATCCATTGCTTTAGCAATAGCAAGGAATATCTCATCTTCAGATTGCTAGAAAATAAAGGGGGCATGGCAGAGAATCAGAGAAAGACCGCATGGGCATCATACATTCAGTTAAAAATTTGCAATCAAATTCCCACTAATAGCAACGTGTTTGGTACAAATGTGCACTAAATCAGCAAAGCTACAGGACTTCTGAGAAGAAATGGTGAACTGAAAATGATTTGGCTAAAAGTGGAGCTGATGTTCTCAGTAGAAGAGCTGGCAAGTAGCCCAGCTCTTCATAATTACTCTCCGAACAAGGAGAGGGGCTTGAGATGGCCCACAAATGCTCCAGACAGGTATGGAGCGAGGATGTGATAGCAGTGGATTTGGAGTTGCTGGGAAATGAGGACATAGCCATCTTTTTCTCATATTGTGGCCAGTGCTTTCAAAAGGACACTGGGTTGGTTTACATCATTTCCTAATCCCTTTCAGAAATTGCTTAACTGCTTTTCAGTTAGTAGGAACCTTTGGATGGGCAGATTTTATAGCACAGGGAGAGTTTTGTTTAATGAAAAGAAGTTTTACATATAAAGGTTTGTTTTCTTTCGTTCCATCATGTCCGATTCTTGGACACAGCCTGGACAAGTTCCTGCAGTTTTCTTGGCAACGTTTTTCAGAAACAATTTGCCACTGCCTCTGACCAAGGGCTGAGAGACAATGACTGGCCTAAGGTCACCCAGTTGACTTTGTGGCTAAAGTGGGACTAGAATTTACAGTCTCCTGATTTCTAGCCGCCCGATTCCTTAACCACGACACCAAACTGGTTCTCTAAACATAGGACGTTTTGAAAAGTATTTTTGAACAATGGACCCAGAAGATAATTTTAAGACTGTCTGCCTCTGTAGATAGACTGTGTTTAAAAGACATTATGGAAGAGGAACAAGTTTTACTTGGGCCCTGAAGATTGGTTACTATAAGTCAAAAATGAAAGTATGATTGATAGATGATTTCAGGTGGTCCTCATTTACCTTCAACAACCATTTGAACTTACGACCATTCTGGAAGAGTGACACTTACAACTGGTCTTTGAAGTTCTGGCTATTGCTGTTCTGTCCCAGCCTACGTGAGTCCTTGTGATGCTCACAAGGAGAAACCCCTCTTCCAAGAACCGCAAGAAAAAAAACAACCCCTTTTATTCTCACAGACCTGAGTCAATGTCCAAGGCAAACAAACACAGTCCACAGAAACTCGATCCTCAACACACCTCCCACACCTTCCCTTTTATAATTCAACCAAGGCGTGGCTTCCTAATGCCTTCTCCTTTGCCTTTGGAGCCGCCCCATTGCATTCCTCTGTCCTACTCGCTTCTCTTGCCTGCGCTTTCGTGCATCCTGGATTTGTCCCAATTGTTCTTCATCACTGTCCAACTCAGGCTCCCAGCACAGCTGTGTCTCAGCTTGAGCGCGAATAGAGGGGCAAGGCTCCTCGTCCGACTGTAAGTCTTGGAGCTCCTCAAAGCCTTCCTCTGACTCTAATGTCACTCCAGGCCCCTCCTCCTCATCTTATTCCTCAGACTCAGCTGCCGGATCCACTGACTGGCGAGGAATCACAGTTGCAGTGGCCCTGTATTTATGTTAGTGACTGAATCACAATTACATCATTGCAGTGTCCGATGGTCATGTAATTGCCATTTTTAACCTCCACTGCCAACTTCCAATAAGCAAAGTCAATAGTGTGAATGGCAACCATGTGACATTGCAGTGAACAACACGGTGAGATTCCCTTAACAATAGCAACCAGAAATGCAGGAATCTTGGTACAGTTGCATGTTGTTGTACTTTATGACTTTATCACTTAGTGAAGAAATTCCAGTCCCTATTGGCAACTTCAACAGAAGACTATTTGTTCTCAGCCCATTACACGCACTTTGTAAAAAAAATACCAATTTGAGGGTAAGTCAGACTATAGTCAGGCAGTTTCAAACACAGAGGCCAACAAAGGGGTTACTCAAAGGTATATTTCTTTTTAATTATATCAATGCAATGGGAAATGCCGTTAGCCAGGGGTGGGGAACAATGGCCCCTTTGTGATTTGGGGACTTCAACTCCCAGAATTCCTGAGCTAGCTCAGGAATTCTGGGAGTTGAAGTCCCCAAGTCATAAAGGGGCCATAGTTCTCCATCTCTGCCCTAAGCAAAAGTTTCATGCCCTCACACTGGCTAACAAACCTGAATCTATATTGCTATATACAAATGACGCTGTCATATTATTGCAAATACCAACATGTTTTGAACAGCCATAGCAGCACTCAAGTCTCAGACAGAAAAAAAAACTCAGTTTGTGTATAAAAATCTTATCAAAAGCAAAATTAACCTTCACTAACCAAAGGAAAAGATGGGTTTTGAGTTAGCTTTCCTGATTCCAACTGATATATCCGGAGGAATATTTCAACCTGTGGAGTAGAATCTGTGATAAAGCGAATTACTTGAAGAGCACGGTATACGTCCCTATACTGTTCCTTTCTATATTTCATCACAAATGCATGAGAGTCATGGTGAGGTGGGAGAATTCCTTTAAAGAAAAAGAGAAAACGAGAGATTTAGATTAAGTCTACTTGCTCTGAGGGTGAAACATTCATCTTCGTACCAATTATTCTCAGATCAAATAAAAAAAGATCTAGCATCTAGCATTTGTTTATAAGAAATGCTTTGGCCTATTATTGCAAACACTAGTTTGCTATCCATAAAGTACTAAAATTCTCATTGTGCTTATAAGTTTGTGTCTATCTTCAAGTTAGCCCAAACTATGCATTATATTGCAGCAATTTTTGAATCAAGGTACTTAACATACGTTAAAAATCCAAGACTCGTTATTCCTGTGGAATTGAAATTTCCACAATGTTTATACCAGTTTTATTTGCAAAATTGCAGCCACTGCAGCATCCCCGTGATCACAATTGTGAACACGTGACCAGCCAAATCAATAGGGAAACTGGCAGATAGTTAGAAGTCACTTCTGCTCCCACCGTTTTTTTTCCCCCACCCATTATCTTTTTAGGTAAATAAATATTGACTTACTACTGAAGTTCATTTGCCGCTACAATTATTATTCCACTTATACTCTTTTTAGACAATTACAGGACTGTGCACCATTAGGATAAAAAAATATGGTCAACCTAAAATTTCATATTCATTCTGGTCACATCAGAGTACACTACCCTTCTCTCAAAGGATGACCCAAATGGTCACAGCACTGCTTAAATGTTCTTGAATGTCTCCACTAACAAGCTACAAGGACAGTTTTCTTGCTGAAGGCAGTGTACAGGAGGAATTAGCTAAAAAGTAAGACTCATTCATGTACTTGTTTTTAAATTAACTGGAGTACTCCCTATAAATATATGTACATATATGCAAAGGGACTTAGGTATGACTGATTTAGGATTAATCACAGAATAAAGCTTTTATACAAAAAGTTCCAAGCACAGTCCAAGTCTCCCTAATTATTAACAAAGTTACTGAATATTTTTACCATGTATTTGTTTTTAGGAAACAAACCAGTGAGACTACATAGGGCAGTCTTCCCCACTTCAGCTACAGATGTAGTTGGGAATCTGAAATTTACAGTTCCAACATATCCGAAAGAAGCCAGGACTGGGAAATTGATTAAAAACCACAATTGCTTATTTTGACTGAGAGTAGCTTTCTGAAAATTTCAAAGAGCAATTTTTTCCTAGACCCACCTTAAAAAATCTAGAATAGAGCAATGTTAGAATACTTTCAGAGAAAAAAAAAAGCAGGATTCCTTCCTAAATACCCCAGGTGAACCAAAGCAAACTATTGGAAATTTCACTTTATATGTGTTAAAGTAAAATATTGCTTAGCACCACTTCTTAATATATTTTAACGGATACACCTGCTAGCTAAGGCATCTATTGCAAGGTTTTATCGGGGAGTACAACTGCCAGCAGATCGGCAAAGCCACCCTTGTTATTTATAAGCAAGCATTTGGTCTTTATCAATTTCCATACCTAGAAGCACCTTCCATACCAACATCCGATACATCGATGGGAGAGGAAACCTTTGACTAAATGTGCAAAGCTTCTCAATATCTGTAAATAAAGATATAAAAACTGTGTTTCACAATGTTATGAAGCAGCTCTAATCAATACTGACACCGGAACCCTGGCACTAGAACAAATGGCTCTCCAGAGAACATATGCCCCCTCTGCTGACACTACCTATCACCTGTTTACAATGCAGTCCTTTCAGCAATCCCAAGATGGTTCCACACTTATTTGCATTCTGATTCAGGTGACTCTGAGGACACAGATTGGCCCCTAGATAGTTTCAATAGCCCTCAGAAGGTTAACAACTGCCTGGTTGCAGAAAGTATGAATCTCTCCCATTTCCTCCCCGCCCATCCAGTTGGTTAGAACTGAAGCTTCTTGGATGAGAAACGAAAAAGAAAAATCAGAAAGTCCAGGTGCCTTTAAAACAGTGTTTCTCAACCTTGACAATTTTAAGGCATGTGGACTTCAACTCCCAGAATTCCACAGCCAGCATTGCTGGCTGTGGAATTCTGGGAGTTGAAGTCCACATGCCTTAAAATTGTCAAGGTTGAGAAACACTGCTTTAAAATAAAAGCACCTTTGGGACCAGAAGGAAGAATAAGAAACAATGGATAGAAACTAATCAAGGAGAGAACCAACCTAGAACTAAGGGGGAAACTATTAACCAGTGGAATAGCTTGCCTTCAGAAGTTGTGGGTGAGCCATCACTGGAGGTTTTTAAGAAGAGATTGGATAGCCATTTGTCCAGAATGGTATGGGTCTCCTGCTTGGGCAGGGAGATGGACTAGAAGACCTCCAAGGTGCCTTCCAACTCTTGTTATTTTGACACATGCACATCATTCTGGACGGCCCCATGTAATTACATTACAATAGTTCAGTCAAGACTTATCCTCATCTACTATTCTTAATTTGAGCAGAAGACTGACTTAAAAGGATTTTCCTCTGAAAAATACTTAAGATGGAATATTTTCAAAGGTTGAAAATGGAGAGAAAAAAATATTTCTCATTTCTACCTTGCTGTAATATTATTTTAGGCTTTGGGGAAAATGGATATTCCGTTGTTAGAGAAATTCAGAATCCACAGAGTAACTGAAAGCCATAAAAGGTAATTCTGCCAAAAATTAAAACACATCCTTAGCAACTGTAAACATTATACTATATAGTATATTGCACATACCCAACCGATCATCTTTCAAAAGAATTTCTAATGATTTTTTTTCTTCAACACCACGAAATCCTACTTTTTCATAGTACACGGATCGGAAATTTCTCTGAGGATCTTCAGCCATGTCTCATTCTAAAATAAAGACAAATCAAAGTATGTTACCAAATAAGTTTTTACTATCAATATATCCAGCAAGAAAATGTTGTAGTACAAAACTCTCCTGTTTGGTGTTATATCCAGTTACATTCTTTTCCAAATAATTAATTTCACATCCCCTTTTGCTTCACTTTCCCAAGGCTTTTCTCTGTCCAACCTTTGTCTCATTGGAGAATTCAGTTCTGCTTCTAGTGTTAGTTTGCAATGCTTTAAAGTCCTTGAAGTTTACCCACCTAAGAATATCCGTAGTCCTTTATGTGCAGGGTGAGTGCAGTTTTGACTATGCATGAACTGAAACACAGGGTAGTGTTCAGTATTTCTATATAAAAATAAGACAAAAGTCTAATGTAGTTGTGATTCTGAACATCGATGGGAAACAGGGATAAGCAGCAAAATTAAAGCCGGGTCTTCCCTCCTTTCCACTTTGCTTTTTTCCTGCACAGTAGGTTTCAGTTTCTGCACACGTCAATTTTCATCATAAGTCGTCAGATACTTTGGGGGGGGGGGTAGGTGATACAGTTTTGGCTGCACAGACAATGGAATTCACACTTTAATAAAGCAAAAATAAGAAGCATAGACAGCATATGTTGTAGTTGTCACTAAAGGCACATAATAGCTCTGGATGCTTTCAAATTTCAGAAAAAATATTTAAAGATAACTTCATTTTTACTTCTTTGCAATAAATAATGGAATGCATGAAGAAAGTGCGTTTCACAGGTTTAAACCTTACCTCAGTGGCAGGCAGGTAAACTAAACCAAAACAATACTTGAGGTTTACTGCTAAAAGTTATTAGGTTTGTGTTTTAAGGGGAACACTGATAGTTACAGCGTATTTTGCTTCTAAAAACTGAGGTTTTTTAATAGAACCTGGAATTAAAAAATAAAACAAACAATCCTGCACAATCTAGTTTCACCACAAATTATGCCCTTAAGATTCCTGCAGATCAAACTAAGTTTCCAGAAAGCTAATCGGTTATGGAAAAAAGATTTGTAGTACAATACTTGAAAACACTCTCAAATATTTATTACGTGGATTAGCACTCAGTTCATAAAGTGGATTATAGTACATGAAAGACTTCGCCATGATAAATGTTAATCTTCTGAAGCAACAAAACCAAACCCATCTCCATTGTTTCTAAGTTAAAGAGTTACCTTTATTTCCATTCCTATGGTATGCCACAGGGAATTAAAAAAATGGAGGCATGACCGATAATTAGATCTATCTTTCCACAGCTCAAAGCAGCATACACATTCTTATCTTCTAATCAGATTCTCAAAATAATCTTGAGAAATAAATTAGGCTGAGTTTTGGGACAAGCAAATAAGCTCTTGGGATGGAGAAGGACTTGAATCTAGGTACCCCCCCATTTCGACCCTCAAATACGCTGACCACGGTGTACCGTTGTGATATCAATGCACCTACTAATAGGAGCTGAAGTCTAACACAACTGGAGGGCACCAGGCTGCAAGAAGTGGCTTAAGAGTTAGTAGTTTGAAAGCCACAGGGCAAAGGCGCTAGTCCGCAGGATATCCACAAGGGCGCCGCTCACACTCAACTGAGAAATTGAGATAGCTGGTGAAATGGACAACAGGCAGTTGCAAGATGGCTGGAAAGAAGGGCACCTCGAGAGAAGAGTTTAAGGTAAACTGAAAAAAGACGGCGAACCGGAACCGGGGAAAAAGAAAAGAGCAACGAGACGGGCGACTGGAAAATCAGCAGATCTTTAAGAGTGACTGAATGCCGAAGAAAGGTTGACTTGCAAGGCCGTCAAAGCCGCCACGACTGAAACAAGAGAAGTAGCGGGAGAGACACGGCCGAACCAGCTTAACAAAACGCCCCGTGCCCCTTCCTTCCTACCCGGCCGAAACAGATACACGCCTCGGCCTTGCCAAGCCAGTTAGGCAGCTCCCACCCACTGCTGAACCGCGCAGACTCCAAGCCGGCTGAAACATGCACGGGAGGGAGCAAACCACCGAGGCAACCGGAAGCTTCCGCAGCCGCCCGGGCGGCGCGAGGAGGCCTCTACTTTGAGATATCGCGGGTTTTCGCGTGTTCCAGGCTTGTTGCTTTCCCGCTGTGGCTGCCGCTTGTGGCGGAAACCCATTCGAATGCCGACGTCGCTCTGGTCAAAGCAACGGGGTGGGTGGGGAGGTTGTCTGCTTGTTGGCATTGTTTGTTTTATATTCCAAAGGGGGGGGTGTTATACAATTCTTTTAATAATAGTGTATCAAAGTAGAGCCGGTAAAAAGAGACAGCCTATTACCAGAGTATCAAGCTAATGGGGCGCAAGGTGCAGATATAAAACACCTACTGCAGTAGTGCAACCCCTCTTGAAATGACTCCTCAGCTGCAATCCTTTGATCTAAGGGGGGCATCACGGCCTTTTTCCATTTAACATCTGGAATATACTGGGTTAGGTGAAGCTGAATTTAGTTCAGTTTAGTTTACTGCAGTGTTTCTCAACCTTGACAATTTTAAGGCATGTGGACTTCAACTCCCAGAATTCCACAGCCAGCATTGCTGGCTGTGGAATTCTGGGAGTTGAAGTCCACATGCCTTAAAATTGTCAAGGTTGAGAAACACTGGTTTACGGTTTAGTTTACTCTTCCCAGATTTTTTGGTCTTCACTGACCAAAGAATTATCATTTTCTGAGTCAGATCCGGTCTTGTAGGATGGTTGGCTAACCAGAACCCGTAAAGCAATAGCTTCCTCTTGGCAGTTGCTCTGTTCTTGTTGCCTCTCAGTTCTGTTTTTCATTTCTCTGTTTCTAATATTTGTACTTTATTGTTTTCTCTTGAGCCATCTTGAAGTAATTTTAATCAAAGGTTAATGAAGACACTGTTAACTCCATTTGATTTCTTAGGCAGTGTGGGTATAGTAATGCAGTTTAGAATAGCAGTTATATTGAAGATTAGAAAGGCTGCAATGTCAGATTCGTTAGGTAATAAAGTATACGATTGTAAAAATGAAGTCACAAAAGTTGGAAGGGAAAGGACTGCTGGATAAAATCAGTTCTATATTTTACTGTGCTGTACTCCATACATCTGATGAAAAGCCTGTGATCCACAAAACCTTGATGATCATAGATTTGTTAGGAACTTAAGGAGCTCCCAAATGTTACTGTTTTCCTTTTGAGAAATGTGTATGCATAATATTTTATTAACCAGTAATTAGCTATTTGGTAGATATAATTTTACCCTGAAGAAAAACATTTTTTGTATATAGAAGAGCATACTATTTTGCTCTTGACAATAGCTGCTGTTTAGTGTATGTAGGGGGCGGAATTACTATAATGCATGTGTGATTTATTTTTATTGCTGCAATTTACTGCAGAAGCGGGAGATGGCAGCCTTAAACTAGCTTTTCTTAAGAGCACATGTTAGAAGTCCTGTCAATAAGCGGCATAGTTCTCTGCATTTTATATCCTCTTATTTAGGAAAACAAATTTTATTGGTGTCACAAGATCCATGTGCCAGGATTTTAACAAAGTCTATTGAGGCACACCTAAGAGCTTGGACATGTTTATAGAGTTGTAAAACGTGGGTAGGGTAGAAGAGGGAAGGTGTGTCTTCATTTTGTAAGCAATTTGAGAGAAATACAGTGTAGATAGTCCTCAGTTTAATTACCATAATTGAGCCCAACATTTCTGTTGCTAAGCAAGACAATTGTTAAGTGAATTTTGCCCCATTTTATGACTTTCTTTGGCACAGTTGTTAAGTAAATCACTGCAGTTGTTAAGTTATTAAAACGGTTGTTAAGTGAATCTGGCTTCCCTATTGACTTTGCTTGTCAGAAGGTCTCAAGAGGTGATCAAGCATGATCCTGGGAAACAGCAACCATTATAAATATGAACCAGTTGCCAAGTGTCTGAATTTTGACCATGGGGATGCTGCAATGGTCTTTAAATGTGAAAAACGGTCATAGGTCACTTTTTTCAGTGCCATTGTAATGTTGAACAGTCACTAAATGAACTGTTTTAAGTCTAGGATTACCAGTAATCAAAAAATGTTAAGTCCACTCTTTGGATACAGAATTTAAGATTTAGTATTTGGACCTTGCTTAGAATGCTGCCCAGTGTAACTTAATTCTCATTGTGTTCTTGACAGAATAAAATGCCCAGATTAGGATTTTCTAAATATCTTAGTCTGAGAATGTGATGGCAAATTAAAGATAACCAATACAGCATTTGACTACTTAGCACTACGTCTGATTAAATCCAGAGAGACTTAATTCCATGTTGTCAAAGTTACTGTTAATATCTTAGTCCATGTTTGTGTCAACACAGAGATACAGAATGTTTGTGTATTTTATAGGTAGCTGCATACACAAAAGCTTATACTGAAGATAAATTTGTTCAGACATATCTATCTTTAAACATGGGCAGAGAGCTGCCTGCAGGAGAATCCAAGAGAAATGACCGTGGCTCTTTTCTAGCATCAAATTCCAATGATGGAAATGGGAAAAATTAGTAGATTCAGTCCTTCAAACGTCAGGGCAAATTTTCTAAACCCAAGTGTTGCACCTGCCTGTTCAGCAACTAGCATAAATCAGTTCCCTCCTATTAATTGGAGGGGGGGGGGTTGGGAAAGCAAGGCATAAGGAAAACAAAACATAAAATTTTCTCTTTTGCTTCTGAAATTGGAGCATTTCCAAGGTGAAGTAAATCATTCTTTTACTGCTTTTATCCTTTCATTCTTGCGGCTGTAGTTATCAAACAAAGCTGAACAGTGGGAGGTACAAAACAGGCAGAGGTATTCATATTTTATATAATAATTATATGGAACTTTCTAACTCAGGATTTGTTTACATAAATACATGAATCAGTTAATCAATGGCTACTAGTTCTACCATGTTTCTGCAGCTTATGTGTATTAATTTGTTTTAAGAAGCAGATGCCCTAGAACAGTGTTTCCCAAACTTGACAATTTTAAGGCATGTGGACTTCAACTCCCAGAATTCCACAGCCAGCGCTGGCTGTGGAATTCTGGGAGTTGAAGTCCACATGCCTTAAAATTGTCAAGTTTGGGAAACACTGCCCTAGAAGTCTAGCTTCTCATGGCAGGGAATTTTTGCCTTTATCACCAAATCAGAAGCATCCACTAGGAGGATCAAAAAATATATATCAAGATGTGGCTGTGATTAAAGCTCAGCCTCTTTTTGTATCCCATTGCCTATGATGCATATCAAAAGGGGGGAGTGATTGCATAAGCCTAATTGCTATCTTGAATTATATATCTCCCTACCTTGATGTTTCTGAGATGTTAATAAAAGTCAAAGCTGCTTTCAAGAGGAGAGATGACAATCAAATCTTGGTTGCTATTATCTTCCATTAACTGTTCTAGACTTTATTGCAGTCATTTTATATTCACATATTTTAGTAGATATTTTCACTTTGATGAAATCTTTAATTTTGTCTTAGAAGCATGTATTAGTAGCTGTCAATTTATGGACAGTTGGAACCAGAATTTATGTCTTAAGTCACTGCAGTTGTAAAGTGAATCATCACGTATCCAGACCCAATTCTATGATCATTTTTACCATGATTATGCAAATCACCATAGACATTAAGCTTCCCCAACTGATATTTTTTGCCGGAAACCAGCTGACAGTGACACAAATCACAACTACATGACTGGAGAACATTACAAGCACAATGTGCGATCATAAATGCGAGCCAGTTGCCAAGTCAAGTTGAAATTCAAGTTGCCGTTAAATCCAAAATTCCCTTGCTTTTTGTAAGTTCTTTGCCATGTTGCCTATTTTGCAAGTTTATTTCAATGATTAAAGGAAAAAAAGCATGATAGCTGGGCTACCCCAAGTTATCTTTTCTTCACAAGTCAGTCAGTCTCATTTTGTAAAACATGGCTTAGGAGAATAGATGGCAAAGTGAAAAGATTTTCTCCCTTATTGGCTAAATATAGGTATTATGAGGGCAGAAGAAAAATTAATTAAACCTTGATTTAACTGATAATTTGAAATCGGGTATGTCTATTAAATCCAAATGTGCATTATTTATAGATTTATACCATTTGATGGACATAAATAGCATAATCCACAGTAAAACTTGAGTTAATGGGCAACCGTCTACTTAACAGACATTAAGAGTCGTATATAAATCAACTAAATACACCAATCTTGATTAACAGTCTGATCTGTTGATAGCAGCTGATACATAAATGCACTTTTTGAAAGTTCTCCCACCCCATGAGCAATCCTACAAACCACTGCTAAAACATCTTAGTTAAAAATAAAACCCTCTCCCATTTGCTATACTGATTTTTAAAAGCTTTTTGCATTGTAACAACATTTACTTGCTGCATTGCTTAATCAATACTATAACAGCCCAGCTGTATTTCCAGCACTTGTTTTTATGACATTTTTCCCTAGGGCTCCATTGAAACTTAATGAGCTCTTACTCAGATATAAAGGCAGGCTTTGAATTAACATAGGCAGACCAACCTCCATTCTGGGATATTGCAGGAAAAAGGAAACCCAAGCGTAGGTTGTCCTTTCTCAATACACTGCATTCATGTGTTCTTGGGAAATGTTCCTGATGACCAGAGAGGCAGCCTGCCAAGGCGCTTCACATCCTACTGTGTCTTCACAGGACAAGCTGGTGCTTGCTTCATTGCAACACACCTCTGTGGCAGCAAGCAGTTAGTGGACAGCATAATGAGCATGTAGCATACAAGGGACAGGAAGACTACGCCAAGAATGCTGTACAGCTAATCCTTGACTTACAGCCACAATTGAGCCCAAATTTTCTGTTGCTGAGCAAGGCAGTTGTTAAATGAGTTCTGTCCCATTTTCTTTCCATAGTTGTTAAGTGAATCACTGCCGTTGTTTGGTAACACGGTTGTCAAGTGGCTTCCCCCACTGACTTTGCTTGTCAGAAGGTTGCAAAAAGGGATCACAGGACCCCAGAACACTGCAGCCATCATAAATATGAGCCAGTTGTCAAGTGTCTGGATTTTGATCATGTGACCATGGGGATGCAACGGTCCTAAGTGTAAAAATAAGTCACTTTTTTCAGTGCTGCTGTAACTTTGAACAGTTACTAAATGAACTGTTGTGAGTCGAGGACTGTCCCCTGCACTTAACTGTAGTGAAGTCTTTTAACACTCATTAGTCGGAAGCCAATTTTCTCTCTTAAAGCCTGGACCAAAATATGAGGTATCAATGGAGATTAGGCTAGACCCAAACTCAAATTTGCAAAGGAAAGCTCAGTGTATAAATATTTTTTCAAAGCACAGTGAGACCACCCATCTACTTACAATTTGGCCTTGTTTAAGATTAGTCAAAATGAACCCATTTGCTTTTTATAGCTTTTCCTTGGGAAGGGCTCATAGAAGGGATAGACCACCCTTGGTTTGCACCCTAGCCCCTGAAACGATTTCTCTCAAGTGCATCCTGAAAAAGGATAACTACCAAAGTTTGACAGCAAAACACTACCTAGTACCATAATGACTTACCCACTTTGGACAGGAAACAAGAAAGAAAGAACAGCACTGATTAATAAGCTTAGAATACACATAGGGTACGTGTTGGTGTATAGTATTTTTACTGTATTATATTACATTGGATTTAGTTTGTGCCAATTACGGCAAAAATATTTGGCGTCTAAGCTTCATCTTTTATGTCATACCAAACCCTAACAAAATTCTGCCAAGTAAAAGCAAATAAAAATTATTTGACAGAAACACTAGAAAGTGGTTTATATTTCAAAATAGTTAGTCAAGCTGGCCGCAGGGAAGCGGAACAGAATCAGTTACATTGCTTCTCTTCTTCCCACTGCGTTCCCTGGAGTCTTATCCTCAAAGGAACAAATACAATGGATAGTAGAAATCTTAGGAGTTTTCATTCAGGTATATCAAATAAAATATCTGTTATGATGGGAGACTAGTGGAAAAAAACTAGGCTATGGAAGAAGAACACACAACTGAAAGGAATGACTTGCAGCTGGAATACAGTCTCTTTTATGTCTTTATTCAGCATTTCAGTTCTTTTTATTCCAATTATCAAATAGGTATGAACAGCAGGAAGCCTTGATTAAAGCAGCACATATATGCCAAGGACTGATTATATCTAATTACATTCCCCAAACAATGAAAGACTAACGCATAAACATTGTACAGAAGTTGTATGGATTTTATTGTAGCTGAGAAACATCAAAGGCTGCTTTCTATTAAAAAACAGCCATGTTGTCAAAGCTGGGGACATTCTCCACATCTGCTCTTTTCTTTTTATGATAACCCCGCTTTCTTTTTGCTTTCTAACCTATCGAGGTATAAAATATAGACTCTGTTTTTGATCACATTTTTCTTGTTTGATAAATAGCTTTTTAAAATATTTGCTACAAACAAAATGCCCATGCAACTGATTATATATATATATATATATATATATATGTGTGTGTGTGTGTGTGTGTGTGTGTGTGTGTGTGTGTATATATAATCACGCTCTATATAATATATATGCTTGTAAAACACAATAAATATATATATATATTAAATACAGCAATATATGTACACTTTAATGTTTACAGTTAAAAATAAAGAGCAAGATGTCATTCTAGAACCAGATCAAATAGAGAATTAAAATCAATCATGGAAATGCTATTTTAAGAAGATTTATAGGGCTAAGTACCTCTCTGTCTTTGTCATCTTCAGTGCTCTTTATAGAGAAGCAGAGCAGAATGATAGAAAACTAAATCTCCCTAGGATAAAATGAAATAACAAAATGTTTCCAGTAGGCTTCTATCCTTTTATTTTTTAAAATTAATATGAAAAACTGTAAACCAGGATTGTTCAGATGGAGACCAACAGTGCAGCAAAAGCAATGAAGAACTTTTAATGGTCTATAGCAGCCATCTGGTGTGTTCCAGCTGTATTAGATCCACAACTGCAAAATTGCAGAGCCAACATTAACTGGGATAATGGACACAGTAGTTTCAATGTATCTCAAGAACATGACATTGTCTATTATCAAGTACATGGAGTATCAAATATCAACCAATAACAATGACACTTCTCCAATGCATTTTGCTCTTTTAAATTTATTTTTCTATCCATTATTTGATACTGTGTGTGTAAACCTTTGAACAGTGATGATAATTTAAAGAAAACGATGCCATTACATTCTAATTTTCTTTTAGTGCAAACATATACCTACCCACCCACCTGATATTTCAATTGTAGTCAAACGTTTTAGCTCTAGGAGCAAAGGAAAAGTAAGGGTTAGGATTATATTACCGACCCTTGTAGAGATCCTTTATTAAAAGATGCTCTGTAAGTCCATATATAGACACAAGTGAAACACCTTAGCAGACAGCAGAGATCACTCATGATGCTGTTGGAATATCCCAATAACAGATGCTCCTTTAAATACCCCCCCAAACATTAAGCTAGATAAGGCAAGCTCAAGTACATATGAGTTCCATGACAGAACAGGATTCCTCTGTTTCTACTATTTTTCCTCTGACTTTATACAAAATGGGCTCTACCCAGTTCCTGACGTTAATGCAGTTCCCTCCGTTTATACATGCAAGGTGCTAAATTAAGCCCTACCAACTGAGTATAATCCAGTTTTTCATAAATCTTTAGTTCCTGATTTTGGGCAATTTATTAACTTCCAGTGAAGATCACTTGTCAAAAAAATGCAAATTAAGATATAAAGGAAGAGTGAGAAATTTGTGGCTTGTGGCCAGATTCAGTTCCCACAGTGTTGCCAGGAAAATTATTTTCATCAGTGCAATTTGTCCTTTAATGCAATACCCTCCTAAAATACATATTTAAACCCTCCCAACCTTTCCTTTCAATTACATAGTAAAAAAAAAGAATCGGTCCCTTCCTCACTGGCAATACCATCACTTTATAAATAATGTCCTGTGGGCCTTCAACAACCCCCATCCCAAAATTTGATACATTTCCCACCGGAAGTGTATATTGCCATTTTAAGCCAGTGCAACTTTCAGGATTCTTAATAGTAAATATTTTTGGGAGGATGGTGATATTGCAAACAAACGGGGGCTTTTTTAAGAGGATTACTGATTAAATTTATTCAGGAGTATTTGCAACTGGCACCCCAGAGCTGAGCATAAACAAGGTATATATGGAAGAAAGCACTTTTTTTCTCTTCACAACTTTGTAAAAACCATCAAAAGACAAGATGACTCTTCTCCAGGATGAGACTTGGCACTGCTATTTCTAAAAACAAATTACCATAAAGAGATGTAAGCAAAATAACACCTATAGTGGTTATCATAATTTCAAAATCTCTCTTCAGGAAATCAATTAACCTATACTCTACTACTTAGGGGAGAGAGAAAAAAAAATACAGGACTGCCAATAAGCAAGGAGGGGGAAGATTATCAGATCAAACCTACCATCTGGGACTGTCATGGGCTCAGTTCACCCATTAAAGACAATTCCCGAATTTTGCTTTTGATTTAGGGTTGTAGGTAGTTATGCATCAAATGGCTTTTTTTTTTAGTCTAGTGAGCTCTGGCAACTTTTGCTACAAGGAAATATGCATCAATTTCTGCAGGATAATTTCAGTTCTAGGGGTCAAGTAATATGAAACCCACAGTCCCAAGTAATACCTCCAATATTTATTTGAATTTTTGAAAGTGAAAGAAAAGAAACATTAATAGTTCACTGAGATGTGAGTTTTCATCATGAAGATCCCAGAGAATGATCTGTTTGGGGAGCAACATGACAAAAGGTTCACCTGTTGTCATTATGATATGGACTGGACACTCAAACAATACTGCAATAAAACAATCAGGCACACCAATTATCATCACAGAGAATGCTTCCACAACAAGAACAAACTGTCCAACTCAAATGTACAAAAATGATCAGTCGCCACATCTCACCTCACCTTTAGTTAAATCATTTTTTTCTCTAAGCTGGGGCTTTCCTTACTGGGGAGGCATCAGGTTTTGCCTAACACACATGAGGTTTGGCTCACAGCTGTTTTGCTGATTACCTCCCTCTGTTCCCCTGGTTCGAGACTTAAAAGATATATTTTCAAATTAGGAACAACTGGTAATCATGTAATTGCTTGAAAACTAAGTAACGTATTACAGCATATCATTCTGCAACTAAATCCACTTTGTCAGACTACTTCATGCCTCTAACAAAAGAAGGCCCAGTCCATGAAAATTTGTGCTAAAGTAAACATTTTAAAATATCATAGGGGTCATGCTTGGTCTGAAACAAAGCAAAAAATATCACCCTGGAATTTACCCAAAATCAAAGCTCATCAAACATTATGGTAGCTATCCTAAAAACTATTTTTTGCTCAATCCTATTTTTATATAGATTTTTGTGCTTTGAATCAAAGCTTACTGAGCCCGTGATCCTGGAACCTGAAGTGGAACATGCTATGAATTTGGAGCAATATCAATTGGGGGGAGGGGGGAAACCTACTTGTTCAAAGTTATATTCCATAGAAAAGGAAAAATAATATTATTTATATTAGCTATGAAAACCAATCTGCCAGGTTTTTTTTGACATCAGATAACATTCACGCCAAATGTTCTTATTGTATAATTTAACTCAGGCATGTTAAACTCGCGATGTCACGGAGCTTTTTTGCCATTGCCGACAATGGGGTGGGCGGAGCTCCGGTATGATGAAACCGGCCCACGGACCGGCAGTTTGACACCCCTGATTTAACTAATGCAATGGGTTGTTGAACCAACTAAGAACAGAGTAGCATGCTTTTATCAGTGGAGCTCTTAAAAGCTGTGGGTAAGTCTGTGCAATCTACATAGGCTTTTGATTCAAGCATCTTTATGGCCTGTTTTATTTTATTTATTTATTTATTTATTGTAACGCCCAACTGGACCTTCCTGAATCTTTTCTTTTAAAACAATAAACACAATTCAATCAGCCATACTCCAACAGCTTGCAAACTGAATATAATTTACCTTCCTATTATTTGGTAAAAAGCTAACGCACATTATTCCTTCATAAGGATCTGCAACTACCATGTGCTACGGATATTTCAAATGCATCTACTATTTCAGCACCAACTAGGCAATGTGGTTTTAGGAACAAATATTGTTTCCTTAAACTGTTTCCCTTACCCAGGCCTGAGATGTGTAGTTATGTTTCTGTCAGGAAAAATCTGAATTGATTCACTTCCTTTCCCTCCCACCCATCCCCCCCCCAGACAAGACAAAAATCTAGCAGTACAGAGACATCCTGCTCCGCCGCATGGCTTCACTGATCAAGTAAGCAGGACTCAGTTCTGGTTCTTCAGTCATAATCACAATGTTCTGCCATTCACCTAGCTGATTGGACCTCTTAATGGTGTCCACCACACACAAAGCATAGAGACAATCATCAAAAGTTGCAGCCATTGTGAGTGGCCGGCCGTCCCAGGTTCGTCTGTCATCTTGATCTTCAAATGCCTCCCTGACTGCTTGTACCATCTTTATGGTACCCCGGAGGTACGGAGATGGGATGTCACTGAAGGCCTTCTCAGGTAACAAGGCATTGCTGACTGGGGCAGAATCCTTCAAGAGGAGCTCTTTCTGTGGGGAGTTATTGCTTTGTCCATACAAATCAGTGCCGACTGCAGTTAGCCGCCCGCTTGATCCAATCACAACAATATCTTGTTTAAATTCACCTGGCATGTTGAAATTAAGGGTAACAGTGCAGCACACCCCACCTTCTAAAACCATCTGAAACGTGCAGAAGTCATCACTCGTAATTTGCCGTATTCCTTTAATGTGGTCTGTCTGTTTCACAAAGGTCTTAAGAAGTCCATGAACTTTCACTGCTTTCTGACTGGTGAGGAAAGTCAGGAGGTCAATGATGTAGGTACCAACAGAATGCAACCCTCCACCTCCCATCAGATCATCACAGCTCCAGTTATATTTCTTCCCCAGCAGGCTCCCACTGTGAACCTGTACCTCACACACAAGCAGTTCTCCCACATAGCCCTCTTGGATCAGCTGCTTCATCTTCACAAAGGCAGGCAGGAAACGGAGAACGTTGCCCATGATGCTCATAAGCTTGGGATAATAGTGGGCAGCTGTCATCATCCGAAAGGCATCCAGCGGAGTGGCTGTTCTATCACAAATGACATTCTTCCCGATCCCTGTTAGATATTAAAGAAAAGAAAAATATAGGTGAGTTTAGGATATGCTTGGTACAAAGTACAATTGTAGAAATCAAGGAAAGCCAGAAAGAAAAAAAATAATTTTAAAAACAAATTTCAGACGGGCAAGACAAACCTCCTCCCCCTTTTTGCTTCACTTAAACAATTAAGACGAATTTGAAGGGTCTCGGCTAGCAAAAGCTACAAATTCAGTCTGAAGAAGGGAAATTCTTTTGCAAACGTTATCCTACATTGATGCTTGCAACTCTTCACTTTATATTTAAATTCTCTTTAAATGTTATGTTAACATATAATGTCTCATATTCAGCTGCATCATTTATAAAGGAAATCTGAGCTTAACAGAATTGCTTCCATTTGCCACCTTTCTGGTCTAAAATTATATCTGCTTATACTAGATTATAAACTAAAAATGACAAAGCAATACTATTGAAAATTTTGAGATTGTTGTATGTAGTGAGTTATCTCAAGGAAAACAGTTCAAGTTTTTTTTATTCTTTATTTGCCCATTGTGAATTACTTATTATGTTGTTGTTAGTTGCGAAGTTGTGTCCGACCCATCACGACCCTATGGACAACGTTCCTCCAGGCCTTCCTGTCCTCTACCATCTTCTGGAGTCCATTTAAGCTCACGCCTACTGCTTCAGTGACTCCAAATACAAATGGATTATTATACTTCCATAGATTTATCATTATAATAATTTGTTCCCTGACAGTGGCTAAATTCATACATGATGCTAATGGATCCCTGAAGATAAGAATTATAATTTACATGAAGCCGCTGGATGAGATCATCAGACAGCACGGGGTGAGGTTTCATCAGTATGCTGATGATACCCAGCTATATATCTCCTCCCCGAGCTCTCTCAGTGAAGCGGCTGATGTGATGGGCCATTGCCTTGAAGCCGTGAGGGTCTGGATGGGGGTTAACAGACTTCAGGCTCAATCCTGACAAGACCGAGTGGCTTTGGATGTTGCCTCCCAAGGATCATGTTAACTGTCCAGTGTTGACTCTAGCAGGGGAAAACATACCCCCTTCGGAGCGGGTTCGCAACTTGGGTGTCCTCCTTGATCCACAGCTGAATTTGGAACATCATTTGACGGCTGTGGCTGGGAGGACCTTTGCAGAAGTTCGTCTGTTGCACCAGTTGTGACCCTACCTGGACCAGGAGGCTCTCCTTATATCACTCATGCCCTTGTCACCTCACGTCTGGACTACTGCAATGCGCTCTACATGGGGCTACCCTTGAAAAGTATTCAGAGACTACAGTTGGTCCAGAATGCAGCCGCGCGAGTGATAGTGGGTGCTCCTCGGTACACCCACGTTACACCTATCCTCCGTGAGCTGCACTGGTTGCCTATTGGTCTCCGGGTCCAATTCAAGGTGTTGGTTATTACCTTTAAAGCTCTATATGGCTCAGGGCCAGGCTATTTGCAAGACCGCCTATTACCTCATAGTTCCCTTTGTCCGGTTAGATCCCACAGGCTGGGCCTCCTTCAGGTCCCGTCGGCCAAGCAGTGCCATTTGGCGGGGCCGCGGGGGAGGGCTTTCTCTGTGATGGCGCCCACGTCTTGGAATCAGCTCCCCCCCAGAGATTAGGACCGCTCCCACCCTGTTGGTTTTCCGCAAGCTGCTTAAGACCTGGCTTTTCCGGCAGGCCTGGGGTTTATAAAATCTGACCCCTGGATGACTGTTATTGTATTGTTTGTTTTGTCATGTTATATGGTGTTTTTATTGTTAGCCGCCTGGAGTCCTGCGGGAGTGGAGCGGTTTATAAATTTTAAAAATAAAATAAAAATAAATAAATTTGCAAGCTGTATTTATGGATTATTTATGGACTTCCAACTAACTCAGGACTTTATAGTAGCATGCTAAGGATTGTTATCCAAAAAACGAATGGGGTCAGGATAAACACATTTGGTTTAACTTAATTACATCAACATTTAAGATTAAGAGGTGATTACTTCCCAGGTACTTAATTTTCCCCTTGTATCCTTTTAAAATTTACAATTTGGTGATCAGCATATTTGGGGAAGCTTTGGGAGCGGCATCCAAAACTTTTGGCACAGCTGCACTATTTCTGACCATGCTTATACTGAATTACAACTCTCAACAGTCTCAATCAGTGTGGACAATAACAAAGGATGAAAGTTGCAATTCAGCAACATCTGAAAGGTCACATGTTATGCACCCATATTAGCCCTTAAGCCTCACTTGTGCATCCCTAGCCTATATAAGTTGATTTCATTGTCGGATATTACGTAGTGGAACTGACAGCCACTGTAGTTGGGTGAACAGGAACAACAGAACTAAATCTAAAGGTTTGTGAATAATAGAGTGTAATATGGTTTCACAAATGAAACCCACATGAAGTCCTAGTGCAGCCCTCTTCCTCTTCAGACCTTCCAACTGGGTTCAGTTCCACCTCTCAAATTCCCTATCACCATTGAAGCTAGTTCCTAAAAGTTGCTGCAGGGCTGCTGCCAGCCCCTGCTAGGAGGTTTCTGCCATGGAATTGCGCAGCAGTAGCAGTCTTTGTCCTCATCCAGAAAAGAACATAAGATAGTCAGGAAAAACAGGAATATCATGAGGTGAATGAAATAATATACAGAACACACCAAAGAAAAAGGGGGGAGGGAAACTCCCCCTTTATACTTACAGCAACCAATCGTAGCGTAGCTTGCCTCATGCAGGAGCCAACGCTCTCCAACCAAACAACTACAATTGTGTGTTCTGGCCTATTGTACACTATACTCTTCCAGCTATTAAATTCAATATCCTGACAGTTTCTAAAAGGGAACTTCAGAAATTCAGCTGGATCTCATCTGTTTTTCTTAAAATCCACTGGTTTCCCAAATTTAAGGAAGACACATTTGGCATCATACGACAAACACAGTGCTGCCACTTTCACTTTAAACAGTGACAGAGCTGAGGAGACAAATGACAGAGCCTAGAAGAATAAGCAAAAACCACATGCCATTACAGATAAATGCCTCAATTTGCAAGCATAGAATGTTGCTCTCCAGCCTCTTGGCTTTGTGAGAAACATTTTTCAGCATTTCAAGGGGGCTGAACTGCACCACCCATTCGATTAACAAATGACTACTCAAGCTGAGTCACAGCAGACGCTCATCTCATGCTTTGTTGCACTGTGTAATCATGCATATATTTAGGAAGTTTAGCTATCACTCTTAAAGTAACTGCAGATCTCGAGGAATGGACTCAGCAGAATTGTGATATTTGTATTCTCCCGTTTTTGATGGGGAGAAGGCCGCTGCTTATGTAGCAAAAATGTCTATGTCCAAGAGAGAAATACCAGCAGACTTGGAAGACACCAAGATGTCTGAATACGACATAATCTTTATTATAATCTCATATCTGGGGATGAGGAAGAGCCCATTAAGAGCAGAGCATGCTCAAAAGCAGGGAGTGCTAACATACAACTGGGACGGGGTTGAGTTGACTCATAAAATAAAAGCAGGTTTGGAACAGAATAGCGGGAATGTCAGAGGCACTTCCTATTGCAACATTTGGTTACTGGCATGAATGGAAGCTTCATACAAAGGATCGAATTTCATACATGTTTAAAATGTGTCTTTGTATCTAAACACACAAATGTTTGAAAACGCAAACAGAATCAACTTGAAGAAACTAATTACTGTGAAAAGAGCAAGTGGAGAAAGTACATTTATGGGGTTTTTTTCCCTAGCTGAAGTTCAGAAAAGAATCTCACCTCTGAAGCTGGTATTTACTTGTCTGAGAAGAAAATTCTCCATTAGTGGCTGAATTCTACCACAACGGGTGGGATGGTGATACAGACAATTCACAGAAATACAGAGCAAGCAAGGCTAGTGGATTTTTTGTTTTTGTTTTGTATTTTATAGAAAAAATATTATTTAGTCAGAAGAAAGGGGAAAAGTCTAAAATTCGTCTTAACATTCCTCTGTCATCACCTCAGAACAAAGTTAAGAGTTGTTGTTGTTTTTAACCAATGCTATCTTCTTTCACATCAGTTCCTTTGGTTGTGCTATCCTACCCAAGTATTGGTTACTCTACAGCAGGAAGAAATACTCTTAATACTGCCATCTAGTGGTCCCAATTTTTTTGAAGCCCAATCATGGTATGGTTACACCAGTGTTTCTCAACCTTGACAATTTTAAGGCATGTGGATTTCAACTCCCAGAATTCCACAGCCAGCATTGCTGGCTGTGGAATTCTGGGAGTTGAAGTCCATATGCCTTAAAATTGTCAGGATTGAGAAACACTGGGTTACACAGTGCAGTACAGTGCAGTACAATACAATCCTGCTTATAAGGAAGTATGCAGTTAACCTTTTACTTGTATTAGTAGAATGTAAGTAATAAAATATTTTATCACAAACATATCTTTGTTTATTTAGCTTTTGTTGGAAAGTATTCTTTGGACATGCTTCAGCCTCCCTCCACTCAATCTTCCTTGGAAGTGGCTGGGTCATTGATGTCTCAGAGTGAGACATTTTTACAACTGCTAAACAAATTTTGCTCAGAAAATAACTGTAGTATTGTACCCTCTATCCACTATACCCATGCATGTGGTATTAGCATTTCAATTGGAATCAAAATTAAAAGTGGATCTGAATCCTTTTCACGAGATAACAAATACCCTTGTGCTGGATTTTGAAGGGATAACTGATATTCTGGTCTTTCTGAACTACTGGAAAATCAGCACTCCACGTCTTATGGCTGTCAGCTGCTTCCTGAATCAGAGTGCCTGACATAGGAAAAATGCTATTAGAAAGCAGGCTACATAATTTGCTGCCTCACGTGAATCTTCTCAGCCTTGTTATATATGCAAGACCATCAGACTGTAATCTAGTGATAAATAACAATCAATATCGTTATAGCGAATAAAAATTAGGACTTATATTGTAAGTAATCCATGAACACATTTGCCTAATACATTTGAATAATATTTGGGGATGTTTGGGGAAACATCAGGCAATTAGATCTTGATCTTTATTTAAAAGCAATAGCAAGGTATGTCTTGATCACTGATGATATTATATACTGTAACAGACCAATATCCATCCATCCACCCATCCACCTTATAAAGATTCTTTGCAGCCATGATTGTGATCCCACAATGAAGTAATTATTTGCCAAGTGACTAGTGTATATTATTTTTAAAAAATTGCCAAGTGACTAGGGTATATTATTTTAAAAACATTAGAATTAGGTTACCTTATTTTTATCTTTCTTTTTCTAAAACTGAACAAGCTATTCTTGGTGACCTGAATATAAAAGCATTCATACACATGTAGAACTGGGCTAACAGTTCAAATAAGCTAACTGATCATAAAAAATATCAGTAAAGCAATGTGTAAACCCAATTGAAGCACCTCAGCAGCTTTAAGAAAATCAGAATTATATGCATAATGACAAGCTGTCTTGAGCAGGCTGTGGGTACATGACACTAGAAATGTGAGAGATCCTTATACACAAGCAAGTTTTCTATACTTGATTTTTCTAATTTATATGGAGGTTGTTTATTACTTATAATGGCTGAAGAGACAGGTAACCATCATCAGGGTTGATATATGATCAAGTAGTAGTATATGATCAAGGCAGGTATTTGGCAACCAGAAACCATGGAGCCAAGTTCTAGTACCTAGTATCCTAGTGAAATACAATTTATCAGCCATAATGCTCCCTGTTCTGATATAGAAAACTCTGATCTAGGACAAGATCCCATCAGCCCTTGGGAACATCAGTGGAAATAGGGGTCTGTGATGTCATCACAGGGGTTCCGCAAAGGCTTGAAGAAATGTTATGATTTAAATCCTGAGTTAAGTTTGGAGTTCCATGGTCCACAAAAGGTATTTAAAAGGGGTTCTTGGTGAAGAAAAGGTTGAGAACCCCTGCAATAGGTAAACAACCAGGTGTTAGTCAGGTGAAGGTGTTGCTGTGGCTTTGGATGAAAACTTTGCAGAATCACATTTTAACAAATCAAGGCTACTTAACTGTAGCTACACTTGGATTGGGGGTTGCTGATGGACATTTAAATCTGTGGACTCCTTGGTATTCTCCTAGCTTGGTTACTTTCACACAGACATTTCAATACCTGGCTAGGTAATAACTTCAGTGTTGATGAACAATGCATTGAAAATGTTACCTAGCCAGGTAATGGAATGTCTGCACAAAAACAACCAAACTTAGAGAACACCATGGACTCCACAGTTCATCCCTGAGGTACATATATCTTGTTTTATTAGAATTTGTCTCAGAAGACAGAGTTTATTGCTGGAACAACTTTGGTGACAGCTTTAGCTCAACAGCTATGTATTGGTGCCTGTCCATGTCGCTTCCTTTCCCTCCAAACCCTTGAACGAGCTAGACTGCTTGCTGGAACCTTAAGATTTGGTCTAATTTGAACACTGCTACTACCTGGCCTCACCCAATTCTGACAAAAGGCAGATTTACATCTGCTTTAATTATTTTGTTGTTGTTGAAAATTGTACTTAGATGCACACGTTATAATAATTTTCCTAGGTTCATGCCACATTAGGCTAAAAAACAGGCCTTAACAAGACCTAGCTACATCCATCATTAGAGGAGGATTGCAATGTTCTATATTGTTCTATCTATCAGCTATCTCCATGACAGCAGCAGTGTTGCAGATAATCAGCACCGTGGAATGTCAGAATACCAGATTTTGCTTTAGATCCCTCTGCTGTTTGCATGACAATTGTTAATCTATGTATACTGTCAGGGTTGGCATAACAGGAACAATAAACATCAATGTACGGTTTATACTATGGAGAAAAACAAAACAAAAGCCAATGCAAATGTCATACCAAACAGAAACAAACAACCAGAGCTACACCAGAGGAAGTATGCATGAAAGTGATATAAACAAATTAAAACAATTAAAACAATTTAACTGTAAACAATCTCATAGACTTTGTTTATTAAATGGCCGTGAGTCTCTACAACCTTAAGCAAATGCACTTTTCAGCTCTGCAGCATCCTTTTAACTGTAGAGGTATAAGAGTCTCATTCGGAGATGTTCTCCATGCAAAATATTAAAGTCCCAGTGAAAGCTCATTATAATAAAGATTAGAACAATATAAAACAGATAATTCGAAAGCATGTATGCATTATATTAATTTTAGGAAGTTACAGTGTATGTATGTGAAAATTTTCAATTATTCCGTAGAGAATCCTGTAGCTATGGTAGAAGATTATATCTCACCAGTATAATCTTCATCAAAAAGATTTGCAGCAGGCATACCAAACAGCAAAACTAACCTTTTAATCCCACATGGAATCAATCGAATATTTATTCCCAACCTAAATACTACTTCATCCTATTGATTCTGGTTGTCATTAAAGGCTGTTGTTGTTCTTTCTACATTGTCCAAAAATACTCTGTGGAGCAAGAACCAGCGATGCAGAGACATCTGGACATGATAATTCAGCTGACTCTGACAACATCAACTTCAGCTAATTGCTTTCTCTTCTGTCTCCATCTCAGAAAGCACATGAAATGCCTCCCTCTACTAATGCAAAGCAAACAATCATTCTCTCTCTGTGCGCATTACCTTATTAAAAACATTGCTTACTATGCAAATAATTATTCAAAGCACAGCAAATATTACATGTACAGTAGTAAATTCCTGCTGAGAAGCAAATACTTTGCTTTTGGAGAATCAAAACTCATGGCCGCAACCTACAGAGGGTCACCAACACAATTTGGATATCTACATCTATATCTTAGGAGGCAAGGAGAAATATTAAGTCCTGTTTAGAACAAGGCGATGTAAACAAGTTATTCCCAAAACAAGGAACATATCTGCAAAAAATATGTCTTCAACTAATTTATTTCACTTCCTTTGGGCCCGCATTCATGTTCAATATGAAATGTAATTAATACCAAAGATTCGGCTGTCTGACATTTCAACTGGAAATATTTCAACAGAAGGAAAACTAAGCCCAGGAAGGAATCGAAATGATACTTTTTTGAATTAAAGCACTTTAAACCCAATCCCACAGCAGCTTGCCCAAAGCCATTTGTTGAATGCATGGCTTTGTGAAACACAAACTTCAAAGCGCAAATACCAAATATCCATGTTCATGACAACTCAAGACCAATTCAGTTCAATTTAGACTTAGGATAAATGTCTAAACCTCCACTTTCTGCACTACGTTATGAAAAAGGTCACCTGTACCACTTATTTATATAAACTACTATACTTTTCATTCAATATAACATCTGCTATCATACATAAACACAATTAAATACTATTTGACATTTAAGACTTGAATGTGATTTCCATCGTAAAGAATGCAAAATCTTTTTTTAGCCAAATATTGTGTTTTGATGAATATGGATGCCCAGATATATATAAAAAAAGCCCCAAACAATGCAAAGTACAGAGCAGTAGAGAGCAGCATACAGATAGTCCCTCACTTAACAACCATTCGTACAGTGACCATTTGAAGTCATGGCAGTGCAGAACGAACAATACTTACATGCGGTCCTCAAAGTTACAGTCACTTCTGGGCCCCAACAGTCAACTGATCGAAATTCAGATGCTTGGCAGCTCACCCATACTTTCGACCACAGAGGCACTTCAATTCACTCACCACCAGTCTCCCTCATCTCTGCCTTTTTGGCCGCCTGCACAGCCGCAATCCTTGGCAGTGGTAGCACAAGCAGTGGTGGGGATGAAATAGAGGCCTGAGGCCTTCAGTTAGCTGCCACCAGCCCTGGGCCTCTACTTCAGCCTCAGCACCACTGATACCATCACTACTGCCAAGAATACTGCCTCAAGCCCCACACTACTGCCAACCACACCAGTGCCACAACACAAAGCCCCAGTTGCCCTGCATTCTACAAGTCCCAGCTGATTTTCACTGTCTTTGCTGCTGACAAGGTGCACTCGGCATGGCCCTAGGTGAGGCAGTTGCTGGCCATACCAGGCCTTCTCTCCCCAAAGCCAAACATGCCCCTCTCCAAATTGTGTGTGTGCTTCTCCAAACTGCACGCTTCCTTGTCATTGCTGCTTCCGAGGCCTCCCAAAAGCACATGAGAAGGCTGCGCCCACCCTCTCCCAATTGCACGCTGCTGGGATTGTCTGTTGCTAATCGATACGGTTGGGTGAAAATCACATTTTACAAATGCATCACTTAGCAATGGAAATTCCAGTCCCAATTACTGTTGTAACCTGAGGACTACCTGAATATAAAATCTCTTTAGACTGCAAACCAATCCAAAGGATATAGGTTAAGCTAGGTATACACTGCCAAATTAATACTGAGAATGGTAATTAAGGTAACAGCACACTTTACTTGTGTCTATTTCATTAACTGCATACATCTTGACAAAATGGTACATAAGGAATGGAATGTATAGTCTGCACTAGAAGCATCATATTTTATTTTCAAAAGAGAGTAATTCTGTGTCCGGGTAACACAGGCATATCTGCATATTTATACGATTGATCTTTGCAAATTAATGTGAACAGAAGCAATGAGACCTGTCATTATCTCATCTTGCATCTCTTCTTTTCTCTTAGGTTCAAGACAACTTTTTTTTATTCCAAGGAGGAATACGTATGCTATTGAATATTCTATTCTTGAAGAATTTTAAACTTTAATTTTTTCCAGTTTTCTTTAATTATTCTCTAAATACTTGCTTTTGCTGCAAATTAACTAGGAGACTTAAACAAAACAGCTCTGAAAAATAGCACAACCCAGCCTGTCTCTCTTGTTTGACTAACTATTGGACAAAAACCTTTCCAGGATACAAGTTTGATGTAATGTAGCTTATAAATTAGAAACAACTGCAGTAATAAACAGAAAAAGGATAAAAGGGGTATGTATTCCAGGTGCTATGAAAATACTATCAGTGGGACACCAGTTAAATGATACTCCTTATTCAGGACTAAAAAAAATCAGCTATGTGTTGACTTCTCTTGAACTCTCTGTAAACTATATATTCACCAGTAGAGATATTTGTCTTCATAGCACCACTCCATCTACTATTACCCTTCATGGATTGTGCTTTTGTTGTACATTACATTCAAATGCCCAGAAGCCAAATTTTGTCTTTCAGTACAACATGCCAGTATCCAGTCATGCTGAAAACATCAGCAGGGGGTGGGGAGGAAATGGAAAATAATTTCCTTTGCTGTTCCACAGACAGAATTGTCTAGCTGAACAGGTCGATGATACACTAGAAGTACTGTATTGCTGTGAGTCACATCCCAAATCGATAAATGTGTAGAACTGTAAAATATGCAGTGGACAAGTTTTGAACCAAGTCATACAAGTCTCATACAAATTTAGCCATTGAATACATCCTTTTAATTAATAATAGTTTCTTATTTAAGAAATCTGTACGTATGACTTCTGTGTAACAGAAATCCAGAGCCAAAATAATTATAATTATTAAGACACCAAAATGATTATAATTGGTATCATACAGCTTAGTCACATGTTCCTGAAAAGAGTTAAGATATGCTTCTAAATTATAATTATCACTTTATCATATATGCCATGTTCAGATAGCAGTCTGGCCAAAAATTAAAAAGTAAATGATTCTTTAAAACTACCATGACCTGAATTGTCCACTTTAAAAGCTGATTTCAACATGAAAATATTTATTTACTGCAACACAAAAAATAAGATCCTATTCCTCTAAAAGCAATGTGTGTTTTTATAACAGGGGACCCCGACAACATCTGGCAGAGCCCCAAATCTTTGTGGAGTGGCAGTTTTACACCTAAATCTGCTGCTCTCCTTTGCAAATTGTTAACCAGGGGTCTTCAGATTTGGTCCTTTTATGACTTGTGGACTTCAACTCCCAGAATTCCTCAGCCAGGCATTAACTTCTCTTTTTTTTCTGTTTTCTTTTGTTAAAAGAACCTGACAAATGACAAGGAATGTGTCAAGAGTCATACAGTCCCCTTGGGTCCCACTTTGAAAACCAAGGATTATAAGAAAGATTCTCTAAATCTATGCCTAATCTCGAATACAGGAATGCTGTCTAAAAATGGTTCTGTCAATTAAATTGCAGTATTTAGTTCTCTCTTTTTTTGTGAACTTACCCATTCAAAACAGCCATTAGTTAGAGGCATTATATCTGGAAAACACCCAAGTCACAGTCATGATAAACATACCTGCACATTAAATTTTCAAACATCAGTTTGATTTGGTTCTATCTTCATAATTAAATAGGGACTGACAGAAAATTGAAATGGAGAAAGCAGGCAGGGGTGAAAAGTATTATCTTTTCAAAACCAGCTCCACAACTATCTCATCATTTAAAGGATTGGACATTCTATATTGTATTTTATATTCCCTGTATTGACAAAATGCCACATAAAGATCTTACATTATTTGGATGGAACATTTGAAACTAAAGCTACTTATTGATTAAACACAGCTCTTTTGCCTTGCATAAAAAAATCTGATACAAACAGTCAGAATATCATTTATTCCAATCCAGTTGCTTTGAAAGAGATTTAAGGAGCCTATTCAAGTGCCAGTTTCAACCTTAGCCTCGGTTGACCAAGAGGTGAAGTTGCATATTTAAACTAAATTACATACTGGCCAGTGATATTTTGTAAAAAAAAATGTTCACATAATCCAGAAGCTAATAATTTATTCTTCTTTCTTTATTTCTTTATTTATTTATTTATGAGACTTATATACCGCTTTAAGTGCAAGCACTCTCTAAGCGGTGTACACCAGTAAGCAATGTGTATATATATATATATATATTTACATTGCCCCCAACAATCTGGGTCCTCATTTTGCCTACCCCGGAAGGATGGAAGGCTGAGTCAACCTTGAGCCGGTGAGATTTGAACCGCTGACCTGCTGAACACAGTCAGCTAAAGTGGCCTGCAGTACTGCACTCTAACTGCTGCGCCACCTCGGCTCATATAAACCTACAGCAGCATCAACACTGATTTATTTACCTATGGACTGAGTGCAATTCTGATTATTATTCCTCTACTTATTGTTAGAGCTAAATTAAATTCTTAAGACTCTAGATCAGTGGTTCTCAACCTATTTAATGCCACGACCCCCACCCGGTCGTAAGTCGAGGACTACTCAACCGGTCATAAGTCGAGGACTACTCAACTGGTGCAGCACCGTTTGCAGAATGGGACTTTTGGCGGGCTCAGCAGGGCAGAGACAGCCTGGACAATTCCTATTGGCTTTTGAAAGCCAATAGAATTAGACTCTATTCAAGAGAGTCTATTCTATTGGCTTTCAAAAGCCAATAGAATAAAAGGGAGTAGCACAGCTAAGGAAAAGGGGGAAAAAATGGCGGACTGTGTTGTTTGGCGACCCCCGTGAAATGGTTGTTCGACCCCAAATGGGGTCCCAACCCACAGGTTGAGAACCACTGCTCTAGATCTGTAGCTGCAAGGCATTAAATACAACGTGTACCAGTAACAAGTTACCAATTAGTCTCACATAATGACAAAGGAGTTGTAAACTGGTCTCTGTTGATCAAAAGTTGATCAAACCAAAGTGTTGCTACTATAAGCTAATTACAGGTTCATTTATGGAATCAAAAATATTAGAGGTTGTATTTGGATTACTATTCAATAATCCCTTTTAGGAACAGTCTGAAATTCTATTCTTGTTACTCATGTGGCATATCCCTGCATTAGTATTTTTTAAAACATAGCAATTATTATTGCAATTAGTAATGTAAATATAACATAAATTTGTAACATGTAAACCATGTAAACTACCCAAATCAATGGGTTCTTCTAATCTTTACATCAAATGACTTACTTCATATTTTTCAAGAGCTACAATACCAAGTTGCAACATGAATTGGTCCACAGTAACCATGTACAGTACTCATTTTATTAGTATTTAACTTAGAACAAGTCAGACAAGAACATCAAGTCAATTAGGGGTTGCTTTACTTGTTCTCATCCACAAGGAAAGGACAGCAATAACGAACTTAAATCAATCAACCAATAAATAATAAAACTTTACAATATTAAATAGCTTTACAAAGTAAAAGAAACACCTCCGCTTGAAAAGTGCATTAAAATTAAACTTAGTATAAAATGAAATGTTACCAAATTCATGAGATGTTATGCAATCATCAGCCTTACAAGGACCTGATATTATCATAAGTGTATAGACTTTACTGTAGAACCTAGCTCATTTTCCATTTTAAAACTATATTTTGCTTTTCATATATTCCAGAAGCAAATACATTTGTTCTTTGTTCTTAATACTGTATTAATTTTTTAACAAAGCCATGTGGATAAATTGCCCATAAATAGTTTTGTGTCAACACAGAGAGAAGTTCTGAGTTGGATCCTCTGGGCTCCATCCATATCTGGGTAAGAGAAATCAAATAAACCGATGATGATTGGGAAAACCAACTTGCCAATTCTGTGTGAGAGAAGGATTTATAATACTGAACAGCAAATGTATAAAGTATGAAGGAATGGCTAAGAAGGACAAAGCAGTCTTGAGCTGCATGCAAATATATTTCATCCAGAACACAGGAGGTAATGCTACTTTTGTGCCCTGTGCTACTTAGACCTGTACTAAGTGTACCTGGTGTTTTCAAATTGATGTGGAGAGACTGGAGAAACGTCTGAAGAGAACTGTGATACCAAGTCTTGAAAATAAGCTGATTGAGGAATGGTTAAAGGAGATGGGCAAAAAAGAAGACTGAAGGAAGATACAAATACATAAAAAGTTGCCCTTTACAAGAAGAGACAAATCTGCTGAAATTGAGCAGACAACGACTAATATAGTAGTTGAAATTATATTTTTAAAAAACCATGATTCAAGCTAATTATCAAGAGAAATGGTTTATGAAAATTCATTTAAGAATGAGCAGGTGTTTGGTCTAGATCAGGGGCTCCCAACTGGGGTTGCGAGACGATATTCCAAGGGGTGCGAAAACTTGGGTTTTCAAAATTATACTGTATATGCATAATTTGTTGCCGTTATTTCAAACTTTTGTAAGGGGTGCGAGAATATATCAGAAGCGTTCTAGGGGTGCGGGGTATAGAAAAGGTTGGGAGTCGCTGGTCTAGATGAACCATACAATCCATTCCAACTCATATACTCTATGATAGGAATGCTTTGATTTAGATTTTTATAATAAGCAGAAAGGAGGCTATTCTGGCCCCATTCATCTCTATGATTCTACGAGCTGTAGAAACAATGAGATCAGATGTAGAATGCTCTGTAAGGATGACCTGGGGAGGAGTAACTTGAAAACAGTATTCAGGTGGAGCCATTTTGTTCAAATAGGCACTCTATGCTAAACTACAACTCCCATCAAGCCAGTCATCACAGCTAATGGCCGTGCTCATTAAGAATGATGGGATGTAGCCCAAGACATCTGGAGGATTTTAAGTTGATAATGAATAATTTCCTGTCCCTGGAATTTATAAAAATGAGAACCTTCTTATTTCTTTAAATTTATCAGTCCTAAGAATAAGAATCCATCCTGCAGAAATTAGAGTTATTTCCCCAGTAAATTCCCAATTTATATTGTTGTTATTGACGAGTCCCCAATCCCAGAAAATTACTTCTGCAGAAGAAAGAAATGGAGTGTGGTAATTTACATATCAACAGGAAGCATTAGATCCTTGTAAGATAGAAATGATTAGACTTCTTTGTTTATAAAGGAAGGTTCTCCTTAGAAAAAGAAAAAGGCTCTGCTTTATTTTTCTTTTATCAAATCCTTCGTGCTTGAATAGTGCTGTGTTTTATGCTTCCGGCAGCTGTTATTCAGCTGCTTACCTTAGCACATATCCTAATGACAGGCCATTTTGCATACTTTATTTTATAGGATGCTTCTAAAATGTAATGGTTGTAGACAGGCTGTTTCCTCTCTGCCTCATTCACAGAACTGCACAGGAGTTCCAGATGCTGGGATTTTTTTATCTGGAACCCTCCCTCCCTCATTTCAGTTCTTTTTTTAAAATCACAGAAAAATAAGTTAAGCCACAAAAGATACAAAGATTGTGCCCTGTGGCTTTTGACTGATAATTATTCAGTAAAACTATGTGAACCATCCAGAGTGATGCTTTGGGTCCTCTCCAAAACTCATTGTGGTCATTTCAAGAACCTTACCCCACATCATCTAAACATGCATCTGCACGCAAAGAAGATACTTCCACTGTGATTATCCCCGAATGGCTTGGCTTCCCATAGCATTCAGAGTTTTCCTCTTAATAAAACTACACTTGCTTTAGTGTTAACATGATCATTCAGAAGTGCAGAATCTTGTGGCACCTTATGGAACATTTTATTTCTAAATAACTTTTCTAAAATTATATCCCACTTGATCAGATCTTTAGATATACAGGCCATTCTGGATTTAATAGCTATTATTATTGCAGTTGGTATTTGAGGCCACACTATACTTCATACAGGTGTAATAAGCAGAGGCAGAATATAGGGATCTCTATCAAGTGACTAGGGAAGCTAAATCTGTGGAATGTCCACTTGATTAACCATTCCCCAGTAAAATATTGAACATCAAGATCAAAGCAAATAATGCTTTGCACTGATCCAAATTTTGGTGGTTATATTTATTTATAAAATTTATTGGCCGCCCATCTTACCACAGGGTAACTCTGGGCGGCTTAAAGTCATAAAAATGTATCTATCTATCTATCTATCTATCTATCTATCTATCTATCTATCTATCTATCTATCTATATAGTAAAATACATATAAATTAAAACTAAACATTAAAACTGTATGCCTGCTAACCTGACAGGTCACAAGGCACAGAGAAGGAAGGGGAGTTCCCCCTATCATCCTTGCCAGTCCTCTTTGTCAGCTGCACTATTTCTGAGCACATGAATGCTAAAATCATGGTCAAAATTATCCAAGTTGAGGTACAGGTGAAGTGGAGGGAGTGACCTTGATGTGCCAGCACAGTTGCCTCCCACTTCACCTGATGGCGCTTCTCGATACCTGCAACCTGTCAGACACACTATTCTTGGACACAAGTGTAATGCTCTTCCATAAGAGCACTAGATTTATGTTTAGAAATGGCCCAATTAATATGTCACACACAGGGAACAGCTCCACATCTGTATCCTGGCATTTGCAGAATTTGAAAGTTGGCTAAATCCTTGCATCAGAAATCCACCCCTCCCAACTCTGTCCCACCACATATAAAGGAGAGAGCAAATAGTATATGTTTTTTTTTTCCCAAACTGGAGAAAACAAGCTAGAGAAATCCAGCAATCACTTCCCTTAACTTGCCTCATTTGTAAGGGCAGTACGACTCAAGAGCCTCACTCCTGAAGCACAACAGATTTCAGGCACCAGGTACTTGATCAGCTTATTTTTCTGCTTATTCAAAGACAGGAAGATGCAGCTTTGAAGAAAAGCCCAATTCTTGTAGCATTTGCAAACGGAAGAACAATTCATTTTACCATTAGTCTAAGTAACGCTACAGCAGTGGTTCTCAACCTGTGGGTCAGGACCCCATTTGGGGTCAAACGACCATTTCACGGGGGTCGCCAAACAACACAGTCCGCCATTTTTTCCCCCCTTTTCCTTAGCTGTGCTACTCCCTTTTATTCTATTGGCTTTCGAAAGCCAATAGAATAGACTCTCTTGAATAGAGTCTAATGCTATTGGCTTTCAAAAGCCAATAGGAATTGTCCAGGCTGTCTGTGCCCTGCTGAGCCCGCCAAAAGTCCCATTCTGCAAACAGTGCTGCACCAGTTGAGTAGTTCTCGACTTACGACCGGTTGAGTAGTCCTCGACTTACGACCGGTTGGGGGTTGCGGCATTAAAAAGGTTGAGAACCACTGCGCTACAGCAAACTGAAGGGCAAGGAATGTGGCAAGACATGGCAGGAAAAAAAATCTCCTCTCCTCTGTTCCCTAAATTTTGTTGTCAGTGTTGAAGTAAGATTCAACCATCTGCATGATCAATTTCTCTCTCTGGAAATAAGTGATGAGAGGACACCTTCAACAGTGAAATATCCTGGATCATCCCTGTTGTGCAGTTGCAGCTTCTGAGACTTAAGAAGATGAAGTTGGTTCCACTAATAAGGAGAATCCATCTCAAGGATGTTGTTGTTTTCAGCTAAAACAGGGGTCCTCAACAGTGGTGGGATTCAACCACTTTGGCAGAACTGGTAGCTAATTTTTTGTTGCCCAGGCCCAGAATGGACTTCCGGAAGCGGCATCCACACAGAGAACCGGCTGTTCACATGTTTGAATCCCATCACTGCTCCTCAACCCCCGGTCCGTGGACCAGCACCAGTCCACAGCATGCCAGAAACTGGACCGCACAAACAAGTGAAGTCCCATCTTCAGGGTGCAGGCAGTACACAAAACCATGCACCTCCGGTCCACAGAAAAACCTCTCTCCACTGAACCAGTCCCTGGTGCCCAAAAGGTTGGAGGCCGCTGAGCTAAAACTACTTATGAACCAAGTACAGGAGGGGTTATATTGGCAAGTGGAAAAAGGCAAGGAAGAGACCGCATCAAGAATTCCCTTGAATGGGTAGCTGCTGAGTTTTGCAACCTTATAGAAGGCCCATTGCTAATCCCTGAGTAACATTCCTTCCTTGCATTGTGCTACCCAAAAAAGAGAAGGAAAGTAAGAGGACAGCCATGGTGGTGATAAGGAAACTTCTCAGAACAGCAAGAGAGTCACTGAGAGTTTCTATTTTTGTATTTAAAAATCATGTTCCATCTCCCGCTGAGCCATGATTGAGAGGTGTGTGTTCTAAACTCAAGAAACCAATACCTCCATTGATTACAGACAGGGATCTTAATTTTGCATGGTAAGGAAGGAATAGAAGTTCTGTCACCTACAAAATCAATAATCACAGATTACTGCTGATTGATAAAGTTGGAAGGAAAGAGAATAAAGGTGCAGTCCCGTCTGGGAGGAAGTCCCACTGAAGTACAAGTTCCTGCATTTGTGACCTCTCTCAACTTTTCTATCTCTACCTTGATGCCTTAGAAACCAGCATCAAAAAAGGTCATTATTCACTGAATAAATCAGAGTTGGCTAGGTCTGCACATATGCTAAGCAAACAGATCACAGACTATGTAATGACTTTTCACCAGATGTGACCCCAGCCAGAGAAGCTATTCAGCAAAGGTAAACACTTCACATTCACTGGCATGAGAAGTCTTAACAAGACAGGACCAGAAAACCCCAGAAGCATTCCAGAGCGTGGACCAAAACTTAGGCGTCTTCCAGTCTTTCAAGCTTTATATTATTTGAATCCAAGACTAGGAAATGCAAAACGAAATGTCATTTTTAAAAAGATAAAACAGAAGCTCATTCATAATAGTATGAGAGGGTAGGAATGTTTACTGACATCATGCCTCTTCAAAGTCATTTGTTGGCAATCTGCATCGATCCCACACATTATTCACGGCAGTAGAGGTAGTCCTCGACTTACAACAGTTCCTTTAGTGACCATTTGAAGTTGCAACAGCAATGAAAAAAGTGCCTTATGACTGTTTTTCACACTTATGACCGCTGCAGCGTCCCTATGGTCCCATGATCAAAATTCGGATGCTCGGCAACTGACTCACATTTATGCCCCTTGCAGTGTCCTGGGGTCATGTGATTCCCCTTTTGCTACCTTCTGACAAGAAAAGTCAATAGGAAAGCCAGATTCACTTAACAACTATGTTGCTAATTTACAACTGCAGTGATTCACTTAACAACTGTGGCAAGAAAGATTGTTAAAATGGGGCAAAATTCACTTAACAAACGTTTCACTTAGTAACAAAAATTTGGGGCTCAATTGTCGACTATCTGTAGAGCATTCTTGATAGCTGACCCTGAAGCTCCTTAAGCTGAAGGGTCCCTGTGACCTCAGACTAGAAAGAACATTTCACTTCTTTTATCTAGTTCCGCTTCCTTCTTTCTACCCGGTAAAACAATAAAGCTTATATTTATTGCCAAAAAGGGAGCCCAACTTCATGTTGAAAGTGAACAGAACATTGCATAATCTATAGCAACAAGATTTCGCTTGCAGAAATAAGAGCCCTGTGTGACTCAAGTTGTCATGTATCATAAAACTGTTAGCACTGTGGGCCAATTTTAGCTATTTTGCTGCTCACTCCCTCTGGTCACAAGGAAGCTGAAAGCATATGCACAAGACATGGCACACTTTCTGAACAACTGATGGTATGTCTCTCTCTCTCTCTCTCTCTTATTTAGAGCCATTCCTAAACAGGCAATATGTATTTTAGCAGGATTCCAACGTAAGAAGGATGCAGATCCAAAGTACGTTTTACAGAAGCCTTGAAGCACAGCAATCCGATGATTAGTTCAAACGCCTAGCCAAAAGGCTAAACACACTGTATCTAACTCCTGATGCTACTACCTTCAGAAGGTGCCAGCTCATTAATAAGCTATGACTACAGAGGTCAATGCTGGCAGACTTTCCTAATTATGCACCTCTTGAGAAAAGCAATTGCTCTGCCAGGGCATGCACTCCTGACTCCCTGGCTTGAATATAACGTATAGCACTTCCTATTCTTTGATTTTACATCAATTTGAGAGCGGGGGGCAACCTCTTTCTTTTAATTCCATGACCACAGTAGCCACCGACTTCTTAGATCTGTATTTTTCACTGATATATTTGCTCCTGAGCAAAGATAAATAAATGAATCCATGAAATATCACAAATAGTTCAACTGGAAAAAAAATTTTTTTTTTTGCAGGTAGCATTTATACGAAAGCCTTTATGGAATAAGTACAGGTAGTCCTCGACTTGTAACAGTTCATTTAGTGACCATTCAAAGTTGCAACAGCACTGAAAAAAGTGACTTATGACCGTTTTTCACTCTTATGACCAGTGCTGTACCCCTGTGGTCATTTTGGTCAAAATATGGATGCTTTGCAACTAGTTCATATATATATGATGGCTGCAGTGTTCCAGAGTCATGTGATCAGCTTTTGTGACCTTCCGACAAGCAAAAAAAGGTCGTAAAATGGGGCAAAACTCACTTAACAAATGTTTCACTTAGAAACATAATTTTTGGGTCGAGGACTACCTGTACAGACCTTTACACATGTAGCTTTTCCTGGAAGATGGATTGATTTCAGAATGGGAACAGCAGCCTGAACTTTGCTGGTTCTTGACTTGATAGACCTATGCATGAGTCAATCAATCAAATCTTTATTAAGGTCATAGACCAGCATAAGAAGGGCGATATACAAACAAATATAATTTTTTAAAACTTAAAATTATTAAAACAAAATAATACAAGATTTAAAAAACATAAACATACATTTTAAAATATATAAACAAAAGTCTAAAAAAATAAAATATCTATAGGGAGGGGAAAAACATTAAATAAATACAGGTAGATAGGAGTATATGTGAACTAGAATAGATATGACACCATATCTCGACCAAACAAGGCAGTACATACTAATGGGCAAAAATTTGAAATTAATCAACAGAGGTAAAATTATAAGTCGAAAAATTTCAACAAGCAAAGTGATGATGATAGACAAAACAAAAGGAAACACCATAGCAGTACTCAGCAATCTCAGAAACAAATAATTTAGCAAATGTAATTTTACATTTATTTGCACAAAACTCAAGCTTAAGGTATAACAAGAAAATGTAAAACTTCATCCTTTTTGTTCAAATTTTTTAGATATTAACTAAACTTACTATTACTCTGCTCAGCGAGGCTTACTCCTAAATAATTTTGCAGTGTAGTAGTATTGCATTGTCTAGCAAAAATACAGCACTGAAAATAATATGTTAAACAACTTATGAAAAGGACTCTGACCATAAAAATCAAAAGAAATTGGTTAGTAATACAAGATTTGCTATTGATTAAATTCAGAAAAAAAATATTCGTAATTATTCAAAATGGATCAGCACTTCATTATACCTATCATACAATACATTTAAAAGCTAAAGCAATTTTTTAAAAGAAGAGATTGGTAAGTCTGGGAATTTTCTAAGCCATATCCCGTTCTCAAAAATTTGCTTTTATGTTTCTGAGAGCACCATGAACTTATTGTGAAACTACCTAGAGTGATTTCATATGCTATAAATACCCCTGAGGAAGTTGCTGCTTTCAATCACTTGTCTTTGAGGACTAAAAGCTATTTGCATATTCTTTCAATATCAGTTGCTACCTATAATTATTTCATCTCTAAAATACTAAATACTGAAGCAAAGCCAGGCTATAATGATGTGCCTAGAGATCTCCACTAAACTTCAGATATGAAGCTCTTTACGCCTATATACTTCAGGGATATTTCTGTTTATTTCAAAACATTTCTGAGAGCAAAATTGAAAGTGAAATCTGATCAAAAGGAAATGAGAAATGATACCATTCAAATATAGCCCCAGCTCCCCACATATGCTGATGGAGAGATAACTCAACAAGACTTTCCCTGTGTGGACAAGTACAGGATTCTAATGTACTTCAGTTTAGCAATTCCACCTTTATTCACAATACAAGTAGTCCTCAACTTAACAACAGTTCATTTAGTGACCGTTCAAGTTACAATGGCACTGAAAAAAAATGACTTATGATAATTTTTCACACGTACAACCGTCACAGCATCTCCATGATCCCATGATCAAAATTCAGAAGCTTGGCAACTGACTCACATTTATGCCCCTTGCGGTGTCCTGGGGTCATGTGATCCCCTTTTGCGACCTTCTGACAACCAAAGTCAATAAGGAAGCCAGATTCACTTACCAACCATGTTACTAACTTAATAACTACAGTGACTGACTTAACAAGTGTGGCGAGAAAATTTGTAAAATGGGGCAAAGTTCACTTAACAAATGTTTCACTTGGCAACAAACATTTTGGGCTCAATTATGGTCGTACGTTGAGGACTACCTGTATTCACATTTCTGCTTTAGCCTATTACATATAACCCAGGCTTCTTTCAGATAATCCTGGATTATACAAGACAAGCACAAAAACTATCTGCTGAACCTGGTATTAACTTAAGATTCTGGAAACACCTGTTCTTTGTTTAGGATTGATAATGCCAATTTGTTCTTATTCAACCTGCATACCTCTTCTAAATAAAACTTAAATAATAACATAACAGAGTTGGAAGAGAGTAACAGAGTTGGAAGGTTGCAAATAACCTCAAGTCTTGAACTGAACCATAAATTACATATTTTTAATAATGATCGTGACTATTAAAATGGATATTAATGAATACCATTAACAAGCAGGATTTAAAAAAAAATTGACCAATATTTGATTCTCCTGAACCAAAGATATTGGTAGTAATTCTCCCGAGAAAAATTTTCCATTATTTGCCTAGAATACATAGATAATCAGGCGTAAGGGAGATGTTTATTTGAAGGTTATAAAGATGAGACAAGTCCAGCGATAGAATTAATGTAAAAAAAAAAAAAAGCATTTTACATCTTTCTGAACAGCAGCTCATTCAAAAAACATATAAGGCTGCTATTTTAAGCAAGCAGTCATCTGATGCTAAATTAAAATGCATGTTCTGCTCTTGCAATTTTGCAGATGAGCTGCTGAGAGTTTAACAGTGAAGAAGCTATTAGATACAACATTTTGCCATCCATTTTCCTCACTGAACACATTTAGTAGTTCACGTACACACATCCATTATAAAATATCAACATTATTTGCACATCTTGAATAATTCAGGGATCTTCTAAAATACTGTTGTACATATTGGGAGCAAATGAACATTGGTTTCATATACTAAACTGATCAAGAATCATGTATTTTACTCTCTGAAAAACATAATACCCTCTTTTACTGTTCCTCACATTGGTGGCCTCCAGATATATTGGATTACAATTGTCATAATACTCAGGCTGCCATGTTTTTCTCCAGCTAACACTCTTTCCTTATTACTTTTGTCTTTGTGATCCTTCATTGCTATCCAATCTGATATATTTAATAGGCCTGCAAAACAGTGATATTTCCATTTAAATTATTAAAAATAGTATGCCTAAATGCCACACAAAGTAAGTAAACATCGATCAACACTAGCACGTCTTTCCCTATTCTAGTCTACCTTAAAAATTGCTGATAATTTTCAGTCCCTGGGTGACTCTCCCTAATAAATAAAGACCACACAAATGGAAATCCAAATCTCCAGTTTGTGTGCAAGAACACACAAACTACATGTTCATTGTGCAAGAACACCCAAACTTCATTCCCTCTACTCTAAATAGGCTAGAACCCATCACAAATATTGAAACTGATTATGAAAAGCATGTTTGTCACTTTATCTGCAGTATTGCAGGCTAACTCTGCCCACACCCAGGAGTTGGATCCTGACCAGCTCAAGGTTAACAGCCTCCCATCCATCCAAGGTGGGTAAAATGAGGACCCAAATTGTTGGGGGCAGCGTGTTGACATTTGTAAACTGCTCAGAGAATGCTGTAAAAGCACTATGGAGCAGTATATAATTCTAAATGCTATTATTATTGCTGCCTACAACACCAACTTTACAAAATATTTCATTAATACATCTATACTTCAAGGGCTCCATTCTCTTCTTCTATTCGTAATTTTGTTCAATAAGATTACAACTGTGACAACTCAAGTGACCACTTAAGCAATCATATTTTACTTGATTTAATGTTCTTAAGAGGCAGATTCTATTATCCACAAGTGTTTATAACCTTTAATTGGACATCCTTCTGTGACCACAGTACAAAATAACCCACTTAAAAACGTTTCCTTGAGATTCTTCTGCCCTTACACATACATTGTTTCTCAACTACTGTTCCTGTGATGCCCACCACTGCCAAGGAATATATAAGGTTAATTCTCTGTAATTATTTTCTGCAGCCACCGCACTGAATATGCATATTTATCCCAGAACATATAAGGCAGAAAAAGGGTGCTTTTCAGAATAATTCAATCTGCGTTTCCCCCCCCCCCAAATTATGAAGGCGTACTTAGCTTTGTTTTCTCCTTGTTCAAAATCCATGGGACAAATCTCCAGGATGCATCTGGGGTGAGCTATGTCCGTTGATTGTAAGCCCACTTAAAAGACAAACAATAGCTGTGCCTAAATGTATTCTTTCTTGAAAGGTACATTCTGTGGCTGGCAAGGCTACCTTATCTCTCAAGTACATGATTTTTCTCTCACCGTTACCAGGCTAAAAAAAATAGGCTGTTGAGATAGATGGAATTGGTTTAGCACAGGGGTAGGCAACCTTGGCTCTTTTATGACTCGTGGACTTCAACTCCCAGAATTCCTGGGAGTTGAAGTCCACGAGTCATAAAAGAGCCAAGGTTGCCTACCCCTGGTTTAGCACAAGGTTCGCCACCCTGAAGAAAGAACAATATGAAAACACAGCAGACTCATGATGAGTGGTAGGGAATACTTTTATAAAAATGTAATTTAAATAGTGAAAAAAAGACATGGCCTTTTTTAGAGGAAGTCTACGCAATATGTCAAGGCTTACTCAAAGCAGCCTTGGGGAACTGAGACAGATGACAGATGACATCTAGCAGTCTGATTAGCAAGTCTTGGTATTTAAAAAAAAAGGGGGGGGCTACTTTTGATGCAGGCCAGAAAAAGTGTGAGATTCATCATACAATGGTGTCTGAAAAGCTGAAGCTTTATCTTGTATACTTATCACACAATTAGAAGATAGTCTTTTTCCCCCATAATGAGTAAAGGTCGTCCTCAACTTAATGACCATAACTGAGTCTGGAATGACTAAGTCACTGCAGTTATTAAATAGATCGCCATGCAATCACGTCCAATTTACAACCTTTTTTTTGTGGTAAAGCAAAAATACAGGGTTGTTAAGCAAACACAGGGGTTGTTAAGCAAATCTGTTTATCCAAAACCAAATCCAAATTGCAGTCACCCAACTAAGGAGCATTGCAAACAGCCATAAATGTGAACCAGTTGCCAAAATGTTTGACAAATGTTCCAAATGCAATCATGTGACCACAGGGATATGTCTGTGCACAGTTGTTATAACTTTGAACTTGGGCCGTAAGAAATTGGGATGTGAGTGCCAGGGGAAGGGAGGACTGTCATAACTTTGAACAATCACCAGTCATTAAGTGAGGATTACTTGTATGAGGCATTTCTAGTGCAAGGGCCAGAAAGTTTGCAGCAGTTTCCTACCCCATCATTCTGATTAGAACTATATCTTCTTTTTCAGCCCCATTAATTCTTCCCAGCTCTCTAATCCTGCTTCCACTGGCAAGCTTGGGGTAAACTTCTATCTCCCAACATTAGAGATTTCTTGGGAAAACTGGTGAAGTTCTGAAATGGGAAGAATGGGCACTACCTCCTCCAGCACTGGTAGAGAAAACCGCATATACACCAACATAAAACATACTGCAAGACTTAAATTTGAAGGAGAATATTTGTAGCTCAGGGTTGAAATGGGGGGTCCCTGGTGCTCTCTGAAGTTGCTTGTTTTCTTGCAGATGTTTCATTATCCTAACTAGCACTGAGAGAAGCAACCTGGAATTAAGGAGAAACTTCCTGACAGTGAGGACAATTAACCAGTGGAACGGCTTGCCACCAGAAGTTGTAGGTGCTCCATCACTGGAAATTTTTAAGAAAAGGCTAGACAGTCACTTGTCTGAGATGTTATAGGTTCTCCTGCTAGACTAGAAGACCTCCAAGGTCCCTTCCAGCTCTATTCTATTCTATTCTATTCTATTCTATTCTATTCTATTCTATTCTATTCTATGTAATGAAACATCTGCAATAAAACAAGCAAGCTCAGAGAGCACCAAGGATCCCTCAGAGTAAAATTTGTTAAGTTTTTTTTTAATTATTAAGTATAACAAATGAAGAGAAAGGAAACTAAACAATACACAAAGAAAAAAAACAAAGTAATGAAAATATTCATGGATAAATTTACACATATAAAAGTTCTACATAATCAATTACAGGTAGTCCTCAACTTACAACAGGTTCAATAAGTGAACGTTCAAAGTTGCAACAGCATTTAAAAAATGACTTATGACTGTTTTTTACATTTACTACCGCTGCAGCATCCCCATGGTCAGGTGATCAAAATTTCGATGCTTTGCAACTGGTTCATATTTATGACGGTTGCAGTGTCCCGGAGTCATGGGATCACCTTTTGCAAACTTCTCACAAACAGAATTAATGGGGAAGCCAGATTTACTTAACAACCCTGCTGCTAACTTAACAACTGAAGTGATTCACTTAACTGTGGCAAGAAAGGTTGTAAAACAGAGCAAAACTCAGTTAACAAATTTTTCACTTAGCAACATAAACTTTGGTCTCCATTTTGGTCGTTGAGCACTATCCGTAATGGCAGCCAAATTTTATTATAAAAATCCTTAATCTATGTTGATGGTTCATTTGTAAATTGCTAATAATGGCAATTCTGCAGAATGCTGAGTAGTTGGTTAATGTCTGCAGAGTTTGTGTTATTAGCAGTTTTTTCCACCGACAAACAATATGTATATTTTAACTGTATAAAAGTCATATGAAAATCAAATTTGTAGAACCTACTTCAAAAATTCATTGCCATTAAAGTTTAATTTTGAGGGCAGGGGGAGTACAAGGTAGAGAAATGAAACTCCTCGATGCTTCCTGTGTCTCAAAAAAACCCATTGTCCAACAGAACAATTAGACTTTCAATTAAATCTTAGGGCTTGTCAAGAGAGTATCTTTTGAAACTTAATTTCTGAAGTGTGGCTTTTGGTTTGTTTGGGGCAGGGGTAAACAACCTTGGCTTTTTTATGACTCGTGGACTTCAACTCCCAGAATTCCTGAGCCAGCCAACTCCCAGAAGTTGAAGTCCACGAGTCATAAAAGAGCCAAGATTGCCTACCCCTGGTTTGGGGTGTGGTTGTGGGTGTGTGTAAATAGAGAGATCATCTGAATGAGGACTCTATCTGCAAATTCTGACCAATTTGGCAGGGGATACATGCATGCGGTCTTGGATTTTGCCTCACTCATTTTAGACAGTGGCTCAAAACACTGTGATTAATGGCATTACGGTTTTCAATTGATGACATATGTTCAACCGTTCAACTTATACTTGCCTTCAACATCATTTATTTTTTACGTGCTAGCATGTCACGGTTCGTGCATTTTGTGCCACATTTTTATTTAATGCCGAAATATACATTCCAAGTATATCTGTCAGGCTTGGGTTCTGCTAATAACAACTTGGGCTTTGGATTCTGAAAGTTATAATACCTCTGGCATGCTTTAAATCTATAGCTGAATGTGCAGACCCATGAAATATTATGCAAGTTTGCTACACTGAATTTTCCAGATTGGTGGTTCATTAAATTAAGCTTTGTTCAGATATACTTGGATTCCACAAACAGTTGAATGTGGCTTAATGATTAATATATATTATAAACTAATTCCACAGCTTTAAATTATGCTTCTAAATAAGATAACCTTAATTAATATGGCTTTAAAACAGTGGTTCTCAACCTTTTTAATGCCGTGACCCCCCAACCAGTCGTAAGTCGAGGACTACTCAATCGGTCGTAAGTCGAGGACTACTCAACTGGTGCAGCACCGTTTGCAGAATGGGACTTTTGGCGGGCTCAACAGGGCAGAGACAGCCTGGACAATTCCTATTGGCTTTTGAAAGCCAATAGAATTAGACTCTATTCAAGAGAGTCTATTCTATTGGCTTTCAAAAGCCAATAGAATAAAAGGGAGCAGCACAGCTAAGGAAAAGGGGAAAAAATGGCGGACTGTGTTGTTTGGCGACCCTCGTGAAATGGTTGTTCAACCCCAAATGGGGTCCCGACCCACAGGTTGAGAACCACTGCTTTAAAAAGTACTGGTATATATAATACCCAAGAATGCAAACTTCCAAACTGTCATTCACCTTTCATATAATTTCCACAGAAAAAAAGGTCTGTGATACTAAAGTTTACAGACATTGGAGGGAAGATAAAACACTACTGTATTTAAACATTTTAAGAATAGTATAAACCACTATAAATAATCTTTGTAGCAGAAAATAGGGGGGGGGGGTTGTACATTGTAGTATTAGTCATGACAACTTCATGGCCAAAGAAAAGAGATCCACAACTGTCCAGCATTAGAGCTATTTTCCACTGTAGAGTTCAGTGATCCCATCTCAAAATATCTAAGTATTAAATATTTGAAAGTTTACAGTCCCCAATCAAAGCTAGAATATAAGTCTATAGATTTATTGCAGAACAAACAGATTTGACAATTCTTCCATATAATTCAAGAAATAAACAAATCTGATTTTATTTTCCCATTTTAACTAGAATGGTTTGGTTAATTTATACTAGGCATATATATACAAATGTATTCTTGCATGAATCACACCTCACACCTGCAATTATGTCCTCAAATCAAACTAATATTTATGCTTCATATTACATTTAATCAAAGCAACTTTCAATCAATGAAAAGGGTAGTAGTATTTAAATGTCAATAAATTATTTCACTATTGGTCCACCGAGAAAAAGACAAGACCTTTTTTTTATAAAAAGAAATATGACAAAATTCAAGGGCACTGTACTGTGGTTTGCTTGACCTCCTAGGTTTAATACTACAACCCATAATAGGGTTGGTTCATACAACAAACCACAAGTACAACTGTAGACCAAAATGATTAAGATCCCAATAATCTAAATTACTAAATGACTATTTAAACATGGCAATGCAGAATCATCAGGATCAGCGACACTTTAAAAATTCTAAGTAGGTTCGCCAGAAATAATGCAGTGGTCTTAAGATACAGTGGCTATGAATATCCAATATTAAAAATCTGTCTTGAGTATCTACTGTCCGGTGTCTTTCTATTAAGTACTTTGATGAAAAATACGAAAGAATTTTTCACTTTATTTTTAATGGGCTAATTTCCTCAAAGTAAATATATTTACAAATCTTATCTGGAGGAATGAATATATATGGTTGAACACACGTAGTTGCAATAAAAAGTTCTTTGTTTGAATGCATGCTGTACATGTTCACTTCTGAATGAGTCTACAGAAAAAAGATTTAGGTAAACTTTCCCATATAAAAAGAATGTATACATAGCCTATATTTACTAAAGCAAAAATTTATTGCCAAGTCAAATTCCAACTTCTGGTATAACATTTGGAATGATCTCCTTTTTAGGATTTACCCATCTCTTGTAATTCGATGCTCAGCCAAGAATATTCTGTTGCTTTAAAAGTTATATTTTTATAAATATTAGATAACATTCAGCAAGAATATCTGAACTAGTGCTGATCAGGTTAGTGTTATGTTTCCACTATTTGTGTACTGTAATAGATCAGCACAACTAACAGGATATGGTTAAATGGTCTGATGACTTATTTTTCTCATTCTCGTATCTCCAAGAGACAATAGGTAAAAAACAATTTGCTAAACATGGATGTTAAAAGGGGAACCGCAGTCAAAACTGGTAAGATGGTTAAGTGCAACTTCATTGTGATTTGTTCCTCAAAGATGCTTTGAGGAGTTTCCTTTCAGCAGAATTCAAATGGTGATTTCATATTTTTTTTTCTTACTCCAGTATGGACGTTGTTTGCAATTTCTTCTTTAGAGATGTATTTTTATTTCCCAATCTAATCTATAGGCATCTAATGTCTCATGGTCTCCCATCAAGGTGTTAAACAAGCCCAATTAGTTTCTGAGATCAGTTAGATCAGTGGTTCTCAACCTGTGGGTCGGGACCCCATTTGGGGTCGAACGACCATTTCACGGGAGTCGCCAAACAAGGCTGTCCGCCATTTTTTTCCCCTTTTCTTTGGCCACGCCCCTGGCACCCAGTGATGTATAAGTGGTTGGGGATCACCACAACATGGGGAACTGTATTATGGGGTCGCGGCATTAGAAAGGTTGAGAACCACTGAGTTAGATAGAATACTATCACATCATTGTAACCGAAAATTAATTCAATCCTGGGGAAAGATTAATTAAAAAGAGTATATCCTGCTAAAAAAATAAATGGATTTTGCTTCACATTGAAGTAATTTTACAGATATTAAAAATGCATCTCAGGGATCTTAAATTATTACAAGCCTCTTCCACATACACAGGCTGTTTGACATCATTTATCTATTATGTATTTTAGACATTTATAAGCTGCCCAGTTCTACAACAACTCTGGGATGTTTTATTTATCCTAATTTTGCCTTGATCTGATTGGTGCGTCTAAGTTATAATGAATGGCTACAACCATAGCAGCTGCTTGAAGCACACAAGATTATTACATAATTTGGAAGGAGGAGAAAAAATATTGAGGAAAAGTGTTCTGTAAGATAATTTAAACATTACATTATTATTCCAGGAAGTATATCCTGAGACTAATAAAATATCATTGATTCTGTTTTCCTTGTCTCTGGCACAATAAAAATAATACTAAGTAAGTTCAACTTAGGGGAGACTTCATATTATTCTTATACATCTTATTCATATACTTCATATTAGCTTCCTCCTTCTGTTATATATTCAAGATGGACAGTGATTTTAATATTTATATGTTACTTATATGTAAGGGTGTAAGTCTATATATATGTTGTATATAGTATATTTAAATGTGTGTTATGTATGTGTACACTTTGAGAGCAAGCAACTAAATTTCATTTTTAATATGTGCCATTCTACCCACAGTAAAAAATGACAACAAAGGTTATCTATCTATCTATCTATCTATCTATCTATCTATCTATCTATCTATCTATCTATCTATCAATATTATCTTTTAATTAATCATAAAACAAGAGATGGTTAGAACAGCAATGTTTGTACATCAAGAGAAACTCATCTGGGTTCAATTTGGGCTTGCAACAAGCAATTAAGAGACTAACACATGAGTTCTAAGTATCTTGTTCCAGTAGCACATCTGCAATTTTGCAAACAAATTGTGGACAACTGCTGGAAGAGATTTGTCAGCTCATAAAATAACTGCCACAGACGATCTAACCAAATTATAAAAGAATTTACTCCAACTTCCTCAATCATTATCTCCTACAGGATGATCCTTACTACCTCTACTTACCTGGGTCTTTTATCAAATAATTCTTTCAAAGCAAACACTGGACAAGTTCCTCATGCTCGCTGTTTTCTAATAATAAACTCATGCATCCCAGGCATTCTCAGAAATTAAAATGATGCTAAGCCCTGGCAAGTGCCAAAGAAAGTATCCACAGGCATACTAGTGCTCAAGAACATTATACTGGAGCTGCCAGGTACAGATAGTAAGGAAAGAAAACAATGGCAGTAGTATCTAGGCCAGGCATGTCCAACCTGCGAGCCGATGCAACTCTGGACAGCTAGCAATGCAGCCCCACAAGATTATAAACTTTTAACATTATCATGTGATTTATATACATTAACTATATTATATATTTTATATGTGGCCCAAGAAAATTCCTCTTCACTCAACTTATCCCAGGCAAGCCAAAAAGTTGGACACCCTTGATCTATACACAAGAGCACAAAACCCTTAAAATTCTTCATTTTAAGATATGCAGACTTTGACAATAATTTGAAGGAAGTACTTGTGCATACCATCTATCTGATTGACACTAACTGGGTGCCATCATGTTGGGGTTGACTTTTAGCAAGAAGATAGATGGGTTTTCTCCAATGTAGTAAGTCCCCAATATAATCCTACAATGCTGTAATTGAGTCCATTCGCCTTACTGCTAATTGTCTTGTCTTCTGGCTTCTTCTACCTTTCCCAACATTACAAATTTCTCTAAAGAGCTAGATCTTCATGTAATATGTCCAAAGTATGATAATTTGAGTCTGGACACTTGTGCTGTGGATAAGAATTTTTATTCTGATTTATTTACGGCACATAGAGAGACAATTTTTAAAGGACTCAATATTTTATTCATCCTTTTTCACCACCATTAGCAGTGCCAGAAGATATGGCAACAAACTACAGGCATTGAGACCTATGATTTATATATATCCATACTGTATAATGTACCTCATGATAGTCATATGAGTTGACAAAGTCTTCTGTATAGTCCATCCTATACCTTGATCAGGGGTGTCAAACTGCCAGTCCGCGGGCCAGATGCATCATGCTGAAACCGCGCCCATCCCAACTCTGGCAATGGAGAAAAAGTCACGATACGTCGTGACACATCACGTGACATGGCGAGTTTGATACCCCTGCCTTAGATTATCCATGGAGCACCTTTTTCAGGTCCCTTCACTAGTACATTTGAAATAAATAATTCTTCTTTTATTTTGGCAGAACCCGAAAAAAAGAATAATTTGCCTGTAAAGTTGAAATAAGCGCTCTCCTTGGGAGACAACTCAAAGTATATTTGTTTTTCAAAATCTTTTATTGCCGCTCTTTTAATTTATGTGTTTGATATCCATTACATTATTAATGGATTTTTTCTATCTTTATTTATTTTCTAAATAAATAATAAATGGGTTAAAGTACGTACTGCAAGTTTAAGCCCTGCTGCAATATTGTGAGGCACTTGAGGCCCTATCCAATGGATATTGTCAAGATATCCGAGACTGTAAAATCTTTATATTTAAATTCCTACATACGAACATTGTCTCGGAATCCAGAACTCTGCAGAATCAATATTCTAGAATCCATGAAGACTTTTACCCATATAGATCTATTCTAAAGTTTCTTGTCTCATACCTGATCATAAAACTGGGGCAGTGTAAAAGGAGCAGTCCCACAAACCTTTTCAGTATAATCTCATGTAAACAAAATATGAAGATTATTTTCTCCATGACCTGATATACAGGCTCTTTTTGATCTAGCCCCTAAAAAACAATAATCTATGCTGTATAATGATTTGCAAAATAAAGGCTGAGGAAGGAAACATGGACTTCCTGTTAAGTAAATGGCTATGTACCCATACTCCCACCTAGCCAATATACCAGGAAAGGTAGAGTCATAGGAACATAGATGTCCAATATAAATCGAACTGTTACTGTACTTGGCAGATTACTGTCTGAATCATAATACCTTTCTATTGAGATGGCCAAATTGACTTCTTTGATTACAGTAGAGAAAGGACAAAAAATACATTTATTGCTGACTGGAAACGCCTTATAGATTTTTTGAGCAAAACAGAAAAAATAAATTCATGATTTATAGTTTAGATAAATAGGATTGATGGAGAGTCATCTATCCTATTAACTTTTAGGGAAAGAGGTAAATTTAAAATTGTACATATTGTGGAGTAAAGAAGATCAGAACTCACTTTCTATTTTTTTCTTTCTTTTCCATTTTTCTTTTCTTTTTTCCTTTCTTATACTTTTAGCTTTCTTTTTCATTTCTTTTTATTTTTACTTTATACTAGTTTCTATTAGTTTTTGCCTTCCTTTTTAAAAAATTTTCAGTAACATTGTAAGAAAAATTATTTCAGAGGTCTTGCCCAAATTTTTCTATAAATGGCGGGGATTCAATCTGGAATCTTCAATATGCCGGGCATAGGTTTTACCAGTGCTTTTTTTCTAAAAAAAAAAAAAAAAGGTGCCGGAAGTCACACACATCATACAACCCACCTTGCCTACCTTACAAGGTTCCATCCAAAAAAGGTGCCAGAACTCTGTTCTGGGCATTCTATGAGAAAAAAAGCCCTGGGTTTTACCAACATGTCTGTTTAGAACAATCTCTGGATATTTCCTTCATGTCTATATTTATGCTAATATTAAAACAACCTGTTAAAAATGGAGAAAACCCTCTAGGTCTAGAACCAGTATTTTCTTTGATGCTACATTTAAAACTGAAAAGAGCTCTTCTTTGAAAGAAAGAGTCAATTTAGAAATATGAAAAATAAAACAAAATAAAATAAACATTTGCTCAGGAACCAAATACACAAGGGCTGAAGATCTGAGAACAAAAAAAACACAAAGCGTTAGTAAGATGAATAAAATTTTCTCCAGGATACATGGGATCCAGGCTACAAAGGGCAAATATTTCATTCAAGTATGTTCCCGAGCCATATTTTAGACAGTAAAATAGCAGACTTCTCAAAGCTGAGTGAAACTAATTAATAGTTAATATTAAAAAATACTTATGAAGAGATTTTGAGGGGAAGGATGTCACGTCTACCTGTTTTTTAAAAAGAACAAAGTATAATGTTTAGGAATGAATTAATTTAAAATTTAAAGTAATTTAAAAGCAATTATAGAGAAATAAACCATCCACAAAATTTTTCAGAAAACCATGAAATCCCAGATTTGTTTACCATTTATTAGAACAAAAGAAAAGCCAAATATAACATTAATCAACATTCCCCACAAAACATTAAAATTATTTGTATATAATTCTTATATAATATATATTTTACATTTTTATATCTTTATATTAATCATATTACCAGGGGGGAAAACATACACTAATATTTAGTAGAGCTTTTCAATATACAGGTATTCAGCATAGTATATAATGTGTCTTAATTGCATGACTATATATATATATATATTCCAATTGTCAATTGTGTCAAATTTGATGTCTTGTGGTATAAAATATGCATGCCTTTCAGTATCATTGAAGTGGTTTCCTCAACAGCTTTGCTTAACTTCAAGGAATCCCTGATTGAATTAGTCACTAATATAATGGAAGCAATCAGTTGCTTCTTTAAAGAGAGACACACATTTCTCACTGGAAATCTTCAACATTTAACAGCATCTTTCAGAGACACTAGAGACTAGACCAGTGGTTCTCAACCTTTTTAATGCCGCGACCACAACCGGTCGTAAGTCGAGGACTACCTAACCAGTCGTAAGTTGAGGACTACCCAACCAGTCATAAGTCGAGGACTACCCAACCGGTCGTACATCGAGGACTTTCCCTGCCCGGGAGCACCACCCTTGCACCGGCCGAGGCATAGCTGGCACGGGGCAGAGACGGAGCAGGCTGACCACCGGCTGGGCCACCAGCTGGCCCAGCCCAAGGGAGGTAAGGCACCCACCAGGCCCCACGCATGCCAGCAACCCTCCCTGCGCCCGCCAGCCTCCCACTTCCCACCCCTGGCCCTCTTTTACTTACATTTTTAGTAGTTGCTCAGCAGGGAGGGGTGGAAACTTCCAGACAGCTCGCCTTCGCTGCAGACAACTTGCAGCATCGTTTGCAGAATGGGACTTTTGGCGGGCTCAGCAGGGCAGAGACAGCCTGGACAATTCCTATTGGCTTTTGAAAGCCAATAGAATTAGACTCTAATCAAGAGAGTCTATTCTATTGGCTTTCAAAGCCAATAGAATAAAAGGGAGTAGCACAGCTAAGGAAAAGGGGGAAAAAATGGCAAACTGCGTTGTTTGGCGACCCCTGTGAAATGGTCGTTCGACCCCAAATGGGGTCGCGACCCACATAGACCAGTGGTTCTCAACCTTTCTAATGCCGTGACCCCGTAATACAGTTCCCCATATTGTGGTGACCCCCAAGTGGGTGTGGCCACCAATAAGAGGGAGTAGGACAGCTAGGGAAAAGGGGAAAAGATGGCGGACAGCGTGGTTTGGCGACCCCCGTGAAATGGTCATTCAACCCCAAATGGGGTCCCAACCCACAGGTTGAGAACCACTGACATAGACTATAATTCCTATCATCCCCAATATGCTACTCACTTTGTTCCTTCTTAACACACCTAAATAGTATCTGCTTGGGGAAAATCTAGGATTTTATAAAGAGAAATGATAACCTAGCAAATGGGGCTCCCACTTCAGTTCTTTCTCTCTAGCAGCAAAATAACAAAAGAGATGAATCACTAGAAACCTGTTATAAAGGGGGATTTGGAAAAGTAGTAAAATATATTTTGTTTTTCTCTTTTGTGTCAGGCTACATGTCTGAGGACCAACTTTGGTTCCTGTCTTATCTTCCTCTGAACTTGAAACAGCTGTTGCATTGGTCTGAAAAGCAGAAGTGAAGACACTTCTTTTTTATGCAACTGCAGCAGGTATGCAACTCAGAAAAAACTTTGTTTTGGCAATTTAAACAAAATGTAACACTGCTGAAAAATATCTAAAGATATTTTTTTTATAAAAATAGAAAAATTCTATTCCATCACATTTTCATATAGTGCCATTCTATTTGAACACACAAGAGAACAAACTTCAATTTAATGGACCCCTTTTTATGCAACAGACTAAGGTTTTTTTTCTGGACAGGCCCTGAAGTAACAATCAAGTCCAATGCAACTTAATATTTTATGATAATTTTACATCATTCATAATTTATGCAATTTGCCAAATGACAGGGTTCCTAAAACAATGCAAACTGAAATAACATAATCTGCTTCATTTATATTATGAAAATAATATAAATCATAATAAATGACATGATTTGTGATTTAATAGACACTTGGGAATAACGGACTCACCCTCCCTCTCCCTTGATCTGTGTTAAATTAAGGTTTCATTGTATATACATTTATGCAGTCTAAGAAGGAATACAAAACTAATTATTATGGGTCAGTATCATTGTGGGTCAAATTCTTCATGATTATGCTTGTGTAATGTTTACATGCTATTTTATTTTTGTGAATCATTAAAAACAGTTTTTGCCTTTGAAAAACTATGAAAATGTTTAAAAATTCTAAAGTAAATCATGATTCTTAACTCTTGTCTAAACGAACTTTCTCCAGTCTGGTTGCTCTCCAGATAGGTGGAACTGTAACCCCAACATCTCCAGACAATATGAAAATGCTACTGTTTTTCTTGCTGAGATTTTTTTTTTAAAAAAAAAAAGAACAATACCACTGGAAATGAAGAGGAGCCAATTGATAAGAGTTGCAATCTAATACTTCTGGAATACATTTTATTTGGGAAATACTGATCTACACTGATTGCAGATCTCCAAGATTTTATAAAGTAATTTTCTCCATCCTTACCTGGGAATGCTAGATATTGAAAGTAGGATCTGTTGCAGTCAAAGTATGGCTTTAACACAAAGCTATATCACTTTCCCGTAGAAAAATAACTTCCATAAATTCAAATAGAAATTTAACACTGGCTCTTTATACAAGACAACATCCTTGTCTTGTAGATGTTTACACTGTAAATAACAATGCTTTATTTATAATAAATTTTAGCAATAGAGGGTAATTAAGTGCAATGATTACGTTGCCCATCAATTTTTTTAAGACTATTGTCTCTTATATTTGACAAAAATAAAAGGGTAGCAATGGAAAGGTCTATGGCATGATTGTTCAACCATCTGACTTGCTTGGGACACATGGATTGAAGAGGAATTGTCTTGGGCTACATATAAAATAGATAATATAGTTATATATATAAGTAGCAAAGTTCTTTTTTTAATATATATTTTTATTATTTTTTGGGCTACCTTACTAGCTGTCCAGGACCATATGCAGCTGGTGGTCTATATACCTGGTCTACAAGGTATTTGAAAAACACTAACTTAATTAGGGAATCAGTAGGTTTAAGGTTTATTTCCTACCAAACATTTTTCAAAAAAGCAGGGGTGAGTAGTCAGAAAAGCTAATTATATTCAATTCAAAATGAACACACAAACCCATTCCAAAGGGGGAAAATATTAATTTAGAATCAGATAGGCTTTAGATATTTTAAGCCACTTTCTATCTGCCTTTGTAGCTTGAGCAAGTGAAACTCAATACTGGGCATATCAAAACCCAGTCCTATTATTCTCTGATCATACACCATGGAGCACCAGGTAGATATAAGAATTTCAGAAGGAAAACAGCTGGAACTCTTAATTTTGAATTGTTTGAGTAAAATGGGCTGACCAAGTGCACAGAACTAAAGTTCTCAAAGAATGATTTGATACAAAAATGTTAATTCAGTCACAGAAGATAAGAAATCAATGAGGAATGTAAAGGCTACCCTGGCCAGGAGGAAAAACACCAGGAATACAAAAAATGTGGGCAAACCGTCAGTTTAGTTGAAGAATTCTGTGCAGGTTTATATTCCCCTATTTAGTCACTCTGACAGTTTCTAATGCAACCTGTTTTCAGTGCCCAGGATTATAAGAACACCTCTAAAACATATGAAGAGGGCCTTCGCTTGGCACTTTAATGCATTCAAAAGTTACACCCCTGTATACAAGAAAAGACTTTTGAAGCACTAGTTAAACATCTGGGATTTGATATGGAGAAGTACTCAGATTTAGGGCTTATCAATGGAAAGAAAGGCCCTGTCACACAAGCAGTAATAAAAACTGAGCCTGTGCCCCTAAGGATGTGCAGAGCCTTTTTTCTTTTTCTTTCCAATAAATGACAGAGCAGGTTCCACACCTAATCAAAGGGCACTCTAGAGGGCATCTAGGGCAGCCAGGGATTTGGCTTCCAAGCAGGCCTTTTCCAGTTCAAGGCGCTGCAGCTTTTTCCACGGCCTCCCCCCCCCCCCCTCGGAAGTCTCGCCCGCTGCCGGCCACGCTCTCCATGGAGACTCACCCAGAGTTTTCACGGCGATCTGCCTGGTCAGGGGAGGGGGCAGGTTGATGCAGACCAAATCCACATCCTGATGCAGCAAGACCTCGTCTATCCGGCTGGTGTAGAAGGGGACGCTCATCTCCTTGGCCAGCTCTTCCGCCTCTTCCTGAGTGCGGCCCCAGAGCGCTTTGACCGCGAAACCCTCGTCCTTTAGAAGCGGGATGATGACCCGGGCGGTCAGGCTGGTGCCGAACACGCCCACCCCGGGCAGCATGGTTGTTGTTGTTGCTGCTGCTGCTGCTGCTGCTGCCTGCTCCCCTCCACCCTCACCTTTTTCTCTCTTCTTCCTCCTTCTCCTCCTCCTCGCTGCGACCTGGGTGCCCGCGCCTTCCTTTCCTCAGCGTCGGCCCTTTCGCGCGGAGCCGCAATATTACGAGCAATGCGGGGTTACTACGCGAAGGGCGCCCAGTCCCAACTGGGAACTGCTGCTGCGGCTGCTGCTGCTGCTGCCGCCAAAGGGAGCCAGCGGCACCCGATCCCTGCAGCAGTGGCTGGCTCTGCTCCCGGCCGCGGGCCCCTGTCGCGTCCAGGGCGTCTTCATCAGCAGGCGGCTAGTCTGCCCGGCTCGCTGCCGTTGCCCCTCCATGGCCGGGTCATCCCAAGCGCGCACGGCCACGAGCTCCCCGTGCCTGCGCTGCGCACACGCGGGCATTCAAGTAATCCGGTGATTTTTTTAAAAAAAAAAATCCCGACCAACCCGATCGCTTGTTTCTAAGGCTCCATCCTCTGCAATCGCCCTACTGCATCCTCGCCGTCTCGAATGCAAGGGCACCGAAGGGCAGCCAACAAGTGGCGCGGGAGCCAGGAGTCGCCGAAGCCACAGCAGCCGCCCCGCTTCTAATCTCCATCTGCCATGTTCCCCACAATACACGCCAAAGCATTGTGAGGATAGGAGGAGTTTGGCTGTCACCTCGAGTGGATTTTTTTCCTGCAACGCCCTCTTGAGCTCTCAACCTGTCATTGGCCCCCAGGCCGGCTGGAGGGTGGCTCTGGCATACAGGGAGGCTTCCCTGCTTGGCTTTCTCAGCCCGGAGCTGAGCTGGCTCTGGCGAAGGACTACAAGAGAGATCGATCGTTAAGGAGTAAACAAGGACCGCGAGGCCCGGCTGGCTGTCTCCCGCCGCGACGTCTGACCCCGAGGCCTGACCAGTCGAAAGGACGAGAGAAGGGCAGAGGGCTCCCGCTGAAGAACACAGGCCAGGAGCCTGCCTCGCTCCCTGATCTTGCCCCTTTCGGAAATCGTAGCTGATACAAGACATGGTTAACCATCCCGCAGGGGTCTCCAAACTTGGCAACTTTAAGACTTGTGGACTTCAACTCCCAGAATTCCCCAGCCAGTGACTGGGGAATTCTGGGAGTTGAAATCCATAAGTCCCTGCTCTACTTGGTGCTCACTTGCAAATAATTCCATTGTCCCGTGCCCCTACTTCAGAGTCGGAAATGGGTCCGATTTTAGTGACTGAAAAGATGGGATCTACAAATTCCAGGCTTTTTCCAAAGTTCATGGAACTATGGTCCTGAAATCAGGCATTTCTCAAGCAAACTTTCCCTCTACTCCCTTAATGCATGTTACAAGAAGGTATTGAGTGGCATCTATAAAACATGAGGGTTTTTATGTAATGGTTCAGGCATCAGTTTGGAGACCATGAATTCTTACTCCCACCTTAGGCCCAAAGCCAGCTGTCTCTCAGCCCTCTTCTTCAGGCACTTATTGGGAATCATATTTCTCTCTCTCTCTCTCTCTCTCTCTCTCTCTCTCTCTCTCTCTCTCACACACACACACACACACACACACCATGAGAACATACACATTTTTCCCTATTCATATTGTTTGAGTGAGAAAAAGTAATTTAGCTATTATTCCCAATGTTAGAATCATTTTTTAAATGAATACATACAGAAATAATGAATACATACAGAAGGAATTAGTGACCTGTGAGTGTGTGGTTGACAGACTCAAATCAACGTGTGTAATTCAATACAGTGCAGATTTTTTTTTATTTGATCCAGCCAAAACATTTAAGGCTTCTTCTGATCTCTCATTAACAACTACCTCACCCCTTTTCTGCCTCTTAGCCTACTTCCTTTCCTTCCCCCTCCCCCCCCCATGTTTCCAGTTTTGCAGCTTTTTCCACACAAATACTATACTGAAAGAACATTTTCACTGGCAATAAATATTTCTTTTACTCGGTTACTAACCATTTTCTTCACAGAAGTTAAGATATATCTGAACGTTTTGCAGTACCTAGCTAAATGGGAAGGAAGAAGGTATATTAAGAAATAATTTGTAAGCTGCCCAGAATCACTTAGTAGGACAGATGGGCCGCATAGAAATTAAATAAATAAAAATACATACATATATGCATACGGTGGGAAAATCACACCTCCAGCTAAACCAAAAGAGGGAGAGGGAGATGGGGAGACAGAGAAAGTTTCATCTGTCTCAAATACAGAAACTTATTTTATTTTCAGGCTGCATGAGAAACAGAAACGTGGGCAGTATGTGAAAATACCTCCCTTCCTCTATTTCTCACTTACTGATAGTAGTTAAAAAGCTCTTAGGTTCATAGCAATGATAAAATCTCCAACAAGTGGCCACATAAATTACAATTTATTTTTTAGGTCATAGTAGCAGAAATGGTGCCTGACAATACTTTGCCTCAATTTTTTTTTTCACTGCCAGAGGGCATGTCCACTTAAGGAACTGCTTTCTTTAGCAAAATGTAAAAATAAAAATGAATCAAGTGGCAGAGAATGTGAGAGATGAGGATGACAGAAAGAAACAAAAGAGGTTAATAGAGGAAAAAAAACACCGTTTTATTATAGGCATATATATTATAGACTAGCTTTGGCTGTGTTGATCTCTGCATTCATCCCAGATAATTTTTCCTGGGGAACATACCTCTTAATATAAAAATTTGGAAGAGCTTCCATTTTTTTACTTAAAAAAGATACTGCATTCTTAATTAATTAGTAACAGCAGTGTCTGCTTCCAATGCACTGAACAGAAAAACCATCACAATTGACCAATTTACCTCAGTATCCTACTTTGTATTATTAATATTTACTATATATCATTAATAAATTAATATGTATTGTGTTATTATTGCTTGATATTAAATTCCAAAAAATGGAAATAATTCATGAAGTAACCAATTATAAATGTGCAACAAAAACCTGTAATCTAACCATAATTCTAGGAGCGCGCCCAATATTTTCAGTTCAAAAATTTACAATTTTATAAATGCTATGAGTTTGAAACAATCTTCAAATAAATACAGATCTTTTGTAGATTTTCAAAGCTAAGAATTACCAAATATTGTCTTTTGATTTATTTTCCTTGATTCTGAACTAGTCTAAGGTGACCAACCGTCCTCCTTTAGGGAGGACAGTCCTCCTTTTATAAGTTCTGTCCTCCCTCGAAAAGTGTCCTCCTACATGTCCTCCTTTTCAATATTTGAAGACTAATCTGCAGGGCTTTTTTTTTTCTCTCATAGAACGCTCAGAACGGCGTTCGGGCACTTTTTTTGATATTTTTTTTTCAACTTTTATATGAGCTGTGCTACTCCCACTATTGGCTTTCGAAAGCCAATAAGAATTGCTGCTGAGCGCGCCAAAACACCCGGCTGGCAAACTTTGCACATGCAAGTTGTCTGTATTATTGTTGCAATGAATAAAATGGTTCTTTTATTTACGATATTTTTTCTTCAATTTATTTGTGTCCTCCTTTTCATTGCAAAAAAGTTGGTCACCTTAAAACTACAAAAAACAAAGGAAAACCACAAAGATGTTTGGCAACTGGTATGAGTTCCTCTTGCATGCAACCTGAAAGTTTGATAAGCAAGAATGGATTTTAAACACTTTGTTTCAGAAAGAATTGGAATTAAGAAATTTAAGATGCAACACCATTAAATAAATGCCTGTTGAAACTAGAGAGAACAAAAAGATTAACATTATTATACCTAGATGTTTGTATTAAAGCGGGTCCCCAACCCCCAGTTTGTAGACCAGTACCAGGCTGTGGCATGTCAGCAACCAGTCCGCACAAACAAGCAAAGCCCCATCCGTAAGATTCAGGCAGCACACGAAACCACGCACCCTCTGGTCCGGGGAAAAACCTCTCTCCACAGAACCGGTCCCTGGTGCCCAAAGGATTGGGGATCTCTGTCTTAAAGGACTGACCTTTGATTGAATTAATTAAGTTGTACATTGAGCAAATGAAAGGAAATTCAAAGGGAATTTTCTAAAGGGAAGTCACTTTCATGAATGTGCCATTTATAAAAAAGTTACGAACAAGTAATTAGTTATTTTCTATTTGTCAGATAAAAAAAAAATCTGCTATAATATGCATTCCCTTTTTTTTCCTCACACTTTCCACCTAACTGTTACAGGTTTGTGATTCATCTGGCACTTTTTTCAACAACATTTGCCTACTATAAAGTCACTGTACTTTATTTCTGCTTTTTTTTTTCCAGCTAGAAATAAGGTAGTTAGCAAGAACATCCATTAAGCAAGAAAGAACTAGAATTGTGAAATTAGACCTTGCTTGTCAAACCCATGGAAAATGTTTGGAATTCACTGATGTCTTAAATTACCTGTCTAAACAGGTCATCATCTGTTTGTACAAAAAAATGGTGCACTTTGTGCAAACCAGTTTGCAAATGCATAACATGGGTTTTCAACAGCAGGTTTGGGTTTATGCAAGTGCGGTTTTACATGACACTAATGGTGATTCAAAGATAAACTGGTGATTCAGACCTGTCTGGTTCTCCCACACACAACTTGCTATTGAGTCACCCCAGCTCTACTGTTTGCTGCATCTACTGTACTGTACAAAGGATGTAGAGGTTGAGATCTGGCAGTTTGCAGTTTTAAACGAATGGGAATTCATTCCTTTTGGAAACCTCATTATTCATTTCACAACGTCTGTAACTTCAATTCTGTGAGAGACACCCCACAGTGGCCTTGTTCTTCCTTATAAAGAGCACATTTCTAAAAGCTATGAAATAAATGTTCCTTCCTCTAAAATGGAATCATATTATAAGTGTGCATACCTACAGAGTCCTGACAAAAGAAACTTATGATAGCTCATTATTGGACCTGTGATGTCTAAAGATATATACTTAGCAAATGTGAACTTATCTTATATGCTAATTTTCTCATCAGTGACTTTATTTTCCCTCTCAAATAACTGTGATTGGATAAGAGTAAAATTATTGATTTATAAGTCAGGTGGCAATCACAAAAGGCCAACCCATGTAGATTTGCTCTTTGCCCTTCCTCTTTCTTGCTGTCTCCATGCACATATCATATATCTGATTTTAAGGTAATTATTCTTTTTTTTTCAATTACATATTTAATTCTCATGTCACAGTAATAAATTCAAAGAAAAAAATGAAATTTCAAATATAATGAATATCAACAGTGGAGCAACCAGTATTATTTTTAAAAAGGATTTAAAGAGCATCTTTGTAGAAAAACAATTGCAAGATCTTATCCCAAAACATTACTGAAACTATACTGAAGATCTTTATTTTTTTCACATGTGCTATGAGATTGAGAAAAATAATCTTCCAAAGATTCTTATGCATGACCTGAAAAATAACAGAGTATAACAAAACTTGAAATATTGGCTTTGTTCTTATCAATTAAACAAAAGATTAAAGATTTCAACATTTCTGAAAATGCAAGATTGCTGATGGGGAATATGACTACATTTCTCAAATACCCTGAAGGATGTTGTACAGAAGATGGTTAAGACTTTCTTTTCACTAGCCAAGATGGAGGACACAGAATGATGGACTTAAATTATAGGAAAGCAGATTCTGATTGAATACAAGAACAAAACCTTTCAACAGTGAAAAAAGTTCAATAGAGGAGTCACCCATTTCTCAGTTACCCAGAGAAATGGTTGCTTTTATCTTGTGTTGTGTTCAAATTAAAAACCTATAGATTGCATTCAAAATAAGTTCTGACAGCCATCTCTTGACAATATTTTCATTTGGCTCCCTGAACTATCTCAATGTCCCAAAGGATCCTTTCCAACTCTTAAGATCTGAAATCCTAAAATCTCCTTGGGCAAAGAAATCAGAAGTGCCTATTAGTGCATAAACCAGTGGTTCTCAACCTGTGGGTTGGGACCCCATTTGGGTTTGAACGACCATTTCACGGGGGTCGCCAAACAACGCAGTCCGCCATTTTTTTCCCCTTTTCCTTAGCTGTGCTACTCCCTTTTATTCTATTGGCTTTTGAAAGCCAATAGAATAGACTCTCTTGAATAGAGTCTAATTCTATTGGCTTTCAAAAGCCAATCGGAATTGTCCAGGCTGTCTCTGCCCTGCTGAGCCCGCCAAAAGTCCCATTCTGCAAACGGTGCTGCACCAGTTGAGTAGTCCTCGACTTACGACTGGTTGAGTAGTCCTCGACTTACGACCGGTTGGGGGTCGTGGCATTAAAAAGGTTGAGAACCACTGGCATAAATATATATGCAATAATATGTTTTACTACTTATCTCACAGCAGGTGGCAGCATTTGAATTAGGTTTGAATGCCAAACAATATCAGGCCTTATTAGTCCTTGGGTGGGATTCTTCCAGGAATTATTAAGGCAATTTAGAAAGATATATATACATATGTTGGTATGTACTGTAGGTATGTGTGTACACAGATATGCTTATTGAAGAAAACAGTGAATTATGTACAAATGATGAACATGTACAGTAAATATGTATAAACTTTTATTAAGATTTGAAACAGAAAACCAACAGGTGAAGGATTGCATGACAAAATGGGCTATTAATTTTGGATACAATATACTTGGGAGACAATGTGGGTAACTGGTATCAAATTTACAGTGTCATCTTTTAAGATTATTTTTTAAAAAAATATCAGTATATGACACAAGAAATTGTGAAAAATGTACAAAGGTATTTCAAACCAATGTTGGAAATGGGAAAAACACAGAGGGACATTTTACCAGGCATGATGGACTTGTGAGCAAGCTAAGAATCTTCTGATACAAATTCTTTAAATCTTTAAAGGATTTTAAAGATAAATATTGTGAAGAAACCATAACTTCTTTAAGGGGCCTATGAACTAGAAAAGATGCATGGACGATTGATTTTGTATATGGTAACTGCAGCAAGACTATTGCATGCTCAACAGTGGAAGAATAATGAAATTTCCACAGTGGAGGAATGGATTGTGAAAATGTCAGAACTTTTGCTCAGATGGCAAAGCTGATTGGTTTGGTCAGAGGGGGAAAAAATAACATAGACCTTTTTTTCTTGCACCTTTTTATTTCTCTTCTACTTTTTCTTTGTTTGACTTTGTATTTGCTATTATGTCACAATAGGCTAGTTTTCTTTTACAGTTATAAGCTGCTTACACACCTAAGTCAGCTTTTGACATATCACTCAGCAATTTCTAATATGGTTACTGTCACTTACAAATGATCGAGAAAGTTTTGTACAGATCTGTACAAAATGATGGATTGCTGAAAATGCTGGTTTATTTAAAGTTTAGGGGTATCACACTGAGATTTCCTCAAAATAAACCTATTTTGCTGAGAGGCCACTTTTGATCTGAGCAATACTAGTGATTGACCTGAAGCCAGGGAAGAACATTTGGATAAGCAAAGAGAGGTGACCAGCAGATTCTAGGGATCAAGAAATAATGCAAAGAGAAATCATTTTTCTTTTCTGCCCTGCTTGTATATCTGGTGGGCTAATGTCTATGTGGTTCAAACACCAGAAGGTTAGCAACCTCCATTATTCTGTTGCTGTGGCTTTTTTGATACCTGTAAATCAGCAATGGTTCTGAATGTAGAATATTCTTCCAATACTCAATGCAAGACAGATGTGGCTTTACCAGGCTGGCTTCTAATGCTTGAACGCATCGCTATAACAGAACAGCATGGCGCTATTTTGTCCTCTAACGTCTGTGTTTGTGTACAGACATAGAACCTTCTTTTTCTCTTTTTTTTCAGTCTTTACGCTGAATATTAATAAACACTAACAAATATGGAAAGCATTCCTGGAGCTGTAATGGGGCAAGATGAAGGGACCAATAAAACTAGCACATTCAGCAGCTCTGATCAGGGACAACACATGTAACAAAACGGCAGGGCTTTGACTGTATCGTGTTCATCACCTCTTAACTTTTTGATCCCTCCTGTGATCCCCAGTATCTTATACTGTGTACCACCAAGGTATTTTTATTTGAAGAAATAGTTTCATCATTTTTCCCTGGCTGCACACCTAGGAAAAGAATAGGCCTATTCCACTTGTACTTACCTCTTCTCTACACACACAAACACATTTAACATCAAGATTCCTTGCTTGTGCTTAAATTACATTCTCTGTCCTTTGTAATGAAACGAATACACAAAATCAGGCTTACAATATTTGCTGATCAATATGCTCCATATACTATGATTTCTCAGAGAAAAGACATGCAACATTTTGGTAAAAAATTAAGTGGCTGAAGACATTTTTGCAAGCAGTTTATTTCAGCTGTCTGCAGTTCATAAGATGTCAGGGCATTGCTCAGCAGTTGCTGTTACAGATTGTAAGAACAGCAAAGTGTCATGTTGAGAAGAGTAAATTAAGCACTGGGTTTACTTTTCCCTGAACTACTCTGTCAATCTAACCATAGAGAGCTTAACATGAAGGTCTGGTTGCCACAACTGGGTGTGCAGTTAAGAGGCATCAAATGATGAAAGCTGCACTGCACCGTTGCAATGCCAGCTATGCTGCTTTTGCAAATGCACAGTGACACTGTACACACGGATGAAAGGAAAAGAACATGTCGCATGACAACACAAAAACATTCATCATTTTGGAATGAACCTTAAATCTTATACTCTCTAGGATGATGTAAAGTATTGTGAAAAAAACCAAAATGGATTAACTAACCTAGTCAATTTAGCACCAGGCAGTTAAACTTGTCATGCTGCTTTTTCTCCAAAACCATACAATACATAAAACTCCTTCTCCAATTCTTCTCCTGTAAGATAGCTTGGCTGAATGAGAGTGGTTGGCCTGAAGGTACCTGCTCAGCTTCCATATGGCTAAGCTATTTATTTAAGAAAATTTATACAGATAGCCCTCGATTATAATCATTCACTTAATGACTGTTCAAAGGTACAATGGCCCTGTAAAAAGTAATTTACAACAGGTCCTCCCACTTACAACCAATGTAGCATCCCTATGGTCACATGATCATAAGTTGGATGGTTGGCAACCGGCATGTATTTACAATGGTTGCAGCATCCCAGGATCATGTGAACACCATTTGCAATATTCTCAGCCTGCTTCTGGCAAGCAAAGTCAAGGGGGAAAGCTGTATTTACTTAATGATGATTTGCTTAACAACTGTGGCACAAAGGCTGTAAAATGGAGCACGACTCACTTAACAACCCCTTTGCCTAACAACAGAAACTCTTCTTTTATTTGTGGTTTTAACTTGAGCACTACCTATATGGCTGCCTGACTCAGTGACTCCAAAGGGGTTTATAAAGATAAAAACCTGATATAAAAACAAAACAAATCAATGGTCACCTAGAACTAGACTAGAACATGGGAGATCCTGGTTTCCTGTTCCAAATCCAACAATTTATCAGCTATATCACTCTGGCTCTCAACCTCTGGGGTTTTTCCCCTGTTCTATTTCATAGACATGTATTTCAATTCCATATTTTTTATACTTTACTTCCCCTTTGTCACACTTGATCTGTAAGCCATCCCAGTAGCATGCAGATAATTAGTTCCATGTGCATCAGGTATTCATATTATGGATGCAAATAATTTTTGTAATTTCTATGCAGATTTGATTCAAGAGGACCTATACCTACTGGAATATTTGGAGGATTGCTGTTTCCATTCCATAAGTTTTTCTGCTTAACATTTTTAGTTCTTACAGGTTTCCAAAATGATTCCATGACACATTATTCAGGACTGTATGAAACCAATTGACATCTTAAAAGAGGATCTATCTCATCTAATCCAGGGACTCTTACTAGAGGAGTAATTCCCAATGTGTGTTGTTTCTGGTGTGTTCAGTCTAACTATCAGTGAAAAGGGGAAACAAGTATGAAATTGCTTACAACATAACAGCCTAGCCTAAGTCAATTATGTAATTAACATCAATCTATGCTAATAAAAGTGATTTGTATTGTACCTGTTAATGTCTGTATGCATTATCTGGCACCCTTGAGGTCAACCAAACATACACCGTGCTCATCCCAGATTCCTGTAACCAAGATCTGGCTGGAGTCATAGTGGAGAGGCAATTAAAACGCGTGTGACTGCATGGTGACTCTTCTGAGAATTAATCACTTTATGTGCTAACTTTGTCAACCAAAAATCTCGTCCTCTAAATGTTCAACGCCGCAATAACAATACCTTTAACAAGTATTCATACTTTGCCAGGTTTGTTGTTCCTACACAACTTGTTTACAAAGCACTGCAAATTAAAGTTAGCATTTTTGTTTCTTTAGAATAATGCTTGAATGTTTTCCATTTCAGCTTGCTGTGAAATGCAGTCATGGCTTTTGAGGGGAGTCACAGTATAATCCATGCTCTCTACTTGCATGTCATAAAATTCAAAGTCTAGTCCAGAATACAATACTTTCCATGTGTTCACTTAGTCAAGGATAAAGTTAAGGAGTTGCCATCACTTCTGTATTAGCATTTCCAAAGTGATTGCTCTCTAGATGCGTTAGTCATGCAAGAGGAAAGTTATGAGAGCTGAATCTGAAACATCTGGAGGGAGGATAACAGGCTCACTGTCGTATAGTTTGAGTTTCAGAGTTTCCTCAAACAGCAAGATGGGTGGATACTAATATAGGTAGTCCTCAATTTAGGACAATTTAGCCCAAAGTTTCTGTTGCTAAGCAAGACAGTTGTTAAATGACTTTTGCCCCATTTTATGACCTTTCTTGACAGTCATTAAGTGAATCACTGCTATTGTTAAGTTAGTAACACTGTTACTAAATGAATTGGCTTCCTCATTGACTTTGCTTGTCAGAAGGTCGCAAAAGAGGATCACATGACCCAGGCCGTTGTAACCATCATAAATATGAGTCAGTTGCCAAGCATCTGAATTTTGATCATATGACCATGGGGATGCCGCAATGGTCATAAGAATGAAAAACAGTCATAAGTCACTTTTTCTAGTATTGTTGTAACTTCTAATGGTCAGTAAATGAAGTATTGTAAGTCGAGGACTAAGTGTAGACTATTCTGAGCTGACGGAAATTCTCTTTTCTTGGGTTGCAGGATTTATGAAGCATTCTGTGGAAGAAGAACAATCAGAAGTTGTATAAAGATCAGTCATTAAAACAAGTTTTTTAAAAAAGCAAGTCTTGGATGCTTTGCAAAACAAGTTTTGACCTTACAGACTGCAAAGGATTTGTACATGCTACAGCAAACTCCTGCAATTTCTCGACCATGTCAAAAACTTTCTTTAAAGAAATCACAATAGAAGCTTTATGAAATTTGGGAAGGTTTTAATATCATGAATAAATCACAATTAACAACAAATGCAGCGGTTTTGACAAGCAGATTCATGATTAAATATTGCATTTCAACCCCTTTTTGTAAACAGTGATAAACAACAGCTTCAGAAAGAAGACAATAGTACAATGTTCCATAGAGACTTACTCACAAAACATCATTTTAGGAGCATTTTACAAAGATGATCCCCGTTTCTTCATGGAGAGACCAAGACCTCAAAATTCAGTCTATTTTCCTCCATCCTGATATCCTCCCTGCATATAGATCTGGAAACCCTTCATTTCCAGCAATTGACCATCTTGGTTGGGAATGAGGAAATGATGTATTTCCCATACATCAGATCAACATCTGGATACGGTAAGGTGGCTAAAGGCAACTGCAAAGACATAAGCATCTGGAGCACCACAGGCATGGAAAAGTTCACTAATTCTTTTATACTGGAAATGTTTACACAGGTGGTTTTGCTCCCTGATTTGGGTGAGATAATGTGACACTAGCAAACAGCATCAGCACCATGGCTGACCCTATTTTCTCTCTTAGTCTTCTTTGTCTTTTTCCAGCAACTTCTATTGTTACCACTTTGAGGAATATTACCAAGAAGTTACCATACTGGGATGGTATGGTAGTTCTTACTGGGATGGAGAAAGAACTGCTTGTATACAAAAGAGTGTCTATATTCACAAAGACATTTGCTTTTAATTTAGTCACTTAAAACTTAGGATATGTGCTGTGCTTTGCTTAGCATGGCATATTTGATACGTGTGATCTGTCTTCTTGGCCACAGAGAACGCCCTGTTATCCATTGTGTGGTTTGTCATACATCTTCAGCCCAAGTCTTCCAACCATCATCAGACTTGAAAGAAAAACATAAGACAGTTTATGGAAAATAAAGGAAAATTCACTCCTACATTAATAGTGTTTAATTTGCCCTATCCCAAACATTTTGGTTTTGGATTTAATTAGAGGCAAACGAGAGAAAGCAACTATATTGGGGGGGGAGCTGCTTCTTTTTTTAAAAAAAGTATTAATTTTAGCTTCTGAAGACTGCTGATGATATGACCAGAAACATCATGGGCTTCTGAAGGGGAGGGGCAAAGAGGAGAAGATGATAGTACAATTACATCATAGAGCCAGTTTTGTCTACTGGTTAAGGTACCAGGCTAGAAATTAAGAGACCATGAGTTCTAGTCCTACCATAAAAGCCAGCTGTGTGACCTTGGGCTTGTCACACTCTCAGCCCAACCCATCTCACAGGGTTGCCGTTATGAGGAACATAGGAGGAGGGAGGTATGTGGGATATGTTCACCACCTTGAGTTATTTGTAAAAATAATAAAATCATGGAAATGCCACATTGCAACCAGACATTAGATATGAACACATAATGATGGTACTGCATGAGGACGTAGTTTTGGTGTCACTGAAGTTTGCTCCCCAGGCAGTATGTTGCCAAGCTTGTCAAGGCTGAGAAACATTGCTTAGAGTAAGATAGTTTGATTGGAAATAGGGAGGCAGACTATAACTTGGGGCTGCATAACCAAAGATTTGGAGGCTAAATCTGCCCGATTTTCCATTTGCTACTAAATTGTCATTTTTAATGTGACAGAGAAGCAAATGAACGGCATTAAAAATGCTAACTAAAAGCTAATTTACAGCTAACTTCAGCCTTAGTTTTTGTTCCACTTTTTTCTCCGGTTTCTGATCACATACTGACACATCATTTAACAGCCAAGCCTGATCCTCAGCCTGAAAATAAAGTATGCACTTGTGTTCAGAATAGGTAGAAGAAAGAGGAAGAGAAACATTTTGGATATAGTTCAGTCCCACAATTTCCAAAACTAGGGGACTGCTCAATGTCAATTTGGTCCTATTTAATAAACATGTTATTTAATCTAAAACTATTAAAATTTAAAAAGGCTATTTTTTACTAATTGTCAGTTTTTGAAAAACGTGGTTGTAGCGTGGTGCTGTTTGTTGATCCTTAGACATAAATCTCACTACCTTTAATAAAACACAAGATCGCACCCTTAATGCAACAGTGACCACATAAAAGCATGCAGTTAATACCTTGCCCCAGCAATCAATCCTGCAGGCATGATTTTCCCTGAGTTGTAGAATCTCATTCCCATAATGCCAGCTAAGGTTCCAGAAGCAACTAAGAAAAAGATTTTTTAAAAAATCAGAATACATGCAATGCATTATTATCTCATGGATGTTTCCTTAAAGAACTTGCCAACCTGAAAAGGATGATAACGAAAAGCCAACAATGCTCAATATCTTACCTTTAAAAACTCTCAGTCAAAATGTGCACTCCCTACATGGCAACATTCTCAGCTGATCACTTTTTAAGAATGCTTGCATTTCCATCTCAAATACATCCCAACATCCCTTTTTATCTGGCTTTTAAAATCAGGTTTTATTTTAAAGACATGTATTTTTCCCTCTTTCTCTATCTCTCTTTTGTCTTCTTTGAGTAAACCAATCCAAACTATCCAAATAAATCTGAATAATAAACTCAATTATGATTCTTAAAAAGTTAGTTATAGCTTTAGTAATAACATCATTTTATCTAACATCTATTTCTTGGGGGAAGAAGAAGATAGCTCATACTGATTAATGGTTAACATAATGGCTTCGAACTAAATCTATTGGAGCCTTTACTTACTTTTGGCACTGTAGTTTTCATCCATCAAGTGGTTTCCCAACTAGTATCTTTTCCCAGTTTTTGTTACTTGCTCTAACTTACTGCAAATTAGTGTCCTTATTTTTTTTAAAAATGCACACAATTTTTGCAATTTTCTGTGGAAGGAATCCCATTGGAGGATTTTGCTGCTATAGAATAAAATCAATTGTACTCTGTGAGCAAATGGTATTAAACAAACACAATGAAATCAAAGGCTTGTAATAATTATATTTATGTGTCTTACATATCTATTTGTTCAAGGCAGACTTACTCAGAGAAAGCCAAATGTTCTTTGGGTCTTGAGACAGTTGGTATGCTCCAAGTCCAGCTATCCCCCCAAAGAGAAGACCAGCAGCTAAAGATGGGACACTACCTTGAATAAACAAAATGAACTGTGGTTGTTAAGAAGAAATAGACATTGGACAGGAAGTAGTATTTTGTTGTTGCTATAAACCTTGGTTGGGATTTCCCCACCCCCTTAGGCTTCATTGGGGTGTTAGTTTCCTTGTAAATCTCTTAAACAGTAAGGATTAAGCATCACCAGTCAAGAAGCATAATTTACACCATATTTTAAAAGATGTCGGCATTCAAACGATTATAAGTGGAGGAAGAAAAGTAAAGGAGGATAGCATGGAGAAAATAGAAGGGAAAAGAAGAACGATCAGTATATTGTTAAAGAAAGACAAATGAAGCCCATTCCTGAATGTTACTAATAAAACTAATTAGACCAGAATAATGAAAAATATAAAGAGTACAGTCTTATCTTTTTGTGTGTGTGCCTTCAAAGTGTCTTGACCCCTGGCAACTGCTTGGACTAGTCCCTACAAAATCTTGGCAAGAGTTTTGGAAGTGGTTTGCCACAGCCTGCTTCCCAAGGATGAGAGAGAATGACCAGCCCAGGTTCACCCATCTGGCTTTGTGCCTAACATGGAACTAGAAGTCATGGTCTCTCAATTTCTAGCCTGGTGCCTTAACCCCTCTCACAAACTTATCTAGAATATTAATTACTTGCCTTAAAAAAAAAGGAAACAGTAATCAGTTTAAAATGTATTCCTGCTTTCCTCTAATATACCATTCTCTTCATAAAGCTTCACATTGACGTTGATATATTTGAAATAAACATTTGGAGAGCTTTACTCTCAGAGAGGATTATCCTGTGTTATTCTTTGAAAATGGCCAAGGAGACCATTTTTAGTTCTATGAGGAGTTTATATATGGAGATGGGTGACTATAAAAAGACTGAGGAAATATCAATGTTTTTGAATTATTGTTGAACAGGCCTGTTAATCAAATTGCAGGGGCTTTCAATATTGATTGCTAATGTTTCCTGTTCCATTTAAAGGTTAACTCTATTTGGAACTGAAGCATCACAAGCTCTATTAAAAGACCATTTAGATTTTCTTTTATCGAGTCATTTTTCTTTCATCTCTACAAGACCATTATGAAGTTGTAAGAAGACTGATGTCATACAGGTAGTCCTCGACTTACAAGAGTAATTGAGCCTGGAATTATGGTTGTAAGTTGTAGCCTTCATTAAGTGAGTCACTACATGACCATGCCCAATTTATGATCTTTTTGCAATGGTCATTAAGCAAACACTATGACTGTTAAGTGGATGCTATTGTTCTTAAGTGAACATTATGGTCATTAAATCCTTTTTATTCAATGGCTGTTTTTTGTTAGAAACTGGAAATCCCAGAAACCCACAAAAAACATGCAAAATCATGGTCACATGATCATGGGACAATACAAAAGGCCATAAATGCAAGCCAAACACCCAAAATACAATAACATGACTGCAGGTTGTATGTGTGTGTGGGGCTGTCACAACTCCAGAACCAGGATGTAAGTACTTTTGGGGGGGGGGCATTTTAACTTTGAATTATTATTAAGCAACTGGTACTTAAACAAGGACTATCTGTAATTACAAAGACACTTCAAAAGGCTCTAGAAATACATATCAGTATTAGGACTCAAAAGTCTCTTTAAAGTTGTCCAAGCAGTTGTATTAAATGTATGACTGATCTCATTGTTTTTATTTTTATCCATACCATCTCTAACCCACAATGGAGTTCAGATGAATGATAAGAACAACAAAACAGAATTTGAATCTGTTCCCCCAATTCACACTTATCCTCAGAGGCCAGGATGAGTAATTAGCATCCTGCCAGAGGACCAAATTTACATAAAATGGTTTCTGGAGGCAGATGGAATTTATACAGATAAACTCAGAAAAGAAGATAGGCCAAGGGGATTTTTGTTGCAATGCTCTGATTTTCACCACAGTTCCCTATTATTTATTACTTATAACATGATTCATAGTTATTTATTAAAAATGCCCTTGTGCTGGTCAAAGGAAAACATATTTTCTCCCAAGAATACATAAGTCAAAGTTGTTATCGTCATAGAATCTTCTATTAGATCAGAGTAAAGACCTGGAAGAAACATTGCATTCTCTTCAAAAGCACTCCAGGAAAGGGAGAAACTTCAATTAAAAAGCATATTTTTTCTCTTTCAAAATTAAAATACATTAGTTTCATTGATTTTCAAGAAACCATCAGTCATAACTCATAGATCAGTTTTGAAATTGAAAGTGTGCCATTAATTGGCGAAAAAAATATCTATTTTTTTTGAACTTCATGAATCTTAAGACAGAATATGGATCTTTCAAACACTAATTAAAGCAATAAATTGTAGTTCATGTCCTCATGCCCTAACTTATCCAGAAAGCTTTTGGGTTTCTTTTACCTCTTTAGTAGATCAAAATGCAAGACAGAAAAAACAATAAATTAATAAAGACAAAAGCAATGTCACTTGTACCATACAAAATTGGGTGTTGCAATAAGATATCAGTATGCAACAGCAGAGGCTGGTTTGGGAGATTATCACTCCAATACAGTACCTCAAATAGGACGAATCTATTCCCTGCAACAGTTAAATACCACTTATCACAAGAATAGTAACAGCAGCTTATTATCAAAATGCAGGCTGAAAAGTGCATGTTGGGAAGAAAAGAAACTTACTTAACAACCTTCCATTTTAAGCACTCTATGAACAAGAAGACACCAATACTCTTACCTGCTTTTGCATAGCCAATTATTCCACCAGAAGCTACTAAAGCTGCATAACCAAAGCCAATCCAGTCTAATCCCATCCTGGAACATAACACAACATATAAGTTGGATCGTATTCATGGTGATCAGAGAGTAAATCCTACTGAGACTAATGCTCAAGTTAGACATGCTTTAGTTAGTGGAAATCCTGAGAACTGAATTACATTATCTCATCTTCTTAGCTCTTATAATTATCACCTGAAAATTTACCTTTGCAGCTAAGATTATTTAAATTACTGCTTTGCCTTTTAATTTTCTATTATAGCATATAGAAAACCTAAAAAAATACCAATTTCTTTCTAGAAATGCTTCCATGCTTTAAGATGGATATTTAAATGTTTGCATGTCTTGTATGTCTTTGGTTGCCATTTCCCTACTTGAGGTAAAGTCTTTGGATTTCAGATTCATTAACTATTCTGAAAAAAAATCAGCCAGTTTGGGTTAGTATTTTGCCATATTGTACATGGTTTCTGTGGAGAGAAATAAACTTTGCTGAAAAAGCAGGATAAACCATATAACTATGTAGGGTTGTTTTGAATATGCTTTACATATATGCTTGATTAAATACAAAACACTGAAATTATATTTTTAGCTAATTAATTTTTCTAAGTTTTGGGCTGAGTAAGAAACAGGTACAGTAGAAGAGAAACAGGAGAAGAAAACAAGATTCTCAGCCTGAATGGCTTTATTAAGTTACCTTGAGCTCAATTCTGCAGTCCAGGGAGGGAGGATGAATACAAATGAAAAATAAAACATATTCATTCCACAGATCATCATTATTGTGTTTCTCATACAATCTCTATGGCAAGTGATTAGCTACCTTGTTGTATATATAGCTAATCTGAGAAAAAGTGCTACATAAGTCAAGAGAATAATATAATCAGGGACCTTATTCTTATTTTATTTATTTATACTCTGCCTTATTTTTTTTAAAATAACTCAAGGCAGCAAACATACCTAATACTCTTTCCTCCTCCTATTTTCCCCACAACAACAATCCTAATGAGGTGGGTTGGATTGAAAGACAGTAACTGACCTAAAATCAAACCCTAAGGCTGGCTTGAACTCAGTTTCTCCCTATTTCTAGTTTCAAACCTTAAACCATTAGAGCAAACTGGCTAAACCTACGGTAATTCTGCCGATCCTGTGACATTTTATGGGAAAAAGTTAATTTGCTCTCAATAATATCTGATTTATAGCTGCACGTATGCATTGCCTCAAAACTTTATCATCTATCGACTATACTTACCCGGGGATACCGTACAATAACATGTACACCCTGAAAATCTCTTACCCTTGTCCTTTGCCCTAATAATACAATATGAGTCAAAAGGCTTCCTATTAATGCAAAACCTCAGGAATCTTCATTAAATGTGGTTACTTACTCTCTGATGCAGGAACAATTGCAGAGGTCTGCAGAGTAAGAAAAACAAGCTCGCTGTCAAATGATCCTTTTACTATCGAACTAGCCCGGGAGTTCAACAACTGCAGGAGAGCAATACACGTGACACGGGCCAATCATTACAACCCCCGGAGTTGCGGCCTGGGTTGTTGTTTTTTTCCTTTTGCGAAAGCTATGGCCGAACAGCGTATTGCCCAGAGTTTTCAGCCCATCTCTTACAAGAATAGCCTCCAGCAGAAAGCAGACAAATTACAATAAGTTAAGATGCTCTCAACAAGATCGCAAGTACTGGAGATCACATCCTTAATAGTTTCTCGGCAGTGTTGCCATTGCATTATTCCGGGGTGTTTTGTTGCGGCCCCAGCAACCTCCAGGCAGATGTTCTGTGTCAGACGTCTGAACGAAATACCACCATCTGTCAGAAGTGGAATCAAACATCAGAACAAATCCTTTAGCTTTTTTGGGGGGGGGAATGGGGGCTCCATCCTGGGCAGTACTTAAACATCGCGGAAATGTCTCACTGCGATTTAAAATGGACGCGAAATATTGCAACATGAGACCGTCGTTTTGTAGATCTAAAACCCCTCGCTGGCTCTCTAGATCCAGAAATCGAAACGGTTTCCGGGATGATGAAGCGAGACGCAGCTTTCAAGTACATTTACGACGGGAGTAAAATTGGATTCCTCTCTACTGTTGGTGATGATGATATCCAGTCAATCATGTCTGATTCTCGGCGAATATCTACAAGTGCCCGAAATATATGAATAGATGTAGATTTATCCACAGTTCTCCGCATTAAGTTATTATTAAGCATAATAGGATTTACTTAGCAGTCAACACGTTTATATGTGTTTATACCAAGGGTAGGCAACCTCGGCTCTTTTATGACTCATGGACTTCAACTCAGGAATTCTGGGAGTTGAAGTCCATGAGTCATAAAAGAGCCGAGGTTGCCTACCCCTGGTTTATACAATGCAGCCCTGAATTATATTTCCTTTAGTTCATAAAGAGTCTGCGTACAGCACATATTCATTTGAACTCTTTTCTATTCCATACATTTCATTTTGCTTATATTTATCCCAATGTTTTGCTTTCCTCTTGATTTAGCATATTTTACTTCATCATTCCATAATATTCTTTGGTAACAAATTTTCGATAGATTCCATTTTTCATCCTTTCAGATTTTTTTTTAAAAAATCTCCATTTTATGGATTTAACCATACTTCTTACATTCCACTTCCCCAAAATTCAGTCCCAGTATTGATTAGAAGCCACAAATCCAAATGGAAAACCAAATTCTTGCACATATCTTGCACATAGGGGCAAATGGAACATACTGCCATTTGAGTATGACTACTCTTTTTGATTGCCTTGGAATACTTTTAGCTATTTATTCTTTGCCGTAAATGCAGATGAAACATTGGGGAAACAAAACAACCACTTCATAAACGCATGGCACAACATAGTACAAACCCATTGGGACAACATTCAGCAGCCCATCTGCATTTAAAAGACAAAGGCCACTCTTTTGAAGACAGCGAAGTCCATATTTTGGACAGAAAGGACTGCTTGGCTTGAAAGGCCATCTATGTCAAAACTGAACAGCCCTCTCAAAAGAGGGGGAGGGATAAAAACATCATCCATCTAGTCTATAACTATCCTTTCAGCAGTTCCAAGCTTCCACACCCATTTGCACTACTCATGTGACCCCAAGGACACAGACAACCCCAAGTGGCCTCTATGACTCTCTAAAAGAATGCAAATGCCCAGCTGTCTGCAAGGAATATGAATCTTTCCATTCCCCACCATATAGTCTTGAGCTGAAGAAACTTCTTGAATGAGAAGTGAAATGTCTTCAAAGAAAAATGAAAGTCCAGCCACCTCTTGAAAAAGCACCTTTGGCAAGTAGACTAATTCTTCAGAACCTCTCTGGATAAGGAATGGGCAGATCATCCACATGTGCTCCAGATGCTGCTCCTTGCAAGGAGATTGCAGATTAATGCTCTTCCTGGAGTTTAAACACTGGGGGGACAAGGGATGAACCAACTTGTTTGCTACCATGGTAGAGCCTTTTAAAGGACACTAAGTACAAGTAGTCCTCAACTTACGACCACAATGGAGCCCAAAATTCCCATTGCTAAACAAAACAGTTAAGTAAGTTTTGCCCCATTTTACAACTTTTCTTGTCACGGTTAAGTGAATCATTGCAGTTGTTAAGTTAGTAACAGTTATTAAGTGAATCTTGTTTCCTGACTTTGTTGATCACATGACCTAGGGACACTGCAACCATCATAAATACATGCCAGTTGTCAAGTGTCTGAATTTTTATCAGAAGACCATGAGGATGCTGCAACAGTCATGTAAAAAGTGGTCAGGAGTCACTTCAGTGCTGTTGTTAACTTTGGTTACTAAACGAATGGTTGTTAAGTCAAGGACTGCATGTATGCAAGCCTTATTTTCTAACCATTTTTGGAAATTGCCTATTAACCATCTTAAAGCCATTAGTCTTTTGGAATGACGAGTTTGAGAAATCAGTGGCTCAGTTCAACCCTGAAGAAAATTAAAATTACAACCTTCAGAACTTAAAAAGAATTTGAAATAAACAGCAAAAAATCTAAATAACATTTTGATCTAAGAAAATTACAAATGGATAAAGGGTAAATTTGGTAATATTGACTTTTATTTTGGAATTAACTATAAAAAAATAAATAGCTTCTCATGGAAACTGGAGTTTGGCTGATTTGGTTCCTAACAAAGACAAGTGACTACTATTTTGCACACTGTACATTAGAGGGACCTAAAGATCCTAGTTGGAAGGAAAAGAGCACAAGTCAGTTTTTATTGTCAGTTAACTGAGACATAAAGTGACACAGAATGTCATAATATTGGAAAGATTAAGGATCTTTGAAGAATAGTCAGAAATTAGTAGCTGCAATATAATCAGTGTCAGTAATAATATATGATTCTATGAATAAATGTATGTCAAAATATGTCAGTGAGAGAATGACAGATAGAGCAAATTTTGTCTGACAATACAGAAAGTACCAAAGGTGGAACTACAAATAAAAGATGAAGAGAATGAGTTGGAAAAGAATACTGTATTGGATAAACTGGTGAAATTTTAAAAATTAAAAGGGAAATACAAATGAGAAACCAGGAGAATGACCTGGAAAATGTTTCCTTAGTAGATCTACATAACACACTTGTTAAGCACTTGAAAAAGTCTGTGCAAAGGGATAAAGAAAAGTTGTAAAGATATCAAATACTATGGCAATATTTGAATAAATTAAATTAAAGCTGTTAGAAATAAAAGGAATATAAAATTGATTTATTTAATCAAGGTTAAAATGAGATGAAAATTGGAAGTCATTTCTTTATATTCTTTATTATTATGCTCTTTTTTCTCTTATTTGTCTTGCATTTTTTATTCTTTCTTACTCTTTTTTCTTTAAGTCTACTTTGTATTCATTTTTACTCTGGTAATTAAAATCCTTATATGAATAATGCCTCCATGAAAAAACTTAAGAAAACCTGAAAATATCAAAATATATTAGCAACTTGGAAATTAATTTAAATAATATTAGAATAGGAAATTTCACATACATTGTAGAATATTTGAGACTTATATTTTCACACTTAAAAACAGAAGTCAAAAGATCTGGGTATTGTTATGGCAGAAATATAATAGCTATTTCCTAGAAACATTAATATATAAAATATTCTTAAGAATGTACTAAAAATGAAAAATGTCTTAAAGTGAAAAACACATTGGTTCCTTGTTATATATTTAGTATGGGATATGATTACAACTACATATTTATTTTAATCTCTGTAACTTCTTCTTTTGTTGCATGTTTCCTGATTTTCTTTTTAGAACGGGTTTTTGGACATCTCCCTCTGAGGGTTTATTACTATCGGTCCAACAAATTTTCTTTTTCTTAAGTGATGGCTGCTCGGCTTCATGTACTGCAAAATAAAACAAACAATTATATAATTTTAATTATAGTTTACCTGACAGAATTTTAAGAAAGTTCTATAGTAATACCCTGAGATGAAGACGTTGTGGCTTCAACGGGGATCTGCTCTGTTTCAAAATCTCTTTTGAGCCATACTGCTAAGCAGGTAAGCCTGGCCTTAGTATTGACCTCACATAGCAATGATGGGGCATTCTCAATCTGAAAAAAAAAAAAAATCCAAGACATTTATTCACATAAACTCCAGAAAAATAACCATGCTATTTTATAGCAGCTAAGTAATAGTCATCACATTGAAGATCAGTAGGGTTCTGCAGCATCCTCTTCCTCAGACAATATGCAGATCTATCAATATTTATGTATTTATTTATTTATATCCTGCGATTATTATTTTACAGAGAACTCAAGGCAGTAAATTTGAAACTTGAATGGCGTATAAGAACTAGAATAGAATAGAGCTGGAAGGGACCTTGGAGGTCTTCTAGTCCAGCTCAAGCAGGAGAACCTATACCATCTCAGACAAGTGACTGTCCAGTCTCTTCTTAAAAATTTCCAGTGATGGAGCGCCCATGATTTCTGAGGGCAAACTGTTCCACTGGTTAATTGTTCTCACTGTTAGGAACTTTCTCCTTAATTCCAGGTTACTTCTCTCTTTGGTCAGACTATGGTGACACCAACGACAGATAAAATCCCAAATGCACTTCTGTAACCTTATCTTAAAAGAACTTGTTCAACTGTCCCTGTTTCTTAGAAAGCTGTTTTAAGGATAGTCTGCGCTACAGTCTTTTACTTAGGAGTAAGATCCATTGTACTGAACATTTCTGGAAGGACATGTCTCATAGTTTTTATTGAATGTGATGCAACATTTACAAAGTTTCTAATGAGGTCAATGTAAGAAATATGCTTAGATGAGGTATAATTGTGAGCAATCCAAATTGTACTTATAGCTAAACCTGTATCTCTATAGTATAAACTTAGAAAGATTTTAATTCAATTAGATTGTTATTCAGTGGCAGACTGCACAGGTGAATACAACGAAAGGCTTCCATTATTCCTGGAGAACTTCATTTGGATTATTAAATATTGATTATTTCAGTGATTTTCTAACGTTGCAATGTCACGATCCCCCCCCCCCAAATTGAACTAATTATTTCAAGAGGTTAAAAAAGGACAATAATATATACAATATGTAATAATGTACAATTTTACATTTAATAAATATTTCCCACTGAGGGCTTGTTAGGAAAAAATGGAAAGCAATGCCCAGACTGAATTCTGATGATGCTGTTCCTCTCTAGGCAGGCTGTTTAAAAATAGGAACCACTATGAAACCATCTCCTCTACCTTATCCTTTTTGCAATCCCTCTCAGTTTGAGAATCCTGAATTAGCTTATAAAATATAGTTAGGAATTATTTGCAAATGACTAAAATGAAGTAACTGTAAAATAAGCAAAGCAAAAGCAAAAGCCTTCAAACTCTAGCATGCTACCTTTTCAAATGACAGCTCATCTCTTTAAAATATGTATATTAATTGTAAAATATTTCTTGAAAAATAACATCTAAGTAAAGTGCAACATAACCCTATCCATGTTTATTCAGAAATAAGTTTCCCTGACATTAAAGCAAGCCAATTGAGTTTACTTAAAACTGCAGCTTTAAGTATCATGGAAATCATGAAATAAGTTAAAGATACAATTCTAAGTTTTAAGGACTGTATCCAGTAGGGTTCTTCCACTCGTACAACACTTCCAATCCTTGTAAAAACCACTCTTATATGAACATTCAATTATTATTATTTATATAGACAAGCTGTATAAACCATTTTATCTTCTATTTGTTCTTTGTGTAATTATTAATGGAATATCATGTCTCATTTTTCATACACTCCTAACTACTCTTCCACAATATTCTGAATAGTTTGATACTATACAAACCTTATCAATATCCAGATTCCATGCCTTAATGTAGCCATCACTTGATGCTGTTACTAGAATGTGTAAGCCTTCCATTTTGAAATTGTATAGTGCTTTGATTCTAAGGATCAAGAGATATTACATTTCAAAATTTAAATAAATAAAAAATATTCACAATATATAAAAAAGGATTGCAAAATGCTAACAACTATTACTTAACCAAATTCTACCAATATATGGAGAACAATTAACTTTGAATTGTGCAATGGAATCTTACTTTGGTCCCTCTCTGCTTTATTCCAAACACTATCTCATAGAATAAAATGTAAAAAAGTGCAAGGGAAAGGAAACAGAGAGCCTAATTTACCAATGGTATTCATTTTCACCAATGGTCAACAGCAACAGAACTATAATACAACTCCTCCAAAGGTGAGCACATAAATGATATGTTCAAAGAGAAAGACTGATCTAAATAAAAATACTCCAATACTGAAAATTTAAAGTATTGAATTTTGACATTAACCCTATGGCAATTACATGTACTATCATCAAACAAAACTCAGAAGTAAACAGTATGTAAAAAATTAACATGTTTTTAAACATATGCAATTATTTTATTAACAAAACATACCTGTTTTCATGAGCCTTAAATTCACAAAGGCATTTTTGAGATTCACAATCAAATAAACGTACGAATTCTTCATCTCCTGTAATAGCAAGTATGGAATCCTTCAAGGAAACATGAAAAAAAAGTTTATGTTTGAGATTGGATTCATTTACACATTCTAAATTATTTGACACTATTTTTCTACTTACAGTGATAAACTTTATTGAAGATATCCTCTTTTCTGTAGCAATAGTACCAGAGATAGAAGCCGTTTCCAGATTGTATATATCAACTTTGTTAGCTATAGCTACCACGTATATTTCACCACTAGGCGACCATTTAACAAGATGTGCATCTAAAAAAATATAAATCATATAGATTTTGAGAAAAAAAAAGATTAAATCACAGGTGTCATCTATTGCAGATGAGATTTGGCTCTAAGTAGTAGCCAATAGATGTTTATTTATTACTATTTAAGAAAAACCATGCCTTTACACTTTTTATACTCTTGGAATTCAAGATTTATTAGCCTATTTCTCTTTTGTTGTTAAACAAAAATTCTGAATATTAATATTAATAATCCATTAATAGATTACTATGTATAACCTATTAATAAGGATCTAAATCAGACATGTCAAACACAAGGCCCGGGGGCCGGATGTGGCCCGCGAAGTGGTTTCATGTGGCCCGCGAAGCCATCCTGGAAACAGTGAGGGAACGGCCCCCACTGCCTTGGCCCTGGCCCAGGCTGGGAGCCAATGTACAATTTTGTGGTGGCCATCTATGCTGAAATGTATTCAGTCTTAGCTCCACAAGGCCATCTAGAAACAACAAGGAATCAGCTCCTGCTGTGTCGGCCCCGCCCCCTGGGTGCATGAGAGGTGTCACCCTTTGTGAGGAATGAAGAAATGGACCATGCCTTGGCGCTTGCCCCGGTCCCACCCCCTTCTGCCAGAGACCCTCAGATCTGTCCCACTCCTGCCCATGCCCCCACAGCACCCTTGACACAAACAATGTAGAGCTGGCCACGCCCACCCAGTAGGCCACGCCCACCCAGTAGGCAGCCCTCCCACACACACCCCCGAGGGCAACCGCAATGCTGATGCGGCCCTCAATGAAATTGAGTTTGACATCCCTGATCTAAATGTTAAATTCAAGAAATACATCACACACTAGCACTTGGTAATAGAACAACTATGAAAGCCTTGGAAAAAATATTCAAAGACTGTGATGACTCTATTCTTACAAAGATTAGAATTGTGTAAGCAATAGTATGAAGGAGGTCCCCAACCCCTGCACTGCAGCCCACTACCAGGCTGTGGGCTATTCAGAACTGGGCTGTGCGAGTGGCTGACCAGAGTGCGCACATGCAGCTCAATTTGCATGAGCGGCAGCTTGGGCATTCGCGTGCACTGGCTCTCCAAGTCAAGCTGTGGGTGTGTGCACCAGCCTGCCACTCACACAAGGTCTGGGTGCGCACGCCGGCCTACCCCTCATGCAGCCCAGTTCCCCTCTCTCACATACAGCCAGGCTGCCAAGCCGCAAAGTCTGAGGACCCCTGCTCAATGAAACTGAAAATTGGAATTTTCAGAAACATAATAGGAAAATTTTGGTATTTGAGAAGACTCTTTGAGAATAACATAAGCAGCCAAGATAACAAGCTAATGAAACAAATCAACTCAAAATTCTCACTCAAAGCCTAAATGACCAGTCTCAAATTATCCTACTTTCAAAATATGTGAATACTTAGTTCTCCGGAGAACGCCCTAATACTAAGTAAATTTACTTAGAGCAGAGGTCCCCAACCTATGGTCTGTGGCCATTGGCCACCAGGCCTCAGGAATAGCTGGCGAGCCCTGCTCCACTCGCAGTAGCACCAATGTGCAGGCACTAGAGGCCCTATTTGTGCATGCGTGGGAACGATAGCACCACTGCCAGCATCACGCGGGCTGCAGCAGCCCATTTGTGCATGCTCATGCACACTAGCACCATCATGTGCACAACTGTTTGCGCATGCATGCACAAGCTGCACACACGCACATTTCCCTGCTGCTCCCTTTCCTTACAGGCCACCAAGCCGGTAAGGTTGGGGAACTCTGACTTAGAAGATATGGTTAAAAGAAAGAAAAAAAATATTCTATCACTACTAATTACACTTTTGAAATATTGTCACAAGTGTTACAATTACTTGACTTTTTCTTCAAAATTAAATATATGAAATGAGATTAAAAAAATGAAAGAACATAGATCAAGGTGCTTCTTGTATAAAAGATTTCGGTTCTAAATTAAATTGCTTGATATTAAATATCTTGAGTTGAATAGAAGCTAATTCTATTAGCAGAATACAGTAGAAGGCAATGATTTATTAAATACTGATAGAGATTTAAAGAATGTCTGATTCCAATCTACTCTGAGCACATTACATAATAAAAAACTAGAATGATAAAATAAAGAAATGGATGATAAGAGTCCCTAAAAATATCACAAAAATGGCATAATTTTACCTCAACCATTCTGACAAAAGGACTGGGACAACAGCCAGATTTTCAGCGCCTTTTAGAACATCTTCAGGGTGGGAGCTATATACTCTCTGAAGAATTCTATTGCAAAGGGCAGGCCCGGTCAATGAGCACATTTGGAACCCTAGAGCAGTGGTTCTCAATCTTTTTAATGCCGCGACCACCAACTGGTCGTAAGTCGAGGACTAAACCGGTCGTAAGTCGAGGACTAAACCGGTCGTAAGTCGAGGACTATCCAACTGGTCGTAACTCAAAGACTTTCCCTGCCCGGGAGCGCCGCACATGCGTGGTGCCGCCCCCTGCGCCGGCCGAGACGTAACTGGCAAGAGGCAGAGATGGAGCAGGCCGACCACCGGCTGGGCCACCAACTGGCCCAGCCCAAGGGAGGTAAGGCACCTGCCGGAAAAGGGGGAAAAAATGGCGGACAGCCTTGCTTGGCGACCCCCGACCCATAGGTTGAGAACCGCTGCCCTAGAGAGTATATAGCACAATAATGGCCATGATGATGGGACTTGGACCATTCACAAAGCATCTGCCATGGTGGATATGGCTAGTTACAAAGTAACAAAACTGTGCCCCCAGAATACAGTCTACTATGCCAATTTTCTTTACTTTGTAACCATTATTAAAGCACAACAGATTGAATATGGTATAATAAAAACTCAGCACATTTTAAATTTTAAATCTTTCAGTTTTCAAAGGTTTGCTGAATTCCTATCATACAGTTTAAAATTTGATGAGTTCTTATTATTCCATTATTCAGCCTGTTACCAGTCAGGCTAGTTATCTGCAATAGAATTTTATAAAAAAGTCTGAGATGGTCCTTGACAAAGGTGGCTTAGTGCAATTTTGAACAAGAAAGCTACCTTAAAGATTTGATAAATTTAAATAATAATGGAGAATAAACAAAAATAAATAGCAAAGGAATATACTTACTTTGCTTTATGTTTTTTATGAATGCAGATCTTCCTTCTACAAGGTTCCATGTTCTAAAAAAAAATACCAATACACATCTTTTGAACTGAAGACAACATAGTTATTTTAAAATTTAAGAAATGTTTAAAAGTAAACTCTTAATTTTTTTATGTTCAAATTTTAACTTCTGTATTAAAGAGAAATACTTAAAGAGTTAAAGCTGCTGATAAAATATATATCCGTGAATCTGAATCTACAATATTATCTTGTCCATTACTCCTTCCTAATTAACAAGATTGTCGTATACTAATAAGGAAAGTAAATCATTTTCATTTTAGTAGTTATGGAAAAATGTAGATGATGGTACAAATGTGGTTTCCTTTTGAGGAAAACCTTGAGAGTGCAGAGAACAGAGATGGCAAGGGACGTGGAGGCTAACCCTATGAAGAGCGGTTAAAGCAACTTGGTATGTTTAGCTTAAAGAAGAAGAAAAAAAGACTAAGGGATATAGAATAGCAACCTTCTGAGGCATGAAGGGATGTCATAAGGAAAAGGAAGTAGCACCCAGGATAAGGCAAGAACCAGTTGGAGGAAGCTTTACTGTGAGAGATCCAAACCTATACTAGGGTGGAACTTCCTGACTGTAAGACAGGGGTCCCTAGTACCGGGCCGCGGGCATGCCAGCAACTGGTCTGCACAAACAAGCAAAACCCCATCCACAGGATGCAGACACAAAACCACTCCCCCTCCAGTCCGCGAAAAAAACCTCTCTCCGTGTAACTGGTCCCTGGTGCCCAAAAGGTTGGGGATCTCTGCTGAAAAAGCTATTAAAAATGAGTGAAAAGATGATAATATATTTAAGTGACTTAACTGGCAAGATTAAGCTTAAGGGGCATATTCTTAGTGTTAGCATTTAATTTTGGAAAAATAAAATTTTATTTTATTTTGGAAAAATAATGTGCATCCACAATATTTTGATATTAAAAACTCTGTTCTGGGTTATATCTCTTGATCATATGTAGCATAACAAGAGAGATATAGTGATTATTCATCAACCTGAGCTACAGAACAACTACTTCCTTCCATAGGTAATGTTACTATAATTTGGCAATCTCATTAAAATGGGTGACTATTAAATGACTACAGAGCCCGTTGAAAAGATAAAGGTATAGGAAGTCTGTTCTTCTGAATTAAGGTAAAATAGATATAAGGTCTTTAAAATAGATTATCTAGGACCCTATTAGTCCGGCATCTGAAAAGCGTGAACATTTCTGCATGTATGATTACCATCCCACCCAACTGGAATAAGTTTGTAAATGCTCTTTATATACGGTATGTGGGTGGGTCTGTGTATATTTTTAAAACAACAGCTGTTTCAATCACTAGATTTAATTTTAAGTGTATTTATTTAGAAAATTAGTTTTGTTAGATTAACAGGCAGCTTACTGTGAAAGTCAGCTAGAATGGATTAATACATTCCTAGAGGAACTACTTTTACAGGCTAGTACATTAGATTCCCCTTTAGCACCTCATCCTTTTGTTGCCTATTCTTACTTTTTCAATTATGCGTCCCAATCATACCAATCAAGAAGTGTGTGTGTATGTGCGTGTGTGTGTGCGTGTGTGAGAGAGAGAGAGAGAGAAAGAGAGAGAGAGAGAGAGAGAGAGAAATCTTGATAATATGTTTCTTTTTTTTAATAAATATTTTATTAATTTTCTAGTTTTGCAATTATAAGTACTTAACAACGTGTTGTCTGGGTCCATTAGTAATTCAGTGGTACATATTAACTTCCTCATTCTAAATCCAATACTACACATCTAGTGCTTCCTCTCTTCTTCCAGTGGTATATATTTTTCCACACTAGGCAAATACAATTCCTATTGCTCTTAATACAATTGAATTATCAACATCTTTATCACATTTTTCTAATATTATACATAATATCAATAGTGTCAGTTTAAAATATCTTTTCTAACCAAAACATATCCCAATTGCACCTGCTTTAAGGCATGTGTGGAAGTTGGAAATGGAGATGGCAAGACAGCAAAGTAGAGAGCATAAAACTTCACATAGTTTTGGAAGCATTTACTATATTATATTACTTTTACTCGATACTTATATATCTTATAAATTTGTTAACTTGTTTAGCGATAACAACATCTCTGATATTTATTCTCACAGCTTGGAACAGCTAATTGCTTTGAAGTTATAAAAAAATAGCATTATCTTAAATAAAACAAAGGCCATTTGCAGTCTTATGACATACCTTAATGTTTTGTCTGTTCCTACTGATAAAGCCAACTTTCCAGAAGGATGAATAGAAAGAGATGTCACATGGCCCCTAATACATAAAAAGCATCAAGAGTTTTACTACAAAGAGACCATTATCAATATATGCAATCATAATATGATCCACGAGTAAATATAAATATTATATTAAGCTTATGTTAGACCTTACCTGTCAGTCTTGATGGCAGAAAGATATTAATTTGTAGCAATTGTAATTACAGGTAGTTTCCTTCTCCTCCAATATTTAGAGATCATTTTGATTTTAACAACAAATATTGGTTAGGTTCTTAAGTTTTTGTTACCTTTTTATCTCTGTTCTCTGTGTTTTATACTATATTTTTATTGTTTCTGAAATACGTATGTGTGTATCTGTCTCTGTGTGTGTGTGTTTATATATATACACACACATATATGTATATATGTGTGTGTGTGTATATATCTATGTGTGTGTGTATATGTGTATATATGCATATATGTGTGTGTATGTGTGTGTATAGATAGATAGATAGATAGATAGATAGATAGATAGATAGATAGATAGATAGATATTGTGTGTGTGTGTGTGTGTGTGTGTGTGTGTTTTATATATAATCAATAGAAACTTTGGTCATGGAGAAGCAAAGAAATATAATAAATAAATGAAAAAGAGGTTTAAAGCAAGAGATGGGGAATTTAGTTTTCATCATGTACTTCATTTTTTCCCCACTACATATCATTCTGGAGAATCCCGAATCTCTTGATTATCCAAAGATACTTTTTCACAAGGGAACTGGACTTTGTTTTTTGGTTTTTTTCAGCTTATTCAGAGCTGAAAAAGTTTCTTGGATGAGAAGCAAAACATCTTCAAAGGAAAAAAAGTCCAATTACGTTATAAAAAAACACCTTTGGGATAGCTATGAGCTAGATCAGAGGTCCCCAACCTTTTGAGCACCAGGGACCAGTTCTGTGGAGAGCATTTTTTCTGCAGACCGGAGGGGGCGGGGTTTCATGTACTGCCCTGCTCAGTGGTGGGGGGATGCTAGCGCCAGGACGCTCGAGGGCAGGGTGACGCTAACAGCGGTGCGACACTCGGGGCGGGGTGACACTAGCACCAGCAGTACACACGGGGTCGGGGTGACACTAGCGCCGGCAGTACGCACAGGGGTGAGGTGGCAGTAGCGCCGGCGGGATGCTTGCCACTAGCGCGAGTGTGGGGTGTGTGAGTGCACGTGAGTGTGCACATGCACTGGCCATCCCTTCATGCGGCCCAGTGGCCAAGCGGCCGCAGCCCGGTAGTGGCCCACGGCCCACAGGTTGGGGACCCCTGACCTAGATGATTGAGAATCTCCATACACAATCTCTTGAATACTTTTTCAGACAGAGGCAAACAATATATATGTGTATGTGTGTGTGTATGTGTGTGTATGTGTGTGTGTGTATGTATATGTGTGTGTATGTGTGTGTATATATATATATACACACACACACACATACATACATACATATATATATGGAAATAGAACTTTGCTTACATAGCTATGGATCCAAATTATTATATAATTATATAAGAGAAAGGGGAACATACTTGTGGGCTTGAATTGACTTCAAGCATTCCCATTTTTTTGTATTCCAAATACATATGAGACCATCTTCAGCTCCACTCAATAGATGAGCACTCCCATAGAATTCCAAGCAGGTTACAGTGCCTGAAAATCAACAACAGTTCTATTCAAGCTTTTTGGTTTAAAATGGAGAATATTTCAAAATGGTTTTATAGCAAGATCATAATTTATATATCCCTACAAATTTACAGAATGTCTTGCCATGCTTTTAAATTTTATTATCCTGCCTTTATTTTTTTATATAAATAGCTCGAGGTGGTGAACATACTTTATATGCTTTCCTCTTCCTATTTTCCCGCAACAATCCTGTGAAGTGAGTTAGGTTGAGAGAGAATGATTGGCCCAAAGTCACCAAGCTGGTTTTCATGCCTAAGGAAGGACTAGAACTCATGGTTCCCTAATTTCTAATCTGATACCTTAACCACTAGCCCAAACTAGCTCTCATAGTGGCGTAAAGAGAGAAATCTATGGTATCAGTAACAGGGGTCCCTGAAATGATAATCTTTTACCAGAAGGGCTAAAAAGCAAGTTAACCACAAATACTCTGCATAGATAGTTGTTTCAGGCTCTATTCTCTGTCATGGGCAAGGATACTCTTTTAGGCCAGGTTCATGTGCATTCTTCCTCAGGAGGCTGTTCTTTCTCTCAACCTGTGTTTCATTATTTTGCTGCATAGGACATGTTCTTGGTAGTAAGAGCCTTAACAACTGCCCCTTTTGAACCCATTAGGATGATTCCTATTACCATACTTAACATGAAAGTCTAATAGGGACATACTTGGTTTCATTTCTCCTTTGAAGAGGCACATTTGTTATTTCTTGGCATCAAGAAAGATATTATTTTTGAATCTCAGAGTAGGAAACAAATGTTTGTCAATATAACCAAACACTGAATTATACTTTTCTTAATATTTTTTTTAATATACAAATGGAGCCTTTGCCCCTTCTGATTCCCCCATTCATTAACTTAATAGTTCCATCTGCCAATGAAATTAAACGGAACTGCATATCAACATTAGACAAATGGCATAAATTAAAAGCAAGTGAGACGATTTACATTTTTATAATAATGTGATTATGCAAGTGACATAGCTCCACAAGTAATATGCCGTTCAATTTCACACATTTGTGAAAAACAGACACTTCTCCTCAAAATGAGTTTTCACCATACTGCAATCCTGCTGAGAACTATGCCTCACTCATTCAACTTAACTGTCAGGGCCCACTTCAATACCTCATCCTAAGAAAGCAGAACTCATGGAAGCAGTTTCTTCCAAAAGGAACTTTTTTTAGGAGAAGCTGATAGCAGGCATAACAGACAGGATCTGAGGGGTTCCCGATCAATAGATTAAAAGTGTCCCAAGCAAACCCCACCCCAATAGTTCATCCGGTCAGTTCGAATGGGTCAATTCCCAGATGTTAAGCCCGTTGTGGGAAAGAGCTGGTAACGCCAGGCCGTCTCAGGGTTGCAGCAATGTTTTGTTGAGTCTTCTGCACCTTCCCTTCCAAAAGCGGAGATAAACCAGTTGCCAGACGCACATTCCTTTCTCCTCCCCCCTTTCAAGCTGACATCAAGGGGGAAAAATAGTTTAAAGAGCATGTATGCGGAAACAGCAAAAATGTTACAGTGTAATGATATAGGAAAACAAAGAAATAGCCCGCAGCGTTTCCCCCCTCTCCTCCAGGAGCATGGCAGAACCCAGAAGTGCAGAAAGATTAGAGTTAGAATTAAAGTTAGAAAGAGCTCCCTTAGAATATGGGTTCTGACATAAAAGAAAGATGAACTCCTTACCATTGTGATGTACCAATGCGCCATGTTCTACCTTCTTTTTCATGTCATAGATTTGTATGGTTTCATCCTTGCTCCCAGTGACTACATATCTTTCATTCACAGCTACTGCTGACAGTGAAGCATTGTGTGCATGATGAGTAAAATCGGGAGCAACTGCCCAGTTCTGAAAACAAAAAATATCAAGACTAAGATTTATTTAAAAATCAGTCAAATCAGCTACTGTGATTTTCCTATAACATTCCAATGTACTGTTTTTAAAAACAAAGTAAAAACTTGTTGAAAAGCATTTATCTGCACAGATCCTCATCTAGCATACTTAGCATCACATCTTTCAAATACTCATCAAACGTTTTGTTGAATGCTTGAATGTAAACATTCAGTACTAAGTTTTTTCTTCAAAATAAAGGATAGATTACCAGTATAAATTAGTAGGATTGTTAAAGTAGAAATCATATCTTTAGAAAATCAAATGCTTTGAAGCAGTAGGCGATTACAGTAGATTACCCTGCTATGTGGTTGCAAACTATCTATACTTTATAGCAGTGGTTCCCAAACTTTTCTATACCCCGCACCCCTAGAACGCTTCTGATATATTCTTGCACCCTTTACAAAAGTTCAAAACAACGGCAATTAATTATGCATATAACTATAATTTTGAAAACCCACGTTTTCGCACCCCCTGGAATATTGTTTCGCACCCCCAGGGGATGCGAGCATCCGTGGTTGGGAACCCCTGCTTTATAGGGACAGGCATTTTCAGTTTAAAAGAAAAAACAGACCTCATTAACCAAATCATGATACACTCAGTCTTTTCCTATTGATCAGAAACCAATTCCATCTACTTCAATTAGCAGCAGTTATTATTGTCAATTACTACAATTATAGCTAGTGAGCTTAGATATCTATTACATGGCCTCTGGACTTTACAACTAATTTCAGTTAGAATGGTATTTATGTAATCTAACTGCATTTCCACAAAATGAAAGCTTGTGACACATTTATTTTCCAAAATACTGGATTTTGTTAGCGCCAGATGAAGAGCCTCTCCATAACTAAAGGGTGTTGTTTTTTTATGTAGACCACTGACATTTTTGTTCCACAATTTTTTTCTACAAAATTCATTATTTACTTTTTAAAGGCTCATTTCTTAATTTCACTTCAGGCAATCAAATTGCACTTTTAAATATACAAAAAAATGAAGCATACCAACAGCTTTTCTAGACTAAAAAGCCAACTTCAAATGCATTGATTTCTTTTGTATCCATTACATGAACAGATTTATTTATTTATTTATTTATGAGACTTATATACCGCTTTAAGTGCAAGCACTCTCCAAGCAGTGTACACCAGTAAGCAATGTATATATATGTATTTACATTGCCCCCAACAATCTGGGTCCTCATTTTACCTACCCCGGAAGGATGGGAGGCTGAGTCAACCTTGAGCCGGTGAGATTTGAACCGCTGACCTGCTGAACACAGTCAGCTAAAGTGGCCTGCAGTACTGCACTCTAACTGCTGCGCCACCTCAGGCTACACTACTCTATTTGTAATGGTGGTAGTGATGGCAAATCAATAGGTTTATATTTCTTTGATTGATTACTTTTATTGAGTTTTAATGTAAGCTGCCTTGAGTATTTCCACTTTGGAGATTATGCAAACCTAATAAAAGAGGAATACAGGAAAAGTCCTGCTACATTACATGCTAAATTTCGCTTCCTTTAGACACACACACACGTTAAATAACATTACAATGGAAGTCTTACTATTAAGAAATTAGTTCAAGACTGATACTATTATACAACTGATATAAACTGCAGTGGGCTTTTTTAATGATAAGTGTTCAACTTTGGGTGCTTAAAACACTGAGATTCTAAATGGCAATTAACACATATAGAATTTTTACTTTTCTATTTTCAATATTTTAAACTTTTAAAGTACAACTTCAGTAATTTTACTATAGAAACATTACCACATTGAAATCATACAATGTACTGTACCAACATTTACTACAATAAAAGGGGGGAAATATTGCTTCCTTCTACCAAGAGCTCCGCGGAAGCAATAAGCCTCACGTTATTGCTTCCCAGCAGGCGTCCCTAAAACTTCGGCCATGTTAAATTGGGAACCCAAGTTTGGGGTTTCTTCCGGTATGGAGAGCACGAGGTTGGAAAAACCGTTGCCTACAACCGCCAGGATCGGAGGCCTTAACTTCTAACAAACTGTCTTTAGACAGCCCTCTATGAAGCTGGTGTAACCTAAAGGCCGACATCGCATTTAAAAACCAAAAAAAAAAAAAAACTGCCGCGGACGACGTCGTCCGGCACCGCCAAGCACGCTCGTTGCCCGGAAGGAGAGGCGAGACGAGCCATAGGGAAAACGTTTCCGGCCGACTGCGCGGGAACGTTCCATTTTCTCCGCCCCGCGACAACGTACGGTGCTCACGAGGCGGAGCTGAGCACGAGCCACGCCGCCGAGGCTTCTGGGAAGGAAACTGAGCAGGACGAAGCGAGCCCACGCGCTTCCCCTGCCCCTTGCGCACGCTGATAGCTCGCAACTTCGTCGTCGTTTTGCGCAGCGTGCGGCGCTCGTGGTGAGTATTAGGACCCGCTAGCCAACTTAACTCTCCTTTTCTATGTTCCCCCTTCTCTTATTTAAATCTTACCTCGGCCGGTTGTATGGAGAATCCGAACAGAATCTGTTCGTAACATCCCCCCAGAACCTCCATTTCTTGGCCTTCCTTAGCGACGCCTACTAGTGTCGGGTCCTTTTCTGTCTGAGTTGTACCGCGGCCTGCTAGCCGCCTGTCCGATTTGTCTTGGGTGTGGGGTGTCTACTCCACCCGCCTGAGACGAGGAGCAGCGAAGTCTGGTGGCCGCTCCCCGTTTCCAGACTGAATCTTTTAATTTCTTCCGTCGTTTTTTGGGAGCAGGGGAGAGGCAGAAACGATTTGTTAAAAAAAGAAAAAGGAAGAAACGGAAACAGGCAGTCGCGCAGACAACCCAACCCGGGGCGGAAGTCCGGGGAGGGGAGGGAAGACGGGAGGGGAGGCCGACGGCGGCGGAAAAAACGGCTGGTGATGGCGGCTGTCCGGAAGGTGATGTTAGTATTCGGGATTTGAGAGGAAAGGGACGGGGTCCTTCGCCTCATGGACAAGGAGTATTAAGATACTCCTGATTCCGAGTCTTTTCCTCGCTTTTTTCCGCTAAGCGCCGCGTGAGCTCTGCCCCGCCCCCAATAGGGAGGCCTAGGACGCGCTGGTGCCTTTTCTCCTCTTCCCCTCCGGTTCCTTTTGAGTGCACTTAAGTTGGCTGTGGAATAGGCCTGGGTAGATCTTTTGGAGCTGCTTTTACTGATAACTGGGATATGAACGGGGTCAGAGTCTGTTGGCATATGAATACGTTGTTCACACGTATGTGCTAGTATGTTCATGGTTACGTACGCGCGTGCGCACAGGCCTCTGAATTCCCATTTTTTAAAAAAAGATTCCAACTGGTCCGTTTCCTAAGTTTTCTCATTTAAAGATTGTAATCTTCAACATCGGTATTTCAAAGTAAGCTTTATTGAAATTATTGATATTTTTTTTCCAACAACGAAGCTTAATAGTACAACTATGCTATATTTAAAAATAGCATTTTAACTTTACCTGGTGTTAAGTAGGCATAGCTCAATTGGTGGTGAAGGTTCCCCCCCCCCCCGGCCTCATAATTCCATATTCAAAAGAAAATGTTGGTAGATTAACAATAACAAGAGGGCTTGATCAGAGAGAGAGAAATAAGGGCACTTCCATCTGAAAAAAAACCTCTTCCTGTATTTTTAAATAAAATATTTAAAAACTAAAAATAGAAATTCAGAAATGAAAAGCAACCATTTAGAAGTCAGGCCTGTTTTTCTCAGATTGTGAAAAATTTATGCCCCAATGATTTTCTAATTTTAAAAGAATGAAAAATAGCCACTTCTATTTTTCACCATGTTTTGGGGATTTGTATTTAAATGTATTTGAAACTTGGCAGATTTAAAAACAAAAAATTAAAGCACCTATTTTTTCCTTGAAAAAAGATTTTGGGTTGGCATTTTCCAGTGAGATTGTCGCACCACCAGCTGTACTTTCTACAGACATTGGAGGGTGATATGGTCACAAAAAAGTCTGTCCCTTTGCTAAACCAAAACCAAATCATATTAAGGTTGCTGTTTGAACCAGATGTACAAATATTTATTATAATCTATTTTTACTTATTAAGTTCAGTACAGGTTGTGTTATGAAACAGTTTTTTTCCTAATTCTTATACTCTCTTTTTATTGCAGTGAAATCACAAGTTCTTGAACAACCTTAGTGGGAGAAAAAGTACTGCTTTTACTTCAGTTTAGATGATTAAAGTAACTAGAGGCAAGATCTCACCTTGTTCTGGTACTTGCCACCTTCTGCAGCTAATTTTTTTAAATTTTTTAAGTTTGTACATTTGACACTCATTGGTAAGTAAAGTAGCAGAGGTTGTATTTATAAAATGTGAATACTTACTTGCAGAGCAAATTTTTATTAAAAGATTATTAATTTGTTGACAGTATCCTTGTAATTGGATTTGTTTGTATTAGTATTGAAATTTACAGATTTGGTCATTTCATTTTTTTTCTTTATTCCCTCGTTTTTCTAATTTAGACAGAGTTTATGCTTAATAGAATATGTAACTGGATTACTTTGGTAAATTTTACAAATCCACATTATTTGACTTCTCTGGGTATGGGGAAGATAGTACTGTGAAGCAGTAGTTTTGTAACTGGCACTGCTTGCTGATGAAACTGATTTAAAAAAAAAAAAAAAAAAAAAAAACCTGAAAATAGTTTTTACCATTTCTGTTTAATGAACCAATACCAAGCTGCCCTTACCTGGAGAAAATAGATCTCAGTTATAATTTTATATTTTATGAACTGCATTTTTATTGTAAATGGATTTTTGTATACTTCAATGTATTTAGGTTAGATATTAAATCCTTATTTGGGGACTGTCTATGAAATGAAGATGATACAGAATTACAATTTGGTTCAGAATTTAGTGTTTTTATAGAAAGCATGGCCCTCACTGTTCATGACCCTAATTGAGTTTGGAATTTCTGTTGCTAAATGAAGCAGTTAAGTGAAATATGACTGCACTGCTTAGAGACAACAGTTCTGGTGGTACAGTTGTTAGTCCAGGACCTCATCCTTCTCCTGCCCTGCTGCTCTAGCCTCCACTTCCTACTGCCCTCACCACCACCACCTGTCTTTTGGTTGTCCTGCATTCTGGTACCTTCCCATGCGACTACTCCTGACCTTCGCTGCTGTCTTTCTCCAGCTGTTGAAGGGGAGCTGCATGAAAGCCAGCAGGTACTTTGGGCATGCCTTACCAGCAGTGGGAGGAAGAATACAGTTGAAGGTGGAGGGCAGAGATTCTAGGACAGAGGTTGGGGGGAGTTCAAGTGCAGTTATAAATGTAGATGGGCTGCTAAGCACCTATATTTTGATCACATGACCCCCAAGGGCGCTGGAACAGTTTTAACTACCATTTGTTCAGTGTCATAATTTTGCTCACTAAATGAATGGTCATCAAAAAGGCACTACCTGCACTGATACTTAGTTTGAAGTATTAGGACTGCTGTTAAATTCTTAAACTATTTGTTTTTAAATAACACTACAATAAAGAAAGTGAGTTATAGTAGACAGTTATAACTGTAACTAGAAAACTATTACAGGTAGTCCTTGACTTACAACAGATCATGTAGTGACTGTTCAAAGTTACAACGGCATTGAAGAAAGTGAATTGTGACCATTTTTCACACAACCATTGTGCCATCCCCCTGGTCACATGATCAAAACTCAGATGCTTGGTAATTGACTCATATTTATGACTGTTGCTGTCTCCCAATACCGTGATCCTCTTTTGTGAATTTCTGACGAGCAAAATCAATGGGGAAGCCAGATTTACTTCAACAAACGTGTGACTAACTTAACAGTTGCAGTGGTTCACTTAACAACTGTGGCAAGACAGGTCATAAAATGGGGCAAAACACATAAATGTCTCACTTAGCAACAGAAATTTTGGGCTCAATTATGGTTGTAAATTGAGGACTACCTATATTCTTAGCAGTTTGCTAGTTACTGTTCAAGCAAACTGCATTATTCTTAGTGCCAGTTGAGATTGTTTTTATCAAACATTGCATGATTCTTTTCAACACAAGCAAAATGCCCAGTTGCACTATAATTTTGCAAAATGGAGTACTTCCCTGATACTGGTTTGTCCTACCAAAATGACAATAACCTCTTTTACTACATAATTGTGATGGTATGATATTTTAACATAATAGTTACATTCATGATGAAAGGTATCATGATTGCATTTTAGTACTTTAAAAATTAAGACAAGGCTACATTATGTAGAATGTCTCTTTTTTTATTGAAAATTTTTATTTTTTCCATTTAAATATTATAAAAATACAATACAATTTTTAAGTAAGATAAATTCATAACCATTGGTGCGACCCGCCCATTCCCCCCAGGCTGCGTCCACCCTTTCTTAAAACATTCCCTACTTCCCTCCTCTTTCTCTCCTCCCCTCCTACTCTTTTCCCCTCCCCCTCTCCTCTCATACCCTACTTCCTCTCTACACCTTCTCTCCTCTCATCCCTATCAAACCCATGAACGCAGCATAAGGGAAGTGCCCGGGCCGCACTCCTATAAACAACCATTATCTATACTACACTTACCCCCCCTCTTACCCTCCCTCCCACCCCCAACCCCCCTCCCTTCACTTCCCAGAGCAGAATACAGGGTTAATAATAACAAAATTTAATAATAAAAGAGAAAAAAGAAAAGAAAAAAGAAAATATCATAATTAACCTTTAACTCCATAACCTATAAGACAATTCTCTATAATATTTGTTATAATATTCATTCATAAAATAAATGAAACTTTTTAATTCCATACTTTTTCTGAATATAACCTATCCATCTTCTCCATACAATGATGTATCTTTCTTGTGTATGATCCTTTAAATAAGCAGAAATTTTTGCCATTTCTGCAAAACTAGATACTTTAAGTATCCATTATGTAGAATGTCTCTTGAGATGGCATAGTATGTTGGTTGCGATAAATGAGAATTTCCATGATGTTAAATTCGTTTTTAAGCAGCTACAAGCTTCTTATTTATTAACTCATTTTTGACAATTAACTATTAGAATGAATTCAACTGATTAAATAATTCTACCAAAAAGAACGAATAGCAGAATGCATTCCATTAATTCAAATACTACCATGTCAGACCAGTTGCAATGAATAAGCGCTTATTATATTATAATTTCATAAAAATTAAAGATGCAATTCATAATATTTATGAAAGCCAGTTTGATGTAGTGGTTAAGGCACCAGGTTAGAAGGTAGACTGAATTCAAATCCTACCATAACCATGAAAGCCAGCTGGGTGTCTTTGCTCCAGTCACTCTTTTTCAAGGGTTGTTGTGGGGAAAATAGGAGGAGGAAGATACATTGGATATGTTCATGCCTTGTTATTTGTAAAAATAATAAAGGTGGGATACAAATAAATGTTTATGATCAGACCAGTTCAAAATGTAAGACTTCAAAATTTAATAATGTATAGTTCCTGTATACTTTTTTGGGTTGTGTCATCAAGATGCCATCTACAAGTTGACTGATGTTCTTCTGTTTGCCCTTCTTCCATCTCTATATTTGCTTCAAATGATGTGGAGATTTTTTTTGGAATAGCTTGATGTGTGTGAATGGCCATCTTGTGTGATAGATCAGTGGTTCTCAACCTTTCTAATGCCGCGACCCCATAATACAGTTCCCCATGTTGTGGTGACCCCCCAACCACTTATACATCACCGGGTGCCATGGGCGTGGCCAAAGAAAAGGGGGAAAAAATGGCGGACAGCCTTGTTTGGTGACCCCCGTGAAATGGTCGTTCGACCCCAAATGGGGTCCCGACCCACAGGTTGAGAACCACTGAGATAGATAGATAGATAGATAGATAGATAGATAGATAGATAGATAGATAGATAGATAGATAGATAGATAGATAGATCTTCTATATCTTAAGAAAAATCAGTATTCAAAGTTATTTTAACTACTTATGGACGACATGGAATATTCTGTCTTTGTAATGTTCTGTCTCCTTCCCAAAACAGTTACGGAAGTATATTGTCACTTTCTGTTCCAGATCTAACATTTCTAGAAATGTACGTATTCACAAGTTGTACAGATTGGCCTGTCGTAAGGAAATATGTACATTGTGAACAGTGCTATTTTGCATACCCTTATTTTACCTGTATAAGGGAAAGCATCATTAAATATTTTCTCTCTGACTTTATTTCCTAGTGTCAATAACTTCTATTTCAGGATGGCTCATTTTAATTAGAACTGGAAAAATGAATTCCACAAATAGAAACAATAAAACCTTTCTTTACTGAGGGGAACAAAATCAGAGGAAGCTGACATCTGTGGTATAGAGCATTGTGGTTGTTTCTGGTACAGTGACATAATGAACATTGAGGGTGGCTCTCAGCGTTCTGCTGATCTGTAAATAACATTACAAAAATGTGTATCTGGCTTATTTACACAAAACCTTATCTTTTTTTTTTAAAATACAGCATCAGAAAAAGCAGCTACTACAGACTTCTTGCGAAGATAGCTTTTTACAATGGCTAGCCAGGTAAGATAATTTGATAGAAATGCAGTTGCATTATTAGCTAATTTGGGGGAAGCACAATCTTGTCCCGAATTCTTGACAAATGGCAAGCTTGAACCCAGTACTCCTTGGGAAGGGATGATGGGTTTTTAGCCATATACTTCCCTCAGATAAATTTCTGACAAATTGTTCTCCCCTGCTGTGAAATCCTTAATCACGCCAACTGAAGCAGCTTGGGGACAGAACAGGAAACTTTGCTTTCTGCACTATTGCACAGTGAGTTCTTGTGGTGGGACTTTCCTATAACACTCACTATTTAGGATGCCTTCATTGGAACTGCTACCATTCATGTAAGTAAAACTTAACAAAAATGTTAAATCTGTATCCCCGAGGTGAGATTTACCATCTGCCTTTGGTTACTGCCTCCTTCCCTTTTCCCATAGAGTTGCCTCTGCTGGCTTTTTTTTATTATTATTTTTCATGTGACACTTTTGTCACTTGCATGTTACTGTTGTGAAAACCAGGCATGAGTTCCTTCGGCTGTGCTTTAGACTTATTCCAGACAATTTCCTTGAGACCGGCCAACAGCCTACAACAGAAGAGCCCCGAGTCTATTTTCTGTGTTTAAATAAACAGAAAGAGTGACCCGGCTCCATATCTTATTCTGCTGCAGGGTCCTTTTGTGAAAGAAATCTTAAATGACGTGCTCAGACAGCCTCTAATGCTTAACCTTTTTTTTAAATGAAGGGAGCCGAGGGAGTCAAAATGTTGGCGTGAAAAGCAGTAGCTCCGATAGCCAGCTTGACTAAGTCAGGGGAATATGGCTTTTCATACAATCCTTTGGCTCTGTTATTTTTGCCAGGCATTTTCCCCAGAGGCTGCTTTCCCTCATGGGAGGCGGAGGGAGAGATGGGACCCCAGGCTTCTTTCAAGGGAAAGGTGAATATGGGGAAATCACCGAGGTGGTGATGGGGAGAGGGAGGGAGGCATTTAATTGAGATGAAATACTGTATAACTGTTTTTCATTCTAGCAGGATACAGTGGGAAAGGCCAAAAAAGAAAGCCTGCCTCTGTGGTGGAGATCCCCCCACAAAAAACGGAAGAAAAAGAGTAAAGCAAGAGCAGGAAGACCAGATTTTACTAGTATTCCAAGCAGGTGAAGAAATCTTGAAACTGACAAGAAAAAAACTGGCTCTTGTCTCTATATAATACCTAAATCAAGTAGTGAGAAGTTAATCAGAACCAGCACACTCAATTGTCCTCAGATTCTTTTTAAAGCTTTGTGAATTGAAAAGCTGCTCATCACATAGCTAAAAAAAACAAATAAAACAATAAAAAGGCAGTTGTACAGAAGTGTTAAATTTAGTTAGCAACTTTCAAAGGTTCAGTGGATATGAACTGAAAATGTGAAATGAAGTAAGTAAAAAAAAAAAAAGCACTAGGCAATTGTTCGACAAGCATCTGGAGAACATCTCAGCGTGATGGCTGCATTTGGCCCTTTGGGGTTGATTACTGCTTCTCAGAAGGTTTCTTAATTTTACCTTCTTGGTGTGGCGTAAAATATGATTTTCTGTTGGACCTTTTTTCTTGAGTACTGAAGGTTTTGCTACATTCTGCATTATATAAACTTCACTTTGGAGGATGCATGCTGAAAATTCACAACAGCCTTGCCAATGCTAGAAAGCCAAGAAGCCTATTAATAGCATCACAGTTGGGATCTGAATTAGAAATGAAGGTCATTGCAAGATACTGGCAAGCATATTTGTTTCCATAAATTAAGTTGTGGAGTTTTATTTAATGTCACAGAAATGAGTGTAATTTCTAATTAGATTCAAACTATTACAAGTTACTGAATATTTGCCAGGAGAATTATTGATAAAGCTATTTGAAGATTAATTGTTACTCAGCCTTCAACTGAATGGAGCATATAGATAGAATGTATGTATTAAATTGGCATTATTTGGTATGTTTGCTGACATATTAAGCTAAAATGTATGTATACATCTGTGTTTACTGTTCGGTTCAAAACAACACTAGTACCTAACATTACAGTGCTTTGGAGAACTGTTTGGTTAATCTGGAATATAAAAGGGATGGTTTTATTGTATATGCTTCTATTACTTGATCACTTTGTCTTTATTTAACAAATTTAGAATTGGGAATATAAAAATACATTTTTGTGTTAGACACACAAGTGTTGAATAACTCATAAAAAATATTTACCAAGTTGATAGGAGTAGAAAGTTTCAAACAGTTCCAATTGTATAAGCAAAACAAATATAGAATTAGTAACTTAAAATGTAGGAAGGGATTTTTTTTTTTAATTTTAAAGGGTTCAGATTAAATTCATTTCCTGGCTAATTTTGAACTGAGAAAGTTGAACCTGTTTAATATTTTAATGACATAGCCATTAGAAAATCTCAAGCTGTAGCTAAATTTGAAAATTCAAAAAAATTCCCAGAAGAAGGTAGTGGCAAATTATTTTTGTATAATTTTAAGAAACTTTATGGATGAATCCATTTACCAGGCCATAACCTTAATGAGCAAATTAAAAGAAAATGCAATTTCATTAAATGGCCCAATAACCTTTAAATTTGTAGTGTTTGGTCATTCTGAAGTTACTGTTGAGAAGCAAGTTTTTTAAATGGTACCTTCTCATAAATATTGGTAGTAATATTTGGATTAAGTGCATTGAGGAAGGCTGTTTTGAGTTATAGAAAACGCAAGGCCAATTATACAATCCATGATCTGCTTGTAACTGAAATTGGCGCTAGCCAAGTTTACCTGCATAGGACTAAGTGGATTCCTTCAGTCTGGTTGCTTTTTTAAAAAAACAAAAGGAATATTGTTCAGACATGACCAGGATATTTTTTTCCTGTGTATGGTGCTAGTGATGCACCATGAATAAGGACAAACAAGTATTGGCTGGATCAATCCTAGGTAGGTATTCTGGGTTATATTCACTGGAAAGAAATCTAGTGGAGACAGGGTTCTGAGGTTTACATTGCAAGATGATTAATCGTGTTTTTTCTTCTAATTTCTTCCAGGCCAGAATTTGTAAGGCAAGAATTTGTTAGGGCAGAATTTACCAGGCCTGAATTTGCAATATTTGTAGGAGAATTAACTCCTGAAGTGGATGACTTTTTGCTGTATGACTATTTTTTTAAAAAGTATCCATCATGTATAGACTGTAAAGTGGCCACAGATCTGCTGGGATATTCCAGGTAGCCCATTTATGAATTAAAATGTGTGTGTGTGTATGCAATACAGATTTTTCAAATCCCCTCAAAACCTAAATATTGTGAGTTTTCTCAAATTTTTTGAAGTCAAGCAGAGATAGTTGAATCAGCATTGTACTGTATTTTTAATATGAGGTGTACTGTGATATATGAATGAAAGATACAGTTTTATTGAAATACATATTTGGGATGTCTTCTTTACATCAGTTAATGCTTTAGCAAGAGGCTCTGCAGACCTACCCCAGTCTGATTTCTTAGGAAAGAAAGATCCTTGACTCCATTTGGTTGAAGCAGGTTCTTTTACAGAAAGATACTTGCTCAAAACAATACAGAAAGTCCCCCGCACATCCCAGCTCTCCTCCCATGACCAGTCCATCTTCAACCAATAAGAATCCGCTTAGGTGTTTTGAAAACACTGAGATGTTTAGAGTAATTTATGTTCTTTCTCAGGGTACACAGTCTTAGTTGCTGGCACAAACTGTTTCTGAGCTCTCCTGCTCCTCATCAAGCTATCTTTCCCCCCTACCAATTTTCCCATCACGTACACATGCAGTTTGATTGCCCATTTGTTCCCACCCCATGTTCCCCTCCTCCCCCCAGCCTTTGATGGCAGTATGCGTGGCAAACCTGAGAGGCTTTCTTTTTAGAACTCGGATGAGATAATTTTATAACTTAATGCAAAATGCGTAAGAGAATAGATTCTCGGTATTTGAAATGGTTTGAATATATTGTAGAAATGGGCACATGTTACTCAGGATCAGGTACAATTAAATGGTATTTTTTGTTTATCGGTAATAGGAAATTTCCTTTAGTAGAATTAATGTGCTATTTAAATGCTATTTATCTACATAGCCATTAGCAGTGCAGTGAAAATATAATTGGTAGTAAAATATTGTGTGTGTTTTTTTAGCAGTATTACTAAAGTTTGTGTTTTAAAACTCCTCAGGGGTTATGGCTTTGTCAGATTTTCTGATGAAGGTGATATGATGAGAGCACTGCAAGATTGTCAGAATGCACCTGGTCTAGGTGGAAAACGAATTCGATTGACTTTAGGAATTTCTAAAAGGTAGTTGATGCAAATTAACAAATCTTTTGGGTTTCGAATCTCTTATGAAATTGTAATTTGTGTCTGATTGCAAAAGGAGTTTGATTTCTTAAAAATAATGTTTTTCAAAATGTTTTGCTTTCCTTTTCTATTAATACAGTTGTTATGAAACAAGTCAGTACATAGGCAGGTCAGCTTCTGGTTTTGTTTAAAAAGTACTGAATTAATACACTTTAATTCTTTATAAAATTACATTGTGTCAATGCATGCATGCAAGTAATCAGGGTTTATAACTTGTTCCATTAGGGCAGTGGTTCTCAATCTTTTTAATGCCGCGACCCCCCCCCCAACTGGTCGTAAGTCGAGGACTACTCAACTGGTGCAGCACCATTTGCAGAATGGGACTTTTGGTGGGCTCAGCAGGGCAGAGACAGCCTGGACAATTCCTATTGGCTTTTGAAAGAGAGTCTATTCTATTGGCTTTCAAAAGCCAATAGAATAAAAAGGAGTAGCACAGCTAAGGAAATGGGGGGGGGAAATGGCGGACTGCGTTGTTTGGCGACCCCCGTGAAATGGTCGTTCGACCCCGAATGCGGTCCCGACCCACAGGTTGAGAACCACTGCATTAGGGGTTTGGATGTTTTAAGTTGCTCTACTGCCACTATGATTCCCTTCTCTTCTTTAATGATATTGATATCTATCTGAATTTCTTTGCTTGCTTATTTTTATTCTGATTGGATGAAAATTAAAATGTAGTAGTGTTACATTTTTATATATATATTATACATATGAGTTTTCAAACTTCGTTATTCCCTTTTAATGGTCACAATAATTTTAAACTAATTCTATGATTACCTTTTACATTTAGGAAACAATGAATACCTAAACAAAATATAAAGCCCTTTTTGTCCCCAAAATTCAATGAATACTTTTCATTTAAGAAAAAAATACAGCATATAACTATAGTTCTAAAACACTCTGCTGCTGCATTCCAAGGCACCACAGCAAATTCCAAGGGTCTTGAGGGATATTTTAATAAACAGAATTCTTAGTTTGCTGTGGCATCCCAAGATGCTGCAATGCACAATTTGGAAACCTTTAGAGGTACTGTGGATCAAGAAAGTTTGGGAACTTCTTGTATAATGTTTTTCACGATGTATTCTCTTCAATATGTAATTTTATTTGCATTTAGTAGTTTTGTTTATGTGTGTGCAAGCAAAGTTGACTGAAAGTATATGGAAACAGAGAGAGTAGGAGTTTTGCTATTTGAAGTAACAGTAGTGATATCTGTAGCAGCTTTTTTTTTAAGGATTTTCAATGTTTTTACTAGACTTGCCCTATTCAGTTGTAAACAGTGCTCTTAAGAAATTCTAACTTAATATTTTCCTTTTGTGTTTTAGACTGAAAGCAGAATTTCAAAGGTACCAGCCCTATAGTTATAATGACTATTACCAAGACTATCAAAACTATTACCGCCAGTACAATTATGATAGAAATGAACGCTATGACCGATTTGATCGCTATGATCGTTTTGACCGTTTTGATCGAGGCAGCCGCTTTGGTGATCGTTTTTCTGAACGTTACCCTGAGCATTTTGGTGATCGTTTTCCTGAACGTTATGCTGAGCGATTTGGTTCTCGTTTTGGTGAACGCTATGACTATCCTGAGTATGGAGATTATCCTGAATATGCAGATTATAATGCTGACTACAGTGATTATAATTATACTTACGCATCTTATGAAAGGATGCAGCCTACTGGAACTGTGGGACAACAAGCAATGAATCCAGCTTTATTTCAGGTATTCACATAAATCAAATTAGAGTTTATGACCCTTTGCCTTTCAGACCTCTTGGAGTTGTACTACTTGAAAATTACAAGTTCTGAAGTTTAGTATTTCTGGAAATGCCAAGTTCCTAAGTATTTTCTTTTTTTAACGCTTTAAATGTGCTGGCTGCTTTTCAGTGTCTTCAACTGCAATAAATTAAATTTTAAAATGGAGATATTGAAGAGCTTCTGGATAAATAGTTCTTAGGCCTGTATTTCTGTAAGATGTTTGAATTTCAAAGACACCTGAAGTGCTTTCTCATGTGATAAGACTTTACAGTGGAACTTAAACCCACAACATGTATTTACAAATCTAAATTCTTTCTTGTATATTTCTTCCCCCCCCCACCTTCCAAATATGTTTATTGCTGGTTGCTTTAATGTTGCTGTGTTCCTAAGCGTGATTTGGAGTTTTTTGTTTAAAATAAACTATGTCAGGCTTTTAAAGTAGGTTGGATCCATAATCTCTGCCTCGAAAGCTTTTAAAGAAGTAAATCAGAATTCTTTTTTGTCTACACCCTGTACCATGTAAAGTGAGAAGGCAGGATTAACGGAAAATAAAAGTGAAATGCCTCTGAATAGGTAGGAGGCAAGAAGAGCATATAAGTCAAGAGATGTGCATATATGTATAATTGTCCCCTCTCCGTTGAAAGAGTGTAAATGAATGTGTATGGGACTTGTCTTCTTAACTATAAAAAGTACATTTTTTAAAGAAATGATAATTTTTTCTTTTTCTTTTTTTTTCAGGATAGCTGTGGTATGATTTTAAATGATGATCTAATAACAGAAGGTAATGTTGATATTAGTAGTATTGCCATATAGAATTAGATCATCAAATAATTTCTCTGATAAGATCTTTGAAAATCTAGTAATCTGAAGAATATCTTTGAAATGTTGATAACATAAAAATAAGCACGTGGATTGAGCAGATATTGTAGGTTGCCACGTGATGCCTGAGTTTACATGGCATACTAGCATAAAGTTACTTGATTTCACTTCATTGTAAATTCAGCTATTTTGGCATAAGCCAGAGATAATTGTTTATCTTGTAAAAGCCTACTTATTTCAGTAAAATGTGGATAGTTGACTTATGCTTAATGCAGTATAAAACCAATTTTCCTCTGAAATGAGCTAGCCTGATGTTTTTCTGGGTAATTTGTGCTTACAGGTAGTCTTTGCTTAGTGTCTTCTTATGCAGCCACCATTCAAAGTTACAATGGCACTGAATGAGGAGGATATAAATCCTTGTAGTTACAACCCTCATAGTGTCCATACTGTCACGTGGTCACAGTTCAGATACTTGGCAACCAGCTTGCAGTTACAATGTTGCAGTATCCCACGATCGCCATTTGTGATTTTAACTGCCAGCTTCCCAAAAGCAAAGTCAGTGGGAAAGCTAGCAGAATGTCACAAAGGGTGATTGTGTGACCATGGAATGCTGCAACTGTGTCAGATTCACTTTATGATGACAACTGAGGCTGTTATAACTGTCATAAATTGGCACAATCACATGACATATTGTAATGCATTTCCTAATCCCGGTTGCCATCCCCAAGCAAGGACTACTTGTATTTACTTAATAAACTATATTAACAATTAAGAATATATAAACAGTGTGGCTTGCTTTCTCCTTGAATGCTCTTGGCCTGTTTCAGGATGTGCCAGATCTGTATGTTCTTTATTGGTTCATGTGTTTCTGAAACAAGCACCATATTTTCCGGCGTATAAGACGACTTTCTAAAGCAGTGGTTCTCAACCTTTTTAATGCCACGACCCCCAACTGGTCGTAAGTCAAGGACTACTCAACCGGTCGTAAGTCAAGGACTACTCAACTGATGCAGCATCGTTTGCAGACTGGGACTTTTGGCGGGCTCAGCAGGGCAGAGACAGCCTGGACAATTCCTATTGGCTTTTGAAAGCCAATAGAATTAGACTCTATTCAAGAGAGTCTATTCTATTGGCTTTCAAAAGCCAATAGAATAAGAGGGAGTAGCACAGCTAAGGAAAAGGGGGGGGGGAATGGCGGAAAAAACGGCAGACTGCGTTGTTTGGTGACCCCCGTGAAATGGCCGTTCGACCCCAAATGGGGTCCCGACCCACAGGTTGAGAACCACTGTTCTAAAGCATTCAAATCGGTGCCGAAGTCAGGGGAAATTACAGTAGTTTCCAGCTTATAAGATGACTTTCTAGGCATGCAACTCGGCGCTGAAGTCGGGGGTCATCTTATACACCGAGTCGTCCTATACGCCAGAAAATACAGTAGTTGTATTTTGGGTGTTCTTTGCTCCAGGCAGTATGTTTCCAACAAGTCATAAAACATCCTCAATTGCATAGATTAACACAGGAAGGAAGGAAGGAAGGAAGGAAGGAAGGAAGGAAGGAAGGAAGGAAGGAAGGAAGGAAGGAAAAATGTAATGTTCTAGAGGAACTATCTCATTTTGCACATTAAAAAAATACTTCAGAAACATTTCATTCTCCATTAGCTACACAATATTTGTTTTACAATTTAGGTTTCCAAGAGTAAGATTCATTATCCTTTACAGCCATTGATAGTGGTCCAAGTAACACTGCATAGAGCCCACTAAGGGCTTTTGGGGGGGGGGGGAAGTAATAACAGTATAATCAAAACCAATCCATTTTTGAAATTTGAACTGGAGCAGGGAGATGGTTACTGTATTGCATTAGTTACAGTCCACCTTTTCTGTTAAATATGTGCATGCTGAATCTCCTTCAAATCATGGGGGATAGGGAGGCAATTTTGGATTTCTGGAAATAAGTCTTCTGAATGGGAAGCACTCTTAAGATGTTCTACACATAATATTTTGGAAGAAATAGACCTATTTCATAGCAGAACCATCTTGGGAGAACCTTAAACTACTTCATGTTTGAAGATTTATTTCTGAAAATTACTGAAATACCCTCTGGAAGTACATGATTTAGAAGAAAATTGAAAATTTGGTTGCTGGATCAAAAAAAAATGCACATTGTTAACATGACGAACAGGATAACAAACTAATTAGAAATCGCTTTAGATCAGAATATTTTCAGGGCACAAGAACTGTTTTTAGATTTCTCATTCTTTTCTCCATGATCTCATAATTAAAAATGTTCCTAAATACATTGTTTTTAGCGGAAGTTGCCCGATTAGTCTTTAGCAACAAAAACAACAAAATCTAACAGTGCCTTAAAAAGTGAATAAGTTATTATTAAGTGATAATAAATTTGTGTTTCAGGTACCCCTTGTTTCTTTGTTGAATATATTCAGTATGTTTTGGTACTTAAAATGGAACAAAGAATTTGGTAATCTTCAGTTGATTTGGACTACAATTCTCATAACTGGCCATGTTCATTACATAGTCTATTGCTTATAACATCTTAAGGGTGTCAGAATGTTTATATTATATTTAAAGGTTTTTTTTAATGTAGCAATTCTGCCAGTGTTTTGCTTACTGACTTTTGTTTATTTGAATAGATCCACAACTCAACATAGATGTTCATAGAATGAACAGAGAATTTATGGTGAGAAGTGAAGAACTTTTTGACACACTTATGAGCTGTCATTGGCAACCTCTGGACACAGTCACTTCCGAGATCCCTACTGCTTACTAAAAGTGTCTTATGTTAACACCATAGCATGACTATTTTGACCAAGGTGCTAAATTGACATTTCTTCTACATTATTTTAGATCCTAAATTTTAAAGCACAGTGTTGGATTATTATTATTTTTTTTTTTTTGCAATGCTTTGATGGCCTTCGTAATTTTGTTCATCAGTATCTTGAAATCATGTAAATATTCTGGAAATGTAAAGAGTTCAAATATGGACTTGCTTATGTAAATAATAAAAACTTTGTTTCTGCAAATATGCTTGTAAAAACCTATTCTTTTACCATAAAGGATATGCTAAGTACTAGATCTTCAGTGGTGCATTAACTTAGTTGATTTCCATTGGAGGTGGAATTAAATTAGGTGGAAATTTTGATTCATCTGGCAAGTTGACATCATGCAAGACAATATATGAACAAAAAATCCATTTATTGGTATCTGATATCTTGCTTATGGTCATTTTATTAAAATACTCATTTCAAGAGGAAGTAACTTCAGTGTCTGAAAATGCATTTTTATTGGGTTGTACTTACAAACGTTTCAGAAATGGCAATGGTGGTATAAATGGCTTCAGCATGCAACATTACAAATTTTAACAGTGAATTAGTCTAGTAATCCTTGACTCTAAACCTTATATTTTTTCTAGTGATATAACTATAATGTTTCATCTAAAAATCTAAATTATCTTGTAGACAACATCAAGTACAAAGTTGCTATTCTACCTGCTTCTCCTCAAAACCCATTTTTAATTTATAAATAATACTGCATAGTGCAACTGGTTCTATGAGAATTTATAATTGCAATTGTGTATTTGTAGCTAAGAGACTACGTCCAGGGTCTTAGAAGAGTTGTGGAATAAATTGAGGGAATGCTATACTATGTTCAGCTGCTGGAAGAAAGTATACAAATCAAACAAATCCTAAGTGGCACAGGTTCAGGTTACCTACCCTTTTCCTAAGGACATCTATCTATCTTACTATGTCAGATAGGGTGGACATGCTCCTAGTCCCTTTCCCTAAATTATGCCTTATGGCAGTTAAGTTAGGAAGAATTTCCCTTTCTGTGGCAATGATGGTTATCAGTCTCTAAAAACTAAATAATGCCACTATCAAAACCGAAATCTACAGATCTCAGAAAAATTCTCTGATGCTGTTGAAGTCTACAAAGCTGAAAGTCTACAAATAGTAAAAAAAACCCATAATGCTGAATTAGTATAGAAATTGAGAAAACAAAACTCTTAACTCTTCCCATGACTGATCATCTGACAAAATTAGTCCCCCCCAAAAGACATGCAATACTCTGGGAGGTAGCAAACCAGGGTAAAAGCAAAAGATTTCTAGATCAGTAGTGGTGAACCTACGGCACGCGTGCCAGAGGCGGCACTCAGCCCTCTGGGCACACGCGCCATGCCCCAGAAATGGCAACCGTCCCTCTTCAACGAGCAGCCCGCTAACTCACCGAGGTCCCACATGGCCAGATGCATCCCAGCACCCATGCACTGACTGGCCTCTGTGTGCAGCGGCTGATGGTGGCAGGCAGCAGCCGCCCCAGCCCCCGCCTCATCTTGCCCTGTGACAATGGTACCCTCACCCTCCCTCGCCTTGCCTTGCCTCACCCAGCAGGATAAACCTGCCAGAGACCCCCTGGATCTCCCCCAACCCTGCCCGAACCCCACAGGCATCCCTCCCCATGAACAACATTGAGGTGATCATGCCCACCTTGGCTACACCCATCCAATTTGCCATGACCACCACAGCCATGTCTACCCAGTGGGCCATGCCCACCTGGCACCCAGCGATAAGTGGGTTTGGGGTTGCAGTTTGGACACTCGGTCTCTAAAAGGTTTGCCATCACTGCTCTAGATCATTCTTGTATTCTCCAGTATCAGAGAACATAAGCTCACATAAAACCTGAACAAGAATAGTGTGCATGGGAGTATACTAAGCAGAAACCATTATTATAGAAAACAATGCTGCCTATGGTTTGAATGATCCAGCACGCTGTTGGAAACAAGCTCTGAATAAATGGGGCAAAAATTGGTTTTAATGAGATGTGTTGTTTGAAGAAAAAGAAAGTACAGGAAGGTTGGAATGTGCAAATGGCAGATTTACATGAAAACATTACCCATTTACAGAAGTTTAACTGATGTAAACAGTCTAAAGGTATGTAGGTCATGAAGCACAAACCATGATTCTGTGTAGAATAGATGAAGCAGAAGAAATATTGCATGCTTGGAATGTCTGAGCTAAAGTCCTGATTATAGGTGTACATATAGATATACAAATGTGTGTGTATGTATGTATATATATTATATATATATAAAACTCAGCCATTAAACATAGAAATTGTACAGGACCAATAAGCAGTTCTAAATAACCACATATATCACTACAAACTTGAGCACAAAAGTTTACAATTACTTGAAGAATATAAGAGTAAAAGATGGATGATGAGTCCTAGAATTCTCTACTCAGCAAATCTGGAAGGAAGAATCCAAGTTGGGAAAAGCTGGATAGCAATCGGACTTGGTGGAGGATGACCTGCCATTTGTATGGCTGGTTCATCAGGTCTTCTGGTTATCAGTGAGCAACTAGTTTTTGTAAAAAAAAAAAATTATACAGGTAGTCCTCTATTTACAACCACAATTGAACCCAAAATCTCTGTTGCTAAGCGAGATAGCCATTAAGTGAATTTTGCCCCATTTTGCGTCCTTTCTTGCCACAGCTGTTAACGGAATCATCACAGTTGTAAAGTTAAAAACACTCTTATTAAGTGAATCTGGCTTCCCCGTTGACTTTGCTGTCAGAAGGTCGCAAAAGGTAATCACATGATTCCAGGATACTGCAACTGTGATAAATATGATGAGTGTCTGAATTTTGATCATGTGATCCTGGGATGCTGCAGTGTGAAAAATGGTAAGTCGTTTTTATTTTCAGTGCCATTGTAACTTTGAAGGGTTACTATATGAACTATTGTAAGTTGAGGACTAATTGTAGTTAAGTTTCTTCTACAGTGAGCTACTCATCAGATTTATTGTCCCAAAGGCCATTAGTCCTCCATGTCTGTTTTGCATCCAATGGGAAAATGGTGGTATATCTCAAAGAAGTGGATGTGGTTTTGTGATCTGATTACCAGTTTCTGCATTAAGTATCATTCTTTTTTTGTATGCATGGCTCAATTTTCGCGACACATATTAATTGCCTGTCACCCATGCCCACCCTGACCACGCCACCATAGCCATGCCCACTGAGCCATATCCACCCAGTGGGCCACACCCACTCAGCACCCGGCAATACATAAGTGGGTTTTGGGTTGCAGTTTGGGCACTCATTCTCTAAAAGTTTCGCCATCGCTGACCTATATGGTATGATCTAAAGTGAGAAATTCATGCAAGGCAATCAATAAATTGAGGTAGTTATGTGAATGGAAGTGGCCCAAAATTTCTCCAAACAAGCCACTGACTGATCAAATTATGAAAACCTTTAAAATTATCTTACTTTAAAAAAAATAATATTGACTGTTCAATAAAGCCATGAGATTGCATGTTGTTTGTTTATATAGAATATTGGTATTATAGAACTTTGATGAATCTCAGATCATGTTATAGATCACAGTACTACAGAATTATGGCTAGTTCTAAACGGTTCATAGAATCTCAATTGTGGTTTTGTTAATATGTAATATTACCTTCAGGACACATTTAGATACTAGATCATCTCTCCAAACTATACCTCTTGCAGTAATATTATAAAAAAAATCCCTAGTAAATGTACTCAGTGTGATAATATTAGAAGAAATCAATAGAACATGAGTGCTCTTTGATAAAGAGCACTAAGCTACTTTTAGATAAAGATATTTATCTTCCTTCATACTTTCTTAAATATATCACTTTCTAAGCAATTCTTCCAACAGAAGATTGGAATGTGAACAAAAAATTGTTTCATTCTGAAACAATTTCAGTCCAAAACAGTCATTGCAGGTACCCAGGTTTTGACTGAAACAAGATTCCGGAGTCCCAAAGGTGCTTTTTCCAAAAGGCAACTGGATTTTGTTGTTTTCTCGTTTTTGTTTTTTTTTAAAAAAACGGTTTCACTTCTCATCTTTTTCAATTCTTGTCCATAGATAAGATTCCAGAGTGTATTTACAGGGCAAATGGGGCCATTCTATCATTCCCTTTCCTACTTTTCATGGTTTTTGTGCCAGCCTAACTACTCCACCATCTTTCCTCCCTTTCTACCTTCCTCACTGTGGCTACTAATATCCTCACATAGTAGAATCTCATTGATTGGCCTGTCCATCCCTGCTACCTTCCCAGCTTCATCCTTCTGTTGTTGCTCCCATAGCTGTTCTCCTGACTTGGGCTATCCCCATAGTTTAAAGTTTAAACCAACCGCTTTGGTCAGATTGTTGCAAATCGGAAGTTAAATTCTTCCTGGGATGTGCAGCAAGCTCAGGTTGAGCAAGGAGCTCATGATCCTCAGCAGTACGCTTGGGCTGCTTGCCTTAGGAATAAGGCCCATCCAGCACACCTTCCCAGCTGGAGAAAAAGGCGGAACTGGAACCAAACTGATTGCTGCCTAATTTAGGTAATAATTCAATGCTTATGTCTGCATGCTTTCCCATCAAGGAATCTCATCAGCGTTGGCTTTTTTCCACTCTTGCCATAGTACTGCAACATTCGCTGCTCTAAAATACTGTAATGCCTTTCAGCCCGACTGAAAACAAAACAACCCCATTTCATTTCCCAAACACATAACCATCTATGCACAGACCAGGCGTTCTATGCAAAGAACCTTTGTGGAAGGAGTCATTTGCCCATCTTTATCGCTTAATCGTTAGAAAAATAGCTGCGAGTTAGAGAATTTCTTATCACACTAGCAAACACTAACTCCTATCACCGCAATCAAAAGCATTTAGATAAACGATCCCTCCGTTTTTAATCTACTAGGTAAGTAAACCACTAGGATAATAAAGATCTTCAAATGTATTGGACAGATAGTTTCAAAGAGGGCCGATTACGTCTCTAGCTGGAGTTAAGGGCTCTGTTCCTAAGAGTAACAGCACCGGGGATCTTTGCAAGGCTGATGAAGAAACAAAAAACGTTCAGTGGCTTTTAGTTTCAGAATATTAAGCGCCAAGCTCTCCTACAGAACGCATCGCGAGATTACGTCACTGGCGCCCAGTGCTTCATTGGTAATCGCAGAACTCGGGTTGATAGCTCTGTTTCTGCGCAGCCTCTCCCAAAAACTACATTTCCCACTAGAGCTTTGGACTTCAACGCAGGATGATGCACCAGATGAGTCGCTGCTTGGTGACGAAAATCTGTGCGGATGCGTGCCCTCTGGTTGGTTGGGAGAGAAGGAAGGAGGGGGAAACCTCGAACAAGCTAAAGCTAGACGGTGACGGGGAGGGAGGGGGGGAAAGGGAGGAGAAAGTGGGGCGGTAGGGACGGATTCGGCGCGCGCGCGCGCCAGCCAAACCTAAAAGAAGGCATCCTGTGAGGGCGCGAGGCCGGCTGCGTGGTGCGAGGCATCGCCATAGAGACAGTGACAGCACAGAACGGGATTGGGGGCGAGAGGAAGAGGAGGAGGAGGAGGAGGGAGAGAAGGGAGCCCGCGCGGCGGGGGCCGGGTCGGGCCGGGCCAGGCCGGGCCTTGCCTCTGTTTGCGCCGCGCGCCGAGGGTGGGTGGGAGACTTGAATAAGTACCAACATGGATTCAGGGGAAAGTGGAGGCGGTAGGAGCGGCGGAAAGATCCGGACGCGACGGTATCATCTGGCAGCGGCCTCCTCGAAGCCTTACCCAAGAAACAAGCAGGTGAGAGGCTACGGCGGGAGAATGGAATCCGTGGGGACGGCGGTAAGGGAGAAGGAGGGAGAGGAAGCCACCGCCAGCCCCCGGAACTGCCGGGAAAACTCACTCACGCGCTTTCCCCTGCCTGCGCAGGGCCGGGGGGTGAAGTGGGGGGGGGGGAGGAAGTCGGCCTGAGCGGGGAGTCCAGGCCACGTTCTGGCTAGACGGGCTGCGAGCCCCGGGAGAGATCGGGTTTTTCTTTCCCTCAGTGGGAGACTGGGGAGAAAAAGCCCCGGAGCGAGCGGCTGTGTGTATGTGTGTGTGAGAGAAGAGAGAGATCGTGAAGGAAACAATTAGAATTGTTAATAGTTCTACGCCGTGCTATGGAACGTAAAGCCAGGGAATGGAGGAAACTTGAGGGAAAGGGATTCCCCTCAGGGTTATGGGCTAACTCGAAAGGGAGAGACAAAAAAATAGGCCTCCTCGCCATCACTTTTTCCCCGCTTTTCTGTGGATTTGACTCGCTTTTAGAGGCGGTCGAGACTAGTATCATCTTCCCCTTTGCACTGTTTTTTTTTTTGCACGTGGTATAGGGCAAAAACGTGCGTTTCGTACACACTTATCGCGGAATTGGTTTGATTTCATTGGTAGGAGTTTTTTTTTAAAAAATAAATTAATCTGATCAAGATAGTTCTATAAAAAGAAGAGGCAGCCTAGTGATTGTAATCTATGAAGTAGGTTTTGCTTTTCGATTTAATGAAAGCAAACTGGTTTTATACCATTTTTAAAAGATTGGAGAGCGTAAGCCGGCTTTGCATGATTTGAAACTTCCGGTATTCCAGCATATCCAAAAACAAATTAAATTCAAATAAATGTGATAGATCTGTTGTAAAATTTATTCTGAGTTATTTTTATTTTGTTAAACTATATGGACAACATGACATTTATTGTCTTGACAAATGAACAATACTGATTTATAAACTAGAGCTATTTATTGTGTGGCGGTAACCTAATTGAAACATTTAACCTGATTTAACAAAAATAAGGGAGGCTGTGAGTTTAATTGTGAGGCCTGTGCTATTCTATTTCAACTTTGTTTTTAAAAAATGTGACACTGACATGAGTAAATTAAATAATCATGTAAAAGATTAAAAATCATATACTATAAAGAGTTTGGTAAGAGAGGCTTTTTTTCAGGATTCCAATTACTTAGAAAGAGCATATGTCTTCCATTGCAATTGTTTGCTTTATTGCCATTATTTAATGCATTTAATCCTCAGAATCTGACTACTGTATTACTTCTTTATATATATTTTTGTCAATGCACACATGCTATTTATTATAATTATGTAGCTTATGTAATGAATAGTATATTAGCGTATTGGAAGTATCAGAGCTCAACAGTACAACTCATGCTTGCATGCAACGTCCTAAATTCAGTTTTCTGGTGTTTCTAAGTAGGTTTGGAAAAAAAATCTCACCTAAAGCCTTGGAAAGCTAATAACTTGTCAGAAGTGCTGGACTAGATTGACAGGTTGTTAGCTTGATTTGATATGAGACAGCTTTTTCTGTTCCTGTCATTATAATTCCTGAAATCTTTATTCTGTATACAACAGTAAACAGTGTGTGCCTGTTATGCAGGTTTTTTAAAGTGATCTATTTTAAACTAATGTTTGGTTTGAAGTCTGTAGGATTTTTTCTGAATTTTATGAACAGTAATTTCAAATGTTATCTTTATTATTTATGTTACCTTTATTGTGAGGAAAACAAATTCATGAATACAGGTCGCCTTCAACTTACAGCAATTCATTTAGTGACTGTTCAAATTACAACGACAATGAAAAAAGTGACCGTTTTCCACACTTATGATCATTGGTCAAATACTTGGCAACTGAATCATATTTATGAGGGTTGCAGTGTCCTGGGGTTATGTGATCACCTTTTGTGACCTTCTGACAAGCAAAATCTGTGGAAGCCAGATTCACTTAACAACCTTGTTACTAATCAGCTGCAGTGATTCACTTAACAACTGTGACAAGAAAGGTCATAAAATGGGGCAAAATTCAGCAACAGAAAATTTGGGCTCAGTTGTGTTCGTAACTTGAGGACTGCCTGTACATTTTTGCACCTTTCCAGAGAAAAAAAATCCCATTATTTATTCCATTTGTTGTTGTTGTTGTTAGTTGCAAAGTCGTGTCCGACCCATCGTGACCCATGGATAATGTTCTTCCAGGTCTTCCTGTCCTCTACCATCTTCTGGAGTCCATTTAAGCTCACTCCTACTGCTTCAGTGACTCCATCCAGCCACCTCATTCTCTGTTGTCCCTTTCTTCTATTGCCCTCAATCTTTCCCAGCATTAGACTCTTCTCCAGTGAGTCTTTCCTTCTCATTAGGTGGCCAAAGTATTTGAGTTTCAACTTCAGGATCTGGCCTTCTAAAGAGCAGTCGGGATTGATCTCTTCTAGGACTGACCGGTTTGAACGCCTTGCAGTCCAAGGGACTCGCAGGAGTCTTCTTCAGCACCATAGTTCAAAGGCCTCAATTCTTTGGCGCTCAGCCGTTCTTATGATCTAACTTTCACATCCATACAATTTATTCCATAGAATTATCTTATTTTCAGAATAAATCGTTTCAAAACGCATAACATTTTTTTAAATACAAGGGCAATGACCATGATGTAAATGAATATTTCTTACATGTTAATTATTAAATATAGATAGCAGAAAAAATGCTATATAGAGTCTGCTACAAACACTAGAAATACTGTGTTTCCTCCTATGAGGTTTAATTTGGGTCTCTTGAAGATACAGTGAGAGAAAAAATTATTTGATCCCCTGCTGATTTTGTATATTTGCACACTGACAAAGAAATGATCAGTCTATAATTTTAATGGTAGGTTTATTTTAACGGTGAGAGACAGAATAACAACAAAAAAATCCAGAAAACGCATTCCAAAAAAGTTATAAATTGATTTGCATTTTAATGAGTGAAAGAAGTATTTAATCCCCTATCAATCAGCAAGATTTCTGGCTCCCAGGTATCTTTTATACAGGTAATGAGCTGAGATTAGGAGCACTCTCTTAAGGGAGTGTTCCTAATCTCAGCTTGTCTATATAAAAGACACCTGTCCATAGAGCAATCAATCAATCAGATTCCAAACTCTCCACCAAGACCAAGAGCTGTCCAAGGATGTCAGGGACAAGATTGTAGACCTACACAAGGCTGGATTGTGCTACAAAACTATCGCCAAGCAGCTTGGTGAGAAGATGACAACAGTTGGTGTGATTATTTGCCAATGGAAGAAACACAAAATAACTGTCAATCTCCCTCGGTCTGAGGCTCCATGCAAGATCTCACCTCGTGGAGTGTCAGTGATCTCAAGGCAGCTGGGACCATAGTCACCAAGAAAACAATTGGTAACACACTATACTGTGAAAGACTGAGATCCTGCAGTGCCCTCAAGGTCCCCCTGCTCAAGAAAGCACATGTACAGGCCCGTCTGAAGTTTACCAATGAACATTTGAATGATTGAGAGGAGAACTAGGTGAAAGTGTTGTGGTCAGATGAGACCAAAATCAAGCTCTTTGGCAACAATTCAACTCACCATGTTTGGAAGAGGAGGAATTCTGTCTCTGACCCCAAAAACACCATCCTCACTGTCAAATGTGGAGGTAGAAACATTATGCTGTGGGGGTATTTTTCTGCTAAGGGGACAGGACAACTTCACTGCATCAAAGGGACGATGGACGGGGCCATGTACCGTCAAATCTTGGGTGAAAACCTCCTTCCCTCAGCCAAGGCATTGAAAATGGGTCATGGATGGGTATTTCAGCATGGCAATGACCCAAAACACACGGCCAAGGCAACAAAGGAGTGGCTCAAGAAGAAGCACATTAAGGTCCTGGAGTGGCCTAGCCAGTCTCCAGACCTTAATCCCATAGAAAATATTTGGAGGGAGCTGAAGGTTCGAGCTGCCAAACGTCAGCATCGAAACATTAATGACTTGGAAAGGATCTGCAAAGAGGAATGGGACAAAATCCCTCCTGAGATGTGCGCAAACCTGGTGGCCAACTACAAGAAACATCTAACCTTTGTGATTGCCAACAAGGGTTTTGCCACCAAATACTAAGTCATATTTTGCGAAGGGGTCAAATACTTATTTCACTCATTAAAATGCAAGTCAATTTATAACTTTATTGAAATGCGTTTTTCTGTAATTTTTTGTTGTTAATCTGTCTCTCACTGTTAAAGTAAACCTACCATTAAAATTATAGACTGATCATTTCTTTGTCAGTGGGCAAACATACAAAATCAGGGGATCAAATAATTTTTCCCCTCACTGTAGTATGATATATTAGTCAGTTCCAATGAACCCAAAGTCAAATTAAATATGTACATACAATTTTATAGAATTTGATGGATTTGCATCTATTTCATGGGAAGTTTAGATTGTCTTCTTTGACATTGATCCAATGTATTTCTTTAAAGCCAGTTGGTTTTAACTTAATGAGAGTGGTATTTATTTCCTATATGTATCTGTAACATATTTATATATTTTTGCTAAAATGTAGTGAAAATGGTCAGCATTCAACTGGGAAGGTCTAGGTGAAGAAAGGCCATCAGTATGTTTGTTACACATCTAAAAATGCTTTTTGGATTTCACTCCAGGATACAAAAATCATCTCAAGGAAACCGGCCTGCACGTAACTGCAAGATAGTAGCATGCCAATCTTGGTATATATAGGCAGTAGACTCTTCCTTATAATCCATGAATGACTGACCAAGTCTCAACAGGAATGGAGACGTGTCAAATACTCTGATCTGTAGTAGTTAGCATATTTTCTGAAATTAGTAAAAGATCTTCCTGGTCATAGGGATCCCTAAGGTATCCAGTAACTATCAGAACATCTCTCAACTACATATTTATCCTTTCAGTAGGAATTTCAATCACATTTAAAACAAACTCCCAAAACCTGCACACAGGATCTCATTCTCAGATTCACTCTCGGTTTATTGTGTATCCTGCTCATTATTTCCTCCAGAGGCTTAGTTCAGGAGTTACATCACTTTGGCAATTACTTTGGAGAAGGATAGCTGAGTGTCATCAGTATATTCATTTCACCTAGTCCTAAAATTCCAGATAACTCCCTCCGGTTAATTTTATAGATGTTAGGTATCCTTGGGTAATAAAATAGTGCCTTCTGGTACTCCCAGTAGGATGCAAAGGCTTAGACACTATTGAGAGAAATTTCGTGGAAGTAGAAGTCAAGCATATTGTAGCAGGGCGTCACCAACTAACAAATTATCTAGGATTGTTATTACAATTTGTACAGAGTAAAAACACAGAAAACATAATTATATTAATAAAGACAAAGGAGCATAAAGGTAATAGAACTAGGCAATAATAATTAAAAAACCTCATACGCTACTTGGAAGGACTTGAATCGCCCTAACCAAAAACCTGGCCACAGGGGTAGATCTTTAAGACCTTCTGAAACACCAGCATGATGGAGGCCTGCTCCAAAATCCAAATCTCAGAGGGAACCTCATTCCAGAGGGCATGTGCAGTGACAGAGGAGGTGTACTTTCAAGATCCTGATAGATGGCATTGTTTAGAGAGGAACACAGAGCACATCAACTTTGTTATATCAAATGGCCAGATGGATATTATGGGAGATAGGTAGGTCCTCAACTTATCAGGCCTTATGTCACATAGGCTCTTAGAGAAAATAACCTGGAAGCAAGCTTGCAACTCATGCAGCTTCGGAAGTAGGAGTGTTGCACAGGCAGTCCAAGGCATGCTCATTGCTGCATTCCAGGTGGTTTTCAAGGGCTCTCCTGTGTAGAGCACGTTGCAGTACAGGTAGTAATTGACTTACAATCATTCGTTTAGTGACTGTTCAAAGTTACAACAGCACTGAAAAAAAGTCACTTAAGACTAGTTTTCACACTTGCAACCATTGTAGCATCCCCAGTTGTACTTCCTAAGGCAATTATTTATTCACCATGTGTAACCTAGCTCTGCCACAATTCATCCACAAGCACAACCAAAATTGTTTGTTCTAAATCCTGCCCTAGAAGATAAATTGCTTTCCTCCAGATAATCTGCAAAGAATGATGGTATCAGATATACCGCATGAATAAACAGGGTCACATTCCTTCAGTCTCTCCCATAAAAGATCATCTCTGGGAGTTCCATGGCTGATTCTGGCCATCAACCAAGCCTAAATGAAAGATTGAGATAGTGGATGTCCCGCCCCCCAATCTACAACTGTACAAACAGCATCTCTCAAGTGGTGATTTCTTTCCGAGCAGTAATTGATATAATCTTCTGGATTAAGGGAATGTTTCTTAGGAGTGGGTTGGCCATTGTCTCCTTCCCACAAGAACCTTATTTAGGCTATACTTACACTGATCAGTAAAATACTTACCGGTATTTCAGAAGGTTTTTCAATCTATTTTTATTAAAGATGGTTTTGGGCAGCATATGCATGTGATTGCTTAGTTCCCAAAATTAATGCATCTAAAGCCATAAACATAGGAATAAAATATCTTGAAGACTATCTTCTGAATATGTTTAAATTGAAATGCTCTCCATTTCATTCTGTCAATATCTGAGATGCCATTAATGGGGACACAGAAGAGAACCTATAACCCCCTGCCGGTGGAGGCCCATTTTCTCTCTTTATATTTAATATCTTGCAAAGGTCACTTTGGTTTTAATTTTTATTAGCTGCTAAATATATATTAACTGTTAACTTAGATAAATTTTTAATTAACAAAATGTACTGTTTAAACAAAAACATTTTCATCTGCTACTAAAAGAGATATTAGCTGGGATAGCAAGCAGGCTTCCCTTGAGACATTAGTCAAAAGGCAGGTAAACAAATATCCCACCCACATGAAGTCAGGGAAAGAAATATAGAAGTATTCTGATATTGTTTTTAAAAGTTTCATTTAGAGCAGGGGTTACTTAAATGAAGAAGTGTGTTTTCTTTTTTCAGTAAACAAAAATGGCTTTGTGTCATGAAACAGTTTTCTATGTGGCAAGCAATACTGTTTAAAATCTACAGCATGTAACATTCCTCAGTATTAGTGGCACATTCTAGAATTAATAAATGAAAATGGGAAATATGGTCAGATGAACTAAAAAAATTCATAAATTCAGTAGTCTTTACTAAGAAATGCAGCATTCATTTTTCTCTTTCACTATAATGGCCAGCAAAATATTTAAGCATGTTTCTGTTTTAAATCACAGATTTATTCTTAATCATGTACCGTATTGTATATTTTTTAAATATAGACACATTGCCATGGTTCCAAGATATTGAGGAGGGTTGTGGGAAAAAAGTTTTGAAATTGTGCTAAGTGGAATCACTGAAAGGAAAAAATGGGTAGAAATCTCAACTCCTATCACAAACTTGAACCCAAAAGGGTTCTAAGTGGGTTTTTTTAACATATTAAAAGCAGAAGTAAAAATCCATCCTAGGGTTCTTCTCAAGAATACTATTACAGAGAAGAGGAAAGACAATCCATAAAAGTATCATTGTGTTTGAATTATCCCAGTATGGGAAATATTATTCTTCCCAATTCTTAAGAATGAGGGAAACAGCTTTTTTACCTTTGTGGAAGAATAGGAAGTATAGGAAGATGTAACAGTAGGAATCTAACAGTGTAGTGGATTAGGCATTGGACTAGGAATAGGGAGATATATGTTTAGTGAACCATGCAAGTTACGTGGTGCATTTATACCAGTCATGCTACCTCACAGAGTTGGGAGGTAAAATAAGAAAAAAAATGCTACATATGCTAATTTAAGGTCCCAAATGAAGGGTCAAATATAAATATAATAAATAATTGTGATGAGAGGAATTGTTCTGTATGTTAGTATTTCTGTGTTAGCTGTTGAGAAATCTTTATAGGTATGGCAGAATTTGAAACATCAATATTATTTGGATAAAAAATAGACCAGACTTTTTAAAGATTTTTAGGAAATAATTTTGGGTTTGCTAGCTCAGATTTCTCGACACTGCTAGAAATAACTTACCTAAAGGAACTTTTGTAGTTTAGTAGTCTGAACTATGCAGTAAAGCTTCCAATGTACAACTATGTTTTCTTGATTTTCAATAGGGAATTATGAACATTGTGAAGGAATCTATAAAAAACATTGTTCCAACTTGGCTTCAAAGATATTTTACGCAAAATGAAGAGAGATCTCCAAATGAACAAAGAAATCTGGAAGGGGATATAAACTACCATCCAGCCTTTGCAGATGATATCACTGAAAATGCTCTTGAAATAGATGGTCTAATCACTCCTGAGCCAACCAGAATTACTTTAGGAGGTAGGTTTGTTTATTTTATTAATAAGGGTAATCAATAATAACATTGCAAATTTTCTCCAAACTTTATGAATTATGATAAAGATTTTGTTACATTTTCAGACTGACATATTGTGGAATGCTTTTTTATATAATTGCCAATATCTTTGTGCTCTAACAGGTGCCTTCCAAGATGATCAGATTAAATTCAGTGACAAATCTAATTTAATTTAATAATCATTACCATAAACTACTTTTTATAGCCAGCATTTTATTAAGCAACAGAAGAAGATAGTAAGACCGCCTAGTACATTTTTATATTTATTATTTAATCAGAATAATTATTTGGTATATTTTAGATATCCAATTGATTGTATGCCAAGAAGTGAACGAAGAAATTTGGTTTATGTGTCAGTTAACTTGAGTTTTAAATAGAAATGTACTCCTATAGCAATATTTGCCAATAGTATCATTAATTGCCCTTATCAGTACCTTGTACACACCGTGTTCCCTAATCTTAGAAATAGCTTACTGAAGAATTGAAAGTGACAGAAGAAATTAGCTCCTTTAACACAAAAAGATACCAATATCCCAGACTGAGTTGGGAAATTTATTTCTCATTATTCGTTATTTATTTAACTGAAAAATTGTTGAATGTAAATTTTAAAAGCAACAATTGTTGCTTTTGCCTATTTCAACTATTTTTCATTGAAATTAATCAATTATCTAAACTGATAGTCCTTTGCTTCAACATGAAGCATATTGGAACCTTCTTTTCCACTATATCTTTGGATGTTTTAATATACCTTAGGATTATTGGAAAGAGAAAATAGTGCAAAGTGTCTTCAACTTAACAACAATAACAACAACTGGAACCAGAATTTTTGTTGTTAAGCAATGTGTTCGTAAAACGCAACCACACCACTTAGCAATGGCAATGCCTGCAGTCCCGATTGTCATTGTTAATTGAATCCCACAGGTATTACACAAGGCAACCTCAGTCCAGCTTCCCACAACCAAAGTGTGGTTAACTCCATCCCTCTCAACATTCTGCAATTCCTTCAAGGCCTAGATCAGCTATGCTGACTCAGGAATTCTGGGAGTTGAAGTCCATGAGTCATAAAAGCCGAGGTTGCCTACCCCGGCCTAGATATTATCTGATCTTGGGGAACCTGGGAGATTTTCTGTGGTTAATATCATCCTTTCCTGTTTTGTGTACCTTTTTATAGTCATTTTTTAATTATGACTGATTGTACGTATGTGTTGTTTTGTCTGTGTGTTTATTATAATGAAATTCTGTACAATACTCTGAGTCGCTACTTTCATGTGAAATGGGTAGCTATAGAAATATGATAAATAAAAATAAATGTTTATAATTTGTACCGCAATACTTGTAAGCGGCCTTAAATGCTTATATATGAAAAAGGCAGGTACAGGATTACTCATAAATATAAAATAAATCTAATCACTCAATAGCTTAATTTAATATAAAGCCTAGTGGTCATTTATAATAGCTTATATTGTGTGTTAGTCTTTTAAAATTATTAAAATTCTATGCTGCAGGGTAGTGTTGTAAAAGAATCTTTTTATTCTTTATGTACAACAACAGTTTCGTTATAATAATATAGTTCTTCGCACAAATATAATAGCTATTCTTATAAAATTTCTTTTCTTCCATTTTTGGGCTAGAGAGGAATAAAAAATTGAAGCATAGTATGAAGTAGGCAGTGTTTATTATTTAGTATCCTTTATAAATAATTTAAGATTTTCCTTGGTTTTCCTTTTTTCCCCCTCTTCATCACCTTTACAGAAGAGTGGCTACTGATACAAAATTGTCCTTAATGTTTTTCTACACGTACTTGCTACTTCAGATGGTGGTGCAATGTTCTTTCTTTCTCTTTAGAGCCATCAACAAGTAGATCTAGTTTAAATTTCACAGATATTTTAACACGTCCCTCTCTTCATCGGAGTCACGTTAACTGCAACATTTTGGATTCCCCATCACCACTCTGTGAACCATCCACATCAACTGCATTTCCAGTTAATAATTCTAGACTTTCACTGGGAAAAGAAATGAAATATTCTACCTCGCAGCATGAAGATGATAACATCTCAACTACAAGTGGCTTCTCTTCAAGGGCATCTGATAAAGGTAACTAATTTGACTGTAATTTTTAAACTAACAGTGAAAAATTATCTGGAACTTATAGTGGTTTGTGTGTGTGTGTGTGTATTTGTTTTCTGAGGTTTTCGCGGGTGTTTGTATGTAGGTCTTTGGTTATTCGGGTTTTCTCCCACGTAAAATTGGAAGTGTCTCGGCGACGTTTCGACGAAGTCTCATTCGTCATCTTCAGGCTGGTGCTTTCGGCTTCGTGCTTCTAGGAGCAATAATATATATACATACATACATACATACATACATACATACATACATACATACATACACACACGTACGTACGTACGTACGTATGTATGTATGTATATATAAATGTGTGTTTTTTCTTTTGCTCTTTGTTTTACTTGATTAATTAATAATGGGGGAAACAGCATATGCACCCCAGGAAAACACTTCCTACTCATGTCTAGCAACCATCCTAGCTTACATTTTTGTACGTTCAAAATACAGTGCTGAGCTTCAGTCAAGCACTGTTTTTTATTTTTTTAACAATATGTCTGGTTCCAGAAGCATTTTTGAAAATGAAAATAGCGCTAGAAGCTTTATTTTTTTACAATGTGCCAGGTAATAATTATAATATAAAATAAATGAATCGAGGGCTGGGTTAAAGTTTTCTCTATATTATATTTGTTTTAAAATGGATTTTATAATATAAATAAGACTTTGATGCAATTATATGTATATTTTTAGATATAGCAGTTTCAAAAATTGCTTCAGTGCCACCTTTGTGGTCTGCAGAGAGTGAAAGACCTGTTTCTCTTCCTCAACATTCAGCAAATAGTTCTAAAAAACCTGGATTTAATCTCTCTGCCTTTGGAGCACTCTCTCCTGTAAGTACTACATAATAGCTGCTTTAACCCTGTTACTTGTGTTTCCAGATTCCTAATGAAATATCTTTCTGTATTTCCAGTCACTTGGTAATGCATCATTTCTTAAGGCAAATCAGTTTGGGAATTCTCCATTTTATCCTGGCAAAACTACATATGGTGGTGCAGCTGCAGCAACAAGGCAGTCTAAATTACGAATTACTCCGTATCAGGTAAATAAATGCTGGTGATTTCAGGAAGTCATAAGGGTTAGGAAATTATTTTTATGTTTTATGTACCAATTATGCATATTCCTGTCTTAACATATTACCATTTAAGTAATGTAATTTTTCCGATGACTATCCAGCATTGGGAGCATGGGATATACTGGTTTTGGATTATTTCGGTCATGATTTGTAATTAATTGCATAAACTTCAGGCTCTTGTATTCTCATCATTTCCCTCTCTTCTGGGCAAGATTTTGGGCAAGGCCTTTAATGTCAATAAAGTTTTCCAACTTCATTGTTTTCCTACCAGTGTTAAACATATTTCAATTTAAACCTAGTAAAAACAAAAGTGAAAGCTATACATTGTGGCTTGTTACAATGACATCTCATAATGTTACTTATTCCACTATACTTCTCAACAGTCTTACTGAAAGTATTTTTCTAGGATCCCCAAGAAAGTTATGGAATATGATCCCATGTCTCCTCCCCTCCTCATTGAGTCAGCTAAAAGGAAAGAACTGCAGCGGCTGTTGTCTTTTTTCCCCCTAACATACCTTTGATTACCAATATCATGTTACCACATGGTGGCAGATGAATAATTGTGTGAAGTAGAAGATTACTACTGTAACTGCATATCTTGATCCTTCTCTTTTCAGTGCCAGATCCTTCCATCCATCCATCCCATCCTTCCATAGGTCTTGATATTATTTCACTATGCCAAGAAGCCAAAAATTTCTCTTGACTTATGTTATATCATATTGAACATAATGATTATTCTTTTTCCAAATTTGTAGAACTTCAGGAGACAGTCTGACCATTACTGTCTCTGCTATAATAGGAAAAATAAAAATAAGGATTGTTGTGTTGATTTTTCAGACACCAATAAGAAGACAAATGAAAGCCAAGCAAGCAAGCGCACAATCCTATGGAGTGACAAGTTCCACTGCAAGGCGCATCTTGCAGTCTCTGGAGAAGTTATCAAGTCCATTAGCAGTAAATTACTCTCTTTTAAAAGTTATTTTTAGTACCTAACACAATATTATCTATGTATTACAATTGCATTTGATAAATGTTTCTTTCTATACCTATAATTTAACCGTGTCATGCTTATTCAACAGGATGCTAAAAGAATTCCTTCTTCAGTTTCTACTCCATTGTCATCTGTAAGTTAATTTTCAAACTTTTGAAATTTCCTGACAAACTTAGTGTCTAAACCCAAGACTTAATTTTGTGTTTTTTATTTCAGCCTCTGGAAAACAGTATGCTGAATGTTACCAATTTCCATTCATCAAGGAAAAGGGTGAGTTAATCTACAAAATCCTACCATTAATTTTAAGCAGTGCAAAATGTATTTAATTCTTTGATGTGAAACTGTTATGTGAATTCTGACACAGAGGGCTTATAGGGTTCCAGTAAAAATTAGGAAGGAACAGAATGTTCTGATTTGGGATGAAAAATCCAGGAACTATACTGATCTAGCCATTCAAATGATGCTCTAACAGTTTTCTAAAAATATAAACCTTTTGATACCAGACCACACTCCAACACCATGAATCAATTATTGTTCTGCAAGATTGGAACAATTGGATTAATAAGGTCCAGAGGGGGGGAACCCCCTCACCCCGAAAAATCTAGTATTCCCACAAATGTTCTATCCCTCAAACAACATTAGACTGCCTTCTGTTGTTCATATTCAGAATTTAGGTTTTAGATTAACATATGTAATATAATGTTTCATCTTCTACTTCGTAATTTTTCAGTTTGCTACATTGGCCTTGTATAAATAAATATTTTATTTTCAGTTCTGGGTTATAGAATTTTGTATTTAAACATTAATTTCTTGCTAACTGACAACTGAAAAAGATGTCAGATAGATAACTGATGCTGTTTTCCTTTTGGCACATTCAGATAAATGCAGCCACCTGTTATTAAGTGGAAAAAGAAGGAATTGTCTGTTCATAGTATAATAAATTGTTGGCAGTAGTAATTGTTGGCCAGAACCAGAAGTATGTTAATGGTTTATTGCCAAGCAAATGTGCTGCCTACTGGCCATAATTTGTTGTGTAAAACTAAATTGGTATGATTTGTTAATAAAATTGGCTGAAATGGCCAGCTGGCTAAATAATTCTCTGTATGTATCATATTCAAATGTAATTAATATTTTATATTAATCCAATACATATTGTTTTAGGGTAAATTTTACTAAGTTTAATTGGGTTTTCCAAGTATTTAATGTTTAGATTTGGCACACTAATCTATTTCCTTGAGTATATTTCTAATGTTTGAAATAAATATGCAAAAGTATTTCAAAATTATTTTAAATGTATATAAATTGCACCAAAAGCTTTCATATGTGTATTGATGAATTAGTTTTCTTCTGGTTGCTTTTGGATCAGTGAATATTTCTTATTTTAAAGGTTGAAACTCATTATCCATCTGTTCAGAAGCTTGTGACACCCAAGCCTGTTTCACGGTCAATGACTCATTCACAGTTTTTTAAACCTTCTCTCGTGTCTGCTGCTGAATCGGGCAGGATACGACAGAGACTAGAGATGAACCATAAAGTAAGTATATGTCAAAGCATCTAATTATACACTTAACTATTATACATACTCCATTCCTCTCCAGTATTTGTATCCTGATCTAATTTGAATTAGCATTTTGAGAAAAGTTTATTAAATATTATTGTAATAGTAGCATGGCACTTAGTTTAGTTAAAACTTTTGGAGGCTGACTAAATAGAAATTACAACTTGCTTATTTAGTATGCTTTTGAGATATGATTTGTGACCAAAATGGGTTAAAGGATTTTTGTTGTTGTTAATGTAAATAGTGGGAATCTGATTTCCTTGTTGAAAAGAATGTTGACTAGTGTACTAACAGAATTAATTATGAGGTGTGTTTTTGTTTTGGTGCCTTCAAGTTGATGATGTAGTTTTCCTAGCAAGATTTTTTGGAAGTGGGTTATTACTATTACTGCCTAGAGGAGAAATGTTTAAATTATTCTGAACAGCAGGGGGCAGTAAGGAGGTATTATTGAAGAAACCCATATAAATAAAAAAAGGAGTTTGAGAAATGTTTGAGTAAACAAAGCTGGTGTTTTTCATTAATTAGTGCAAATTTCCTTGTTATAAAACAATAGATTAGAAAATAAATGGATTAAAAATTGAAGCAAATACTTCTTTACAGGCAGGGCAGGAGAAAAGGCTCACAATGGAATTGCAAAGTGAACAATCGGAAAGGTATGTAAAGTCTACTGTGCTTGTGAAAGACCTATATGAATAATATTTGACTTTTTTATGTTTTTCATTTTTCAAAGCAAGAAATTGAATATATTATCAACCTAAAAGGAAATATAAATAATCCTCAGCTTATGACCAGTCTCTTAGCAACCGTTCAAAGTTACAACAGATCTCTCCAGGGCTACAGTGATTACACTTCGTAATCGAAGTTTCAGTGATTACTGAATGCTCCTACTGTGTGCTAATTTCCTTACTCTCCTTCAGACCCATGTGCCTTCTGAAAAATCTCTCCAGTGAATCAGAAGACCTAGTACAGATTGTGAGAGTAAGGACTAAATCTGTCAAAATGTTTCTGTTCCTAAGTTTTAGTTTATTTTCTCTGCCACAACTGACTGACAGAAAATAGCTGTAATGTTCACAAAGTTGCCCTCATTGAATTATTCTGGGCAAAGATATGTAGAAGACAGTGGATTAGAGCAAGAGAAAATGTATCGCACGAGATTGCTTGTTGGTTCACACGGTTGGATATTGTAAAAGAAAAAAAAGTATTAATTACAGACACTGAATTGGAAATGCATAAGATAGGCCTGTAAAACACTGGCGAAGGTAACAGAACTATCTTGAAATTGGAAATTTCTGAATGTATAGGTAAAAGAGAGGAAATAGTGAGGTCATATATTTCAAAGGGATGTAAGACTCACTATTTATTGCCTGCTTGCTTATTTTTTGTTAGGAAACTAATGTTTTTGTGCTGTTTAGTCAAAAACGTGAAAGGGAATTTGATAGATAACTTTTTAAAAATTTCTAAAAAGTAGAAGGTCTGCAAGATCTGCCATCCAAGACAGGATGCACCTGTCTTTGTGTGGTAGTCCTTGAGAAAAAATATGGCAATGGAAAATAAAACCATAAGGATTTTATATTTTTATTAACTTCTGATTGGGAAAAAAACCCATAGTTATATTTGTTATTTATAGGATATATTAACTGTTTCAGTGTGCATAAATTTTTTTTGCAACATATATTGATTCTGGGTCCACAGCATCACAAGCCCTGCATTCACGACTTCTACATCCAATGGACTGCCACCTGCAGTGGGAAGTGGTGGAGGCAAGATGAAAAGGGGAAGAGGTATCCACCATGTACCAAAATCCACACAAAATGAGGTAAAAATATTCATTATTTTGCAATATACTTTTTTTTAGTGGAGAAGCTATGTGAAATATTAAACGTTCCATAGATTATGGGGTCACTTAAGACCTATTATTCTTAGTTTGTTTAAATAACATAATAGATAAAACTATTTAGGTTTATTAGCAGTTTATTAGCTTTTAATAACTATGAGCCATTCAGTGGGTTTTCAGAGGCAGGTGCATCATATGGGATATTGTATTAAGCATTACAGGAGAAATCTCAACTTATCCCACGATGGATAAAAGAGATGCTTGAAGTATAAAAATGCCACATCTTGCAAGTTTTATATTTTCCGTTTTCATGTATATTCTTTTTAGATATTTTTTTAAATATTTGAATTGTTTCATCATTTCAACAGTTTTTCAATTCTTGGCTAAATTGCTTTAATTTTTTTCTTTATAAATAAGCAAACTTGAATTTAAAATACAGATTTTAAATTGACTTTTAACTTGACTTTTTAATTTTAGGAGCTGGAGCTGGAGCTGGAGATACCAGCACTACCAGAAATTCCTCTGCCCATTAGTGCATCATCATTGCCAAACTTCAGCTTTGGCCCTCTAGCTAGTACTTCTCATTCATCCTTAACTCCCAGCACTGCCCAATCAGTGACTAACAAGGTAAATTGTGTATAAAGTAGTTGTTTTCTGCATATACTTTCTACCTTAATCTGATTTGTACCTTCATAAAGCTTTGGGTTTTATCATTTCACGTTCTCTTTGGCTAGCTGCTTTATATTTTCATAATAAAAGTATAGACCAGGGGTCCTCAACCTTGGCCACTTTAAGACTTGTGGACTTCAACTCCCAGCTTTGCTGGCTGAGGAATTCTGGGAGTTGACGTCCACAAGTCTTAAAGTGGCCAAGGTTGAGGACCCCTGGTATAGACTAATAAAAGCAACCTGGTGCACTACAAGTATGTCAGCAATCCATAATTTATGAACACTGGCCTTGGTTGCTCGAGCCTTTGTGTTCTCAAACAGAAATCAGCAGATTGCCTAGTTCTAGAGCAGTGATGGCAAACCTTTTAGAGACCGAGTGCCCAAAAATTGCCCCGCCTCCACCCACCACAGGGCCACCCACCTCCACAGCTCGCCACAGATCACCCAGGCAGCCTAGCAGCGCCATGGCGGCCACGCCGTCCACCCTTGCCCTGCAGCATCAACTTTTTGCGACAGGGCGCAAGGGCAGAGTCTTGTCCCCACTGCTCAGCTGCCATGTCCTTGGCTGCGCTGCTCCAAGCGGGCCATGCCTGGGGGTGTCTCTCCTCCAGGAGGGGCTGCTGGTGTGGAGGGGGCCGTCGGGGGAGACGGGGCTGGGACGACAGCATGTGTGCCCACAGAGAGGGCTCCAAGTGCCGCCTCTGACACTCGTGCCCTAGGTTCGCCACAACTGTTCTAGAGTATATAGACTACGTGTGTGTGATGGATTTTGATTTTAAGTTCATGACAGTAATAAAGTTATCAGTATTACAATAAAAAGAGATTACTTCATAATATTTGTGTATATTGGCACAGTGATGTTGGCATTTGGCCTCTGTACATCAGTACATTGAATTTCAAATAAAACATTCAAGATGTGAGTTAAGTGAGGACTTTCAGCTTTAATTCAAGGGGTTTGACAAAAGTGACTATATATTATATAACCTATGAGGTAAGTATTCTTCATGAAGATGTTTTATTCTGTGTAACTAACACACTGTATATGTTCAGCATTGTGTATCTGCTAAGGCTGTGTAAAGAATTGCTTTTATTATGAAGGGGTAACTACAAAGAATTGCTTTTCAGATTGCTAAAAGCAGCTGCATCTTTTTCCAGGTTTACATAGCTGCTTCAGAAGGTGCTCCTGGCTGACAGCCTGGTGCAAGCCTTGAAATGTATGGCTGCTATAACTACAGTATTTGAAAATAAGTGCCTCATACAAACCTCTTTGAAAAGATAAACCCTAGTGTGAATGTGTATAGATTGCAGTCCTGCATTGTTTATCTGGAAATAAATCCATGCTGCATTCTGTAAGCCTGGCTGGAAGATTCATACTAATTTCTGCTAAATTTAACAAAACTGCATTTGTTGTATGAGAATTATGTTGGCATAAAAGAATGATACATTCATAGATACATTTCTTTTTAATTATAAAACTTGCCATGTTTTGCTTGACGGTTGCAGAAGCTTAGGAATTAAGTCAGAAATAGAATAGATACTAGTAGCATTACCTGTTGTCATTCCCTTAAACAGTAACATCTACAGTTTGAAAAAGATTCGATATTAAACATAATTTGTGCCATATTGCATACTACTATTGAAATTCCTCTTTGATGCAGCAGAAAAGGAAACATTTTGTTTAGGAATGCAGAGCATCGTTTTTCACAGCAAAATCTCCTATTTGTATGTGTTTATTTCTAAATATAATCAAACAATGGCTAGTTATGTTCTTGTGCAGCCCAGTTCCCTTTTCTTCCTCCCACCCCTCCCCTCGTTGGGCTTCCAAGCCACAAAGGTTGGGGACCGCTGCTTTAGGGTAGCTGTTTAATATTTGGATTTTTTTTAAATTAGGTACAGCCAGCTAGCAGTCCTGTATTCAAATTTTCATCTCCAATTGTAAAATCTACTGAAGCAGAAATGCTGCCTCCAGTATCTGTAAGTAATAATGCATGTGTGATTTTATGGCAAGGGAAGATGGTAATAATAGAAAAGAAAATGGTTTAAAGTTCAGAAGTAGAGGTGTGCTGTTCCTGTTTATAGAATAGGGCTATTCTACTTCTCATTTGACCCTTAATGTTTATTTCTGTCAGGTTGGTGGCTTTAAATTTAGTGCTCCTGTTGCAAAATCATCTGATCTTTCAGGATCCAGAAATACTTCATTATCACCCCAAATTAATACAGGTAATTTTATGCATTTAATGTAGAATTTTTCTCTTGATTGGGAAATCGGGTACTAAGATTCCTAGTTCAAAAGAAATGGAGAAAAATAATGGTTAAAGTTTATTAACTATTCTTTCAAAAGTGAAAATGTCTTCCAATTTTAAATAGTTTTTTAACCATATATTCACTTTAGGTAAAATTTATTCTAGGCTCTCATGATCTTCTAAGAAAGATTATTTAACTTGTATGACAGTATGAAACTGCTAATTGTAAAAGCTTCTTCATGAAATCTCTTGTAATATTTAGTTCATTATCTCATATATATTTGCTCAAGGTCACAATGCTATTTAAACTTTTTTCCCATCAACAGCTGTCAACAGCATAAGGAATAAGAAAGAAATTGAATATGATGGTTCTTTTAAACCTGCAAAAGTCCTAAAAGAAGGGAGTGTTCTGGATATTTTAAAAAATCCTGGTGAGTCAATAAATGAGATTTTAATTATATGGAAATAATAATTTGTTTTCTTCTAAGCATTCTTAAGAGAAAAGAAGAATTTAGCATATGAAGAAGCTAGAAATTTGTACTGATTTGGTGCATATAAGATTATTTTTATGAAATCAAGCACATCCTACATAACATAGGATGTATTTTATATGTTTATTCATTTAAAATGTGTTTTGTTTCTTTTCCCAGGTAAGTTTTTTTAAAAGAAGCTCATGCTGCATATTTTAAGGACATGATTTTAATATAATCTTATTTTCAGGACAGTGGTTAGCAAAGGAAATTTTAGGGAATTCGATAAATACATATTGTTACTAAAATGTTGGTTGTTTTAAAGTAGTTTCAGAATAATTTTTGCCGGAAACTTAAGGTTCTTTTCTGGGTTTTTTTTCTTAGATTTTCCTTCCCCAGCTAGTCTATCAACGTCCTCATCACCAATCACACCATCTGTTGAAACAAGCACAGTACTTTACACAAGGCCTGCAATAAGTAAATTTTCTGGAGCTGTTTCAGGACTTGGAGATCCTGTGAAGCAAATGCCAACATATTGGCCACATGACACATGTCTTACACAGAACAAATTGGCAGAAAACAAATGTACAGCCTCCCAAATTACAAAAGTGCCAACATCCAATGGTGCTAAACAGACGGGGACTTTAACTCAGAACACTACCATCAAATCAGTAGTTTCTTCAACAGAAGCACAAGGGTTTGGAGATAAGTTTAAAGCAGGAGTTGGAACTTGGGACTGTGATACCTGTTTGGTCCAGAACAAATCAGAAACTGCAAAATGTGTGGCCTGTGAAACACCAAAACCTGGAACAGGAGTAAAACAAGCTCTGGTGTTGCCTTTTGTCATAGACAATGCAACCACAACAGCATCTTCCTCTTCTAGTTCTACTAACGTAACAAACACTTTAGGATTTGGAGACAAATTCAAAAAGCCGAAAGGTGCTTGGGAGTGTTCTGTGTGCTTAGTGTCAAATCTGGAAGAGAACAACCAGTGTGTGGCCTGTCAAGCAAGCAAAGCAGGTGAGTTTGCAGCATTTGAAAATTGTATCAGAAAAAAGACTCTACCCCAAGCTAGAATCCTAAACACAGTTACTGGAAAGTAAAACAACGCTGAATCACTTTCTTCTGAAAACACATACAAGACTATACTATTAAGTAATTTATTTTAAGTATAAAGCCTAGGACACCACTGAAAATACACTGGAATATTTTAATGTTAAAAATATGTGTAGCCTGCTTTTAGTATTGTAATTATTTTATTTTTTGCCCTTATGATGACCGTGTTTATGTATGCCTATGTTTAATTATAATGCAGGATTTTATTACACTACCAAATACCAAAAAGATAGACATTAAATGTATGGATACAGATAATTTGAATGCCTGTTTTTTTGGTTTTAGGAAAAAAGTGATATTCATGTTATAATGCCATGTATTAAAGGCACAAATGAGAATACTGAAAAGAACCTCTGTTGTTAGGTGATTCTTAATGTTTCTTTGATAGATTTTTATCCTGGATTCATCTTTAGAAATCACTGCCCAGTTGAAATTGGACATACGTTCTTTAGTTAATATGTTAGCCAGTTTCTCAAGAATTCTAGATTCACTCTGGACTTTTATTTTGACAGTAAAGCAAAACATATATTATTTATTTCATAGCTTTGCACCACCTATTCTGCAGGAGTTTAAGTTGGTATAAGTAATCTTTCTTAATTTTTCCCCTCGGCTCTCAGGTGTTTTATTATAACAAATCTAGGAAACTAGTTTGCATTTAAAATTATGAATATTGATACTATGCTCAAGAGTTATTTGTAATTTCTCCCTATGAAGCAGCTATTAAACTTGTTTATTTTAAATTAGCAGTTTTCTGGAATGGGCCTTTTGGTAATAGTTGTTCTATATCATTTTGTTTTGTTATTTAGGGAGTTCAGTACCTATGGTCAGTGGCAGTGCTTCATCTTTACCTCCTCTTTCTGGAGGATTTTTGAATTTAGACAAATTCAAGAAACCAGAGGGAAGCTGGGACTGTGAAACCTGCTTAGTGCAAAACAAAGCAGATGCAACCAAATGTGTAGCTTGTGAGAGTTCAAAACCAGGCCACAAGACTGAATTCAAAGGTATGTAAATAAAGTAAGGTTTTTTTGTTTATGTTATTTGTTGCACTAGAAAAAATAAGCTTAAGTCAGATAAGTGTAGATATTTGCTGCCCTTATTGTATTATTTCTAACAGAGTGCAGTGCTGGATTTCAATCAGTGTGCATTTTCTTATAGAAGAGCAGAGTCCTTTCAAATCAACATTTCAGTATGATTTCCATTTGTGAGCAAATATCTGCCAAAAATATTGCCAAGAAGATTGCAAGGACTTGTCTGTGTAGTTGCCAAGAGGCTGAGATTCAATATAGATAGTCTTCACTTAGCACTGTTGGAACTGGCAACTTCATCGCTAAGTGACATGGTTGTAAAGTGAAATAGCATGTGACTGTACCCAACTTCGTTAATTCCACTTGTGGTTGTTAAGTGAATCCCCACGAGTTTTTAAGTATGATGTTACATGATCATGAGTTATGACTTCCTGCTGGCTTCCCCACTAAGATTGTTCATTGGAATCCAGCTGTGAAGGTTACAAGTGAGAATTACGTGACTGCTGGATGCTGCAACCATTGGAAATGTGTGCTGGTTGCCAAGTGACTGAATTGTGAGCCTGTGACTGGGGACACACTAAAGCCTAGAAGTTCATGGACCAGTCATGAAACTGGTTTTTTTTTTTTTTACAGCACTGTCATAACTTCTAATGATACTGAATGAGTGGTTGTTAAGCAACAATTACCTGTGCCCTTAAAATACACCAGATTGTTCAAGGCTATATTAAAACTTCAGATGTACTAAATTAAAATTCCATTCAATTGCAGGTTTTAATACAGCAACTTCAGAGCCATCTGCTCCTTCATTTAAATTTGGTATTCAGTCATCGTCCTCATCAGAGTTATCCCAGACTTTGGGAACTGCAGGAAAAAACTTCAAATTTGGAGAACAAGCAGGATTCAAGTTTGGTAGTACATCAGAGTCAGGTTCCTCGGGAAGCTTTACATTTTCTAAAAACGAGGGCTCCGATCCGGGAAGCTTCTCTTCAGCGACTAAATCTGAGGAGAGTGTAAAAGAAGGAAAGAGCAATTCCACTTTCAGCTTTGGACTTCCTGCTGGAGCTAGCAGTTCATCTACTCCCCCATTTCAATTTGCCATTGCTAACCTTGGACAACAGGAGAAGAAAGATGGACCTAGCAAACCAGTTGTAGGCGGTTTCACTTTTGGCACAAGTTCTATAGGATCCACAACTGCATCTGAGAAAAAAACTGGAATAGGTACTTTCAAATTTGGAAATGTAGAGGAGAAGGCCATTGCAGAAGGTCCCTTTTCCTCTAAGAAATCAGAGGAGAAAAAGGGAGCACCTTCAGCAAAAGGTGGCTTTACCTTTAGCAATATAGACCCTATGAATACCCCGCCGCTTACTTTGGGAAGGACGGATGAAAAGCAGGAGGTGGGCGCCCCTTCCGCGTCGTCATTGTTTGGAAAGAAAGCAGAGAGTGAAGAGTCAAAGGCACAACCTATGTTTTCATTTGCGAAAACGGAACAAACCAAAGACGATGGCACAGTAAAACCTGCGTTTAATTTCAGCTTGGCAAAACCTGCTGAGAAACCAACTGAACAACAAATAAAACCAACATTTGCATTTGGGGCACAAACAAGCTCTGCAGGTAGGTGCAAAAATTCATTGAATTCTCCAGTTTTTATGTCATGCTTTTTATTACTTTGATTAATGGTAATATTAAATTGGCCGATTAAGAAGATTTACCTCTAAAAGAAAGACCTTGATTATTGATTCACAGTTGCAAATTCATCACAGAAATTTGCACAAGAGCACAGGAACATCAGCAGAACAGAGTTGAACCAAAATACATTACTATTATGAAAAGCCTAATTTAGCCAGAAAACAGATTTATCCAAGTAAATGAATTATCTAATGGAAATAACTACAATTAAAATCTACTGTTTCCACTCTTTAAATTGCAATATTAAACTAAAAATCAGAAACATCCCTGTGTAGGCTTGGATGCCCATACTTGGCAAGACTGTTCCCACATAATAGAAATATTATGCTTGTTTTTCATTATAGGCATTGTACATTTTCAGAATTTTTAATAATATAGGTAAGAGAATCTAACACCAAATTAAAAAATAATAGGGGGGGAAAGGGTATTTTTTACATATTGTGACATAAATTCAACCTAAGGAGAAGGCATATCTTTAATAATTACTTATTATTTAGAGGTTGACTATATCATGGTACTGTGAAATTTCCAAGAAAGCAGATTGGAAGCTTTCCCAATATCCATAGTTACTATAGACTCATAGAGGTGGATTCTGTTTTGACTTAAAACAAGAAAATAATGCTCGACAGTATCTGAATACTGTAGCAATGTACAAAACTCAAATGAGGTTGGAATATTCTAGAGAACTTTGTTTTGTCTGAAACACCATATCACGGACCCATTGAACTCCTTCTTTACTTTCAAACTGCCAAAAAAAACCCATATGGTTCGGAGCAGTAACATCTAATTCTTAAATTGGTAAGTTTTTCAAATTCCTACATCTGAACTTGATGACTCTCAATAAACTCAACTTGAGCTGGATGTCCAAAAGGCAGAACAAGAAGCTGCAAAGTGCTGTTAAAATGTTATCATCTACGTTTATAAAAGGAAATAATTATATAATGACAGCACATAGTTTTTCCTTATCTGGCTAAACAAAAATATAATGTTACGTCATCAAAATTAAAGGGTGAGATTTATTTGAAAAAGCATCATCATAATAAACCTTTAATAAAATAGAGTTTGAAACTCGAGGAAAATGATGTTTTGGAAAGAACCAGTATCTCGTCAATGTGTCAAGGTAGGATACATAACTGGCAACAAAACATTTATAAAACGAAGTCTCTCCTCGCTTGTGTGTAATAGCAGTAGTTCCCCGTCTCAAGCATTTTATTCTTTGGTATTATAGGAATCTGATGTTTTGATTTTCTAACTGAAGTCTTAAACATGATTTCCGATGAGAAACGTAAGTTCTGGCCCAGGGGTAGGCACCCTTGGCTCTTTTATGACTCGTGGACTTCAACTCCCAGCATGCCTGGCTCGGGAATTCTGGGAGTTGAAGTCCACGAGTCATAAAAGAGCCAAGGTTGCCTATCCCTGTTCCAGCCTAATAGGCTATGCTGAATGTTAAGAATAAAAAATAACTTGATAAAAGGAATTTAATAGCTAGATGTCAAATGTGATAAAATAATATCAAGGTATTGTTTGATTGTCTATTTAAACACTCATGTAGCTGTAACTGCATTTAGTTTCTTGCAGTTTCCATGAACATTGAATATTTTCCCAAAGTAATGTATAAATAGATTGTAATTCTATGGAAAGTCCAGAATTCAAAATAAATACAATTATGAGCTTTTGAACTTGGTATAGACTAGAGTCAAAAGAAGCATTAGAGTGTTGAAGCTGAGTGAGACTGTGTAGTTATTCATGCTTGGGTATTAATGAATGAATTACCTCTTTTGACCTGAACTTATTTAAGGAATTATAGTGGAAATGACTCGCTAAACTGAGGTGTTACAATTATAGCATCATCATTATTATTATTATTATTATTTATTACAAGGGAAAAGAGATAGCAAGGAACAAGAGAATGAAGACACAAAATTCAGTCCCAACTTAAAATAGATAAAAGATGGAAGAGGAACTCAATGTAGAAACAACAAGGGGAAAACATGATCAAGTATGTGCAGAACATATAGTGTACTTGAGAACAAACATTTTTAAAGGAGTAGGAAGACATATGCAGCATTGTTCTGACTGCAAAAATAGTGAATGAAAAAGTTTCCTATTGTATATGGGTACTAAGAGGTAAAGGTAAAAATTTACTCCCCTAGTTGATGCTGACTACAGAGGGTGGTGTTCATCTCCATTTCAAGGCCATTGAGCCAATGCTGTCCGAAGACATTTATGTGGTCATGTGTCACAGAAAGTTGTTACCTTCCCACCCAAATGATACCTATTTATCTACTTGCATTTGCATGCTTTTGAACTTCTAGATTGGCAGGAGGGTACAAAGAAGAGATACATAAATATAAACATTTGTTGAGCATTTATTTATCCTAATTTAAAGGATGCCCAACTCCTCAATGTGTCAAGGCAGCTTCAAATAGAAAAAACACACTTGGAGATGTGAGTAAAAAGAACTTTGGCCAGCTGAGAAAACCGTACACCAAGCCGTTTATTAAACATAACAAATGGCTTCCCAACCACTTTATCCTAAGACTTCAGAGAATAACCAGTTTTTTAAAACAGATTCCTAAATGTTACAAGGGTGAGAGCTATGCAAATCTCCAGGGAGATCTCATTCCAAAGGCCAGGCACTGCAACAGAAAAGGCATGATTCCTGTGGTGACAAGATAACACTGTTTGACTGATGAGACCTGGATTTGACCCTTTTTGCTGTTATCATAAGAGACAGGCAGAACACAATTGGAGATAATCCCTCAAGCCACGCCCTATGCCATGAAGGGTTCTAAAGGTGACAACCAGTGTTCTGGATTCAAATACAAAGATTAGCATAAAACATTTTAAAGACTGATATTAAATTAAAACCAGAGCTTTTCTTAGTAGGAGTAATGGACAAACAACTGGAATAATTGCTTTGTGCATGGTAATTGCAGTGAGAATATTAAAATACCTGAAACACTAAAATAGAGGAATGGTTGATGGTGACAGAATTTGCAGAGATTCAGAATTGACCTATCTAATTAGAGAAAAGACAATAATTACAGAAGGTAGGGATTGGAAATCCTTTCTGGACTTTTTGCTGAAATTGGAACAAAATGCCCTTGTGATTTGTGAGTTTAATGACTAGAAAAGATAGATAATGGAAAGAAGGGAGTTATGATATAACCTTAGAGAAAGAAGCTAAAATTTGAATACATTGATAACTGCCATGAAGAAGATTAGAAGACATTTAACGAAAATTAATTTAAAAAAAATGATAACCAATATCTTGAATTACACTTGGAAGCCGATTGGTAATCATTGCAGTTTGCAATGCAGTGGCTTCATAAGGACATTTATTTCATAAATTTATATAGCCACCAACCTGAAGTTTATTATGCATAAACGTGACCCTCCCATGTTGCCTTCACTACTACATTTTGGATTAGCTGTAACTTCTAGATGATCTTCAAGGACAGCCCAATATAGAGCACATTGCAGTAATACAATTGTCAGGTGACCAGGCATGAGTGACTGTAGCCATGATCTGTCCCACCTGTTAACATCAGTTCAAACCAGCCACAAGAAAGGAGGAGAATTACCATTGAACAGGGCCCACTACTCCATGTGCAGGCTTAAAAATTTACTGTGGTTGGCACTGTTAAAAAGCGCTGAGAGATCAAGAAGCAGTAGGAATGGATGCACCACCTTTATCCAGCTTCATCACAGTTCATCAATAAGCATGACCAGGGTTTTCTCGATACGAAATCCAACCAAAACAGTTCCAGATCATCCTACAGGGTCTTTTGGAGCTGAAGCCCAAAAACTTTCTCTACTACCATCCCTAATAAACAAATGATCAGGACCTTTTTTGCTAATCAGGTTGAACACTAGACAATAGTTATCCAGCACCACTGTGTCCAGCAATGGTTTCTTCAGGAGAAGGTACACCTTCTTAACAACATTCTTCAGTGATGTGGGATCACTTTCTCATTCAAGGTCACTTCCCAGGCAACTGTCACCATCCAATAGGGGCCTGTATCTAACAGGCAGGAGCCCAACCTAACAGATAGGAGAATCCTCTCCAGTTCCTTGGGAGTTACAATGTCAAATTCCAGTTAACCATGCAAGATCTTGCCTTGGACTCCTCAGCTGGACCTGTCTGATTGGAATCCAGCTCTGAATGAATCCAAGCACGTGCCAATTAGCAAAACAATTGTCTTGCTCATGGTCCTGCTGCTCATTCTGGATAGAGCTGCTGGGCATCTAACAACAAACACAATAAGAGTAATGTTTTGCTGTCCTTTTGGCCATGATATAATCCATAATATTTAGATATTGGATTTGAAGGTAGGGAAGAAAGCTGAAAAATAATCTGCAAGATGAAAAATACCATCACGGACCAAGAATCAAATGAGAAAAATTGAAGAGAAGGGAATTATTGTATGTGGCTTTGAATAAAATATGTGTTAAGGAGCATCTGACTTCACAGCAGCATTTAAAAATCTGAAAAGGAAATATTAATATTTCCTTTTCTGATAATGCTATGAAGTTGCTGGGGATACAGGTAATTTGGGAATCTATAAATCTTTGCATCTCATTGCATATATGGGAGTAGAATGCATTAAAATGGTGTAATAATATAGTTGGCAGAGTGGGAGAGCAATTTAATGATTCCGACTTTGGAGTTTTGATTATGTCCTGTTATGTGAATACCACGCATCAAAAATAAATGTTTTATAAATGACATGAAGCGAATAGGTTCTGCTGAAAAGCGGAATGCACCTACCTAGGCAAGTGTAGTCTTATACTTCAACCTTGCCCTTCTAAATACTAGTACAATGAACCACCGGTTGCATTTCATGAAAAATGCTTGTGTTCTACAACACCAATTTTCTGTCCTACCTGACTGAAAAACCATGGTTCAAACAAAAGAGGAGTGCATGTTTTATTAAACCTGACACTAAGAGACAAGAGGAGGAAGCATGCAAGTACGTGTTTTCAGTATAGTAAACCACAGTTTGGATAGAGATTAGTTTAATTGAATCATATCATTAAGTTACACAGTTGCATAATACTCTGTATAAAACGTGTTTGGAATTCTTCACTAAATGAGTTCACAAAGAGGTGTATAATCCCTGGTATCTTCTCATCCCTTAGAACCCTTCATCTCTTTACAGCATCAGTAGCACTCTTTGTGGTTTGTTTCTAACTTACAATTTGTTTTACTTTTTAGATCCAGCACCAGCAAAGGAGGGATTCACCTTCCTGAGTAATACTTCTTCTATTACTCCTGTGCCAAGTGTTTCTCTTGGTGGCAGCAGTAGCAGCAGCACGATATTTAGCAGCACCCCTTCTTCCTCAGCTCCCCCGCCAGCATTTTTATTTGGACAGGCCACCAACACTGTGAGCAGTTCTGCTTTTGGTAATGCTTCTGATTCAAATATCACAAAGTCTTTTGGGTTCTCTCAAGACAGCAAGCCACCAACAACCACTTCCAGTACAAGCACTCCTGTTCCATTCCTCTTTGGTTCAGGCGTCCCCACTAACATCACAGCTAACACTGGTTTTGGTTTTGCAACACCTGCCACAACAGTGCCTCCTACAGGTATGCTTGAAAATTAGAAAAGTGACTATAGAAGAAACTAGATTTCCAAGTAAGAATTGCATGGAGAGTTCTGAGACGATTAAAATATGCAAAGGCTGAATTTGCAGACTATCTGTGGGATGATGATGCTTTTTGGTATCAGTTTAAAACAGTGGTTCTCAACCTTTTTAATGCCGCGACCCCCAACCGGTCGTAAGTCGAGGATTACTCAACCGGTTGTAAGTCGAGGACTACTCAACTGGTGCAGCACCGTTTGCAGAATGGGACTTTTGGCGGGCTCAGCAGGGCACAGACAGCCTGGACAATTCCTATTGGCTTTTGAAAGCCAATAGAATTAGACTCTATTCAAGAGAATCTATTCTATTGGCTTTCAAAAGCCAATAGAATAAAAGGGAGTAGCACAGTTAAGGAAAAGGGGGAAAAAATGGCGTGCTGCGTTGTTTGGCGACCCCTGTGAAATGGTCGTTTGACCCCAAATGGGGTCCTGACCCACAGGTTGAGAACCACTGATTTAAAACAATTATTAGTGAAAATATTATAAGTAATCATTAACTTAGGTGATATTTATTAGCTTGTTTAATCCTATTAATGGCATAAGAACCTATATAAAAGCTATTGCAATAGCATGAGCTATTGCAGTAGCTTTTACATCAAGCAATTTCATCAGGTTTTTGAAATTACTCTATTTACTCAGCTAAGTTTTTTTCTGCTTTTTTTTGTCTACCTTGCGTTATGCCTGTTTCCAACTAGCTATGTGTTTTTTAACAGCATGTTTATTTTTTCCATTGCTTTGTTGCACTTACTATAGCTCTGTTGGTCTAACCATAGAAATGAACTACAGTATTACAATAATTAACACATGTAGCCATTTTTCAATAATGGATGGAATAATGTTTGGATGAGATATTTGCTCTTTCACAGATCAGTGAGTTAAATGTAAATGTGGGACTGAAATGTTATATCCTTGTTATCTTAGAAAATGCATAATAAAATGAATAAGCTTGAATTATGGTATGTTTTAAATAAAAATGGAGCTGAAAATTTGTTGCTAAAGGAAAGATTAGCTTTATATTATAGAAGCAAAGAAGGAAGTAGGAATATTCTTTATTGGCCAAGTGTGACTGGACACAAAGCATTTTTCTCCAGTGCATAAGCTCTCGGGGTACATACAAACCACAAAGTAATAAGTCATAGATCATAAATCATAAGATATAATCATAAATCATAAGATACAAACAACAAGTGATAAATCATAAGATACCAATAGGAGAAGGTTGTAGGAAAGATGAGACAGATGAGGAGAAGGATAATAGCAATACAGCCCTGTTACATGGGTAAGTATCTTTAGGCATAAGACAGTGCTGTGAGATTTAAGTGTTTATAAAAGATGGGGAAATTGAGAAATTGTAAGATGTACAAATGTTGATGGAAAGTAGTTCATTACGAAGAATGGATGGCAAAAACAGAAAACATGGCTGGGTGTAAGAGTGCTTGTCATATGGAACTGAGAGTCAAAGATGTCAGAAGAAATAGAGTCAGGACTGAAGGGATGCTGAATGAATATGGACTGAATTTAAATGTGATTATTTAGGCACATAATTGAGGTAGATGAAATTGCAAAACAGAAGGCAGGAAAATGTGAAGGAAAAATGGATGAGTCAAGAAGAAGAGTGAGGAAAAGCAAAGTCATGGCTGGATGATGTCAGAGAGATTATCATCGTCTGCTTTCAATGAGTTTGTCTGGATGCTTTGCCTCTCTGTGCTTTGCATAACTCTAGATCCTGAAAGGGAATGGCTGATAGGTTTAAATGTATGTGCAGTTCCCATGTTTATTCTGCTCGTTTGTTTTTCTAGGTTCCGCTTCTTCCTTTGTGTTTGGCTCTGGATCTTCAGCTTCTGCAGCCGGTCCAGCTTTTGGTGCTAGTCAGACACCAACATTTGGTCAAAGCCAAGCCTCCAATCAGACCAGTACTCCAACCTTTGGATCACTTTCCTCATCTTCATTATTTCCTGCTCCTCCAGCTTTTGGGACTGCATCAAGTGGTGCCCAGACTTCTGTCTTTGGACAGCAAGCTAACCAACAACCTGGTTTTGGTTCAGGTACAGCTCCTGGTACTGGTAAGTTCAAACTACAGTTTTCATTCTGTAACTAGTTGTGTTCCTTGAAAAGCCTATGTTTGGTTTTCAACTTTCATATCCAAAATTCCAAAGACCAGAGTTCGTATATCTGTTTTAACTTCCAGATGCCATCTTTGTAAGATTTGAGTCAGACACCTTCCATTTGGCATATTTCCCTCACGTTTGAATAATTTTAGATGCAGAAATCCTTTTTATTCCTCTCATTATTTCCAGTTGCTTTCTTCATCCATGCATGGTGGGTGCCTCATCCCCTTTCCCCTTGACTTCTGCATGGCTGCTTCACCCATATGTGACTATGATTAGATCAGTTCAAATCATAATATATAGATTAGGAATGCCAAATTTCATATTACTAGCTTGGAAAACATTATTTCTATGAGCAAAAGAATGTTGACACATGTAATCTCAGGATTCCTTAAGCTGAGCATTACTTCTCTTTGTTCATTCAAATATATTAAAATCAGCTAAGGTTCATATTGACTTCTAACACAAAGTTTTTCAAGAAAAATTGAACTAGATGCTAAATTATTGGTTCATATAATAAAGATGTATTTGTTGTGATGGAATGATGTTATGGAAGATACTAAAACTACATTGTCTGTCAAGAGAACTAATTGTTTCGAGGAAAACTCTTTTTGGATATATGATTAAATCCCAGTGTTTGCTCTTTAGGTCAAGTATTCCAGTTTGGAAGTAGTACAGCTAATTTCAACTTTTCAAGTAACAGTCCAGGAATATTTACCTTTGGTGCAAGTTCAAGTGCACCAGCACAGCCAACAAGTTCTTCAGGATTTGCATTTACTCAGGCGTCATCATTTAATTCGGGGTAAGAAAAGGTTCAAAACAGATTTGCACACTATTGTGTTCTTTATTATATTTTTTGGCACGGAAATTATTTTCTATGAAATGCTTTTATACAGTGGAGAGCAGTGAGCCATGGCATGAGAAAAAGAATGTGCAATTTGAATGAAATGAATGACATTAACTTCAACTTTAGATATTATTGTATATTTGCTATTAGGAAAACATTGTTGATGTTATGCTTAGAATATTAGTATTTTAAACTGATCTTATAGAGCTCAAAAGATAAATGTAGTTTTAGAAACAGAAAGGTTGAGATTCAGATTCATTAGCTGGAAATTATAGACTTCATTTAATTTTTAGAAAATTATTTCTTTGGTAAAACAAAGGCTTGCATCTATTGTATTTTACAGTATACTTGTTTATGTTTCTTCAGCAGTACTAAAAGCTTTCATATATATTATTCTAAGTTCCTTACTGTTGATTTTTCCACCACCCCCAAAGCAGGAATAACGGGAAAAGTACATACTCCATGGGATCTTCAGTGACTGGTCGGAAGATAAAGACGGCTGTTAGACGTAGAAAATAAAAATATTAATGATTGTTACAGACAGCAACTCTCTTACCACAGCTGGTTGCCCTGCATTGTTCAGTTCCTGAATTGTACCTCATGTTGGGTTTAGCTGAAGCCAGGTCTGCCTAAACTCTGCTCGCTTTTTTCTCCCCATTTAGTTTTTTTAAAAAAATAATAATAATAATAATTAGAATTGGTGGTAGGAAGGATCTTGAGCAAAACTACTTTAGAATCCAGCCGTTTTTCTTCCCTGACTTGGCATGGTCTGGCTATAGATATAAATATAGCCTGCACAGCGAATGGCTTCATATAATACCTCTGTTTGCACCACTTTGTGCGCTCTTCTGCGTTTATGGACAGTTCAAAATTGTAATTATATTAGAGAGGGGAGTCTGTATAGAATAGAGAATGTGGATAATGAATTTTCTTTGCCGAGTTTGTGCTGATGTATGTGTGAAGTGAGCGAGTTGTGTGTATAGTGCACTAAACTTTTCTGATAGAGGAAGAATGGTTAAAGAATAGTCCACGCTAAGGACTAGTTAGATCAGTAGTATTTCATTCAATAATTATACGCTCTTTCTATTTTCATTCTTACTTCTTATCACCTGTCTCGCCTTTTCATTATTTTATTATGAAACAAATGTGTAAATACTATTCTGTTTCTCTATGTACTTTGACATAACAAATCTGTGAACTTGAAATTTTAATTTTGTGTGTTACTGCAAATTTTTGTTTAGTATTGTCTCAGATTTTATTATGTAAATCTCATTATTCAAAGTTGCCTAAATCCATTAAAGACATTTAAAATTGGGAATTCTTAAAATAAATTTATTGGCTTTTCTGATCCATTTTTGTTTGGACCAAAAACCAGTATTGTACAAAGTGTTAAGTATATATTTTTATATTTACAGAAATGGACTCTGGTGACTTTGGATAATAAGGAAAAGTTTAATATTAAAGCCATGTTTATTACAGTATAATTAACATGTTATAACCATGGGATAAATGCCATCAATAAAAATTAAGAAATACACTGGTCTGAATTTTAATACAGATGTACATTTTATCTAACTCAATCAGTAATGGTTAATATGTTCTCAATAGTTAGATTTATGTCTGTAGTGTAGAAATTTTGTTTCTGGCATCTCCCCATTCAACCCATACTGGCTCCCCCCTTTGCCAGTCTCCATTTCCTTCTAAGCACTTCCCGGGTCTAGGACAACTCGCCATGACCAACTCGCCGTGGGACAACTTGCCACGGCCAGGTCACCCTGGGACAACTCACCGCGGGACAATTCGACGCTGCATTAATCATTTCGTTCAGTTACTTTTTATTATTTGTTGTAACTCTTGTATTTCTGGATTGACTTTATTTCATTATTAGCCACCGTTCTGTTGAAATTAATTTAACTTTTGTATTTCTCGAATTGTTCTGTAATGAGTTGTCCCACAGCGTGGCTGTGGCAAGTTGGCCTTCAGTGAGTTGGCCCATTCCATAGCCATCCACCAGGCTATCCGCCACCTGGCTCTTAGTGCTTGACCCCTCCCCCATTATTTTCCCCTGTCAGCACTGCACATTAAGATGTTTTCCAGTTTGTTCTTGCATAGTTCCCCCCCCCCCCCGTCCCCTGCCCCAGATTGTTTTCCCCAGCTTAGCCATCTGCTCAACATGCCAAAAACTGCAACTTTTTTTGGGGGGGGGGAGGTTGTTTGCTCATTGTGAAAAACAAAGTTACACCTTTAAAAAAAAAAAGTGGTTACCGTGATACTTAAAAAATAAAGTGTTACCACGTTGAGTTGTGGCTATACCCACTTTCAGAATACATTCTTTAATAGGCAGTTGCAACCAGTGAAGATTGCAAATTCCTAATAATTTATTTAACTAACACAAAGCAATGTACGCTGGTTTGTTTTGTTGCTGGTGTGCTTGTAAATAAGGCAGTGCCAAATTTTCCGAGCCAGAAAATTGAAAATAATTACTAATTGATGGCTAAATTTTTATTGTTTAAAGGCTTACAAATAACAACAGAAATCTTTAAGTTTTATTTATTTATTTTGTTAATCAAATTTATATTGCTGACCATCTCACGAAAAGTGATTCTGGGTGGCATACAATAATAAATTGTTGATGCCAAGAACTCAGTAAAATTTTAAAAATCATGTGGGTGATTGGTTAATAAAAGGATTGTAGTTTTTTTTTATTTCTACACAAAAATTTGCATCTGTACAGAGTCAGTTATGGAAGATTCTGAAAGTAATAAGTGGATATTTCCATCAGATTTATTCATTATTTAACAGTTTATTGTACTTCTTTGTAGACTAAAGGCAGTTTCTTCTTGTTGTGCCATATCTGTTATCGGACATTGGCGATCATGTTGGTGATCCTATTTTTATCAGCTGCACGAAAAAGTGCTGCTGAGTTTTGTCCAAACCAGTCACTTAGATTTTGAAGCCATTAGGTTCTTCTGCCTGGACCTCATTCCCTGGAGGATTAAATGGAGTATGCCGTATTTTTCTGGGTGTCGCATCACATGTCCGAAATATTCTAATTTTCATTTTTTAATTGTTTTGATGATTTCCCTAGGCTTTCCCAGGCGGCTTATCACCTCATTTCTGATCTTGTCAACCCAGCTTATACGTAACAGCCACCTGTAAATCCACATTTCAAATGCTTTTAGTCTCTTCAGGTGGCCTTCTGTCAGAGACCAACTCTCTACTCCATAGAGCAGAATAGAAAAAATATAGCATCTGACAAGCCTAATTTTCAGTCTTAGGCTTATGTTGTGACTACAGAAGACCTTTTTCATTTTGAAGAAAGGCAGTTTACAAATAGCAAAACACATGAACATACAAAACACAAAAGGAGCAAAGCCAAGCTAATTAGCCAATTAAAGGGCGACCTACGCATTGATGTTTGCCAAATGCCCTCTGGAATATCCAGATCTTTCTGAAGGCCAAGAGGTTCACGGTGCCCTATATCTCAATGGGCAAAGCACTGGAAAGTGGGGCAGCCAAGGAGATACATCATTTGATCTCTACCCCCCCCCCTTCACTTCCTTAGGTTGGGGGTCCTCAGCAAATCTAATTTCTTTCCAAGAATTTGGGCCATCCAAATGTAATCAGGAGCCTGTAAGGAGCCAGAAACCTAAGTAATATGGACCTCAAAAGATAATACCCAGGACCTTGAATGGAGCTCAGAAACAAATTGGCAACCAGTGTGGTGACCATAGCATTGGTGTTAAATGGCTAAATCTGCTATCATGGGTTAGCAATTGGTCACTGCGCTAGGGGCCAACTAAAACAGGTCCTCTTTAAAGAGATTAGCTTAGAGGGGAAATGGTGAAAACATGTCATTGTTGTCAGAATGTCCCAAGTCAAATAAGCTCATAATTGGCACAGCTGCCCAAACTGGGCAAAGTATCACCACCCTCCAAGCAGGTCACAACCAACATCTGTTCTGGCGAGAACTGAATCTAGAAGGACACCAACTTGTTGAGGCCTTACTGAATATGTTTGAGGAAGAGGAGGAAGAAGTAGAGCTGGGTGGTGCATCTTGGGATAATAGTCCCTGAGGGGTGATTCCAGCAGTTTTGACTTAACTCTGGCTGAGGCAGATCCAGCAATCCCTCCCTACCTGCACCTATTGACAGCCTCTCAGACAGTCAAGTCCAGCCACACAGTCCCAAGCAGAGCCATGCTTTAATGATGCAATAGAAGATAGACTGCCCAAAAAGCAGCCAACAGGAGAGTGGATTCTAAAGAGTAATTTGCATTTGGGTGGTGGCCCAGTTGGCCTATTCATTGGCCTTCCCCTCAGAAAAAAACACAGAACAGCCCAAGCCCCAACTCTGTCTTGTTTTGAGTTTTGAACTCTGGATTCCATCTCTGTATCACTTGTCCTTTCTCTTGGATTTGTCACATTTCACGGATTTCTGGTTTTGACTCTTGCTACACTAATGGTTGCCATCTGTAGATGTTCTCTTCTAAAAGTACTCCCTGGGATTGCATCTCATTGGACTATGGAAGGCTGCTATTTTGTTGGCTGGCAGCCAGTAATGCTAGCACAAAACGACCCCTCCAAAATAGTGAATTTGATCCTTTAGTGCAACGGTTCTCAACCTGTGGGTCGCAACCCCTTTGGGGGTCAAATGACCCTTTCACAGGGCTCACCTAAGACCATCGGAAAACAGATATTTCTGATGGTCTTAGGAACCGAGACACCGCTCTACATCGTCTCCGCATGGCCTCCTCCGCCATTTGCAGAGAAAGACAGGCACTTTCGCTTCCCTTCTCAGGCGGACTTACCTTCTGCAGGGCTCCTGATTGGCCCTGCGCCCGGGAGCCCCACCCCTTGGGAGAAGCGTGGCCAGGGCTTCGTGGCCTTGGAGCCGCCCGGGGAAGCACTGGGATCCCTGCTGGGAGAAGCCCGCTGGAGGCTCCGCTGAGCGGGCCAACCCTCCTGCAAGCTGCGGCCCAAAGGAGACCAGCCCCTGCGATCCCCAGCCAGCCCAACCATTGGCCCTGCTGGCCGGGAAGGCGCGCCGGAGTCCAGGCTACCGGGAAGGAAGAAGGAAATGCAGCAAGGTAGGAGAGGAGAGCCTCCTCCTGGGGCCCAGCGCTGGCGGCAGCTTCCTTGCCCTCCTCTTCCTCCTCCCCTTGTTCCTCCTGCTGCCCCCCAGGCGGCTCGGGCGGGCACTGGGACAAGAGGGGTGCCTGAGGGGGGAATGAGCCGGGCTGGCAGAGGGGCTGGCAGGGGCCGTGCAGCACCAACCTCCACCACGGCTCCATCAATGGGTGGAAGGCGAGGCCAGGCAGTGTGGAGTCCCGGCTGGGGCGGCTGCTTCCTTGCCCTCCTTCCTCCTGACCCCCAGGTGGCTCAGGCGGGTGCTGTCCCCACCGCGGCTCCATCAATGGGTGGAGGGCGAGGCCAGGCAGCGCGGAGTCCTGGTGGGGGCAGCGGCCGGGCCAGGGGCGGCAGGGATCCCCGATGATGCAGCCGGGCCAGCGCTGCTGCCACTGGAGCCACTGCCTCCCATCCTGCTCCCCCTCCCCGCCAGTTTGGCTAAGGATGCGGTGGAGGCCGGGCCAGAGACGGCAGGGACCCCTGGCGATGCTGCCATAAGAGAGAGAGAAAGAGAGGAAAGAGCGCAACAGGAAAAGAGAGGTGAAAGAGAAAGAGGAAAGAGAAAGGGAAACAGAAAGAGAGGAAAGAGAAAGGATAGAGAGAAAGGAAAGAGAAAGAAACGGAGAGGAAAGAAGGAAAGAAGAGAAGAGAGGAAAGAAAGAAAGGAAAGAGGAAAGGGAAAGAAAAGAGAAACAGGAAAAGAGGAAAGGGAGGAAAGAAAGAGAAATAGAGGAAAGAGAAACGGGGAGAGAGGAAAGAGGGAAAAAGGAAAGAGGGAGAGAAGAGAGAGGAAAGAGAAAAGAGAGAGAGGAAGAGGAATGGTGCTTCTCCAACCAAGCTGGGTGGAGCTGGGGGAGTGGCCTTCCTGCCCCCCCCTCCCCGGCCAGCTGGATGGGGGGTTGGGGGTCACCACAACATGAGGAACTGTATTAAAGGGTCGCGGCATTAGGAAGGTTGAGAACCACTGCTTAGTGGGAATGTGACATTATCCAAACCTAAAACTGGAGCTGGCATAGAGCCTAATCTATTGCCAGCAAACAGCAATTCTATTTTATAGGGATGTAATTTGAGCTAGTTTAACAAATCTGGACTGACACAGCCTCCAAATACATCATTAGCACGTCTATATCATCTCCAGTCCAGTCTTGGATTATAATGTATCAATGAGAACAGTCAGCACATTGAGAACTCACTCATTCCCTCTCTGAACCATAGATCACCCTTCCCAGCAGTTTCATGTGGAAGTTAAATAACAAGAGTATCGCACTAGCTCAACTGTTTTCTCTGCCAGGCACACCAAATGGAACTGCCTTCACGCGAACAACCACCACAAAGCTGCCTCTAATCCCCAGCCCTTGAAGGTGATCCAAGAGAATATCGTGATCAAACAAGATCAGATCTGTCCTTCAAGGTCTCAATAAACTAATGCACTAATTATACCTTTTTCTATCAGATAAAGCCTAGATCAGACAGCCCTTCAGACAGTTTCTCATCTTATCACCTCATGCCTTGACTACTTCAATGCATTCTGCAAAGGGTTGCCTTTGAAGACCACCCAGGAGCTTCAATTGGAGCAATATGTCCATGTAACTTTGCAAGCCGCATTGGTTGTCAATTTGGAACTGCCTGTCTCTTCCCAGCTGAGTTGATCTAGCAGGGTTGCTTAAAGGAAACAAAGCTATCTATTGGGACCCCAAAATATCCCTTTCTTATAAGAAAGCCTGCCCTCTGGAATGAGATTCCCCCTCAAGATTTGTATGGCTTCCACTGAAGACCTGGTTCTTTGCCCAAACCTTTGGTAAAAAAAAAGTCAATTTCCTCTAGGATCCTTTATAATTAAATCTCTGCTAACTCTTCTGAAAGAGAAGCTTGGCAATTGGCCAGCATTTATCTAAAGTAGACAAAGCATCTAGGAAAGAGGTTCACCACTGCCTACTACAAGCCAGTTGGTATCACCCGACCCTTCAGAGGTGTTTGCTAAAGCACACAAATCAGGCTGATAAAGCATGAATTCTGCTCATAGGTGACAAAATATGCCACAGTCGGGTCTGTCTATATAACCTGTTGTACAATTCATCTCACGAGACCCTTCCCCATATGGTATCCAACTCTGGACAAGTGGGCCATTTTTTCTGCAAAGAACTTTACCAAAATGTCACAGCGGCCTGCAGGATAATCTCCATATTTTCCCTCCCCTGAAGGGAACAGGTAATAGAACCAGTGGATGAGTTTGCAAATGCATTAAACACAGAATTGTGAGCATCCTTTGTCCTCACTTATGAATCACAATTGGAACCAGTAACTCCATCATTGAGTTCTGTGGTCACTAGGTGGAAAATCCTACGACCATGACACCTTTATATAGCTTTCCATTCTGTCATTAAGAAAATCATCAGTGGGAACCAGAACCAAATTACAAGTCCTCTGGAATGACTAACCACCTCTCATCGCATCTCCCACAGTTCATTGACATGGAAATATACCCCCATACTACATTTGATCGCAAGGTTCCATGACCCACCTTTTATATTCCACTTAGAGGAGGGGTTCTCAACCTTGACAACTTTAAGACCTGTGGACTTCAACTCCCAGAATTCCTCAGCCAGCAAAGCTGGCTGAGGAATTCTGGGAATTGAAGTCCACAAGTCTTAAAGTTGCCAAGGTTGAGAACCCCTGATTTAGAGCAATTAGCACTCCAATAAATTCCAAACTTATGGGAGAAGAGCCTGGAATCTACCACTACTGGTCACATCCATTCCAGTCACTCTACTCGTCTCTCTCATTCCAACAATCCCCACCTCAACCACTTTCTCCCTAAGGTTCTAGGGCGGCGGGAATCAATAATTCTCTATATGCTGTACTTTGTTGCTGGTGAAACATTTCACTCCTCATCTCTTCAAGGCCCCAGAGGATTGTGACCTTAATGGGTAATTTATATAACATTTTCGTTTGATTCCATTTTGTCCATTAGCTCTTTATAGTACTGATGTTTTGTGGGATGTTGCTATAGTGATTTGAATAATACTTGGGACGTATTGCTTTCTGAGATGCCTGACAGATTGGTATTGCTGCCAGATTGGCCTTCTGCACAGCAGAGTTTCCACTTGTTTTTTTGTGGTTTTTTTTTGTACCTTTGTACCAGTCTTGTTTCCTGGCAATTGCCAGCACCACTCCCTGCAGTTTTCTTGGCAAGATTTTTCAGAAGTGGCTAACTATTATCTGCTTCCTGTGGTTGAGAGAGAGTGTGACTGGCTTAAGGCCACCCACCTGGCCTTGTGTTTAAGGCAGGATTAGAATTCACCGTCTCCTGGATTCTAGCCTGATGCCTTGATTGCACCCATCTAGCTCTCGTTTTTTTGTCATCTACCACAGCACAAATTTAGAGTTACATTTTTCGAGAGAAGTATATAAGAAATACAACAAGGCACACGAATGTAAAAATGAACCTTTATTTTCAAGCCAACTTGTTAATACAAGAGAGAGATCCTTTAGGAAGAGAGATTTTTATAGTAAAGATCTTCCAAATGTCTATAACTAAAAACCAGCTTCAAGAATGGAAAATATAAATATCCAGCTGATATATTAAATGAGCAAATTTACAAGGTGTTTGACTAGAAATGCTTTTCTTTAAAAAGAACACTTGCAGCTCTATATTTATGAAGGAAGTACATTTTTTCACAAGGCTGCAATTGTAGATCAATCTGTGATGGGTTTAATGTAATACATTCAAATAAAATTATCTTGGCTCTCCCAACTATTTGATTCAGATTTATGAATGTATTCATACTAGGCAATATACAAGAAATGTTGCATTGTAATGTCAAAGATGAGGGCAATAAGTAATACTGTAATGCTGCAAGGCCCCCAAGAACTAACTGTGGAATTATTTCTGAATAGTCTCCTTTATTGGTTTTTCATCTATAAAGAGAATCTTGCCAGGCTAAAGCAAGTATTTGCATAACTATAGATATACTGTGGGAACTGCTAGGGAAGAGTCATTTTAACCCTCTTTTGGCTGGCTAAATTTTCCAGTTTCCACTGCCTGTTTGTTCTCTAGAAAGCAGTCCTTGCTTCCTGGGAATCCAGTCCATCACAAATGTCAGATTTGTACTTTAATGGCTGTCTTACTTGACCTCTGTGCTAGTGATAAAATCATTAGTGTTAATCATTATCAAAAAGTTGAGTAATCAAAGTACTTGTTTAATCTTTTTTTCTACAGTGATTATGCTTGGAAAGACATAGTAAGCCATAAAGTACTTACTAAAAGGCTCTTGCTGAATTTGTAGAAATGTGACACTGGACAGCAAGGCACAAACTATGCCTTTTAAATAACATCAACAGATGGCAGAGACAGTAGAAACATAAAGGCAAACTAAATCCATTCCTAACTTGATGCTTTCTTCCGTTCACTAGGACAGGGATTTAATATTTCCTTCCACCTGTTTATTTCTCACGGATATAGTCTGAGTAACATATTTAGATAACTGCAATTAGTGTAATAGGAAGCTTAGACCATCCCATGCCTTAAATTATGATTCATAGGGAGTAGCATAGTTCCTTAGATAGAATTGCATCCAATTTGTTTTAAGCTGACTTAACTTTTATCATGGTGCCATCTCAGCTCTTCTAGCCACTAGATCAGTCGTATCCCACCCATGACCTGTGGGCTGCATGCAGCCTTGAACCGCTAGTAATGCAGTCACACAAGATACTAACTTTTAACATTATTATGTCATTTAAATATACTAATTATATTATACATTTTATATGTGACCCAAGACAATTCCTTTTCACTCAGCACAGCCCAAGCAAGCCAAAAGGTTGGACATCCATGCTTTAGATAGAGAATGCAGCTACAAAACACCACTCAACTCTCAGCATTTCCATTACTCACAGGAAGTGAAAGGGGGACACCAAAAGGATAGGAGTGGGAGATCAGCCACATACTTCTCCAAAACAGTGTGATGCCAAATCAGGCCCTACATCGTTTTCCAAACTCATTAACTCATGTATATGCATCATCACCAAAACACATATGGTAATTATTGGGCTGTTGGTTTGTTCTCCAAGCTTGGCGATTTGGCTGCAAACATTTCATTTCCATTCTCGGGTGGGGCGGGGGGATATTTTCAGTGCACTTTGAATTATGCTCGTCTGTCAAGAGCACTGGCCTTTAAATACCTTTTTGTGTGATGTGAATTGGTGTGGGTGTTATTTGTCCAGATGTTTCTGGGTCATGGTCTCGTTTCGGGCTGTTTTATTGGCTGATTGTTGTTGCTGGGCGAGAGTCTTTGGTGCTTAAGTAGCGTCTGTGTGATGCAAATGGTGTTTGTTCGTTTGGTTGCTTCCGAGTCATGGCCTGGTTTTGGGTTGTTTGGCAGGCTGGCTGTTGTTGAGATGTGGTCCGGTTTCTTGTGGGAGGTTGTGATTTTTGTTGCTGTGTGGTGGGGTGCCTGTTTGTTTTAAATGCTGCCTTTGGGATTGAAGTAGTTCTTTCGTTCTCCAGTAAGTCAATAAACAGACACATTGATATCAACCCAATCTACCAGCCAATGAGAACGAAAGAACTACTTCAATCCCAAACGTTTGCAGCCATCGCCAAGCTCGGAAATCAAACCAATAGCCCAACTATCAACCTGAGCTACTAATATTCAAACACATCTCATGGTCATTATTATCCAGTTTCCCTATAAAAATGGCTAGAATAACAATTAACGTCGGAAGCAATTAACATATTAACTCACAATTAATGTGAAACATAACTTAGCATATTAAGAAGCGCAGTTTCCCCAAACTTTCTACAGTATATAGCAGGGGTGTCAAACTGCTGGCCCGCGGGCCAGACGCGTCATCCAGAAGCCGCTCTCCCACCCCATTGCTGGCAATGGCAAAACTGTCCCGATACATTGCGCAATGTCACGTGATGTCACAAGTTTGACATGTCTAGCATATAGGATTCAACTACATATTTCTGCATCAGTTACTGCTCTCGTAAGGAACTGTGGTGTCTCTCAACATCAAAGGGGTTTGAATGTGTGAATTATTCCAGATTTAGAGATGTAGTCTATTTACCTACCCTCCGCAAATGCTAACTTTTAAGTTGAGATAAAGTGATATATAATTCAGAAATGTAATGGGAAATTACTTTTATTTCCCTGTATACAGGGTAGGTTATAATTTTTGAAGGTAGACTTTAGTTACACTGTACCTACTAATGCTGAATCATAACATCTTTTTCATTATAAATATACATTTGTGGCATATTTTCTTTATACTCCGTTTATGTTTTTAGTATGCCAGCCTCCTCATAATACATTGTTGTTAGCGATGAGAATTGTAGCAACAGTGTTATTTATACCTGATTTTTCAAGACACAAACTTTCTACATTCCTAAATAGACAAAGATAAAATATAAAATACAGTATGTATTTTAGAGCAAAAATCTATTTTGTGACCTCTCTAATAAATTCCTCAGCCATTCGTTTAAATTCAGAATAAGTCAGAATTTTTCTTAACAAAGACAGATTAATTAATCTTCAGATTAATTAGTCTCCATTCATTATTTGCGCAACAATTAAAAAGTTGCTGATTTTTTTGTGACAATAACTGAAAAAAAAATCTTCCTTTGTCAGGTTATCACTTTCAGGCATTTGAAACTTTCTAGTTATATGTACAAAAATCTGTACTGTGGATTTTTCTGCTGACATTTGAACTTTATTCAATTAGAACTTGGAAAATTCAACGCAGAGTAAAAGCGCTCCTTTCAAAAGACAACCATGAAAAAGCCACTTTTAAAAAGCTACTTTGTTTCATTGTTCCTGAAACATTACAGGTTATGACAATTGAGACCAACATTTCCGTTGCTAAAAAAAAGTTGTTAAGTGAATTTTGTTCCATTTTACGACCTTTCTTGCAACAGTTAAGTGAATCATAGCAGTTGTTAAGTTAGTAACACATTTGTTAAGTGGATCTCTCTTCCCCATTGACTCTTTATCAATGTCGCAAAAGATAATCACATGAGTCCAGGACACTGCAACTATCATAAATACATGCCAGTTGCAAAGCATCCAAATTTTGACCCTGAGGATGCTGCAATGTTTGTAAGTGTGTAAGTTTTTTTCAGTGCTGTTGTAACTTCAAACAATCACTAAATTAATGGTTCTAAGTCAAGGACTACTTAGTAGTCTTTTTTTCTCCTGTAACTTTATTCAATCCTAAATAAACAGAAAACTAACAAAGAATATCACTATTAAATCATCGTGTCAGAGGTAATAAACTGATAATATAGCTATTTTGTATAAATATATAAAAATAAATCATGCAAAATAAATAGGCTTTATTTAGTAAGTATAATTTAAGTGACCCAGGCACACAGGCAGATAAAATAAGAGTATCAATTTACATTTTTACACTATTTGTATTGCTTTAGCAATCGTGTGTTTTATTTTAAAATAAGAAACCTCATTTTCTTATAAAATGGTGCAAAAGGTTATGCATACATTTCCTCTGGTTTATTCAAAGTTTAGTTTGACTGTTGCTAAATACATCTGAAATAAGTGTTTTACACAATAAAATACAGCTTTAAATTTTTTATGCTTTTATAGAAAACTCCAAAGTTTAAGTAAGTTTATGGAAAAGATGGGAAAAGAGTAATAAAACAATTTATAAACCATCCAAAGCAGGGATTAAATTGAACTCGTCTTGGTTGTCTATAGCAGTACTGCCAAAGCTCTCGGTATTTACCTGTTAATTAATACTAGTTTTACTTGCCTTCATAATATCTGATATGTTGAATCTGTGTTTTGTTCAAGATACTCACATCATGCATGTACAGAAATCTCTTCAGTATTTAAAATACAATGGTTGTGAGAGCAATTAATGATAAGGCTTCTATATAAGTAGCAAACACTTACAAATCCACCAAAACAAAAGCATACAGTTCTCCGTAAATTTCTCTCAAAAACACTGTAATTGCTTTGGTTGCTCCAATAATGACAATAGTTCAGTTGTTCATAAAAATAAATCTATCTTTTGATGCAGAATTAGTATTCCTCTCATAAGAGAAATACTATTCCTTTGAAACCGCCAATGACTTTTGAAGATTTTGAGCGTTCTGGCTCTGTTTAAATATTCTTAAATCCGTTCAGCACCGGTCCCCGAGACTTATTGCACCTCTGGAAGAAAGCAAATTCAATGTTGTAATTGGCACTGTTCTTGACTGAGATTCAGCAATCCAGCAAAGTGGCTCCAGTATATTTGAACAGTGGAATAAAGGTGTCCTTGAGTATCATCTGAGACTATGCCTTTTTACTACAATAGTCCCTGCTACAATATCATATGCTGTTCTGTTATGTTGAAAGAATAACAGAGTAATGAATGCTGGAAAGAAGGAAGCAATAGAAAAATTCTTGATCAAAGCTCGTATTGTAGACCTGTAAAGAAAAAAACAGACATATCTCTAGAATTTGTTGTCTGAACTGAGGAGTGTAGATAGAGAGGTACATGTTAAAAACAAAAATCCTCAAAATATTGTCAAATACATCAGTAAGCATGCCTTTTTTCTATTCCTATTCTTCTAATGAATCATTTCTACTTTGAATTAACCAACATTTCTGCGATCACATTTTTTACTTTTGCACAGATATATTAATTTCTAGCATTTGCTTAATGAACACCATTCTCCTGCCATTATGAAAGAAGATACATCTTCTTAAAATGATATATCTGTAGATGTAATTAATTTTTCTGGATGGAAATTTTACCTTACAAATACCATAGACAGTGTGTCAAGCAACATTTTTGCACTGATTGTTAGTGATATCGCTTAAGTCAGTGATGGCGAACCTATGGCATAGGTGCCAGAGGCGGCACTTAGAGCCCTCTCTGTGGGCATGTGCACCGTCGCCCCAGTCCTAGGCCTTCAGCTGGGTTTTATAAAACCTTTTTGCTTTAGGCCTCCGGCACCGTGTGTAAAAAAAAAAAAAAAAAAAGGTCCAATCAGTCAATTTCAACCTTGTGGAAAAAAAAAAAGATCTTACAAAGTTGGAATTGATTGATTGAACTTTTTAGTCCCTCACCCAGTCTGCCGTTACCACCGCAGCCATGGGCACCCAATAGGCCACGCCCAGCCAATGGGCCACACCCACCTGGCACTTGACGATGCATGTGGGTTTTGGGTGGCAGTTTGGGCACTCAGTCTCTAAAAGGTTCGTCATCACTGGCTTAAGTTGTGGTACATAATTATGTTAATGCTGTTGAATTACTTAATCACAGTCTGATTGTTTAGGCAAACCTTGGAGTAGAATTGAATTACTGAAAATATAACTCTTATGATTGGGAATCAACTTAGCAAAGCTGAAGCTAAATGTGATATAATGAAATAATATAAACGTGCTTTGAGGGAGATAAACATGACTTATTCTTCATTATATGATGTCCCCCAACAGTGGGCAAATAATTCAGATTAATATGTATGAAGAGCTATAAATAATTTTCCCAATTTATTCAGCTATTTATATAATTCACAAATGGCTGAAGATAGATTACATACATTTTTTTGCCAGCAATGCATTGTTAGTTTGGTTCACTTTTTAAAAAAAAAACACCTCCAAGTCTGCATTGAGTTTAGTTAGGCTGTAAAATATCCTTAAATGTAAAGCTGAAGTAGGGAATAAAAATTATGAAAATCTAGTAATATTTACAGTGTGTAGATTATACAACATTACTGAAAACATCTAAGGATTCATATAAGTATAACATTGCAGTGACAGAAATAAAACTTACGTTGTTATGCTCACATTAGATGATGGAATCACCAATACACGACTTGGCGCTATAAGTACTGATGTATCACATGTCACAACTCGAAGGCCTAGCAGAAATTTCCCAGGTGTTGCGCCACCAGCTCCCCAAATACAAATAATCTGAAAGAAAAATTTCTCATAACTAAAATTATATGTTTTACCATGTGTGATAGATCACTAATGAAGCTGTCTTGAGGCCATATCAATCACGTACAATACACATTTGAAATAATGAGATTACAGGTTGTCCTCAAATTTTGATTGCAGTTGGGAATGGGATTGCCACACAATTGTAAAGTGCAACATTATCATGATCACATCGCTTTGTAATGGCAATCCAGGTGGTCCCGAATGTCACCGTAATTCAAGATGTGTGAGTCGTCAAATGGGAAGCAGAGGGAGACTCAGGTAAGGATCAGGGTTGCTGCAGTCCCTGCGAGGCCAGGCCAGGAGAGGAGAAATTTGGGGAGATGGTGCTTGGGCACAGGGTGCAGCGTGAGCTCAGAAAAGCCACAGGGAATGAGGGTGCGGGACAAAAGCGACTGCAGGGAGGCTGAGGTGCAGGCATGTGTGCAAGCACGAAGTAGCCAAGGAAAGAGGGCGCAGGGTGCGTGTGTTCGCAGGGAGGCCAAGGAAACGGGGTGAGGTACATGGAAGCGCAGAGAGGTTAGGGAAGAGCGTGTGGGGGTATTTGTAATAGCAGAAAGGCCACAGAAAGAGGCCATGGAGTGCATAATTTTGTGCAATTGCACACAGGCCATGGAAAGAGGCATGTGGTGCATATGATTGCAAGGAGGATGGGGAAAGAGGGCATGGGGTGTGTGGACGCATGTGTGTTAACACAGGGAGGAAGAAAAAAGAGGGTGCGAATATTTGCAAGTGAAGGAGGAAAGTGGGTGTGGTGCGTGCAAGCAGAGAAAGGTGGGAGGAGATTTGTGACCTTCCTTGCACATTTCCTCATTGACTTTGCTTGTGGGAAGATGGCAGGAAAAGTTGCAAGTGGTGGTCATATGACTGTAGGACGCTGCACCTGGTCGCAAGTACAAGGCACCTGAGTTTTGTTCGTTGGATTATGGGGGCAATGCAATGGTCCGAACTTTGAGTACCAGTTGTAAGTCCCTTCATTTAGTGCCTTCATAAGTTTGAGTGGTCTCTGAACAAATGGTGCTTAAGGACTACCTGTATAATGGGAGGGATAATGTTTTCTGTCGTTGTGAATAAAATTTGCTCTTATCTACATAGCCTTGTGCAGTTTCTGATCCTTGGTCATATGGAAATTTTAGTTGTTATTTACAGTGGGCAGTATTGGATATCAATGGCTTTTATAAATATTCTGAATATTTATGAGGTTAATATAAACTCATTAACCTAACTAAAAAGTAAATTAAAATTAAGTTCATAAAACATATGGATCACTGATGAAATTAGTTTGAAGAAAATAGTCTCCAAAATAGATGCTCTTTTGTTTGTTCAAGTAAAACTTGTATACCTCATAGATGCAGACCAGCAATCTGTAGATAAGGGCCACTATCATCATCTTTTGCAAGTCTTCCATGGAAGTTTCATCGTCTATTTCTTCTATAATGTAGTGCATAGCAAACTTTGAGATATCCCTGCATCAAAAGTATAATACAATATGTGAGACTATGAATAAGCAATACTATTCTATGTATTAGCTTAGAGGTAATATCACTTTAAATGGAAATATTTTTATTTAGTGGACTTTTTTGTTTCAGAAGAATATTCAGGGTACAAAAGATAAGTATTTTAAATTTGGAAGGCTAATAGCAAAACATATTGCCAAAGAAGGTGGCATCTGAGGGCTCTTCTATACGTTTTGCTTGCTCTGGTATGACAACGGCTCACAAATTGTCTCTTGAGGAGAGGAACATATTACACTATCCTCAACCCATGCTCAGCACATGTGGGTAACTTTTGCCTATATTTTCTTGATTTTCATTAAAGATAATGTTTTCTGATTTTAGCTGACAGAAGCGGTGGCTTAACATGGCAGCTTTGTTTCATTTGGCTGCTGGCAAATGTCTAATGTGGCAGAAATGTCTTCCCCTCTTGTCACTAGTTCTTCAGAGCCATTTTGTCCTGAGCTGCTGGATTGCCCGCTTCCTTCTGAAGGGCCTTTTCCACAGTGGAAAAATAAATCTATGGCGGGGGTGTCAAACTCGCAGCCCGCATAGGCCACGCCCACCCCAGCTCTGTGACATAATCGAGTTTCACACCCGTGATCTATGGGCTCTTCCCCTCTCTGAGGTGAACTGGTGAAATGCTGGCTGGATCTTTTTTCTTTTAATAGGTTTACTAATGGTCTGAAGAAAGACTCGGCTCTCTTTTTAAGGGGCTCTAGTACACTGGTAGGCCTTTCTGTGTCTTTTTTAGATTGGGTGAAATTAACAATAGTCCTGCTAATTTCCCTTTGCAGCTTAAATAGGAGATAGAGAAGTCCATATTTTCTGTGGTATTTTCTTTGGAGAAAGTACAGAAGCGGGGAAATTTATCAATGGACCCATGGCAATTGCCATCCCAGCAAAACATCTAGACAGCATTACTGTCAAAACAGAAGAACAGATAGAAACATGGGCACAATATATTTTTAAAAACTTTAAATTTTTATTCCAACCTATTTGAACACAGGAGACAAATAGTGAAAGCTGTCATGAAAACACCCTTTACTTTTACATTTTTTTAAAGAAGAAAATATATACTCATTTCTTATGATCCATGCCTGCAGTTTGAAATGGAATAGTTTACTGTACTGAGAACTAAATATATAACATAGTAATTTACAACAGATATAATGAAGCTGATTAAACATATTATGTACTGTACAACTTACTTTATTCCACTTAAGTGCATAATACTCAAAACTATTGACGCCTTGATAAAGAAAAGAATAAAGAAATCCACCATCTCTGCTATAAATCGATGAGCCAAAGATGGGATTATGTATTCACGACCTGAACAAAAACAGATAATTTATTTTGCATTAAATATCACAGAACAAACTCTGTAATGTAAGCTCAGATAATTAAACATTTCATTTTACACACCAATTTACATTTCAAGTGATAATATAATAAAGTCATGCTTAAGAAGTTAGGGACACAACTTTGTATTAAATTACACATTTTTCTACAGACCATTATGAGATTTTTGATATAATTCTGCCCTCCCAAAGGTAGCGGAAATGTTCATGAGGACTTCACAAAGGGTTGAACCCTACCCATATTCTGGTGTGTCATGCTGTTGTCAGACAATTCATTCAGACTTAAGGCCTGACCTGAAATGCCAAGCTCTTTCTCATAAGACATCATAAACCTTTCTTTACTAACTACAGGGCCAATCTTGTTCCTTTAATTTTTATCCCCCCCCCCCTTTATTATTTTAACAAATAACTCCAGGCAGCGAACTTCTCCAACATGCCTTCCTCTTCCTATTTCCCCCATAACAACAACCTTGTGTAGTGGGTTTTACGTATGCCAGGATTTGCCAGGATTGGATCACTGTAAATAGAGAACCAGAAGACTCTTGGTGTTAATTGGTGATCTCATCTATAGCCATGTTCTTTAAAAGAATAGCAGCGCACCTTACACCAAGAAGCCATGGTACCAGAGACTGATAAGAGAAACCTATGTGGAATCTCTCATTTCAGAGACACAGAAATGAAAAATTCAAAACTCAATAGTATTGTTACCTAATACTGTTAAGCAATACGGTACTAATACTGTTACCAGGCATGCAGAACCATATACAAAGCCACTGTACTACACCCATTAAAGTACTTCAGTAAGTATCAGTTTCTGGCCACCATTCTCAGCAGCAAACCAAGAGCTCTTCTCCATTGTCCAATTGGTAAGGCTAATATGATATCTAATTGTTTATTACAGCCATAGATCAGGATAGAGACAGATATAGGAAACAGCAGTCTGCTCATTTCTCCGCTGTTATTTTTTAAAAATTCAAAATTGAGCAATGAATCCAGTTTCATATAACTGGACCGATGGAAGGAGACTTCTTCACTATGGTATTCCTACTGCAACCTTTCATGATCACTGAAAACGATATTCGGTGGGGAAAACAACTCCTGAATAGATAGACTGCTGAATAAGAGGCTGAAGCAGTAGGATAGAAATCTTTCAAAACTCACCAGATGTGCCTTCCAAGAACAGAGCTCCATCCCAAAAGATTCCTCAACCCAAATTTCAAAGATTGTGTTATTCCCATTGTAACTTTCTTATCATGTAAGATTCTTTGTCTCTTTAAATGGTAATTTTATTTCATTTATTCTATTTATTCTATTTGTACACACTCTCACTCTCAGCAATCTACAACAAAAACATCTGCAACATTTCAGGCATCCGCAATAAACACAAATATGGTAAATTAATAAAAAGCTACAAGGATAAATAATGAAAAATAAAACAAGTCATATCCAAACTAAAAATATTAGCAAACAAACCACTGTAAATAATCGTAATGACATACATTAAAGTTAACAATAACAAACATTTCAACCAAATGATCTCTGGATAAGTTCTATTTTTATTCGTTTCTGGAATGTTGGAAGAAATGGAAAATGAAGAAAAGAATAGTCTACAAGGGCTGAGCAACAGCTGAAAAACAGCGCATCGTGACAAGCATCCTCCCTGTTTTATGAAAGAGGGCATGACCAAAAGCTTCTCCTGAGAAAATTCAGCAAGAGATGGAAAGTAGGGCTGCATGCAGTATTGTATTTCATTTTCTGTATTTAGGGTACATTCATACTGCAATACAGAGTATAATTCATTATATTCATCTATCATTCTTCACAAGCACTTTTACCATATACTTCTAGAATGGCCCCACTAATTTTAACCCATCCAAGTTTGAATGAAATGATTTAGGTGTGCTCTTTTTGTTAATAAAAGTCAAAGAGAGTGAATTGGCGACCAACCTGCTCTTCCAACCTCTGAAAAGAGAGAAGTTTAAGAGCAATCCTATTATTTTTAATCTTCCTTTCCATTACATGCATAGAAAACAAACAAAAAGAGCCATCTGATTTTAGCAAGAGGCTAAAATAAGAGGATGACTGCTTCCTGTTTAACCTGGCCTTATGTCTGCAGGATTTATGCATAATCTCTTACATGGCAAGAGCAATGCTGCTGCATTATGATAATGGGACTTGTAGATTCTGTAGACCTAATACATTCTTCATTATTCTTTCTACCCAACCTCATTGGGTTCACATTGTCTCCATGCTCATCTGGGTTTATGCACTCCAAAATTATGACATCTCAGCTACTGTACACAGTTACGTACACGACTACGGGACTTGAGTTTGGCTAGTCTAAAGAAAAGAAGAAATAGGAAAGACTTGATAGCAGTGTTCCAGTACCTAAGGCAAGGGTGTCAAACTCGCAATGTCACGTGTTGCGACGTATCGTGACTTTTTTTTCCATTGCCGGCAATGGAGTGGGCATGGTTTCGCTATGATACATCCGGCCTACAGGCCGGCAGTTTGACACCCCTGTTCTTAGGGGCTGCCACAAGGCAGAGGGGGCCAGGTTGTTCACCAAAGCACCAGATGGAAGGATGAGAAACAACGGTTGGAAACTGAACAAAGAGAGAAGCAACCTGGAATTAAGGAGAAACTTCCTGACAGTGAGGACAATCAACCAGTGGAACAGCTTACCCTCAGAAATCATGGGCGTTCCATCACTGGAGTTTTTAAAGAAGAGACTAGACATTCAACTGTCTGAGATGGTATAGGTTCTCCTGCTTGAGCAGGGGGGCTGGACTAGAAGACCTTCAAGGTCCCTTCCAGCTCTATTCTTTATTCTACTCTATTCTAATTCTATTATCTGATAAAAGTGGATCCTCATCTGCAAAAGCTTTTGTTATACAAAAAGTAAATGAGTCTATAAGATACCACAAACTTTCTCATAAAAGAGTCACCCCATTATGCAGTAAACACACCTCTCTCCCTTCCACAGACTTCTACTTCAGCCCTGACTAGAGAGGTAGGAAGTCACTGGTGTTTCCTGATGGGTTAAGGCTTCACACGCACACTAGCCAACACCGGCCAGGGTGAACGTAAATGAACTCCAAACATCTCTTGGATATCGAACTGCTCACCTTCGCACCATCCTCTCTATCATCTCCAAAGCGTTCAACGCCTTCTGCCAAGTCTTCTCTCTCCCCCCCCCCCCTAGTCTTCATTTGGCAGAACGACTCACCTGCTGGTCGGCCAGGCTCCCGCCGGGAACTGCCGGCGGGGGCAGTGACGGTGGGAGGAGTGGGGCGCTGGGCCGGGGGCCCGTGTCGAACTGCGGGCGGCGGCCAAGCCGTGATCTCGCGGGCCGGAGCGGAGCCGGCCTCGGGGGCAGGAGAGGTGGCCAGGAGGTGATAGCAGGGGCTGCTGCTGCTGCTGTAGAAATAGGCGCCGGGGGGCGGGACCGAAGCCGCCGCGTTCGCGGCTCCGGCCATGAGTGCGGCCAGGCCGCTCTGCCAGCTGAGGTAGCCGCAGTACGAGTCCCAGAGCCATTGATGCACGCGCCTGGAGTATTCCCCCGCGCTGATCGCCTCTTCTTCTTGGGCCCGGGAGCCGCTCCCACCGCCGCCATCATCATCATCCCTCGGCGCCTCTGCCATGGCCCGGCCCGAAAGCCTTCTCCGCCCGCGCTTGTGGCAGACCTGCCTTCTGTACTGCGCAAGCGCAAGCCCAAGCCCGTCAGCAAATTGCCTCTGCTTTCGCTTGAAGGCGAAGGAGAGACGGGCCGCTGGAACAGGCTCTCCTCCCCGCAACGCTGACGTCACTGGCCGCGGGGGCAGGCGAAGGGCCTGAGCCATCTTGGCCGGTGTCTTTCCGAGCCCCGACGCTGACAGACAATCGCCCCTTCCCCCCCTTCCCCGCCGCTATCTGAAGGAGAAGGGCGGTGGTGAGGTGTTACGAGCGGCTTATTTACTCAAGATTCTCAGTCGGGTGTGACTGATAGCAAGAGGCGGTGCCAGTTGTCGACCCAGACGGCGGGCGGGGTGGGTGGGTGGAGGGCGCGTTGTGTTAGTCTCTTGACCGTCGCCGTGTCGAAATCCTCGCTCGGATGAGCGGGCACTATTCTTGGGCGGGCCTTTTACGTAACGTTGCGTTCGGTCGGTTTCAACAGTTCTTTTCGTACGTGCGTATAACCTGGACTAGAGTTGGCATCGTTGCTAGCAACTGTTCTTGTAAATTAGGGGTCTCCAAAAACGTGCTGGCTGGGGACTTCTGAGAGTTGAAGTCTTGTAAATTGATTACAGGTAGTCCTCGACGTACTGCAGTTTGTTTAGTGACCGATTTAAGTTACAATAGTTCTGAAAAATGTGACTTCGACTCTTTTTTCCACAGTTATGACCTTTGCAGCATCCCCGCGATCATGTGATCAAAATTCAGATACTTGGCAACTTGTTCATATGTATGACTACTGCTGTGTCCAAAGGTCATGTGGACACCTTTTGTGACCTGACAAAGTCAGTGGGAAAGTCAGATTCACTTAACAACTGGGTTACTGACTTATCAATTGCAGTGATTCATTTAACAACTGTGGTAAGAAAGGTTGTAAAATGTATTAAAATTCACTTAACAAACATCTCACTTAACAACAGAAATTTGGGGTCAGTTGTGGTCGTCGATGAAGGACTACCTGTAGTTTGGAGACCCCCATTGCAAAATAAGGATGTCAGCTATAAAAACCAGCAGAGAAACAGTAACCGAGAGCCAAACAGGATTCTGGGCACACATGTGGCCTCTGCCAGGAGTCTGGAAGCAGCTGCTGGGCAGCAGTTGCGTGAGCCTCAGAAATTGCGTTTTAGAGCTGAATCCGCACTGGATTATCTAATGAACTGGTGAGGTTTCAGGCTGCCATATGTTTTATATCTCAGAGAGCACTAGGAAAAGTAGTTGTGGGACAGCAAAAAACTCAGTTGAAAATCCTTTTTAAAGCATGCGCGCGTGTACACACACACACACACACACACACACACACACACACAGCTTTTCTGTCACTGGCTTTTTTTCTAATGATCAGGCTGTCCATCTCACATAGGTGACTCAGAGTCGTACATAGTTAACAGTTAAAGAATTAGCTTGTTTCCTGTGAACTATTTGAAATTTAAAGTTCAAATGAATTTTCAGGGGACAGACATGTCACAGTTTAGCAAGTAACCTTTTTGCAATTTAGCATATATTTTAATACAGGACTAGTAGTTTTCTGGATAGTATTCCTCTCTTAACCAGAGGTGGTTTAGAAATTATTTTCATTTCAGTATCTTTCTGCTATCTGCTGGCTACCTAATGTTAGTGGCTTTGCTCACACTTTATTCCAAATTTAGTTTTAACATACGGTGGGGTATAAGCAGGCTCATAAATCAGTACTGATTGAGGAATAAAAGGCAGGTATATTTGCTTTTTTATATCCCTTTCAAAGATGTGGATGTATTTATACTATACTTTGTGATTTCAAGAGCAATTGGAAAACCCTTACACAAATTGGTTTGGTGCAAAAATTTAAATTGTCTTGGATATGTATTATCTAAGAACTATTTCCACAACTTTGCTGTTTCAACATCACCTCCACTTCGTTGTCCAGTTCAGTTCTGTATACTTCATCTGATGATATTCATATATATAAAAAAGGCAAAGGGTGCCCTACCCAGTTGTGTTTGACTCTAGGGCAGCGGTTCACAACCTATGGGTCGCGACCCCATTTGGGGTCGAACGACCATTTTACGGGGGTCGCCAAACAATGCGATCCGCCATTTTCCCCCCTCAGGGGGCGCCGCCGCGTCTGTGTGACGGGGGTCGCCGTCACACAAACGTTGAGAACCGCTGCTCTAGGGCATGGTGCTCACCTTTACTTTTTGGCTGAGGGAGCCTGCATTGATCAAAGACATTTTTGAGTTCATGTGGCCAGCATGCCTATATGCCAAGGGCGCACAGAACGCTGTTACTTTCCCACTGAAGTGGTATCTATTAAACTACTCGCAAATGTCTTCAGTCAGACTAATACAAACTAATAAAAGGAAAAAAATAGAAGAGGAAAAGATAAGTGCAGAAAGAAGAAAAAAGGAAGCTTCAGATTTCCTTTGCAGCAAATCCAAGTATGATTACAAATTAATTTTTAATCTATGATTATAAAAAGAAAGTTCAGCCTTTTTCTATTATCCAGCTTTTTTCTAATCATTGAAACCCAAAATCCTAAGTACATTTTCCCCATTTTATGTAAAAATCTATAAAGGTTTTCCAGTCAACCAAAAATGTAGACATTGTTTTTTCTTTAAGCAAAACTTGGATACTTGTAGTAAGAGACTGTTCCTGTTCCAATTAGACTGTTCCAATCTAATTGATACTAATTGGTCACTGGTTATACTTTTTAAGCATTGTCTTTGCTGTATCCTTCCTGAATGTAAAAACAATACAATTCCTTGTTTCTTGTGTCCTGAGTAGTAAGTACATGGTATGATCTGCTAACAATGGCCAATCCTAGTATATTCCGATTCCCTGTTGCCTAAGATGTCAAAAATGGAGTAGATTCATTTCATCTTTCACTCTGTTTTACTCTCCCATATTCTCACAGAAATTCTATCTTTGCAGTTTTCCATTTTTTCCCTGCATAGCAGCATCAGCAATCAGATGTTCTGGAGATTTTACTCTAATTACCATTGATACTCTGAAAGATCCTTGGCTTTTCTTCAGTAGCATATTGAGGGGTTTCCAACTTTAGCTGATCACCAGCATTGTATCATCCATCACTTTCCTGGTAGTCCATGAGTTGCGACAGCAATTGAGACTGGAATTTCCATCATAAAATGCAACCGCTTCATTTAGCTTTGGCAATCCCTGCAGTCATGATTGTCATCATTACCTGAATCTCCACAGTGGTTAGGCAAGGCAACTTTCTGCCAGCATCCCACAATCAAGTGGGGAAGCTGGTAGGAAGCTGCAAGTACCCAGCCCGCAGGCAAGTAAGCAGTTGCAGCTGAGTGGAGGAGGGAGCAGTATGGGTGTGTGTGTGTGTGTAAACGAGGGTGGTACAGAAGTGCAGGTTGGGTTGGGGGCACAAGAGACGTAGACAAAAAAGGTCAACAATGGTGTGGGGTGGGTCAAAGAGATTCAGTAATAGTGTGTGGTGATCCACACCGTGGATGCGCAGGGGTATATGAATAGCCAGCATGGCACGAGCACAGGGTGGCTGGGAAGGTGTGCATGTGAGACTTAGTCCAGCAACTTAGGATCTTCCCTCCTGGCTTCCTCATTGACTTTTAGGGGAAACTGGCAAGAAAAGTTGCAAATGGTGATCGTAAGACACTGCAACTGGTTATAAGTGCAAACTACTTGCCAATTGTCCAGATCACAATCACATGACTGGGTGGGTGCTGGGACAGTCCGAACTCTGAAGACTGGTTGTAACCATTTGTTCAGTGCTGTCATAACTTCAAATGGTTGCTGAACAATTGGTTGAGGACTAGCTGTATATTATCTATTTGTATGGTTTTCTCGGTTAAATAACAACTGTACTGTACTTTCTTCTACACAGTATGAAATGCTTTTGCCATTGTCACTAGAGTCATCCACCTCTAGAATTTTCCTACATCACTGCTGCCCAATACAGATATTTGCTTGCTTTAGCTGGGCAGCTGGGACAACTTTAGTGCTCTGGAACTTGCTAGGATTATATATAGTTGTGTTCTTCACTCACACCCTCCAGAAATGCCATGATGAGGCAATATAGCAGGACTAGAGCTGGAAGTGGACATAAATAAAATAGTGGACTAAAAAATCTTTAAAATATTTTTAGACTAGGACATCAAACTATTTGCCACTTCTGATAGCTTTTCCATGACCCATGTTGTTCTGTGCATCATGATTTTTTTCATGTTCTAATACCCATATTATAGAAATATTTTTACAAAACATGAAAACATAACAGAACTAAACATGGGGAAAACGAAATGTATTCATTTCCATTTGAGTGCTGTATGTGGTCTTTCCTACCTATTAATGTGGATATGACAATGTTTTCCTATATGTTGCTGAATAGCTGGCTTAACATAATGTAATAAAATGTTATGTTCTACAGTGTAAAGAAACTGCAATTTTATGTTTATTCATGCCAGACGTTTACAACTGAAATTGGCATGTACTAAACTCACAACATTATACATATTGATTAAACAAATACCAAAAATTTATTTACTGTAACACTAAATAGATATTGCACTTAAAAATGTTAGTTGCAATAGTTACAATATAGGTCCTGCTGTAGTTTTGTAAGCCTATTACTGTTTTGCTATTTGCAAAAATTTGCTATTAAGTAACCAATGATACATAGCAGAGTTAAGTATTGTGCACAGAGACCATACATGTCACATCAGTGTTAAAAATTAACAATGTAGATTTAGAAATCAAGCTTATATCCCTAAAAATACAATTTCTTCAGTTTGAGTTCAGAAGTTATGGAGAAAAAACTCTTCAAAGATTTGCATGCAAATTTTACAAATAGAAATAAAAACAGATCTACAACTCCACCTACTTCTTTGAACAAAAGTAAATCTCTAATACTTTTTTTAAAACTAGAAGCTGCTGAATTTGAATTTATATTTATTTATTGCAGAATCCCTTGCTTTCACAGGTTGTTTTATAAATTTGCTACTATTTACTGAAAGGTCTTGTGGCAGGAGATAGTCACATGAAATTCAGCAAAGATTAATATTACATTTTGGAATAACAATCCTAAAATTTTGAAAGAAAACCCTAACAGTTTCTGGAGATGGGACCCCGAGGTAAGCTGAAATATAAGTGATCAAAGTTAAAAGTTCAGCAAACAGGTCAATAGCTTTTTAAGCAGTGGTTACAAACAATAAATAAAACTACTGGCAAAAGAAAGCAAAAATAGTACCAATAGTAATAAGACTCCTTGGGTGCAATCCCGAAACATCTGGAACACCTCTTGAACACCATCAGCATTGACAAAATCACTATCATCACTATCAGTCAATTATAAAAAAACAGCTTTACTTGAAACAGGTATCTCCTGCAATGATACCTCTAACATCATCAAATAGTATCTGTTTATTCCAAGTCCTTGGGAAGGATTCTGTAAGTGTATAAAAATGCTAAATCTAACTGAAACAACTGGCTGACTATGTGACCAGCCATAATAATAATAAATAGCCATGAACAGAGAATTGGAACATTTGATATCACTAGAGTTTGGGTATTTATTTTAAAGTGGAGATCAGTGTGAACTGCATGTGATAGAGCTCTTGCAGGTGCTCCACTGTCCGCCTCCAGAATGCTAAAAAATAGGAGATAGATACTGGAAGCATATAACTGAAATATAATTAAAACATCTGGCTTGCTTTCTTTTCCATTAGCAGATATTCTCCACAGAATTGGTACTTCTAAAAAACATTAAAAACTACAGATTTCTTGAGATCCAGCTATATACAGTATAGTACATGATCTCAATTCCACGAAGTAAAATATTTTAACATATCATTTGTTATTGGTTTTTTGCCTGCCAATCATTAAAAGGAATGCACTGAAATATTACAAAATATATCACGCATGATGAATTAATTTGGCTTACTGTATGAAACAGCCATTGGCTTAACGCTCGCATCTTTATACATTCATGTATCTGCAAATAAAGGCAAATTGTAGATATTTTAGAAAATGTCAGGTTACTTACAAAAAGTGTACAGATTGAATAGAATGATTTCCAGGCATGTGTAATCATTGCAGAATGCCATGTTTTCTTGAAATATAATTATGCATTTCATTATATATATCTCTTTTCCTCCAATGATTACCTCCATGCGGAAAAAATACTGTATGTAAAGCAACTGATTTGAGGCCACAGAATAGCTTCTTAAAAATCTATTAACTGCAATAATAAACTATTGGCATCAAGAGCAAACTGCAGTAATGTCAAGAAATCACATGCCTAGTGACATCATGCCAATGCTTCAATAATATACTTGCATCCTACTTTCTGACACAAGCAGATGGTTTGTAGTATTTGCATGATAATATCATCTGCATGTGTAATCATTTGCCCCAAATGCCCCCTCCCCGTGGAGACACCCATGGTGCAAACTAGTGCTACTTTTTTGTTCTTCGTGCTGCTACTTTCTTCTGGCAGACTTTCCTTGGAAAGCGTGGTGAGCAGTTTCTGTGTGGCCTGTGGAAACTAACCCACAATTTCTGTAGGATCAGTAACCAATTTGGATCCATCCCATGATGTCTTAAACTGTTCAGGAACAGGGAATTCTTTCTGTAAGGAGGCAAGATGGACAATATCAGGATGGAAAAACTTATTGGAAATGAGGGCGATCTGGCTGCAACATCTGCCACCCCACTGATCGCCAGGGTTGATTCGTCTGATCTGGCTGGCTAGGCAGGTGTCCCCTTCCTCCCTCACTGCTCCATGTGCATCCCTCCCAAAGCTGAGCACTTGGTAGAAGAGGACGGCCGTCCCAGATAGAAGGGGTGTACCATATCTGTGGCAGCAATCTAGTTTAAGAGGCCTAGATGGATTATATGACATACACAGCTCTTCAACATTGGGTAAACCCCTGCAGAAAGTAGTCATGTATACTGCTAGTTTTATGCTACTTCAATCTAGCAAATGCAGGCAACTTACACATCCCATAATAAAAGATTGCTGTCACATTATGTAACAACAATAGCAACAATACAAATTCAATTTCAACATTTTAATACACATCCTAAAATAAGCACACCCACAATTTTCAACTCCTCAGTTCTAAAGGGCCCTGCAGAATAACCAGGTGGTTTCCCCCCCCCCTAATTTCTATTGGAGAGAGCTGCTCTCATTTTCAGAAATAAGCTGTTCCACAAGATGGGACTTCCAACAGAGAGCTGCCCCCAAAAATGTTTTACATTGAGGTGATTACTTCACTATGCTATGATCAATCACGTGGTATAATACACAGAATATATTACTAAATACATCAGCTCCAGAGATACTGGCTCAAAAAATGTATAGTTTCTTTATACTTTATGTACCACTTTCTAATGGTTACCTCTTGATTTTGTAAGAATTTCACTTCTGTATGCTACTGCACATGAATAAGGTTGACCACCATGGTCCAGAACTGCTCAGTTTATCATTTCTTTGTCTTTTGTCATCTACATTATGCAATGCTTTAACATTTCTTCAGATGTTTCCATCCCCTTAAATTCTCTGCATTTATGAGACATGACAGTTAATTTGGGAATTCCATATATACTGTGTTCTGGATACATATTTCTGCACAGTGCAATCATAAACATCATCAGCTGTTTGAATGTGCAAATGCATAAAACAGGGTACACTGATTTAAAAAAAGATTGCTAGGATAAGTTCTGTGTATATTGCTCAATACAGCAGTTGAAAAAGAAGTGGGTCCCTCATGTATCCAGCATGTGCAGGTAGTGCTTTATCTAATTTCATAGCAAGAACGTAAGGGGAAAAAAACTCTGTCACACAACATCCAACCTGATGGATTCAGGACATTCACTAGAGGGCAACAATCCTCCTCTAATATTGCTTTCTAGCAACTTATGCACATTGATTTTGAAAGAGGTAAATAACCATCAAGACATAACTGTAAATCTCCTATTTGGTTCTCTAGAAGCCCTGTTAGGGTCTTCCAGCAGTTGCAAAACAACCAGGGAAGCTAGCAGTTTTTCTTCTTCCTCCTTTTAGAAGAGTGAAAAATAGCAAAAAAATAATTCTACCATAGCATAATGAATAACCACCCACCCTAATTTATGTCTCTTTCCCACTCCTCCCTTGTGAATATACAGGGATGAAAACCAAAATAACTACAGTAAGAGGTACTGGACTTTCTTGACCGTAGTTTCTGTCACACAAAGCTGAGGAATGAATTAGCCATCACCGTCCAATAGTTGTTTAGTAAGCAGCACTGACTGAATCAGTTATTTTGTCTCCCAACAAATCCAAGATCCTGTGGAGCTAAATAATTTGTCTACATTCCTTGACTTAAACACTTAGCCAACATTTGTATATGTTAACTGCTTTCTCTGTCGAACAGTTAAGCATATCATATATAAATCACTCTGTCATGCAAACTTAACAGGATTAGAAGATTTAAATTTCATATTAAAGACTTTTAGGGAAATGCTTCATTTTATTTATTTACCAAATATGCATGCTGCCAATTCCATTTTGACTCATTGACTGCTTAGAGCACTGAAAATATCCATGGTATATATAGTGGTGTAAAATAATAAAATATCCATCATAAACATAAACATTAACACATCCACAGCAAATTTGGTCTAGTAAAAAAGAGTTTGATCTTGTGGTCAAGGTATCAGCCTAGAAACCAGAAGACTGTGAGTTCTGCGTTAGGCATGAAAGCTGACTGGATGATTTTGGGAAAATAGAGGAGGAAGAAGTATTAAGTATGTTTGCCATCTTGAGTTATTTATAAAAATAATAAAAAAGATAAAAAAAATCTAAACAACAACAACACAAAAGCTTTTTGAAGGTAAAACTGTCCACATTCCTATGTAACACAAGCTGGTCTATTTGTTACAAACAACACTATTTGTGGTCATACTGTTGCTGGCTGTGGAATTCTGGGAGTTGAAGTCCTCATGCCTTAAAATTGTCAAGTTTGGGAAACACTGCACTAAAGGATTCAGCGTATGCTTCAGTGTTTTGCATCAGACCAAAATGTGGTACTTACATAATCGCCATCCAGTGGTATCAGGATGTTTGTTTCAGATGACTTAGCACTCACAATCTCACAATCTAATGATTCCTCACTGAGGTATATATGACAGCCTTCAGTTTTGTTCACTGAAATGGTTGGCACTTTCCCAAGTACCTAAGATCGTAAAATCAGAAATCAAAACTAAATAAATCATTTATCTCCCCAAGAGGCTATTCCCTAATTCTGAGGCTCATATTGGCTTGTGTGTAATTATTTTAATCTGCCTCAGAAGAGAAAAAACAGGACATTCTGTAACATGAGAGAAATTCTTTGACCTATGGGATACCAATAACTAAAAGCAATGTTTTTAATAAGGCAGTGATTGATTGCAGTCAGTCCAAGCTCAGCTAATGTGGGGGACTCTTTCCCTTTATCCAGTTTCCTTAATTTATCTCTGCCACTCAAAATACCAGTTTCATAAAAATGGGTAGATAGATCTTCTTACAACTGACTAGTACTTTTTTCTGTTTTGGATTTGTTTTCCCATACTAGTGTTATATGAGGATGGGTTTACCTGTATCTGAATGTCCTTGGAATTTATTACTTCAACAATACCAACAACATTGTCAAATACAAGGCCAAACTTTTTACAGTTGTCTGAAAAAAGAAAAGAAAAGGGTCATATAGAGAGTTTATACAGTTATATTGTTTTTCATATGAGAAGACATTTATTTGCCATCTCTTGCAAATATCTGTGAATAGCTTTATTTATATGGTTATCCCTATAGATGTCAACAAAACTATATTAAAACCTTACATTCAGCTATAAACCCCTTGCAGAATTGAGCAGTGTTACACTATGCTTGTTTATTTGGAAGAATAAACAAATGCTTGCCCAGAACACTGTAATGGACAGTGCATTCCTAAACATCTTTATTTGGAATTAAGGTCTGCTGTGCACCATAAGATTTGCTCAAGATAAATATGCACAATATTTCAGCTTTAGTCTTGTCCTAGAAGTGAACTTACCAATAGTAATGGAATTAACTTTTCCTTTTATCTGTAACGTAGATTTACTGCATTTGAAGATGTAAGCTACTTGCTTGAGTTCAGCATCTGAAATTAAAAGGTCATTCTTGTCCACCTGGTACTCCTGCATTATTTAAAAAAAAAAATTAATTGATCTTATATTAGCTGTTAGCGCTAATGAGAAAGTAGTATTTGCATTTTCCTCTCAATCTTTACTGTTTAAAGAGAGACTAAAGGCAGGTGGGGTAGAAGGGAAAACATAACTTGCAATTACATTCTACAATTGTTTTATTTATTTCCCAATTTAGCAGTAAATATTGTTAGGACATAACACTATGTTTGAGACATTTTGGTAGTCGTTAGGGTGCTGGTCTAGAAACCAGGAGACTGTGAATTCTAGTCCCACCATTGATATGAAAGTCGCTGGGTGACTTTGGGCCAGATGTTTTCTATCAGCCCAACCCACCACACAGGATTGTTGTGGGGAAAAAGGAGGCAGGAGTATTAGGAATGTTTACTGCCTTGAGTTACTGTACATATAAAGAGGTGAAATGAAAAAAAAAATAACAGCAATACATAACCTGTATTAAAAAAGAAATATGGTTCAAAATGGAAATCATACAAGTTAAATATCTATCTGTATGTAAAATAGAGCATAGAAGAATGAATCAATTACCTATTTGCTTCATATCCTCTCTGCAACATACATACTACAGATCTCACAATACTTCCAGGACACAGTTAAAATTTGGCAGCAAAATCTCAGTTCAGTAATATGTTTCCACCCTACGGTTGCTATCACTTTCAAATAGGCCAATGACCAACCTTAACCCTTAGCAGTCCTTGAGAGCAAAATAACTAAATTATAGTGTTTGTCATTTTTTTTTAGTGAGCATTCTATCTTGAACATTTGCCCTTAGGTGAGGAAACAACTTATATTGGAAATGAAATTTAGTCAAGAATAAGTTAATGTCATCACTTTTTCCCTTACGATTACAAGCAAACATTGAATTTTGGGCTGAATTTCCTAAATCCAGCATCATTCTTTTCTTCTCCTTTTTTTAAAAAAATTCTTAGGATAAGAAATAGGACCCTGTTCTTCAAGAGAATTTGGAAATTACAGTAGTCGAGAAATACAGCATCGCACCTGTGTTTTGGTAACCCATAAAAGCCAAGAAGATTTGAGTACCAGTATTTACAGAGCTCTCTCTCCCACCAGATGAGATCAATTCTGTAGGCTTATCCTGAGGGAAGCTGATGAAGGTCTCAGCCTTCGTCAGAGAAAAGACCAGAATCTCTGAACATGACTATAATATTACTATCATAGGATTGATAAGGAAGAATAGAATGAGTTGTAACTATTCATTGTTTTTTCCTTTATTAGCAAATGTAAAAGGAATCATCTCATTCTTCATTCAGCCAGAATGCAATCTGTGTAAATATGGAAATGTCTTATTTCTTACCAGGTAACAATTTAATCAAAGTCTCACAATAAATATAAAGTAGATTTACTATATGATTGGCACACTTCCCAATCTAAATTACAGCCCTGCTATTTCTTGGTGATTGCTCATCCGGGTATTAACCAGTCCTAGCCCTGCTTAGCTTCTCAGCCCAGACAAGGCTAGTTAGATGTTGCCACCTGCTGAATCCAAAATATGTTTCAGTTGCTTATTTAAAATTCTTAGGACATAAAACTGTTAACCCTATTACAAAAAATTCAAGCACACAATTCTTAGGTAACAATTCAATGGACAAGTCACTTACAATCAATTGTAAGATAATTTCCAGGTTACCTAAAAGTGAGTTGAACTTACCACTCTCCATTTCTTGCCTTCAAGTTCTAACACAGGAGAGTAACTTTTTTGAGGAGGTGTTTTGGGAGACTCAGAATTACAGGTTTTGGTAGGAGATTGAATCGGTACTCCTTGAGCACGCAAACCGGGATTTTTATGGGTCTTCTGGTCATCAGAGACATGTCGAAGCCCTACAAAAAAATCATAAGCAGTAGTATAATTTTTTAAAGTTTTTTTTACTTATAAGCTTTGCTTTGTGAATATATGATAAGCAAAGTATTATTCATGTACTGTATGAGATAAATTAGCATATATTTGAATACATCTATCTGTAGAAAATTCATTTGATTTTATTATCAAATTTAAAAATATGGCAGAGCTTAAGGTATCTCAGAAAGTAAGGAGTAACCTTAAGCAACAGTCTCTTGGGATAATTCATGGTGCAAGAGGTACTCTCAGCCTTTAAATATTAGTTTCTAGCTGATAGCAATATGTTTCGCTGATATGAAGGCAAAGCATATGTCTGTCTAAACCAGAATCATGAGACCGGCTCTCCAGATGTTTTCATCTCCCAGCACCCTTCATGTTATTGCCCAAAGCTGTTGGAAGATGCTAACAATTGGAGGACCATAGCTTCTTTGTCCCAACCTGAGCTATTTGTTTTTTAGTGCTCTTATTGACCTGACTGTCCTCTACATCATAGCCAATTTATTTATTTATTTATTTAAAATTATATAGCTGCCCATTTTTTAATCAACTCTGGGCAGGTCCCAATTAATACTCTTTATTTATCTGACTTTTCTCAAGCACAAATATGGACATTTACATCTCAGTAAATCCCAAGTATAAGCAGTATGTGATGTACAACTGAACCCATGTCCAAACAACCATAAATGTGGTTGTAGTAATTAAAATAGGACAATAAATTCAAAATGGGCTTGCAATATGCCCCAGAAATAAAACATGAATGTAGACTTCTAAGGGAAAAATGGTGAACTGGAGAAGGCTCAATTAAAAGTGGAGAATAAAAAACCGGCAGAATAAAGAATCAGTGAGTAGATCAGCTATTCATAATTCCTCTCTGGACAAGGAAAAGACTTGAGATTGCCCACAAGTGCCCCAAACACTTGTTCTTTATGAGCAGGTTGCGAGACAGCAGTCCCAGTCTTAAACTCTGGGAGACAAGGGAGCAGCAGTGCCTTTAAAGGTACTGAGTTCACATGCTTCTTTTTCTAATCCCTTTCAGAAATTGTTTATTAACTGCTTTTCTGCTATTAGGTATACTTGATTCAACAAGTTTGAAAACACCAAGTGAGCTTCCTCCAACCCTTAGTGATTTTTTTTAAAAAAATACAACATAATACAATTGTATTAAATAAAATACAGTACAAAACCAAATACAGTTTGGATTTTAATTTTTTTTCTTTTGAAATAAACAGCAAAGGGGTGATTAGAACTTTGATTTTGGCATTCCATGCTCCACTAACAACTTGTGCTCCACAAACCAACCTACACATTTGCTTAATGACTGCTACATGGAGAGCAGGGATTGTGGTTGTTAAATAAGGCAATCACATATGCACCTTGCTTAATAAGCATAACCCTCAACATTAGTTTCTGGTCCTTTGTTCAAGAATATGTCGAATGCTAAAAAAATGTTAAAATATGTTATTCCAGTAAGTCAAATTTAATTGTTCTTATCCTTTAGTTATAATCTTTAGTTGCTTCTATTTCCTCTAGTGTTCAACCTTCTAATTCCATCCTATCATTTTTTTTAAAAAGAATTCAAAACAAAAGCATTTTCCCATGGGAAGGATTCTTATAATTAATTTCAAAGTCCATTTCAAATCCAGCTGCAACCTTAGTCTGTTTGTAACTTTCCAAAATCAATACTCGAAACACCTTTTTGCTGTTTATTCCAAAAAATCATTTTTCTTAAACTCATACTTAAAACTTCTTTTACCAAGAAGGAAACTCACTCAGTGGATGCAATAAAACATTACTATTCCAAAAGTTCTAATATCTGGTAAGCAGTAAAAAATAAATAAATCAAAAAGTGATTAAGAAACGAGGTTTGGTTGAGCTTTGTGTCCACACAGGCTACATCAGACTGTGAGCTTAGATCAGTGGTTCTCAACCTGTGGGTCGGGACCCCATATGGGGTCGAACAACCATTTCATGGGGGTCGCCAAACAATGCAGTCCACCATGTTTTCCCCGTTTCCTTAGCTGTGCTACTTCCTTTTATTCTATTGGCTTTTGAAAGCCAATAGAATAGACTCTCTTGAATAGAGTCTAATTCCACTGGCTTTCAAAAACCAATAGGAATTGTCCAGGCTGTCTCTGCCCTGCTGAGCCCGCCAAAAGTCCCATTCTGACCGGTTAGGTAGTCCTCGACTTACGACCGGTTGGGGGTCGCAGCATTAAAAAGGTTGAGAACCACTGGCTTAGATGGATTCCCTTGATTCCCAGCTGCTCGTATAAGCCAGCCACTAAAACTTGGGTTCCTGAAGTCTATTCACAAGGAGCTGTCTGGAGTACATATGGGCAATCTCACAATCTCAAATTTCTCTGGAAGGTTTCGCTGGCCATGATCCAGCATCTGGCTGCCCATCTCCATCATAAATGCCGTCCCCACTCCTTCAGGGATGTTCAGCTCACCATATCTTCATCAGAAGCGTCTGCAGTGTCAGATTTCCAAGTTAAGCATTTTTAGCATAAAGGTGTTTGCATCCATAAAAAGCGAGGGCTTTTCACTTTTATAAGAACATGTTGGGAGGAATGGATTGAAGAGAGGCTTAAGTTATGGTGGGCTTCGTACCTTTGGTAATTGTTTCTCCCTGGTTCAACTGAGCAAATAAGGCCGAACGAGCAGCAGTTGCGTCATCTTTTGCATATTCTGTATCGATGGCAGGAGGAGGTCCCGGTGGCGGAGGTGGCGGTGGAGGTGGTGGCGGGGGAGGGAGCCCTTGTTTGTTCACTAAAGCTGGCAAACCTGATGCTGCTGAGGCTACTGGACCCTAATTTTTTTTTTTTAAAGTAAAGAGATGAAGTTTCTGTAAAGTGCAATTTTAGTCCAATATTGTAAAAATAGCCACATGAACAGTCCAGCTAATCGACGAAAAAGATGCGATATTTCTCTATAAAAGCCATATAGGTAGTCCTCGATTTACAACAGTTCATTTAGTGACTGTTCAAAGTTACAGCAGCACTGAAAAAAGTTGACTTATGACCATTTTTCACACTTACAACTGTTGCAGCATCCCCAGGATCATACAATCAAATGCCTGGCAGTTGATTCATATTTATGATAGTTGCAGTGTCCAGGGGATCACGTGATCCCTGTTTGTGACTTTCTGACAAGCAAAGTCAATGGGGAAGCCAGATTCACCTCATAACCATGTCACTAACTTAACAACTAGTGATTCACTTAACAACTGTGGTAAGAACGGCCGTAAAATGGGGCAAAATTCACTTAACAAATGTCTCACTTAAAACAGAAATTTTGGGCTCAATTGTGGTTGCAACTTGAGGACTACCTTTACTCATCGGCTATTTCACCTTGTAACTCGGCTTCTATTGCAGCAAGGATGCTTGAAAACAGGTGGTGTAAAATTTGTGCTTTATAAAGACAACACTAGTATACATTTACAGAAGATACACCTTAACAAAAGATCTATGTCTCTGTGCCACAGTCCACCTGCTCTAGTAGGTTGTTAAATGATCTTCTGAGCTTCACATTTTCTTTTTTATGTGTGTGTGTGTGTGTGTGTGTGTGTGTGTGTGTGTGTGTACCCCCACTGGCAGTTAAAAGGAAGAAACAGCTACGATCACACATTGCTCCTAGAAGCACGAAGCCGAAAACACCAGCCTGAAGATGACGAATGAGACTTCGCTGAAACGTCGCCAAGACACTTCCAATTTTACGCGGGAGAAAACCCGACTATCCAAAGACACACACACACACACACACACACACACACACACACACACACACATAATGCACACACAATATATTGTTTTGTATGAACAAAACAATATATGACTCTGTAATTATATGAAGCATATAAAAGGATTAGAGCCTTTTTTACCGACAGAATGCAATTTTATTCTTTCAGAATTTTAGTAACTAGTTGCTTTGGGAAATGGATGTTCAGTTAAAACGTAAACATTGCCTTTTTTCAGATGGTGTCATATACTAGTTGAGAAGATATATATTCATGAACAAGTACATTAAAGACAAACTTAGGAATCTTGGAATAAACACCTACAAATTAATCTGGTTTAAGGCAGGCACAACTAATATTCTTAAGAAATACATACAAATATCTGCCCAAGAAAGGGTTAGGGTTTGTAAAAATACTGTGGGGTAGGCAAGATTCGCATAGTTCACAAAGGCTCAAACATTTTGTGTATTTCTTTATTTTTGGATTCTGATCGGCCTATTTTAGAAGTTATAATGTCATTTTCATGTTTCCCACCTCAAAAGGATAGGAAATTGCTATCAATTTTCATCTCTAGCCTGATCAGAGGAAGCTCCATGAGAACCAAAAATGTTGTGCTTCACATTCAAGCACCAAGGCGCTTCCGGGTTGAAAGTATTAGCCGGTGACCTGGCCATTGCCCCAGGGGCGCCTGGTTGGGGGCTTCTTTCATGTCCCTATTGTGCCCACTGAAGTGGTACCTATTTATCTACTCACGTTTGCACGTTTTCAAAATAGAAAGTGGGCAAGAGCTGGAACAATTGACAGGAACTCGCCCCGTTACACAACAGCCCTCGGGTCTATAACTCGAGCTTGCTGTTTGTCAATCCAGCGTTCTAACCACATGTGCCACCACACTCCTCAAGGGCTGTGCTAAGCAATAACATTGGAAGGTTTTGACTAAAAACAATACATGAACTCAGCCATGAGATTTATTAAGCATAGATTATGGTTTTGCATTATATATGTATCAGGCCACTCTGTCTTGTTCAAAAACCACAAATCAAAGGAAGTCATGGCTTATTGCAAAAGGCATAACAAATTACCTAGTGACCTTTATGGTTATTTGTTTGTTTAATTGGCCTATGTGCCTCCCATCTTGTCTAGAATACATGTTAAGCAAAATAGCACAATTGCCAGTTTAGTATTAATGACCCAATGAAATTGGCTATTATGTTATGGGCTATGTATGAAAATTGACAACACCTCATTGTTCACAACCTCTGCTTGAAAAATTGTTACCATTACATATCAACAACCATCTGTGAAACATGCTAAAGCTGGAAGATGTAATTAAAAATGCAATGGCTTAGCCAAAACCAAACATCCCTCATTATAGCATAATAGCATAGCCATTCAGTCATTGTATGAGGGTTATTAATCAGTTATCTGCAAATTGTACTTCTGCCCTAGTTTTTAAACATGATCTTTAGTGGGAGAAGAACAAAATTAAGAAGTCCCACACTCTTTATCTTCTCCATTTACAAGTTCCAAGTGAATCCCAGACACCAGCTTTTTAGTTCCTGCTGTCATTCATGAAACACTAAGATTAGATTATTACTATAACTTCCATTTAACATCTGATATTCATCCATTTGACATAACTGTTTCCCTGACAGTTAATGTGAAAATGATATGTAGCAACTTCCAATAAATATTTTGGCACAAGTATTGTCATATATTAGTTGGCACAATGTATTGTCATACATTGCCTAACCATTTGAAATAATGGACAATAACAAAAGAGAACAGCTGTCCCCCAAGGAGGCAGCTGACATAAACCTAGGAGACAGATATTGTAAACATTTGTGCTAAATAGTTTTTTTAAGCTGTTTATAAAGATATATTGTTAAAACATCTGCTCAGATTTAATCTAATGAATTGCTAGCTTTAAGGCAAGGTCAAGTCTTCAGAACCTGTAACATGTCTGGAGAATTACGATTTTAGAGAAGCCGTAAGCGGAACTCTGTGCATTAAAATACATAGAAAAGGCGAATTAAGTAATTTTAAAAACCAAATTAGGTAAAATTTCAAAAGAATGCATGAACCAATTGAAAAAAGTATCAATCAATATTGTTGGGTTGGTTGGGACATATGTATCTTTGTGGTCACTAAATGTTTAAAATGTAGATTCAAGTGTACAGATAGTCTTTGGGCTACAACCAGTCATTCAGCAACTGCTCAAAGTTACAACAGTGCTGAACTAGGACACTTACAATGGTTCCTCTGAGTTCTGGTCACTGCAGCCTGCCCACAGTCACATGATTGTGATCAAGGTGTTTGGTACCCAGCTCACAATTATGACATTAGAGTGAGCCACAGTCACATGACTGCAATTTCTAATGATCCCTGCTGGAGAGCAAAGTCAATAAGGAAGCTTGCAGGAAGTCAGATGTGATCAGAATACAGAATTGGAAGGGACCTTGTAAGTCATTTAGTTCAACTCCCTGCTTAAGCAGGGACCCTATTCCATTTCTGACAAGTGGCTGTTCAGCCTCTTCTTGAAAGCCTCCAGTGAGGGAGCACCCACAACTTCTGAAGGCAAGCTGTTCCATTGGTTGATTGTTCTCACGGTCAGAAAATTTCTCCTTATTTCTACGTTGAATCTCCCCTTGATCAGTTTCCACCCTTGTTCCTTGTCTGGCCTTTGGGTGCTTTGGAAAATAGGTTGTCATCCGCCTCTCTGTGACAGCCCTTCAAATAGTAGAAAACTGCTATCATATCACCCCTGGTCCTTCTTTTCAGTTCTTGCAACTGTTCTTCATATGTTTTAGCCTGTTCTTTGTTTAACAATGGCAAGCAGGACTGACGTAACTGCCTTCGCTAAGTGATGTGGTCACATGAAGTTGCAGGTTATAACGGCAACTTAAGTAACAGGATTCCTGGTCCCACTGCCATCATAACCTGAGGACTACCTGTATATAATTTTCCTAATTTTCTTGAGAACAATCAATTATGGAATCAAAGATGCTAAGAGATGGAATATTTAAAACCTTCTCCTAACTCTTTTATTTCATAAAGTTCTTTGTCCTGGAAATATACCATTGCTGGGAACCAAAATGACATTTTTTTTCCTCTTAGTTCAAGAATAATTTTCACCCCCCTCCAATACTTATTTGGGAACACTACTATACAATATGTTACAATAACATATTCTCTTTTTTCATAGTGGAAGGTAAGAAATAAAACACTCACAGTTTTACTCCAGATGAGCCCGGTAGTATGGTATTCTTTTATATATGCTTGAAGTTCTGTCCAAATATTCAGGAATGATTTCACCCAATCAACGTGACGCAAATCACTGTAACATAATAAAAGCTATCTGTTCATGTTCTTTAGGATCCCTTCTGACCTTCAAGTCAAGGAGAGAATTGCCACTGACGGTAATTTGTAATCACCTCAGATATACCAGCCAAGTAAAGTAGTTAAATTGTGTGATGAAGGTGGTGTTGGGGAGTATTAACTTACCTATGCTTGTAGTTTTTTAACACCCTATTAGTATAAAATGTAGCAGCATCATTCATCTCCTTTACATAAGGTCCTGGCTTAGCAGACTAAAAGAGAACACAGGAGCATTGTATAAAACCACAGGAATCATTTTTGAGAAAGAAAAAGTAAATGTAATCATGGGGCAACAACCTCCTTCCTATTTTAAGCAATCGTTATTTCAAAGCAACATAGATAAGTAAGGTTTGTAGAAGTCTATTCTGCTGACCTTGTTCTCTAAGAAAATTAAGGCCATTTCATGATACCTGGTGACTATTCAGGACTATGCTTGCAGTTTCCTTGGCAGCTATATGGAAGCAATATGAAATATTTGCCACTGCCTTGTTTAGGAATGCTTTCATGGCTTCACAGTTTAGACTACAGCCCTGGTGATCTCCCAGCTGTGTAGTAAACAGATCCAACCCTGCTTAGCTAAATGTTTCCACCCCTCAACCCCACATGTTGAGGGATGAAGCCACATTCAACAAAGTGGGCTGCTGTGACTGAGGATGGGGAGGAAACCTTTAAAAGTGAGGTGGTGATATGATAGTACCACCTGCAAGCAATGAGGTCCGAAACAAGAATCAAACCAGTCCAAGGTTGCATGATAGATAAGGGTGAGAAAATTGGTTTTGTCCACTTCTAAAATTCAGAACTTACTATTGTTATCCATCCAAGAGCTGGAATACTTTCACTGACAGCAGACAGATGATTAAACATATTGCTTCCACGATTTCTCTCTCTGAACATCTGAATTTCCTGAATTTTTCCCGATATTGGTTTTAGAAGAATGGCAACTTCACTCTGCAGTAGCAATAAAATGAAGAAATCACGCATGCATTCACAAACCAGTTTTCTTGTCATTATTGAAACTGAGATCTTCTCAAAATTTGTTTCTTACAGGAAGAATTGTCTTGTGAGGTAAAATGTGTTTCAGTCGTTATATATCTGGAAGCCTTCCTGCTCATTTTACCAAGAGGATTCATAAATATTTCTTTTCTAACATTCTGCCCTGATAGCAGAATGATAGGGGTAGGCAACCTTGGCTCTGTTATGACTCGTGGACTTCAACTCCCAGAATTCCTGAGCCAGCCATGTTGAGGTCCACGAGTCATAAAAGAGCCAAGGTTGCCTGGTATTAAGAGTAGTCCAGAAGACATCAAAGACCCAGAAAACCCAATGTTGAGCATTAGTATTATGGCTTGTAAAAATTTATCCTTTTTAGGAAAATAATTATGCATATTTAATAAGGAAAGACAGTCATTTTAAGTAATATTAAATGTCTATGATTCAAAAATTATCTCATTGCCAAAGCTATAAAAAATTATCTAGACCCGTACAGGAAATTGCAAAAAACTCTAGAGTAAAAAAATAACCTAGCTGTAATATGTTTAATAGGAATTATCATAAATTACATAGATAGATCTCACATTTCTGGATCGTTAATTCTGTATCTATCTATCTTGATACAATTTTCAGAGCCTTATTTTAAGCACATTACACAAACACTTTTTCCCCCTTGTCTCATATTTTATGTACAATGAAACCATTTTCTCAATCTTTTGCAAAGTAGTTTTTCTAATGCGCATGGTTCTCATGGCAGTGAAAGGTGGAACTATGAAATTTTATTAGCATTCTTCAATTTTTGTGCAGAGCAGATTCACTCAGGTTTAAAAGCTTATCCCTGGGTGAAGATCCTCAACCAACTTCAGCAGAATTAATATTTTCTTCTTTGTTTCTAGTGCTGGAGAGGTCCTTTTGAATAGGAATGTTTGGCAATATATTGACAGCTGTTTTGATCCCATAGTATAGTTGGTATGAAGAACTGTGGTAGCGCAGTGGTTAGAATGCAGTATTGCAGGCTAGTTCTGCCAACTTCCAGCAGTTCAATTCTTACGCAAGGTTGACTCAGCCTTCCATCCTTCCGAGGTTGGTAAAATGAGGATCCAGATTGTTGGGGGCAATACGCTGACTCTGCAAACTGTTTAGAGGGCTGTAAAAGCACTGTGAAGTGGTATATAAGTCTAAATGCTATTACTATTGCTATTACTATGGAACTAAACATGCGCTACTAGAACAACAGTACAACCCAATAATAAATGCATAAGGGAAGATAGAAAAGGAGTTGGCTAGGAAAATACAGGCAGTTTTGGGAAGTCTTGATATGTTTCTAGACCATTGGTGCAAATTAACTTTTTTATTTTGTGTTTTCAGGTCAGTTTTGACTCCTGGTGACTGCCTGGATTAATCTCTGCAGTTATTTTCTTGGCAAGATTTCAGAAGAAGTTTGCCATTGCCTCTTTCCTGTGGCTGCAAGAGAGTAACTGGCTCAAGATCACCCAGTTGACTTTGTGCCTATGATGGAAATAGAATTCACTGTCTCCTGGTTTCTAGCCCGATGCCTTAAACACTACACCAAATTGGCTCTCAATAACAAATGGACTATACTGCCATAAATCACATAATAGGGCTATTTTTCCTGCATGGTGATTTCTTTAATGGAAATGATCAATTGCATAACAGAAAATCGCATAAACAGAAATCACATAAAGTGAGGGAAACTATTTTAGTAGGAATTCTTTATACATAATTACTTTAGTTTTAGTTTATTCTCCTTCCAAAATGTTTTTAAATAACTTTACACTTCTTGTTTACTTAAAGCATAATTTACATTTGGTTTTAACATTGAAGCATTTGAAATAAATTCCAAATAAGTAAAAAAAGTTTAAATCGCAGCTTTCTGAAGAGTAATTTTGCAGGCAGTAGCTACTAGCCAGCTAGTATATGTAAACTGTAGTATCAGATGACGGTTTTCTCATGTGACCATTTCCACTTCACATACAAATATAGAACATGACCATAAAAAGGAACAAAGCATTCACTCTGCTAAGTAATTTATTGTACTTGTTATAGGATTGACATGCCAGCTGGAATTATCTTCTTAGCTCTTGCTATTTTTGCATATACAGGGAAACGACGGGCTTCAAGACGGAATAAAATGTAAGCACTGCTAGCAAAAACATATCTCAGAAAAATCACAATGAACAAACATTTCTTTGTGACTTGCTGGACATGGATGCTACATTTGAACTAAAGAATCCTACATGCTTCAGAATACTAATGGCTTTGTTTTCTGTTATTACTTTAGGATAAATTGTGCAAATCCCCCCTTCTATAACATTGCTTCTGAATATTTGCAAAGCTGTGGAGACATGATCACCAAGCTTATTCATCCACCGCTTCACAAACTGTCTGGAAAGCTCAGTGGCACAATTGCTTGCTTTTTCAGGAGTTGCTGTCATCTTAATATGCTTTTCTCTGCTCTGGGAATTCCGATGAAAATTAATGCTTGTTCTACCTGTCTGGATTTTGCTTAAATTTGTGACTTCATCTTAAAGTACAAACAGAAACAGATGCTGTCACATTAACAAAGTATTTTCTGTTATGTTCATATCAACTTTTCTTTATACTATAATCCGCTATTTCTAAATCTACAACACATATTTTTTGCTTTTGACAAGATGAAACTATCATACCACTTGCAGTAAAAAATGCTACTGAAACAGCTGAACGTTCGTTACAGAATATTTATTTTGCATGACAGCTGTGTTTTACATATACATATACAGCTGTGTTAATTTTACACTATGATATATATTTCAGCTGATCATAATAACAGCAAAAATTGTTTTGCTTTTACTTAGGAGGATTCACCATATCCTATATATTATTCAATGTGGCTAGAGGTTCTAAATCAGTGGTTCTCAACCTTTCTAATGCCGCGACTCCATACAGTTCCCCATGTTGTGGTGACCCCCAACCACTTATACATCACCCGGTGCCAGGGGCGTGGCCAAAGAAAAGGGGGGAAAAATGGCAGACAGCCTTGTTTGGCGACCCCCGTGAAATGGTCATTCGACCCCAAATGGGGTCCCGACCCACAGGTTGAGAACCACTGTTCTAAATGAATAATAGGTAACCTGGGGACCACAAGGAATTGTAGGAGATCCAAAATTCTTGAGGATACCAAATTGTTTGATAATGTGCCATCCAGCTGGTGTCAATTCTTACTATGTAGATAATTTGAACCTGGTTATTTGTGCCGTGAGCGAAAACTCAAGGTTGATTGTTCAATGAGTCATTTCTTTGTTTTCTTGGTTGACTAAGTTATTCCCAGGAGTCTTTTCCAACACAGAGGTTAAAAAATGTCTTCCTAACCTGCTTTTTCAAAGTCCAATTTACGCTCCCATAGGGTGTCACATAGAATGCCATTACTTGCATTATTCTGATCTTTGTAGGTACACACACATCACAACACCTGAATATATTCCTAGGGCCTTCATAACTGCTCTACTAAGTGCTAGTCTATGGCTGATTGTTGTATCTGCTGTTATTAGTTTTGTCTTCTTTATATATAATTTTAGCCCATTTTTTTCAGTGCGCTTTTTATTTTTATTACCAGAGCTTGCAGATGCTTTGTACTGTCAGCTATCACACTAGCAACAGCAATAGCACTTAGACTTATATACTGCTTCACAGTACAGATCCTCATTTTACCAACCTCAGAAGGATGGAAGGCTGAGACAACCTTGAACCAGTGAGAATCGAACTGCCAAACTGCTGGCAGATAGCAGAATTAGTCTGCAATACTGCATTCTAACCACTGCGCCACAACGGTGTCATCAGCATAGCTCAGGTTATTCAATTTTCTTCCTCCAATTTTAAAACCACCCTCATCTTTTTTTTAATTCATCTTTTCTTAATATACAATATATTCAGCATATAAACTGAATAAATAAGGGGAAAGTATACAGCCTTCTCACACTCAGTGGCCAACTTGAAGCCACTCTGTTCTGCCTTGGTCTCTCCATACTGTAGCTTTCTGAGTTTTATATATAGGTGTTGCATAGAAGAATGAGAGGTTCTAGTATTCTTATTTTTCTAGATAGATTCCCTAGCTTAATATGACTGTATAATTGAAGGCGTTTCTATAATCAATGAAGCAGTGATTTCTTTTGGGCATTCTTTAGCTTTCTAAATTATCCAGCATGTATCAGTGATAATGTCTTGCGTTTTTTTGAATTTTTCTAAAGCTAGCTTGAACATCTGGCATCTCTTTTCTCGTGCAAGATTCTAATCTGTGTTGGATAATCCTAAGCATTATTTTGCCAGCATGTGAAATTAAGAATAGTGTAGCGTAGTTTGGAAGCTTGTACATGCTGTCAAATCTCCTTTTTGATACTGGAATGTAGATAGGCCTCTTCCAATCTGGTTTTCTCCAGATTTGCTGGTGTAGCTTAATTACAAACTTTAATTATTCTGTTTCTGTTGTTTGCCATTTTCTGTGAAGGTGTTCTATTAATTCTTATAGCCTTCTGACTTGGTAAGGACTAGAGTGCTAATGTCACTTCATTTTGTAATGCTATAGATAATAATGTTAAGTATAGAGTATTTTCTACAGTATCTTGGATGTTGCATCTCTACTGTACAGTATTTCATTATACCAATTCCACTTTTTAGCAGTACTATAATCAATTTAATTTCTATGCACTAGTCTATTGAGGTCCATGTGTAGAGGTGTTGTTTTGATGATTTGAGGTCAGTGTTATCTATGAATAAATCACTGTACTGGCAGAAATTTAAAAAGTTGCTCTCCTACTTCATTTTGGTTTCCTAAATCTTACAACCCAACTCCATTTTCCTCCTTAAAATTTCCAGTTTCCAATCACAAACAGCACATCTTGCTTGCATGTTGTGTCAATTTCAAATTGAACTTGATCATAAAACCCATCAACTTCCTCTTCTGCATTAGTGGTTGGAGCATAAGTGGACAGTCATGATATTAAAGGGATGTCCATAAAGTCTAATGGATTATGGTCACCGATTGCACTCTAGCCAATCATTGTTCTTGCTATAAACTTTTTAATTATAAAAGCAACTAATTCTTGTTTTGTTTTTCATATATGTATGTGTCATAAACAGTCTTATTTTCTGACTGAATGATCCAATTCTTCCCAATTCACTGATGCCTAAGATGTCAGTTTTATATGCAATTAAGTTGTCATTTAATGAAAGTTTCTTACTTCACAACTTTATCAGAACTATTAACTAGAGAATTAAAACAAATTTTGAGATATTTCCAGATATTTAACCAAGACTGGGAAAAATAACTTTATTTATAGGACTCCTACATCCACCGGCAGAAATTCATCTGCCATTCTTTAGGGTATGGTCTTTTATTCTGGGCATACATCCAACGAAACCACTGCGTTACAAGAGCCAATCATTTTTATTTTTTTAAATAAGTTTAGGCACCCAGACTTTTTTTTAAATAAAATGAACCAAAAGTCTGATTTTGTTTTGCTTTACAACATGCCAATTTTCCATTTTTAGAAACCAGCCAACAAAACTTTAACATTTCAGGGGACCACAACATTTCTTACCTCTTGGGGCTCTTGATAACGTGAGGTCAACCAAAGAAATGCCCTCTGAGCTTGGAAAGCTGCATGAACCATTTCTGCCTATGGAAAAAGGATAAGCAAGGGAATAAGCTATGAATTAAAAGTATTAAAAACAAACACTTTTAATTGGACTTTCTCTACCTGAGACTGTTATGATCCCTTAAATAAAGCTATCCAAATCTCTTTGATCTGCAAATCCTATTTAGCTAAACCCATGTACTCTAACCAAGCTACAGTGTGGTTTCTAGTAACCGCTAGCAGAACAGTGCACTTCGTAAATAGAAGTAAAGGTAACATTTTAATCTGAATCAAGTCCGTCCATTTTGTACACATTCCTGCAGAAACCATTTTTTGCTTTCATCTATTTCTGCTTTCTTGTGGTGCAATTTGTGGGTAAGAATAATACAGGTAAACCTCGACTTATGACCACAACTGAGCCCAAATTTTCTGTTGTTAAGTGAGACATTTGTTAAGTGAGTTTTGCCCCATTTAACGACCGTTCTTGCCACAATTGTTTAGTGAATCACTGCAATTAATAAGTTAATAACACAAGCGTTAAGTGAATCTGGCTTTCCCATTGATTTTGCTTGTCAGAAGGTGCAAAATGACTTTGGGACACTGCAACACTCATAAATATGAACCAGTTACCAGGCAACTGAATTTTGTTCGTGTGACCCCGGGGATGCTGCAATGATTGTAAATGTGAACAATGGTCTTAAGTCACATTTTTCGGTGCTGTTGTAACTTTGAACAGTCACTAAACAAACTGTTGTAAGTTGAGGACTACCTATATATATAAGAACAATTTTTAATGTTTTATTTGCAACGATGTCAATATATAGAGAGACATCGCTAGGTAAAACCAACAGATGTGGGGGTTTTTTTCAATCTCATTTAAGAGAGTCAATAAAATTTAAGTTAAAATGTGAAATTTTAATTTAAGAGAAAAGAAGAAGGGAAAATTATTGTTTATAATTTCACAAATTATAAATTGTATGTAGAGGATAGAGAAATGTATGTTCTGTTTCACAATACTAAATCTTAGATTTTCCAATAAATTATATACAGGGCAACAAAAGGAAACCATTTTACCCATCCTATGTAATTTATTTGTAATTTGTTTTCCTGTATTATCTTCTTGTACGTCATCATCACTTCAACCTTCCTATCATTCAAAATCAATTCAAACTGTTGACAAGCACATTAAAAGGAGTTATAGAAACTCTTCATTCCAAAATAAACATGAACAATTGTATCACAATAGCATTGTGGAAAAAAGCTCAAAGTGTAAATTGTTTCAATGAACCTCTGTATAAATGGCTCTGTGATGGCTTTAGAAAAACACTGGGCAACTCTATGTCAAAGGAGACTGAACCGGCATATATCCCGATTCACTGAATGAAGGGTAATCAACTGAAACGAAACCCAGACAAGACAAAATTGTTCTTGGTTAGAACGACAGCATACTGATCATGCCTGTTCATCCAAATCTAGACTGACTTGCATTTCTCTAAAGAATCAGAGGGATGGGATAAAGCAAAACAAAAAGAAATCATCACCTCAAGACATGTTGTTACCTGAGAGAAAATGCAATATGATGCCCGCACGTGTATACACCTGCTCAGCCTCCTTGTTTTCTGAGCAGAACAGGTGGCTGAATTCTTCATTACTCAACAGTGACAGGACAGCCTTCTCCATTGCAGCTTCATGGCTTGGGGATATGAGACATGACTAGCTTCATATATAATTTGCTTCATATATCATGCTAAACTCTAACACAGTTTGTTGGTTTGGGCTCAGCCTATTCTATCTAACCCTTGCTAAACAATCCATGATAACATGAGGTGTGAGTCCTGTGTCGGCACCATACAGAGCCCTGCAGCTCTCTCCTTTTCAGAATCTGCTACCTAGAATAGCCTCTCATTGTCTCTAATAATAATGTCAGACCTGTCATTCAGTAGTCCTCAACTTATAACCACAACTGAGCCCAAAATTTATGTTGCTAAGTGAGAAATTTGTTAAGTGAGTTTTGCCCCATTTTATGAATTTCCTTGCCACATTTGTTAAGTGAACCCCTGCAGTTGTTAAGTTAGTAACCCGGCTATTAAGTGAACCTGGCTTCCCCTCTGACTTTGCTTGTTAGAAGGTTGCAAAAGAGGATCACACGATCCCAGGACACCGCAACCATCATACATATGAATCAGTTGTCAAGCATCCGAATGTAAATCACATGACCATGGGGATGCTGCAATAGTCATAAGTGTGAAAAATGGTCATAAATCCCTTTTTTTCAGTGCCGTTGTAAGTCACCAACTGACTAACAAATGAACTGTTGTAAGTCGAGCACTACCTGTACTACAACAGCCAACCTTTCCTTTGTTTTTACACGTGAGCACGTCCAACAGAGAAAGTGTCGCTTGTTCCACTCGCACTTATTATTGCAACGTTCCCTTGACAACTGTGGCTATCATTCCTCCTTTAGCCAAACCTGATACTGATCTATCAGATCATCAGTTCAAGACGTGGTTCAGAATGAAGCCCTGACCTTTCAGGAGCTACTGTAGACATTGAGCTAATGGCTACAAGTTACTCACCTAAGCCAGCTATAACAAATTATGCTTTCACTTTGTAGCCTTTATTATAAAACTAACTCCCAAAATTATTAACTGAATTGCGGTCTTTCAGAACGATTACCTTCTAATCAAGTAATTCAGAATAATATTTTTGCTATCAGCAAATATGATTAAAAACAATCACCCATTTGGATTTTTTTTCCTTTCAAATATATAAGGTGAGGTACAAATTTATGCAGACCATGGCTGCTTTTTGCATGGCACATAAAACCTTTAAGAAGACTGAATAAGTAGGGAAACGATCAAAATTCAAATTTATTTATTACAGCTTTGAGGTCAGATAGAAACAAGATATTTAAATAAAAGAAGTATTATATCCTTCTGGCTTTGTTTGACAAGGAAATGAAGAAACAAACTTTTGGTAACCCAACAGCTGCAATAGGTTTTCCATGCATAATGAAAACTGTACTATGCTTCAAAAACAGACACGGGCAAAACCTCAAGTAACCTTGATTTTTGAGGGAGCCTTGGAAATTTTTAAAAGATGAGATGGTTGGCACCCATTTCACCTCTTAAAGAAAATTCCAAATATCCCCATAGCCAAATTTTGGGCAACTACCCTTGTTGAGAGATCTATGGCTGAAATAAACTTGCTGGCATGTGCTATATGCAACCATAGGCTGTAATTTTTCATATCTGTGCTAAGCCAGAGCTCAAAGATTCCACAATGGCTGAATTCAATTAGTTAAATCAAAATTTAAAAAACCTGTTATTCAAGGTGGGGGGAGTCATTTAAGAATAAAAAAACTTGCTCCCCCAACCTAACGAGTATTTTACATGTAGGTTGAAAATGAGCATATGCCTATGAGTATATGTCTGTGGATTGCCACTAGCCCTGTCAATTCCTTTGGCCCCCAAAGAGTTCCATATGAACTAGTATGATTTTTTATTCCAAAAAGTTGGTTTTCCTTTCAGCATAGGGTTCAGTAAATTAAAGGTGTTTTAATTAAAACACTTTATGTCTTGCTCTCCTATGCTTGAAGTTTACAAATCAACTCTTAACATTTATTATTTCTAGACAGAATTTTAAAAACTACATATAAACAACCATAATATATTGTATCAATTAAATATCAATATCACTTAAATTCCAAGTTCAACTGAAAACACAATATAATTAAATAGATCACATGGGGTAAATTAAATTCACAAGATTGGACATAGATATTTATGTCCATGTTAATGTGATCTTACATATGTTTAACTTTAAAAGTTCCATTTAATTCTCTGGGTTTCTCCTCCAGTAATTACGCATAAGATTATGTTTAAAAATACTCTAAACATATTCCAAGAAATAATATACTGTTTCCTGTGTATCTGGCAGTTTTCTGGACAACAGGTGTTTTCTGAAACCAAATACAACTTGCTTTTCAACTCCTGATATGAAAGAAGAAGCAGCTGTACATGTAATGCATGGGACATGTGGCCTATAAAATATGTAGAAGAAAAGCATTCCTTCTTTGACCTGCTAAGGCAAAGCACAGGTGCTGGATCAAGTCCACTGAGATCCACCATGGTCTCTTTTTCGCAGTGCAGCCTAAGTCAGAAAACTTTTAAGAAAATGTATTGCAGAGGTAAAGAAAGGTAATGATATAAATACACTATGCAGGACAATTCCTAATGTCATTGCACTAATATATGATATCTTGTCTAGTTATGTTACAAAATCAGACTTGATTCTACCAGATCTTGGTAATAATTTTGCTATGATTAGGAGTTGACATTGATTTTAGGAAATGTTTTCAATTAGCAAATTTAATATAATTGAAAGAAGAGCCAGGCAGATGATCTACATCTGAATATTGAGAATAAACATAAGTTTAGCTAAACCGAACTTAAGTCTGAGAATATTGTAAGTGGTCTTCGCATTTATATTCCTTCAAAAACATTTATAATTGAATAACATTCTCGGGCCAGCTATTGTTTGGTATCTACATTAAGTATATTATAGTTGTCTGTTGGGAAAGGTGGATTTGACTTCTATACATTTAACTCAGTTTTTGGCTAGAATAAGGAAGTTCTAGATTCAACTCCTTTCTGAACTTGCTTTGAAAGCTATTTCTTCACCCTTTGAAATTTCAGCAAGTACTGGACCTTTAGTAGTCTAGAGGGAGTCAATGGAAGACCCATCTTTTTGTGAAAATTAAACCTTCATAATTAGAAACTAAAACAGAAATAAATACTTACATGAGTCTTTATATCACCACCAAGGATCTTGCTATTCTTTATAAACTCAACTACACTCTCATTCATGAGTCTGTCGAAAGCTTCAACATATGGTGCTAGTTCTGTGGAAGAAAGCTGAACTGAAAGAACTGGCTAAAATGTTATATTCATTTCACAATCTAAAATGAAAACCCCATATAACCAGGAAAGCATCTTGTAAACTCAGTTGCTGCAGAAGCAAACATAGCAAATTTACTGAATATCTAGATTTAAATTATTCTTACATTTTGGCCCTGGCCTGTGCCATCTTTTTCCACACAGAGTAATAATAAAATTTTGTATGGAATTTTGTAAAATGTAAACATTTACTTTACTTGTTCTGAAATAGATTTAAGAAGAGCTACTTCCAATCTTTAAATCCTAAAACAAGGTTCCTTTTCTGGAACCCATATATTTAATCCCTATCTATTTTTTAAATAATAAAGTAATTAAAGCAAAGTAATAAAACATGTTAGGTCTAGTTGACTAACATACATCTATTTTCTATACCTTTATAATGTAACATATTTCAATATATCTATGTACTGATACATTGGCATTTGATAAAGTAAATGTATAAAATGTTAAGAGAGAAGTGTCCATATTCTAATAATCACCATGTCTAGAGGTGGAATTCAAGTAAATTGTTCTAGAAATCCTTCTGTCTTTGGAATGAGAAACAAGCAACTCCAGTTCTACTGTCAACCCCTTGTACATGCTACATATATGCAGTTTTTTTTAAAGAAATGCAGGTCTTCTGGACAATTAATAAGTGATTGGCTCTTTAAAAGGACTGGCAATTGAAGGAGGAGCCAACTGTATGGGTTATAACATTCAAAGTCATGGAGAGAGTATATAGTACCAAGTCTGGCAGCTAACACCATGAATTCTTTGGAATTTGGTGAACTGATCATTCTGGCTGGCCACAGAAGAAGCATCTGAGCTGGGTAACATGTCTTGAGTCATAGCTGATGTCCTGTCCAACATCAGAGGCAATGACCTAAATGCACTGCTATCTTGAAGCAAAGAACCAAAGGAAGATTTCCTTCAAGTGTACTCCATAAGCCTCAAGCTATGAAGGTTCCCATCCCAGAGATGAAGAGAAAGCAAAGCTGGGACATTATGGAGACCCAGAAGCAAGTGTCAGGAATATGAACTATTGCTTCTTAAAGTCTCCTATTGTCAGGCTAGACCTTTGACCATTAGGAAGAAATGGAATTGGAAGGACTGCGCTGATTCCTAATGCAAGCAAAACATGGACCTTTCGGGCTGCTCTGAATCAGTCATGGGAGAAAAGAGGAGGCCCTGCAGATTATCACTAGCAGTGAGATTCCCTTTCTAAATTTTTCAGGGTCTCTTCCTCCATTGTTCTTCTAACTACTGAAAGCCCCAGTGTGGAAATAATACGATAGAAAATTTCTGGAGGATTTGGATAACAGCTTGAAACTATACATTTTTTAAAAAAATATATTTTTTTAATTATTATTTTTTTTAAAAAAAATGCGATTGCCAGTTCTTGATAAAGAGAATTGGCCATTTCAGCAGCAGGGAATCTCAGTTAAGAGTTGCAGTAGGTGGAGGAAATTCTCCACACACAGTCCTGCTTCCTTAGCCTTAGCAGAAAATGATGTGACAAATTGGCCTTGTGTATGTAAGCTATAAGGCCTTGAAGCAGAAGCCTCTATTTTTAGCAAAAACAAAGTCCAAGAAAGTATCCACAATGAAAAATCAAATACACATTAAGTGACAAAAAACAACAACAACAATACCTGAACACTCAGCACTCCCCCAACACATGATTGGTGGTTGGTTTTCATGCCTATAGACCAGGGCTCTTCAAACCTGGCCCTTTTATGACTTGTGGACTTCAACTCCCAGAATTCCTCAGTCAGGCACGTTAGCTGAGGAATTCTGGGAGTTGAAGTCCACAAATCATAAAAGTTTGAAGACCCCTGGTATAGACTGAGGACACTAGATTAAAGGGGAAGGGATGGCAAGTCACCCAGCAACTGATACCTTGAAGTTATCCCACACTGAACTGAGTGTGGACAACAGTAATTGGTTCTGAGTCTAAGGCAAGGCAGAGGTAATCAGCAGGTACAGCACTTTCTCCACTGATATTCTTTTCTGCTAACTCAGAGATTGGAGGAAAGCACCTTACTGCTGACATTATGAAAAGTTTTATTTTGAATGTCTATGATCTGCAAATTGAGACACCAAAGCATGTATAATTGTTATAAAGTATTACAGTACTGTAAAGCTAAAAGAGCTGATTGTATTGTACTGTAATCTATCACTTGCAGGTTCACTGGATCAGTAGTTTGTTAACTGTGTTTTTTTTCTAAGTTATCAGACAACTACGTGCTTCTTGAGATGGACTATAGAAATACAATGGAAAAGACCCCAATGGGAAAAAAGTATCAAAAAAACAAAAACAAAAAAAACCCCAACCCAAAATAAAAATAACCCTTAAACTACTTTTAGTGACCCAAGCACATTTTTAATCCAATGTCAAAATTTGGTAAAGTGGAAAATAGGTATTTTCATTTTTGCAACACAGAACATTTCTGCTAATTTTTGTTTTACTGGACAGTAAATTATTTGTAGCAATCAAAACAGTAATGTTGAAATATGGAGAAAAATTTAAAACATCAATAATGTGGATAATAGATGAATTACACATCTTTTCTGCAGAACATAAAACTTTGATTAAAATGAAAGATTAATATTCCATATAGGTAATTTAAAAATATGATGGAACTGATTGATTATCTTTTAGCTTTCTTTCAGAACAAATGTTACCACCACAGGACATTTAGGTGTTCACTTTTCAACCAAATAAAAAATAGTTTCTGAAACAATAAAATCATACCTCCATTGATTCCATTGATAGTTCCAGCAGCTCTATGTGATTCTGATAACAATGATTCAAGCCTAATTACAGCTTTTTCCAACCTTTCTATCAAAGCCACCTCTGCCATTCTGAAAAAAAGGAGATACACATATAATACTAGCTGTTGTATGAGAAGTGTAGATTTTAGAGAACCATGAAATTATATTTTTACATACACACACACACTCTTTTATTATTTTTACAGATAACTCAAGGTGGTGAACACATTAAACAGACCTTCCTCCTATTTTCCCTACAAAAACAACCCTGTGAGGGAAATTGAGAGAGTGAGGGGCTCAAGGTTACCTGGCCTGCTTTCATGGCTAAGGTAAGGCTTGAACTCACAGTCTCTTGCTTTCTAGTCTGGTGCCTTAACCACTAGACCAGGGGTAGGCAACCTTGGTGCTTTATGACTCGTGGACTTCAACTCCCAGAATTCCTGAGCCAGCATGGGAGTTAAAGTCCACAAGTCATAAAAGAACCAAAGTTGCCTACTCCTGCACTAGACCAAACTCAGTTAATTTTCTGGTTGTGAATACCTCTTCCAAACTCAGGGCTATCTGCAGTGTCAATCACTCGCTTCAAAATGCCATGCATGAAGAGGCAATCAAAACTCAGTCTTTTTTAAAAGAGCATTCATGCATTGTACACATGTAAAAAGGGGTGGGGCTAAATCACCCAGCCATGCCCACTATTCTGAAACCAATGACCGTCACCACAGACAGCCCTGCACGTGGAAATGAATAAATGTTGCCAAATTGCATCTTTTTTCTTTTTAAATTAACACTTCACGTCAAGTTAACATCTTAGAAGTAGAACATATGGAGAAAATATCCAGCCTTGGCTAAACTCCACAACTTAAGCTTTCACCTCGATTAAACTGTTTTTAAAATCACATTAAATGTGTTAACCACCTCATGAATGCAAGAAGGTCTGTGTGATCTCCCAACAATTTAGCTAATAACTACTGTAAATAAGGTAATTATCGCTATCCGTAATTTCTGCATATCCTTTTCTTGTGACTTCACTTTTTTTTTCAATTTGTTTTCAATGGAAATTAGAAAGAAGTGTCCCCAAATATGCTCTGACAGCTGGAAACATCTCAAGAATGTAAAATGTGTTAGATGTTATTTACATTATAGGTAGATCCTGACTTGACAGCAGGAATTGAGACTAGAATTATGGTAATGAATTGTTGCAGTTGTAAGTCGAGGTAAGTAATCACCATTCCTTACAATGGTTATTAAATGAACGCAGCAGTTGTTATGCAAATCCATTTTCCCCAATAAGCATTTTTAACCTTCTCTTATAATTCCATCAAATGCTAGAAACCCAAGGATATTTTTAAAATAATGCCTAAAGCCCATGAGACCTTTTTCAAGTCCACAAGACATCTGCAAATTCAACTAAGCAAGTTTTTCCCCCGAGACTGATTTAATCATCAACAGTATCAAGAAACAAATAGGGGTGGGCTTGTAATATATCTCACAGTTTTGGTGGGACAGGAGTTTCTTCCTGTTAAAAAGCCTTAAGATTAAAATCTGGACATTCCTGCTTTAGAATACCAATGTTGGATACACATATTCATATGAGGAAGGAAGGAAGAAGGAAAGAAGGTTTTTTTCACATATGGATGTAATAACTTTTGATGCCATAACAACCAGAGTATTTTGGAAAAAAATGGCTGATTTAAAGTTACCAAGGCAACAGTTTTTCTAATTATCCATATAACATTTAGTGCTACTTTTTTGAATCACCATACACAGATGCTTATTTTTTTATTTGTTTTATTTTCTCTTTGCAGCCAATAAAATGCAACATTTTAAGTATCTTCTCTATCAATAGTTATGTAAAGTACAGAGGATCTCTTTGGCCATGCACTGATCAAATATTCTGAAGTGCTTACAATCCAATTAATTAATGCCACAAATCCAATTACTGGAAGGAAGCAAATACTGTTAATATCCAGTAACAGCATATATTTCAGTATATCATTCATTCATTCATGAAATTTGTATGCCACCTGACTTGACAACTCTGGAAAGTCTATATATAGTTAATAGAATTTAATGAGTCAAAGAAGAATGAATGAATGAATGGCAAGTCCATAATGTCTTCTGTTCCATTCAGAATTCAAATAAACATAAAAACGTATGTGCAAGACTATTTTGAAAGTTAATAGAAAAACTTTTTACCAGTACTTATTCCAACTCATAATTAACTCATAATTATTTAAAATCATGAAAAGAAAAAAAAGCCAGGATAAACATTGTTTAAAAATATGCATTGTTCACATTTCTGTGTTACTTCAACCAGGCAAATTTCCTGATGAAAAATACAAGTATATTTAAAACATTTAAAGATAATTAGCATCAAAGGAACAGCAAATAATTCTGCAATTCATAGTATAACCCTTTTCATCCTGCATACAAGCAGACTAAAATATTTTACTTAAATGCTACCCACTTCACACTTTCTTAATATTTTCAGGAAATCTGGTTTGGCTATAGCTTGCTTGGCTTGAAGTAAATAATGATGAAAATCAGAACAATGTTTCAGTCTTACTTCTATGAACAGAATAATGTATTAGTATATATAGAAATCTAGTTATGTAAGCCACTTGCCAATGGCCAGAATTTTAAATTAAAAAAAGAAAAACCATTTTCTATGTTTCACAGTATACCACAGGTACTTAGCAAACCATGGTAATTGAGAACAGGAACAATATTACTAACCAAGGTGGTGATAAAGTGTGATGTCACATGACTGCACAAACTTATGATAGCAGTTCTGGCCCTTCCAGTCAACAGCGAAATCCTGCATGGGTCATGAAGCATGTCACACGATTGCCATTTGTGACGTCCTACTAGCTTTTTCATTGTCTATGGATATGAGAAGCCGGCTGTGATGTTCATAAATAGCGATCCTCTGACTGCAGGACACTGTAACCATTTTAATTGTATGTTGGTTGCATGTTGGTTGTGGCCATTGGAGTGGTGCTGTGGTTGACCACATGATCACTCCAATGGCCACAATTTCAAGGATCAGGTATAATTCAGCATTGTCATAACTTTGAATGGTCACCAAAGATAACATAATAAGACAAGACAAGACAGGACAAGGTAAGATAAGGTAAGATAGGATAAGGTAAGGCAAGACAAGGCAAGATAGGATAAGATAGGATAGGACAGGACAGGATAAGATAAAATAACCTTTATTGACATTTTTTACTGTGAGCACACTGGCCCACATTAAAAATGAAATTCTGTGGCCTGCTCTCAAAAGAAGGTATATATCTATCCATACACATATATAACACACATATACTCATGCTATACACATACATACACACACATACACAGAGATATATCTCTATGCCCATACATATAAATATTAATCACTGTCCATTCTGAACACATAGCGAAAAGAGGAAACTTGAGAGTTCACTAGGTTGATGCTATATGGAACAAAACTGTGACTGAATCTGGATGTTCTGCTTTGGATACCACGAAGCCTCCTCCCAGAAAGTAACAAGGAAAATAGGTTGTGAAGAGGATGTGTAGTGTCCCAGATAATCCTGAAGACCTTGCTCAAGCATCGCTTATATGCTATGTCCTGGATAGAAGGAATAACCAATAATCTTTTCTGCCATCCTCACCACTCTCTGCACCATCTTTCTGTCTGATACAATGATGCTTCCAAACCAGATAGTAATGCAATAAGATAGGATGCTCTGGATCAACCCTCTATAGAAAGTGGTAAGGACAGGTGAAGGAAGATGTACTTTTCTCATGCGATACAGAAAATGCAGGCGCTGCTGTGCCCACTTCACCTGTGTCTCACTGTTGAGCGACCAAGCTGAATGAATGAACATTAACCAAGCACTATCTGTACCCAGCTTTCATGTAGTTTCATTCTCTTTTCCAAACTTTTATGATTTCAGTTAGGATTCTGAACTTAGTATCCATCAAATGGGAAATCATGTCATGGTGGCATATCCAGTCTGTACAAATATAGATGCTCAGTAGGTGTCAGCAAAGAGTTACATATTTCAGTATCTATTTCCTGCCATCTAGTGGTCACTTAGTCCAGAAATGGCAACTCTAGAGTCATGGGGAACAATGACTCATTCCTTATATTGTTACTGTGCTGAATAAAAACAGAAAACAGTCCAGTGAAGGAGAAATTAAAATGATTCGAATGATCTCACAACTTAACCTTCTACCATTTTGAACTAGCACATCCCTTCTACTACCAATTATGAACAAATGTTTACACAACATTTTCAATCCCTAGGAATCATCCCAGTTTTTAGTTGTCCTTATTAAAATAATTTCATTTATTCACAAAATAAACTTTCATTCTCCACCTGGCTTTTTAGATTCTAGTGCTTGTGTTAGATGCCCAATTATTCATAATGCTTATTTTATTAGATTTCTTTTTTTATTTAAAAAAGCTTGTTTTATTCCTATTCCAGAATAGATGACCTGAAATGGGTTTGAAAGAAGTGACTGAAACACAAAATGCAATGATGACCATGGCTCATTTTTCAGTAAACATAGGAACATGTTAGTCTTAATGTAATGAGAATTTTTTTTTGTTTTCTAGTCCCCTGAATTTTTATGGCCTATTTTATTTGTTGATGTTTATTCTAAAAATATTAAAAACAACAGGATACTTAATAAGTTTAAATAAAAACAATGGCAAGTTTATTGGCAAAGACTATGTTAATATGTATATGTAATATATGAAATATTAAAAGAAACAATCCCTGTAGTCTCCAAAACATGGGTGCTTTTTGGCTTTGATTTTCATATACAGAGAATTAGGTTTTTAATAAAACCATGCAGATTATGTTACTAGCTAGGTAATGAAATATCTGCAAGCAAACCACCAAGTTCAGAGATCATTAAGGACTCCATGCAGATAATCATTAAGGACTCCATGCAGATAATTTCATTGAAAAATAATCTATTTTTATTACTAATAAGAGAGATGAAGCAGTGCTTGAGGCAAGTGCAACTCCTGGTGACCTCACATATATGAATATGCACTTTTCTTAATAATGGCACCACATTTGGGAATGAAATAATTCTATTTAATTCTAACACACTATTAAATTTATTGAAGCACAAAATGGTAATGTTTTATTATATTAGCTCTTAAATGCAGTATACAGTCCAGTTGCAAACTAGTTTATCCTTATTTGGAAATAATTGTCATTGCAAGTTGCAAGCCTAGATTTACATAACATATTTGTATACTCATAGGACAAAAAGATCTGCTTTTTCATTCTGGAATGAGCTACTTTCTAAATGTTTAACTGGAATGAGCTACTTTCTAAAGGTTTAACACTAACCCACATCAAGCTAAATTACATGGAAGCATTACTTCTCATTTTTATGACTCTGAATCCCAAGGGCTTTTTTTATATATACCGTACATGCACCCTTTTGGAATGATTCATAGCATACCAAAAGTCTTAGGTTGTTCTTAAGAGAGATATTACAGAAGCAGGAATAGCAGGTGATGGTCATACAATATATATATATAGTGACACAGGTGTAGCTCAGGCTGCCTCATCTGGAAACACGCATTTTAAAAAAATTGTTAATGAAAGCCCTAATAGTAACAAAACGATTAGGCCTCTTTTTTTTTCCTGATGACTCAGACACATGGTTACTTTCCTAATTAGGGAGGGCTTCTCGCAAATGCCAATTCAAAGGAGATGAAATCCCACTAGGTGAAAAGTACCTTCCCTGCAGGTAGAAGCTGCGAGTTCAGCATGTCACACTCCACCGCATTCGGGCCATGGCGGAGCCGGCACCCAATCCCCCCCCCAAAAATCCCATTCCGGAAAGGGGACCTCCGCCCACACACCTCCAGCCTTAGGACAAAACGTTAGCAGACCTGCCCGCTCTTGGCGCAGGCCACTGCCTCAAATGGGCGGGGGCAGGCAGGCAATGCAGCAGATAGAGCGACCCAGATTGCTTTTTCTTAGACCGCAGAAGCCAGACGCGCTCGCTACACAGCCGCGTCGGTCCTGGCCAAGCGGAGCGCGATCTCCAGCATCTCATGCAGAGGCGCGCGCGCACACACAAACACACACACAAACACAGAGCCCCGCTCGCCTCGCCGTGAAAGGGCCCTCTGCACAGTTGTCACCCGTTGCAAAGTCCCCCCCCCCCTTATATCTGCTGCCTGGCCAAAATGCATCTTTCCACCCCACCCCACTCCTTGCCTTGCCCTGCCCATCACTTTAAGGCCAAAAGGGTTGGGCTGTGTCGCCTGTCCCGCACCTCCCCGCCGCCGCCTGCTCTTGGATTACCTGTTCTGAGGAGCCGCGGCGCGTTTTCTTTCTACACCAGGATAATCCGTAGGCGCTCCCCCTGCCTCCCCCTCCTCAGTATGAAGCGGCGTCGCTCGCAAAAAAGAAGCCCAAAACGTGGGGAAGGGGGGAAGGTTGCAGCCCGCGGCGTTTCCGACAGCGCCAAATAAAGACAAGTCCAACGGGAAAGCGCGAAGAGAGAGAGGGTGGCGGCGGCGGCGGCAAAAAAAAAAGCACAAGGAGGTGGGGTGTGGAAATGCACCGAGCGGGTAGGCGCGTGTGACAGGTTTCCCAGCGGCACCGCTGGCTTTGCTAAGACTTTTACTGGAAGGCGAGGAAGCCCCTTTGGCCAAGGCCTCAGGGAAAGGCCTCGTCAGGAGAGTCTGAACTGGTAAGGCAGAGCAGGTGCTGGGAAAAACATTGTGGTTTCATGAAGACGTTTTCCGCCCCTCCTTCCAATCTCGGCTTCTGCTCTGTGCGGTCCCCATAGGGCCTGCTGGCCGCGTCCTCATTCCCAGGCAGTGCCAGATTAAAAGTGCCACACAGAAGAGGCAGCGTGCAGAAATCTGCTGCCTTGTGCAATTAAGCTGTTATGCCCAGTCTTTCTTTGGGAGACGGCCTTGGAGCAGGCTTTCCAAGTGAAGTTATAAATAAGAATGGGGGGGGGGTTGCAACTCCCGTAGAAATTGGGGGCGCTGTCCATCACATCTGGAAGTGCCAGCATTGGGAAGGCTCTTCAGTGCTATCCGTGACCACAAGATTCCTTGAAACTTGCACAGTGTTTTCCGCCAATCAGTTCCTTTTTCCTGAATCCAGCACTCTTAAGAATGACAGGTCAACATCAACATTTAAAGCAGAGGTTCCCAACTGGGGGTGTGAGATATTTCAGGGGGTGCAGAAACTTGGGTTTTCAAAATTATAGTGTATATGCATAATCCGTTGTTGTTATTTTGAACTTTTGTAAGGGGTGCAAGAATATATCGGAAGCGTCCTAGGGATGCGGAGTATAGAAACAGTTGGGAACCACTGATTTAAAGGGAAGGGTTAAAAATCACATACCGTACTATAATGACAGATTAGAAGCACATATTGACTGGAACTTAGGTACATCAATAGAAAATAATGAATGCTAATGTTTTTTAATGAAAGCACATTTTAAAATAATTTTAGATTAGCAGCATAAAACCTTGGGTAGGCCCGCTAGAAGATACATAATATATATTTATAAATATGTGCAATGGGAGGACTGCCTAAGAGAGACTTAAAAATAGAAAACATTGAATGTTAATTGTGTTCACACAGTGTCACATCTACTTTACTCTTACTTATTTATTTAGGATAATTATATCCTTCACTTGCTTTCTCAGAAGAGATACTTAACAGTAGTTAGTGTTTTTCAATAAATAAAAAAACCATTTCCTTGCTCCAAACACTGTTTATAGCTCAGGTGGAATTTCTCTTCCCTTATAAAAGCGTTTGACAGCTAGGCTGCATCTATAAAAGTAGTTCCCACTGTGGGAGGAAGAGTTACGAAATATATCTAAATCTGGAATACCAGAGCACAAAATGTCTTCGTTCCAGAAATCTGCAAACAACTGTGAAATGACACTAAATGCAGGAGTGTGACAGAGTTTTTATTCTATTCTATTCTGTTAGATTGCTGCAGATGGTGACCATATTGTCACCACTGTACTGGTACTAATTCATCCTAAAGAGGAATGATAGTCTACTAATAGTAACATAGACAGTTAGAACAATTAATCAGGGGAACGACTTGCCTCCAGAAATTGTGGGGGCTTCAAAAATGGATATTTTTAAGAAGAGATTGTACAGCTATTTGAACTGGTATAGGGTTTCCTGCCTGAGCAGGGGTTTGGATTAGAAGATCTCCAAGGTCCCGTCCAACTCTTATTCTGTTAGACTAGGATCCGTACTTTCCCCCCAAATGAAGACAGTAAAGTTAAAAGCCTAAGGAATGTCCCTACTATGATGCAAATACATTCTTACATGCGTGCATGTTCAAAAATGTCTTGTTTGATGATAAGTTAGGAGTCTACATCTTGTGTGGGTATTTCTAGTTGTTTCTTCATGTCTATTTACAAGTAGGTTGACTTGTTATTTCTGCAGCATCACACACTTGCTGAAGTGTGAGCGAAACATATTTCTGCCCTTTCCTCCCCCCCCCCAAAAAAATCTCCAAATCTTTTTTTTTTTTAAGTAAATATCTCCTAATCTTAATGCAATCACTCAACTGAGTTGAAGGGTGAAATTTGAAGCTACCTAAATTGGAAACTGGCCATGAATCTGAGTGAAGCATTAACACTTCACCTTGGTATGGATGACTTAGAGAGCAAAGGTGTGGGGGGGGAACACTGAGAGGGAGGGTTCATGGTGTAAATTTTCTGATCTTAATATATCTATTATGCCAAGATGTTGCTGTGGTTTGGGGAGCTAGTTTGAACCATATTCGAAAGTTCATTTCAATTTCTGTATTATTTTTTTTTAGAATTCAAGATTTTCATGGGTTCCATTATTACCGGTAGTCTAGAACAAAAGTTGGCAAACTCTTTTTGTGAGGGGCCAATCCTGCCCTCTTTATATGCGGTTGGCAGGACTGCAGGCCAAACAGCAAGGCAGGCATTAGATAGCACCAATTCTCCAGCAAGAGGCTGTAGATCAGTGTTTCTCACCCTTGACAATTTTAAGGCATGTGGACTTCAACTCCCAGAATTCCACAGCCAGCATTGCTGGCTGTGGAATTCTGGGAGTTGAAGTCCACATGCCTTAAAATTGTCAAGGGTGAGAAACACTGCTGTAGATAGACTGCTGCTGGACCCAGGATCCCCAGCCTTGGCCCAATCCTGTCCTGGGAGCTCAGCTGAGGCTCCAGCCTGGCAATCTGTCTGTCCATTTAGCTTGTGGGCTGTATAATAACAGGTGGGCTGGATTTGGTCCACAGGTTGTAATTTGCTGACTCCTGGAATAGACAATCTGAGCAATGCCCTTTGAACGCTTACAGGGGGAGAATTGATAGTCCTAATTTATATGACCCCAGGAAAAAATGACTTGAGAAAATATTGGCTAAACAACTCCAAAGAATCAAATTAATGGAACATTACTCATTCTTTTGCAATATTAGATCCGGGATGATGATAGGGCCAATATCTGCTCTCTTTTAAGCAGTCGGAGCTGGTACTGGAAAGGGGAGGCAGAAAGGTTGGCTTAGGCCACAGGTCGGCAACCTGCGGCTCCGGAGCCGCATGCGGCTCTTTGAGCCTTCCCCTGTGGCTCCCAGCCTCCTCTGCCTTTGCAGAGAGAGACAGAGACAGAGAGAGGCAATTGCACTTCCCTGCTTCTCTCTCTCTCTCTCTCTCTCTCTCTCTCTCTCTCTCTCTGTGTGTGTGTCTGGGTGTGTGTGTGTGTGTTTTGTGTGTGTGTATGTGTAAAAGAGAGTGCACTCACAGTGTTCTCCGAGGAGCTGAAAAGCTTTCTAGGCGGAGCTCCTCCCTTTGCTGCGTCTCTGAAGGAAGCAGGAAGCAAGAAGGGCAGGAGAGAGCTAGCTAGCCCAGCTAGGCTGACTCAGGAATTCTGGGAGTTGAAGTCCATGAGTCATAAAAGAGACGAGGTTGCCTACCCCGGAGGTTGTTGGACAACAGCTTGAAGCTTGCCAGGTGAGCAGCAGATAGGAGGGGGGGAGAAAGAGAGAGAGAGAAAGAGAGAGAGAGGGGAGAGAGAGAGTGGGGGAAGAGGAGTGGCAGACCAAGGGCAGATAGAGAGGGAGGGAGAGAGAGAGACCCTTTTGACATCTAAAATGAAGATAACACTGCATATATCCTTTTTTTTACCTCTGTGTGTATGTAATTTTATTCTCTTAAAGCATTCTCTTGGTGATCATTGTTTTAATAGTATGGATATTCCCAAGAGTCATATTTTTACTTTTATTTTTAATGTGTATATGTGTGTGTGTGTGTGTGTGTGTATACACACACATATACACATACACATACACACACACACACACATACACATACACACACCTATAATAAAGGTAAAAAAGGATATATGCAGTGTTATCTTCATTTTAGATATCAAAAGGGTTTTGCGGCTCCCAGTGTTTTGTTTTTTGGTGGGAAACGGGTCCAAGTGGCTCTTTGAGTGTTTTGGGTTGCCTACCCCTGGCTTAGGCTATGGAAGAAACTCTGTGGTGCTTAGGCTGACCAAGAATATTGGTGAGAACAGGAATTATGTTATAGAGGCATAATTTCAATAATTTCCTTCCAAGGAACTAAAAATCCAATAAGCACTGGAATCCCTGAAACTTCAAAATGAAATGCAGTTTCTTACTGTATTCATTGGTAAGTGTCAAGCACCAGGAAAATCAGGAGAGCCAGACAGTTCAAATGGATATAAAGATTTATTGCAAATTTAAGCTCTCTACAAAAATCTGAACTACTAATAGGCTAAGGGAAATTAGCAGGAGATAAGAATAGAAGGAATTCAAGATGGGCTAGACTTTGATCTCTCGTGCGTTTGACCCCTTTCTCAGGCTCAGACTGGTCATCTCCTACATCGAGGGTGTGCCGCCAATAATATCTGGAGGGTGCCAAATTGTCGAACTGTGCTTTAAAATATTAGGTGCTCTTTTCTTCCTTTCAGTCATAAGAATTATAAAACAGTGGTGATGGGGATGTAATTAGAATTTCCTTTAATTCTAATTCATTCCCATCTTTACTTCAAATTAATTAAAACCATAAAACGTAGTTACAGGAAATAAAAGAACAGAACAAAATTTTAAATAAACTTAAAAATAAATAAACCTGCATATTCTCCATGAAAAAAATATATAAAAGATAATATGATCATTATGATCATGATTTATTACTTGTTGCTTGTATGTGCATTGAGAGCATATGCACTGGAGACAAATTCCTTGGGTGTCCAATCACACTTGGCCAATAAAGAATTCTATTCTATTCTATTCTATTCTATTCTATTCTAAAAAGGTAATACAGATGGTCCTCAACTTATGACTACAATTGAGCCCAAAATTTCTGTTGCTAAGCAAGGCAGTTGTTAAATGAGTTGCATCCCATTTACAACCTTTTTGCCACAGTTGTTAAGTGAATCTGCAGTTATTAAGTGAATCATGCAGTAATTAAGCAACTCTGGTTTCCCCCATTGACTTTGCTTGCCATAAATCAGCTGGCAAGGTTACAGATGGTGATCACATGATCTTGGGACATTGCAGTTGTCATAAATACATTCCAGTTGTCAAGCACCTGAATTATGCTCATGTGACCATGGGGATGCTGCAAGAGTCATAAATGGTGATAAGTACCTTTTTATATACCATTTTCTTCAAATGGTCACTAAGTGATTGCTTGTAAATCGAGGACTACCTGTATTCCTACCTGTGTGTATGAGATGATCAGCTCCACCCAATTTGCATCACCACTCCAGTCACTAACAACTACCACAAAAATTAAGAGTGGTCTTTTGACCTTCCAAAGATTGCCCTGCAAAATAATTTTCAAGACTTTTTCTACTTCTGAATTCCAATTTGCTTGGCAATGATAAGGAAATAAGTTGTCATTGCCTTTTTTCGGGATGTTTTTCAATTCAGGTAAAAATGGTAAAACAAAGATGAGCATAGACCTCTGGGATGTGAAATGCTACAGTTCTCACCCTTAAGGCTCATCCTAGTACCCTTTCATCCACCCCAAATGGTCCAGAAGTTGTGGAACACTCTCTTAGTGATATCATTGCATTGCTATAAGGCTTCCATAGCTCAGTGGCTGGTTTGGGTATGTTTAAACAACACCTGTTCTCAAGAGAGTACAATCTGTAAGCTTGGGATCAATGTAGGAAGTTACTGTCTCCCACAGGCCTGACAAATAAGTTTCTGGAATTGGCCGATCACTAAGAAGGTCTCTTCTGTTGACCTTAGATCCCAAACATGTTCCTATTAACGTAGGCACTCTTTCAGATAGTCAGCTGATAAACTGTGTACTTTTGTCACCCTTGCATTCTTTCTAGGCAGGAGTTTTCCTGCATTTCCTACAGATAGAATACACATTTTATAGCATTTAAATAATACAGACTTTCCACGAGTCCTCAAATCTACAAAAATACATTCCTGAAGTGTATATACACTTGTCTACTTCGATCAGATAGCTAATTGCGGTATAATTTCTCTGTGTCAAATATATTAGATGATCTCATTTGAAAATACAAGATGCTATGTCATAGTATTTTGTTTCTTAGAATATGGCTGACTTACAACTTTCCACATAACATTTCTTATTAATAGAATCCTGCATGTAGCACTTGACAGTTACACAACACTGCAAGTTCATGTAGAAGGTATGCTGTTTTGTTTTATTAACAGTTATACATAAAAAACAATTGTCAACCTGATGTTCGTTATGAAGGGAAAGTTCAATTCATTTTGGGTAGTTTTAAGGACATGTCCATATAGTTTCTTGGCAGCAAAATGGAAATCCTATTTCCTTCCTCCAGGATATTTGTTTTTTACTTCCCAGTTTATACTTCTACTCTAGTATTTTTTGCTGGTCCCCCATCCAAGTACTATCAAGGTTTGACCCTGCTTAGCTTTAAGATCATTCAAGGTTAGTAATACACTCTCTGGAACCTTGGGGAAACTTGGTTTGATCCAACAAATCCTTTAAGTGTAAGGTTACATTCATGTCATTTAATCATTGTTTTCTATTTTTGTAAGGAACTGTCAGTGAGTATAAGTACAATTAGAAAAGGTCTGAAAAGAGGTAAAAGCAACTTGCCAAGGTCAGGCTTTAGATTCTAGGACTGCCCTTTTTTTGGTTGTTGTAAGCTACAATGATTGGGTAATTGACATTATGAAATCATCAGAGGGTGTGGCTTGAAATTCCAATCTTCTCTGGGGTTTCTTCCCCCCCCCTAAAAATGAACGTTTTAAATTTTGGAATATGTTGATTTTAAGGATTATTGGTTTTATTTAAGTTAGGATTTTTTAATTCAGTTGTAAATCACTTTTAGCTTTTCTGGGAGAAACAGCAAGTACAGTATGCTTGCAGTATGAAAATAAAATAACAGCACACCATAATTATACAGTAATAATCAGGGAACTGACACATTATTTTAAATTCCTAAATACATAATTAAAGAAAAATGAAATATATTTCAAACAATTCTAAGGATACTTTTAGTAAATCAGCACTCAGTGTTTTCTCTTTCAGTTTCCTAAGTTCCGTCAGTTCTGAAAAGCCAAGAGCTTTCAAATAACATTGAAGGATAGATAATAACTATGATGCATAATTACACTGAGGTGATTTATTTTGTGATGAAACTCTGCATAATAAAAAATTACACCTAGATATACATAGCATCAATCCCCTCATTTTACCTCTTTTGATACTGTAGCACAAGGGAGGTAATCTTGGAATGTGGGATCATATGGATCCACGCAGATCTGTGGCCATTTATTTAGAACAATGGTCTCCAACCATTCCTATTTGGGGGATTGGCGGATGTGGTGGATACAGGGGAATAGGGGATGGTTTCACATGCACGTGCCGCTTTCACAAATGCAGCATTACAAGTGTTTGCCCACCACTTCCGTAGCCCGGTTCCAAATGGATCACGGACTGGTGGTTGGGGACCCCCGATTTAGAAAATTTCCAATTTTTATCTGCCCCAATAAGACATTCAGAATAGTGTGCATATTATTTCAATGATGGTGCTTTTAAAAATGCAAAAAAACCAAAACAAAGATATATTTTTTCTGAACGAGAACAATGTTGTTTATGGATTTATAGGCTTGATTCCAATTTTTAGAGGAATGGCATGCTGATGTTCCACAACTTAATTATGCATTGCATGTGATAGCACTTGTTTAAAATTTAATTTGACAGCACTGCATAAATAAAGGCAAAGCAAGTAACATTTCATTTGTCTCAATCAACCTTTTTAAAACCATGAACCAGCTGTTTACTCAATAGGGGAACTCTAAAATGCATTTTAAGATGTCTTGATGCATTAAGAAACTTACTTTGTGTACAACTGTAAAAAGTTTGGATTGAATGACATTTTTATTATTTTAATACAAGTGTATAGATTAAAAGATCTGAAACATTATAAAGCAATATACATAATAAATAACATGCACAGTAGTCATGTTATATATCTTATATAACACTGGCTAGTATTCAAAATAAATCCAGTGACATTGGAGAAATCCATAAAAATGCTATCCTGTCTTCCCTTTTATGAAATTGTTCAAGTATAAAAAGATTCCAATACAGTCTAAAATATTAAATTTCTTTTTAGGTCAAGAATAAAAATTACAAGTTATTGCGGTTTCACAGGACAAATGAAAGCAGCGTTTCCTAGCTAAGGAATAATAGTTGATCTATATAGAGATGAAACTGAAAAATGACCCCTTTTCGTAGCAGAAAATACGATAACCACTCTAAAGACATGATGGGTATTCCTTTATAGGAGGTTGTTTGCACATACTGTGTTTAAGATTGGGGCTTCAGACTTAGTCATTACCGGTAATATATCTGGTTGAGAAAAAGTCCCCATAAAGATCAGTGGGACTTAGACTCAATTCTGGATTACTGTTATGGTACTGAAGCTATTTGTCACTCAGTCATATAGGCAACCAAAAGTCTCTGTGCAGGAAACTCATGGCTTGGACAAATTACATGCTTCCCCCCCATATTGTTCAGCCAATTTACATGGTTTCCATATGCAGATGTTATTATGGATGTGTATGACCAATAATATAAATATAGTTTCTATTATACACAGCAGTATTTTTTTAACTGAGTCTTACTCCTCAATTGGTATGTGTAGTATTTTAACATATTTCAGAATAAGTAAGCTATTGAATAAGGCTTTCATCCAAGAAAACAGATATACAGTGAGTGAAACAGAGGGAAAATCATGAAACTAGCATTTTAAAGATCAAAACCTTTTCAAAAGTTTTAAAATACCCTTACAAAGGTATGTTTATTGAAGACAATAAACCTATGTCAGCATCTTTAATTGCTTAGATTATTTTATATTCTACTGCTAAACCTGCTAAATAACTTACACTATGAGATGAATACAATATTTTACAGTTTCACATCTAAAGTGGATTTCTTTAGAATGCAGCATCGTACAACTTTCAAAATAAATATATCTTTAAATAGCATTACAATTAAGGCACAATATAGCTCACATAGAATTAACCTTTGAAGAATTGCAGTCTCAACAAGTAGCCGCATGAAAGAGACTTATGTTTTGCAAATAAATATTTAAATAGGAATTAATTTGTTTACAAATCATTTCAAAAAGCATTCCCTAGTACAGTTCTTAAATATTTAAATTCAGCAAATATTCTTCCTGCCTTTATTCACAAGCCATGAATAGATACAGTAAATAAAAGGAGAAAGCTGTTGTAGGAGAGAGCTGATCCTGTTTTAGAATCAGAATAGCTGACTCCAGCAGTCAAAATTTCCTAAAAGTGAAACAGGATGGGGAGAGGGATTAGAATGTGACACCCCATCAAATGAGAACAAGTGATGTGTTCTTTCCAGAACCGGCTGTGTCATTAATTGTCTGTACAGCTGTTACACCCTTTAATTCCACACCACTTGGTCCATAGTCCCATTCATAGAGAGGACAGATCAGAAAATAACTTTGATGCTATCTACCCTCCCCCCCCCACTTCCCAAGGGCCATCTTCCTTAGTTTGTTCGATGCCCAGTAGGAGATCGTCAAAAAAAAAATTTTCTACTCATTCACACAAAATAGGCCATACTGAAAAGTTGTAATGACAGTCAGCACTTTCAATATTTAGGTAATAGTAATCTTCCACTTGATAGTGACATATTGCTCACCTGAAGGTTTTACCCTGGATACTGTAAAATGCACCTTATTTTTTTAAAAAAAAAATCACCTTTTTTTGGTTACTTTAGCTATGCGTTCATGATAAGATGATACTTAGAAACTCTTACAATACCTATCCCAAAATATTATTCATTCTATGGGAGGCATAATGCTTAAAAAGACAGTGGTATTTGTTCTTATACTATTCTATTGCATTGTAGCGTTTGTTTGTTGTTAAAGCTGGATTACTTAAAAGTTAATTATTTCTACTGGAAGGCTTGAAGGTAAATTGATAGGAATAACAACAAAGAATGCTTTCTTGCTAGGTCCATCTGCTATTGCATACGATCTGGTTGCAGTTGCTGTGGCTGGTATTGGCCGAAAGCAGCTGCTGCAGCTGCAGCTGTTCCAGGCGCTGCTGCAGTGATAGGTTGCTGGACTGCATAGCCATATCCCCCAGTAGTGACATATCCTGTAGCAGCTGGCGAAGCTGCATAGGGATACTGGTCATAGGCTGCAGCTGCTGCAGCTGCCGCTGCTGCAGAATATTGAGCATATGCAGCTCCAGTGTAATCAAGGTAAGGTGTAGTGGAAGCAGCAGCTGTAGGCTGGACATGTGGAATAACCACTCCAGGTTGCACAAAAGCCTGCGGATATACATAATGAGCAGGGATCCTGTTGAAAAACAGAAGATAAAGTTAGACCACTGGGAAACCTCACTCCCCGGCTCAGAACTAAAAACCAAACTCAAATTTAGTTGTTGTTATATGCATAGGGTTGCCACAATAACTAATTTCAGTGATCATGTTACAAGCTAAAAAGGAGACACACTGATGAAAATATATATGTTTGTTTGTTTTTTAAAAAATAGTAGCGTACAGTGTTAGTGCCAACTTAACAACACTGATCAGGATTGCTATAAAGGCACACTACTAATTTTAAAATACTGATAATCTTAAAATGTATATTTGTTAAAAGAAAGATTAAAGAATCCGGGTTTGGGTCTGGAAGACACAGGGTGCATAGCCACAGAGAAGTGACTACTTCCCCCCCCCCCCAAGGATTGTAATATACTGAGAGTTTGTATAATTCTTTCCTTAGAATATACTTTTTCATAACCTACAGGTTTAGCCTCGTGGCCCAATACTGATGGTTTCACAGGACTTCTGCTTATTCGAATGCATTACCCACATTATTCAAATGTATTTGATGTAGGGTAATAAATGTTTTGTATTGTGGCAATCCTACTTGAATTGCTATGCACACATTAATTCCTCTGCAACTTCAGTCATCCTTATTAAAAACAAAAACCAAAAAAACCACAGGCGACAAAGGAGTTTAAATAGAAGTTCACAGGTGTGGTAAACACAGCAAGAATCACACTTGTCAAACGAACTATAGTGCAATTCACTCCGTCACAAAAGGCTATTGAGGGGAAGCTACATAGATGCCATTAAAATACATGACAGTGACCTCTGGGTAGATGTGCATCACACTTCTGAAGAGGTTGTAAGGCCATGAAAGTCAAACCTGTTATGACATATCAGGCCACGGAATCCTGTGCCAGCTTGCTTATTTCTATATAAGGCATAGCTTTGGAAGGAAATAGGGAGAGCTGGGGTAGAATTATGTTCAGGTAGATCTAGTATTTAATAAAAAAAAAGGAGAAACATATTTTGAGGAACAACCTTGCTGTTATTAAATACATACTTCAATATTCTCTTTACCATTAAACATTACCTTTTTTTTGTACTGTTAGAAGCACAAGCAGGCCAATCTTGATATTTGTAATAAAGCTCTCATATGTATAGATAACAATACTTTTGTGGTGCTTTCAACACCAAAAGCTTCATGTATTACAAAGGCCTGGTAATGGAGACCATGGTTATTATGCATAGAAGGGTAAAGCTGAAAAATAATGGTTTGCCTAAAAATCTCTAAATAAATCTGCATGGCTTAAAATAAGCTCTGAAAGATGAGCTTCCCAGCTCACAACCTTGTTGCTACAGCTATATAAGTTGCTTAGTTTTCCATCTATATGTACCACATATGGATTGAACCCTTGTATCTTATGTATTCAATGTATTACTCCCTTTGGAATAAAGAGAATCTTCTCCAAAGCTTTAACTTGCAGCTAAAAATTTATCAGAAATCAAACTTTTTCTCCTGCATAATATGTAATTCTGATAAAATCCGGGAAACACGCGCACACACAAAGCTTCAGATGCAGGAATGAAAGCTTTCAGTTTCTCATGCAATGTTGTAAGTTTCCTTTCTCTTTGTTGCACAGATTAGATCCACTTGATCACCCTATTATAACCAAATTAAATACAGCTGCGTTGAAATAAAAATTATTTTCAATGTTTGTATGAAGTTGCCAAGCAAACAAATGTTTTTAGTTATATAATACTACTGCGTTGGAAAGTAATTTTTTTTGGACTTACAGTAAAATCCATGCAACTTTGCTTTGAAATTAATCATTCTCCCTTCAATGCCTACAATTCAACATTAAGAATCTAACTAAACAAAATGCATCATTGGTTTCCTACTGTCCTGGATAGAGAAACAGCAACACATTAGGGATGCATATAAGAAGAGATTATTGAACAGAATAATGACAATCATTCATTAATAATTTTTTAAAAAATACAGCAAAAATGATTCATCTCTTATACTGAGTGTTCTGTAAAGAAATCTGTGGTATTAAAGTCAATAATGACTTTGTTTTTATATGGTTTTAAATAGATATAAAACCATACACGTAGTAATTTGATCATAATGCTCATTTAAAAACAGATCAATTCCCAAGGTTCATTTCTATCAGACTTAAGAAAGATGTTCTTTAAAAGACACATGCAAATCATTTTATTATAGTTAGGTCATAGCTCTGTTTTGACAGAAGCATTATCATCATAGATTTCAACGTTGTTTCCTTGTTAGAATATCTTGATGAATATATGTGTTCAAGCTCTTGTAATTTGTTTCTATTAAGCCAAGAAATGAACAGGTGGGAGAATTATGAAACTTTACCCCTTTAGAACTTCGTAGCCTACAGTATGCATGCACTCTGTTCAAGCGCCCGCTTTTATGCCATATCTCACATGACTGACAGCACAAGCTGCAGTGGGTCTATTTTTGATCATCTGTCATGCGACAAGAGCTTCCAGCTGAGTAAAATGGCTTTATAAGGCCAAAGTAAACTTCCATCTGTTTGAAACGCCAGCATGCAGAGATTGTCATGATACTAAAATGCTAGCTCCTTTTATGTTCTTTAAGGTCAAAAGGTTAAAAAGAAGCTTCTCATTAGGTTGTTCAGGCATTTTTGAGGTACAATAGATTGAAAAATGTTCTTCTGAACTTACTTTTGGGAGAAACCCTGGATCTGCACCCATTTTCCAGATTTTTCAAAGGTAGTTTTCTTTGGTATATTAAAAATAAGCACTGAAACTCATCAGTTTTCATTCAAGATTATTATAAATACACATTTGCATGTAAGTAAGCCTACTAAACAGAGTGTTTCCTGACCTCTATCAAGCAATAGCAAAAATAAGATTTTTAGATTTAGATTATACCTAATGCTAGGAAAGATTGAGGGCAATAGAAGAATGGGACGACAGAGAATGAGATGGCTGGATGGAGTCACTGAAGCAGTAGACGTGAGCTTAAATGGACTCCAGAAGATGGTAGAGGACAGGAAGACCTGGAGGAACATTGTCCATGCGGTTGCAATGGGTCAGACATGACTTCGCAATTAACAGCAACAAATACTGTGCTGGGACCTCATGGCACTGCATTGCATTTGATCCCCAACAAATACCTGAGGAGGCCTTAATTCAGCTATAGCTGTACTGGAATTAAAACACTATTTTCCTCATATTCTAAAAAGACTTATCACAGATGCACTTTATTGACTAAGGTGACTCAAGAAAGGGAGTAAACTCACCATGTATCAGCAATTGAAGCTGGTATAGGCACACCATTCTCCCTTCAGTCTTTGCATTCTGTCTTCTAGGGTCATTTTGTTCTAGGCAACAGGCTGACCCATTTTTTTTTTTCAAACTGGGGTCTCCCCGGATCAGAGTCCTGGATTAGTTTGAATAACAGCTGACCGACAGTAGTGGTGGAGCAGCTGCATAGTGGCAAGAGAGAGCTGTCTCTCTGCTTCTTGTCCCACACCTGTTAGCTATAGTTCAGGCTGCTTTTAAATATGGGTTTAATTTTCTTTGGAGCAGTTCTCAAACTATATCTAGGAGTCTGGCAGCCCATTATGGGTTTAGAAGTAGTCTGGAATAGTACTATTCTATAAGAATGCTAAACCTATGTCCAAAAGGAGCCTAGCAGACAATTCTCAGGCTCATTTTGAATTCACTTATAGAGCAAATAGGCAAAACCAGAGTGAGTTTTGACAAATTGCTAAATATATCTATCCAGCCATTGCTGCCTCCTCAGGCTCTTTCCTATCCCAATGTATAGTAAGGAGAATAATTGATGACCACTATGCCTATTGGTGATATGGTGGAAGATGCAGTAGGCCGTGAGGGAAACAAAGCTGGAGGGTCTACCAACCTTTAACATAATCTGGATAGAATCATTTTCCAGCTTTGTATCTATATCAGGATAGGCTCTGTCAGTGGGGACCATCGTATTTTGTGCTAGTATAATTTTTTTTTTGCTGGCTCAAAGATGGGTAAGTAATATTTTTAAACCAGCCATTTAAAAAAAAACCTTAAAGGGTCTCAACTTTTAAGAAAACATGCATATTACAATATATCACTGTAAAATCTGGAGTTGGATTCATCCCTTTCAAAAGAACTCACTTTTATGTGTGTGTTGAACTTGTTATTTAACTATATCTTGTGCATTTTTATTCAAAATTCAACCGCTACTGAATTCAGTGATTAATGATACTGATCTAAACGTGTGTGTGTATGTGTGTGTATGCCACCACAAAGTTAACACTTTTGGCTAACTTACAACAGGCTATTACAGATAATCCTCAATTTACAACCATTTGTTTAGTGATCATTCAAAGTTACAACGACAGTGAAAAAAGTTACTATGATCGTTGTAGCATCCCCACAGTCACATGTTCAAAATTCAGATGCTTGGAAATTGGTTCATATTTATAATGGTTGTCATGTCCCGGGGTCTTGTGATCACGTGACCCTCTGACAAGCAAAGTTAACAGGGATGCCAGATTCACTTTACAACGGTGTTATTAACATAACAGCTGCATTGATTCATTTAACAACTGTGCAAGAAAAGTCATAACATGGGGAAAACTCACTTAACAACTGTCTCACTTAGCAACAAAAATTTGGGGCTCAATTGTGGTTGTAAGTTGAGAACTAACTTTAAAGCATTTAGTATTTCCACAGTATCTGCAGCGGAATCAGAATATTTAAGTGATAACAGATTTCTGGTATAGATAGTCATGTATAAAAGCACCAACATCACAGTAAGCTACGTTTTATTATGATGAGAATGACCTAGCCTCTTTCCAGATCTTTGGATTTTGCCTCTTGAATTTGACAGGCCATAGGGAAAAATTTGGAAACATTTACTTTTAGTATTTTTTAATTAATTGCCATTCATTACACTGTATAAACCTAATTAAAAATAACTTTGTATTGATGGAAACACTTTTACTTTTGAATGTATTATTTGCAGAAGAATTGGATGTAGGTTCCAACCTGTTTTTAAAAGAGTCAAACTTAATCAATTCAATTAAGCATAAAATCACTGAATTTCATTGGCTTGGAACCTGCTTGAATGCACAATTCTGTAAATTGCACCGGGAGATTACGAAGTCCATAGAGTTTCAGAGTTAGAGGTTATTACCTCTGATTTTATTATTTTATTTTGGTGACAATTAACATGATGTTTTTATTTGCTGTATGCTATTAAGAATCTTTCAATGTGGACAACATATAAATAATGTAAAATACCTAAATTCTATTAGCAAACACATAATCTCTGACTCATTCAGTGAATAAATCTGAGTCATTCTCACACTGTGTCTTCCTCCAAATGAACCTGTCTGATTCTAGCAATGTGTGAGACACAAAAAGCAGAGCAGGAATCTCCCTGGCACTCTTTATAGACAACACTTATGATATGAACCAATCGTACTAGTCAACACCCCTCCCCTGCTTTGTCCATATATGAAAGAAAACCTATGTCAGTATTTGAAGCTCAACAAAGCAGAAACCTTATCAAATTTGTTGAACTCAATCACCTGTTGGAAGAAAGGTCTTCATCGTGGTGACTTCCCACACACCTATTCACAATCATGATACCGTATTGCTTTAAATTTAACAACTGAAAATCTAGTAAGGCTGCAGGAGTATCCCCAAATTGTTGCTTCAGTTTTCATCTCTGTTGCTCTGGTTTGTTTTCCATCCCTTCAGGGCTGGCAGGAAGTTATTTTGGGAAACAAAGAAAGTGGGAGAGGAATTACACTTCTCCCATCCTGCTTTCAGCAATTCTGATTCCATTCAGGGTACAGGATGTCTGCATTTGGAGTTTTTGTTTTTACAAAAATGTAAAAAAAATAATAATCTAGAGCTAACGAGGAGAATTATTGGTGATGGAAGAAAAAAATGCAAACTGTTTATATCATCATTGGCTGTTATCTGAGGTGACCATAGTGCATCATTTTCTTATTGTTTGTAAACATAGTTTAGTGGTCATTGAGTTAATGTAGCCAACCTCATTGGTATGATGATACAGTCAAACCATCATATAGTTATGATTTGGAGTGAGGAAAAAATTGACCCATTAAGATATTGGCTTATTTCCATGAAGTTAATGATAATGCAGATTTATATAGTTTAAAGTATTATTTCTGTAACATCCAAATGTAGGCATTAAATGAAGAAACCAGAAAGAGAAAAGAAAGCCACTGGATAAAAAAAAAAAAAATTGAAATTTAAAAATATTTCACTGTTCCCAGTAAAGTTATTTTTTTAAAAAAAATCAGTTTAAGCTCCAGGTAAAGGATAGATTGTTTTTCAATTGTTTTTTCAAATAAATCCTAAATTATAGTAGCTAAGCTTTATTACCATTTTTGATTACTAATATCTCCAGGCACACCCAGAAGGGATGATGCAGGCTTTGTACAGCTCGTACCACATTCAAGTAAACCCAACAGATCATTGTATGGAGCAATTACAATTTTTCACATATATTTTCCAAAATAATAAAATTCTGATTAAATAAAGTTTTATATATTTAAAAGTTCCTAGAATAAAATGTTTTTTAATGATGAAACAGCAAGATAAAATTGGATAAATAAAGATTTTATAAATATATGGCTATCACCAACCATTATGACAAGAACAATGGATTAGAGAAATGCAAAATAGGGCTACTATATCCATCTGCAGTGATCTTGGTGTCTATTAGGTGACAGCAAAGAGTTTGGGTTTTTGCTCTTTCTTTGCTGTCATCTAATAGTCATCTGGATATTGCAACCCAGATCCTTCATCTTATTAGAAAAAGGTATTGTATCAAGATCCATCATTATCTCTGCCTACTGTAATACAACCTAGACAGCATATGTTTTGAAATCCGTTCTTAAGAAAAACAATCTCTCAACTGTTCATTACAGTCTTTATTAAGATCTACCCCATCCTACAGAATTTTATAATAAAAAGTTGTTTTTCTTTATTATTATAGTGTAATGCTTGGAATCTGACAGTTCTTTTGGAGCACGGCAACATCAGTTAGTATGCAAAAATTTTCTGAGGCCAAATATCGCCATGCCAGTCAGTTCAATGAAGAAATGGTTCTAAAAATATGAAATCATATACTCTATAGTTGGAACTTTCTCATTCTCTTTACTGACTGAACACACAATAGATATTCAGGAATGCTGACTATGATACTACTGTAATATTTATGCCACTAAATCAATGCAAGCATTTGTAACATCTACATATATTCTACATAAACTGTAGATAGTATACAAATGGGCAAAACAGAAGACCTTATCTTACTTATTAGGTTTATGGACTGCAACATAGCTAAAATATCAATTTGAGATATTTGAAATATTTATTTACTTGTTAACTAAGGAGCAATATCTTTTAAATTTAGAGGACTTAACTTATGATACAAAAGTATGCAGTTGTGTTACTTACAGTATTTTCTTTGACTAAATAGTTTTTGGCTCTTCATCTCTGTGATTATATGCCAAACTATAGTTGTTAAATTTCCCTCTTTTACAAAACACAGGCCTTTGGCATATGGTTATCCTTCTCAATAGACTGGCTAAATGCCAAACCACATTGCAGGGGAGAGAAATTAATCTTTCCTCCCATACTATGATCTCAGCATGAATGGTCCTCTTGAAGCTGCAATTTCACAATAATAGCAAATGTCAGGAGAAACAATGTGGGAGAAAAAAACTCTTTTTTGCACACTTCACTCCTAGTGGTGGGGGAAGGGGCTTCTCTAGTTGTAAAGCGAAAATAAAGTCTTATGACACCTGTCAGAATGATAGAAAATGCTTTTCTTCTCACTCTATTTAGATAAATTTAGTTGCTTTAGTGAATATTGTATAAATATTTGATATAGAACAGTAGCACCTTTTAAAGAAGTAGGTGGAGATTTATTTTGATGAATAGCTAAAACACGTTAAGTTTTGTACTTAAGAGAAATGAAAAAGCCAATTTAAGACGGTTACACCATGATGTTTTTAAAATATCATAATTTTGGAAGCAAAACCTTGTGTATTCTTAACAAATTTGTATGGTTGCTTATGGGTATTCAAGAAGCAAACAGGCTGAAGATTTAAAGAAAATAAAGTTTGTGTGGATATAGATCTATTTAGCTTTTATCTTGAAGCCTTTATCTTACTTATCCACTCCCATATTCCTCCTATATAAGCAGTTTTTTTTCCTGTTAATGGCAGATAGATTTAATATTTCTACATCTTTACTTACTCTAAGTTGAAAAATAGTTGGGGAAATCAAACCATTTTAAAAATACCAAGAAAATTACATATAATTGCAGGCAAGGAACTGGATCCAGTGTTGCATCAAGTGGAACTCCAGAAACTACCTTGGTTATTTGCTTCCAAAAGAGGTACCAGGTCTTATTTTCGGGGGGGGGTGTTTTTTCCACTCACCTCGCGATGGCAGCACTGACAGCCTTGCCCAGCCAGCCCACTTCTTCTGCAGTTGAGAATGGATCTCCAGCCTGCATTTCGCAGTCAAAGGTCTTTCCAGAAGATCTCTGCAGCAGAGAACTGAGCTACGGATTGAATCTATAGCTCAGTTCTCGGCTGCAGAGGCCTTCTGGAAAGGCCTCTCACTGCGAAATGCAGACTGGGGGATGCCGCAGAAAAAGTGGGCTGGCGAGGAGACGCAGGTGTCAATTCATGGGAGGCCTGGTAATTGGGTGCAGGGCATGTGGGGCAGTTCCTCCCCCCCAACCTTGATTTTTAGGGGTGCTCTTTGCCCGAAAACTAGGGGTTATTTTTGGGGTAGGGCTTGTTTTCGGGGTAGGTCTTATTTTTGGGGAAACCCGGTATGATCCTATGGATGAAAGGCCATCAAATTTTGCCAATTCTGCCTTTCCCAAAAGTCTGTATTGTTCTGCTACTTAAACCTGTAAATATGTCAGATTTATCTGGAGACACCAAATTGGTGAAAATTGCTATCTGAAAGGGCACAACATTTTGCACTTCTCTGATTCTCTCTCCTTTCTCCATTATAGCCCAGGCCCTTATCATTAGAGTTCCTCTGTTTGTAAGACATCAACTCATCGTTTGAATTTACACATCATACCAAATCAAAATGTAGTTCATTATAAGTGAACCCAGCAATTATGGTTCGTAAATCACATTTTATGACTTTGACTAAAAAGTGGCTGGCTAGTTTACAGCTCAGTGCATTGGGCAAACATAGTAATATATAAATCCAGATATTGTCTTTTTCAGTCTTCAGCTGTCTAAGTACAATTATTGCTGCTAGGGTTTCGCGGTAATAAGTTATAGTATTTCAAAACTACTCTCCAGTTTCACCATGAGTTTTGCTTAGCAAGGATTAGCAAGGAGAAAAGAGCGCAAAGTGAGTTCCTTTTCTAGATTTATGTTTAATTGTTGAATTAAAAAAACCCCAAATTTCTATTAAAAGTAGCATATTTTTAAAGAATACTGTAAGTTAAAGCTGATGAAAACAAAATCATTAATGGGAAAGTGCAAGTGGACGCATATTGTTAATAACACAAAGCTCCACATCCTTCCCAAGGAACAAAACAAAAAAAAATGTAACATGCAAGCAATGTTGAGCTTTCTTTTTTTAAAAAAAGAAATTAAAATGGTATCACACAAATTTAGCAATCACTACAAAATATGGTTAAAAAGAAGATAAATAAGTTGCAGGCTACAGCTTGAAAGCAAGAGGGAAAAAAGGAGGTTTTTTGCTCCCCTTCGCAAAGTCAACACTTCTCCACAAAACCAAAATGAAAAAGCCACCAAAAACTTTCACTACAGCTCTTTCGATTAAACAAAAGCACACAGTTTAGCTATCAACACCACTTCATTACTGTAATCAATAAATAAAAAAAAACCACACTGATATCTATGGACTATAGGAAAAAAAAACATACATGCATCGTTAATCACCATTTTAGCTTGTTTGTGTGTTTGAGTCTACTGGTTACAGAGTTTAATTCCAAACAGAACTATTCCACCTCATATCCTTCTCATCAGTTATCTTAACTGTAAACGATCCCTGTCAGATTAGAAAGAGATAAATAACATTGAGTTTAGCTTAAGAAAAGAATATTGTTTGGGGGGTACACTGGAGTGCTGATTACAGGCAGACCTGTTTTCCCCACATTATCTTATCAGCACACAGGACTGCTTCAGTGCAGGATGCTGGGCATCGTCCCTCCAGCTGTAAGGCTTATTGGAAAATCATTAAGGAAGTGAGGGCATTTTAAATCTGGATATTTGAAAAAAAAGTAATAATTTTATTGCCAGCAGTCACATTACAAGACATTAACATATATATGTTATCTGTTTCCCACTGCAAAAAAAAAAACAGGTTTAGAGGAAACTTACCCAAAGGGTCTCTGGATTAAGGCTGGATGGAGCTGTTGAACCCCAAAGGCAAAACCTAACAACAAAACAAAGCACATTCTGTATACTGGTATTCCTCCTGTTGCATTGTTATTTTGTGTTGGCAATCTTTTACCCCTCTATGGAGAATTAGGTCTATGAAGTTAATGGGGCTTACTTCCACATCAGTAACCAAAGGATTGCAAATTTTTAAAACATTTTCATGAAGGATAAGTGGCATTTTACCTGCTTTTCTTTGAGAACCATCCTAGGATAGTATTTATTAGAGTATAATAAATTCTATCCTGGGATCATTCTTAAAGAAAAGCAGGTAAAATGCCACTTACTTGTCATGAAAATGTTTTATACATGAATGCATTTTGTTTCATTTAACAAATAAATAATCCTGATTTTCAAGGTACAGGGGCCAGACAATAATTCTATATTATTTAGCTGCTTCCCATATTAAAAATACATGACTGAATGTGGTCCAAAAATTATTACTATGGCTGGTACATATAACAGTGTGTAAAATTGTAATAAGACTTTGCATAAAGGGTCCTCATGCTCTCTGAATTTGGTTGTTTTCTTGCAGATATTTCATTACCCAAACTAGGTAACATTATCAGTGCTAGTCAGGAAAGCATCATTAGAAAGCACCAAGGACTCCTCATTTCAACCCTGAGTTGTAAATCTTCTCCTTTATTGAGACTTTGCATAGTTTGCAAATAATCTGGAAGAGCTACTTTTCAGCTTGTCTAAGTAGAACCTCACTTTTATTCAATGTTTATTTAGAGTAGCCTCGAACAGCAAGATGAGCAGCAAATAAATTTAATAATAATAATTCACTGAAGCACAAATCTTTTTTCTTGTATGAAGTAAAGACTGCAACTTTAACTATTAGCTCATTAAAGTTAATACACTCTTACAACATGTAACACACACACACACACACATACATACATATTATAGGAGGGCGGGGGGTGGACAGTCCTATGATACGCTCAATGGGCAGATTGTTAACATCTAAAGGGCTATAAGGACAAGTGTTTCCAGATGCTGACTCACATTTGATAATGTCAGCAGTTGTTGATAAAGCTTAGTATTGAATAAAGTTTTTTCGTCCTGGATATTAGCATTTTAGCAGTCTTTATATATATATAGAAAAGAGTCCCTATGGATTTTACTCTGCTAGTTATTGCCAATTATAGGGGCTGGTGCTCATCTCTGTTTCAAGGCCATCCATCCAGACATTTCCATAGTTGTGTGGCCAGCATGACATCAGGGAGCACTGTTTCCTTCCCACCGAAGTGGTACCTATTTATCTACTCACATTTGCATGTTTTCGAACTTCTAGGTTGGCAGGAGCTGGGGTGAGGATGGGAGCTCAACCTGTCATGTGGTACTCCGGTCTCGAACCTGAACTGCCGGTATTCCAGCCGACAAACTCAGCATCTTAACCACTGAGCCATCTGCACCAAACCCCCCCCCATATTAAAAAAAACTGAAAAAAATCAGGCTGCTTTACTGAATAGCAGAAAGGTACTGTGCTTTCTCTGAATCATTTTTGAAGCATTCACAGCCTTAATAGTAATCTTTTCTTTCAACAATATTAATAATATTATACCTCATGATGGAGAGTTGTTATTTATCATATATCATTACAGTTTGGGGCAGATGTAATGTTCACACTCTCTTAAACTTGGTTGCTATATTTGATGGGTTTTTTTGTACAATTTCTTTTGTACAGATGTTTTTGTAAAGGTTTCTGTTGCCCTTTTATGGATTGCTTTAAATATGATAAAGGGAATAAGTTGACAATTTTGTCAGGTGCTCAGCAGTCCTGGGAACTCTTGTACATTGGCCTACTTTCCCCAAAACTTTTGTTTCAAAACCATGCCAAATCATAGTTTGCATAAACCATGGCTTGCAAATGTGTATCAAATGAATGGATTCTAATCGTGGTTTAGCAATTCATGGAATCAATTACTCCAAATTGAACCGTTGTATAGAATGAGCAACATACCAGTATAGCAAATGGTTGGGATGAGTCTGAATTGAATCAATGCTAAAAGCTGATATACATGCAATACTCATACAGTACTATATATTGCCATAATAGTTGAAGGCACTTCCTAGTTTAGAACTTAAGTATAAAAGCAAAATAACTGACAATTTATTTTTAGTTTTCATTTAGTTTTAGTATTCATAATAAAAGTCTTTAACTTTGCGTTCTTGTTTTATTTATTTATTAAATTTATATGAAGCCCATTTCACTGTCAAGCAAATCTGGGTGGCTTACAGCATCAAAAAAGCAAAAATAGAAAATATTAAATGTTAAACATTAAAATTAACAGAAATTAGGTAAGTTAGAAAGCAGAATGCAACAGGGTGGCCATCTTGTGAATACATTCATCCTTAGTGATTTCTAAACAATTCCATAATATATCTATAACTAATAACTATGACCGAAAGGATTGATGCAAAAGAATTAAGAGTAAACATGTAATTTTCTAAATAAGTGGGGATGACTTCATGCTTTCAGTAGGAGAGGTCTTCAGTGACAAGGCTTGATGGGTTTCAAACAACATACATCTGACTTTTTATTAAAAAATAAATACCCACTGAATTTTAGTGATAATTTGTTCATTTTCCCGAAAGATCCCTAAACTCTACTATTTAATTTCAAATTGTTTATCTTGTGTTTAAGTGTGTACATGTGGGGTAGAGGTTGACCATGTTATCTCAGTGATGAACAGAAAACATGCGAACTTGTTTGGAGGCTGATTTTAGTACTAAAAAAATCCTTCCATAAATAAGCTATAGCTAGCCTGGCTGAACAAAGAAGAGCATAGTATTTCAGGAATACAGTGTTGATAAAAAAAATATCAAATAAATAAATAAACAACTGAAATAACTCAGGAAGATAGAGTTTGGCAACACAGAAACCACACACCCCAATGATGTCTGTTGATCTGCAAATTAATGCAAACTTATTAATCAAAAATTATTACAATTATGCAGATTATTGATTTCACAAAATTTGGTTTGTTTTTGAGATGCCTAAGAGTCATTTCAGTGTCATATATGGTGCCAGAATAGTTGCTGACTATTATTGTAAATGCAAAATAAGACAGGTCTCACAAAGAAACTGGAAGCTATTCCAGGTTTCATTTTGAAGGACTTTATTTTTGATGTTTCTTAGAAAGCAAAAGTTGACTGCAGATGCTGCCAAATATTGTACGAGAAACATTAAATCCAATATTAAAAGAAAGTTTATATTCTGAATCACAAACAACAGAATTATTCTCCATTTAATTATATCAGTTAAATTAGTCCCATTAATTAATTAGAATCTTCAATAAAAGGGGGACATCAAACGTAACTAATTCACCAAAAACGAAGGAAGTTGAATCTTTGAAAGAGTTCCTATATACATTAATCTCTCCCTATATATACACAATAAATATATAGAGAGACCATAATCCTATGTGCATTATTTAAGGGAGTAACCTACAGAAATCACTAGGTTTTACATGAGGCCGTGATGTTATTTTCCACATTCTCAAGATAATGCTTTCTAAATTTCCACCTTTTGTTTCCTGGACTTCTATCAATCAAGTATTTAGAAAAGGACTGTGCAAGAACCTCTTTACACAACTAGAACTAAACTTTTAGTGTGCACAGTTTACACTTGTCAGCAAAGGGTTTCCATAGCACGGCAAAGCAATAGTCTTTTTTTTTTTTTTTTTAAAGAAAGCAAGTTTTCTGGCTGTCTTGGTGCCCATATTTTCTACAGAGAATAGGTACATATACCTGGGAAGAAATAACTTATCCCTTTTTCATCTTCTGCTCCAAATGTCTTATGTCAGCTCTAGGAAGCTCTGCCCCACAGTCTGCAAATCACATGACAAGGCTCTTGGACATAATTCTTACATTTGAATCAGTAATATCTGAGTTTTGCACTGTGTTGACCCAAGGTATCCTCAATATGAATTGGCCATTATTAAAACCACAGAAATGGGTGATGATAAAATGCTTCAGAACTATGTTTTTGGAGAACTTTCACTGTCCATTTGCAAACCACTCATTCTAAAAGTAGAAGATAATAATCACAGTTATTACCTGGCTGCATAATTCTTGGTTTTGCTCCTAGATATGCGAGATTCACATTAGCTTTTCTGCCATCAATGATTGGATTGGGATCTTTGCAGGCTCTTTCAGCAGCAGCTCGATCAGCCATTGTCACCTTGATAATAAACAGAAAATGTATCAAAACTGTAACCCTCAAAATAATCTCCCAGATATAGTAAAACAATACTCTTTCTGATAGATAATTTCAGATTAGGATGATCAGGGAGTTCCCTTTTTGTTTTCTTTTGTCCTGATCTGGTTTGGTTTTGGTATTTTGCTTTCACAGTTGGTTGCATTCTTTTGTATATTGATTATTTAGTTGTAAACTGCCCACAGGTGTTTGGGCGGCCTCTTAAATAAACAAATAAATAAACTCCCCTCGCCCAAATGAAAATACAACTGGGCATTATATTTCAGTGTCTGAATTTTGGAGACAGTGTGTGCATGTGTGAAATTAATACCATAAACTTTTTAAAATCCAGTGCTATTGGAAGCCTTCTCTGTTTCCCCAAACAGTGGCACAGAAAGTTTGCAGGACTCTATGCCAGTGACACAGTAGCATGTGTCACTGTAGATAAAAATACGAACATGTCCTATCAGTCTGCAGCCAGCTGGCTTCATCCAATGCCAAAACTTTATTAGCAAATTTTCCTATACAGGCATGAAGCAAATATCCACAGCACCCAGCACCCACAGCATATTCTTTAGAGAAGAAAGCATCCCCCTCCCCTCCTCAAATATCCCCACAAGACTGTAGTCAGTAGTGTAGTTAATCGCGGGGACCTCTCCGTTGATAAGCTGTTTTTCCAGTGCCTTGTTTACATGTTGCTTAACTTTGGGGAAGTTTGCCGTTTGTCCACTCTACACCTCTCAACCCGATGGTCGCAATCTTTTCAAGCCCTTTTTGGAGAGAGAGAGACCGAAAGTGCGGGATTACCTAGCCCCCCCCCTGCCTTCTCTCCCACCATTGTTCAGCGACCACCAACACCCCTTTTCGAAGTTGTTCACCCCCCACCCCACCCCCGCCGCGCTTTTGACTTACAAATCCGTATCCCCGGGATTTGCCCGTCTGCCGGTCGGTGATGACCACGGCTTCTTCGATCTCGCCGAAGACCTCGAAATACTTCCGGAGGCTGGAGTCCGTGGTGTGGTAGGGCAGACCCCCGACGAAGATCTTGGTGTACGTGGTGTCCTTCTGCGTCGTGTGCATCTTCCAAAAAAGACCTCTCCCCTGCTACAAGACCCACAAAAAAAAGGAAGGGGGAAAAAAAAAGTCAGGGGAGGGGAGGGGGAGAAGCCTCTTTCTCCGGCTGCTAAGGCGCCAGCTGCCCCCTTTCCAAGCAACTTCTCTCACCGTCCAGAGACCGCTTCCCCAGCCACACAACAGCAGCAACAACTCCCTTTTGCCGAGCAAAAACCTTCCTTCTCTCGCTCCGAGCAGTGAGTGCAGAGCTCGGCTCCGAGACACACAGGAAGCCTCGTCGGATGCTCTTTGAGGTAGACGGTGTTGGGCGAGGAAAGTGCAGTGAAAGTCTTCCGCTGGCGAAGGTTTCCCCCAAATGTCACACGCGCACGCGAGCTCTCCGTTCCGCCGCCTCTCTCTCTCTCTCTCTCTCCCGCCCCCCCACCCCCTCCCCGCTCGGAGGGGCGGGTAGCCAGGCGGAGTCCCCTCAGGTTATTGGTCTCTTCCTGGGAGGGAAGCCGGCAGGGTTATAAAACCCGGTTGCGGAGACTTAGCGCGTGGCGTCAGGAAGGGAGAGTGAGAAAAACAGGCGAGGAAGCGGCCGGGGGAGGGGGAGGTCGGGGGACCTCGCCACCTGCGCGCTGAGCGGCGCTCTGTGGGAAAAGCGGCTGCTGGTCTAAAGCGGGAACCTCTCGGTTGGTTCCCGTAGCTCGGCTGACAGCGCTGCCAAACTTGAGCTCTGCGCCGCCTCTCTCCGCCTTCCCAGACGCTAACCCGATATAGCCTTCTTTGGGCGTTCGTGGCGGATCCGTCAGCCTCCCTACTTCGCGAAGAGGCACATGGCGGGGCGCAGAAGTTCAAGCTCGGGCAGCGCTGAGGAGGAGGCAGGGTTTGCCCCGTCTGGTGCCGTGCCTGGCCCCTATCTTGCGCCCACCAGGCGGGTTGGGCTCCCAATTTCCCATTGGTTGGCTGCCTGAGGCGGCGTTGCCGGGAAGTATCATCCAACGAGGACCGAAGGCCTGCGACTTCCTCAGCCTTGGCGGAGAAAACGGTGCCTTCCCCAGGGCGTTCCTTGGAGTGTGAATGGACAGAGATGTCTGTTTGGGTAAAGAGCCTTGTTCTCCTGCTATCTTACCTTCTCTCGCAGGGAAGTAGGGAAATAGAGCGGTGAAAGCCAACTCAACAATGGCTAAGGAGGAGCAAGCAGAATCAGTAGCAACAATTTCCCTTGCTTGCTTCTAAGGAGACATTTCTTACCCTTTCCTGTCACGCTTGTCAAAAAGGAAAGGGAAATGGACACATCCACCAAGTGAAAAAGTGAGGCAACCTGCAATGGCGTTTCCCAATGGGAAACATCACTTTCAGTCCTGGTCATTAGATCAGAGGTTCTCAACCTGTGGGTTGGGACCCCCTTTGGGGTCGACGACCATTTCACGGGGTCGCCAAACAACGCAGTCCGCCATTTTTTCCCCCTCTTCCTTAGCTGTGCTACTCCCTTTTATTCTATTGGCTTTTGAAAGCCAATAGAATAGACTCTCTTGAATAGAGTCTAATTCTATTGGCTTTCAAAAGCCAATAGGAATTGTCCAGGCTGTCTCTGCCCTGCTGAGCCTGCCAAAAGTCCCATTCTGCAAACGGTGCTGCACCAGTTGAGTAGTCCTCGACTTACGACCGGTTGAGTAGTCCTCGACTTACGACTGGTTGGGGGTCGCGGCATTAAAAAGGTTGAGAACCACTGCATTATATGAATTAAAGACAGAGAAAGAAGAGGGAAGTGTTTCTCTTACCTGCCTGAACTCATCCTGTGGTCTGGGCAGCACAGAGAATTGAGCATAGCTGCCGAACTGTAGGTCAGCTTTCTGGAAAACAGTGCAGATCACGGTGTGCTCCAGTCATGATGGGATCCAGACCCAACCAGCCCTTTGAAAGGTTGGTTGCTTTCCATGTGCAACCCATGTAGGATACATTTCAGTAGTGAAGCACAATGTGTAAGTAAGCACAATGTGTAAGAAGAGATACACAAGTGGGGCGAACAACCACTGCTGCCGAATCTCTAAACTAGGTGGGTGGACTTTTTCAGAACAAGCCCTTGATATGAGTGGAATGTCAGGGGCACTAAATCAAACAGTGGTCAGAACCAGGACAAAATGTTTATTAAAGTTTAATTAAAAATTAGGTAAACACAATTAATATGAATTATTCCCAGATCTTTTCTTTTGTCACAAAGAAAAGTCATAATACGCAGCAATTTTGGAATATACTACGTAGGCTATACCCAAAGTTTTGGGATTTGCATGAAGCTTCAACCAGCAGATTGTCTTAAAGCAGGGGTAGACAACCTTGGCTCTTTTATGACTCGTAGACTTCAACTTCCAGAATTCCTGAGCCAGCATGGCTGGTTCAGGAATTCTGGGAGTTGAAGTCCACGAGTCATAAAAGAGCCAAAGTTGCCTACCCTGTCTTAAAGCATCTCTGTATTAAGGAATTCCCTGCCTCTCTTATGCTGAACCTGATGCTTGAGGGGAAGTGCAGTTCTCTCCAATATAAGCAGAATTACATCCCAGGTCAGGTATTTATTTATCCACAGTGCCCACATTTCAGTCAGTGTTTCATTAATCACCATGTTCACTTCTTACCTAGCAGGTGTTTAAAATGAGAGCAAGTTGCAAAACAATTATTTCTCTGGGAAAATCTTCCAGGAAGGAGAAGACACACAAATGTGCAATTCAGCCTCCAGCCTGTCAGCACTCATGGTTGAATTAGTAGTAAATGGTTGGAAATGTATTGACTTCTGTAGCTTGTTTTAATATAAAGCTTAGTTGCGCCTATCAGCTTGGGCAAAAGTGTTGGTTGCTGCTGGGATCCAGCAGTTATGGAGGACAATAACCTTCCCAAGCCTGAAAATCCATAGGAATCCACTCACTTTAACAAGCAAGCACAAAATGTCCAGTGTAGCTTTTGTTCCGAAATTGGTCCTAAAGTGCCAGCTGAAAAGAGCCAAGCTCTACAGATGCAGAACTCCAAGAAATATGAACCAAACACAAAACCTGAAAATTATTGTCAATTCTCAGTTATTAGGACATTCGATAAAACATGTGTCTTGTTTTATTTTTTTGCCTATATTTGTTGAAAATGTTTTTTAAATTGTGATATTTCCATTTTACAATGCAGTAAATGAAATATAAAATGATCCTTAAGGATTCATCAGTCTATCAGATCTTGCAGATTCCTGTTTAATCTAGTTTTCTAATTTTCATTGGAATATACAGGCAGTCCTCGACTTACAACTATTTATCTAGTGACTGTTCAAAGTTACAGCTGCACTGAAAAAAGTGACATGGCTGCTTTTCACACTTATGGTCTTTGCAGCATCCCCAGAGTCAGGTGATCAAAATTCGGATGATGGTTGCAGTGTGATCACCTTTGGTGACCTTCTGATAAGCAAAGTCAATGGGAAAGCCAAATTCACTTAACAACCACATTACTAGCTTAGCAGCTGCAGTGATTCACTTAACAACTGTGGCAAGAAAGGTCATAAAATGGGGCAAAATTCACAACCACTTTCTTGCTTAGCAACAGAAATTTTGGGCTCAATTGTGGTTTGTGTTGTTGTGAAGTACCTGTATTCAATTGTATTACATCCCAGTACTCGGAACAGGGACATTTCCTCCACCCCTCTTGCAACATCTTATTTCTAAACATGGAGATGCATCTTGCAAATATGTTACGAGATTTTTATTTTTTTTCTTAGAACTTCTGTGTTTCTCTGAATGAGAAACCAAACACCAGCTGAAGCCTTTCTTCTATATTGCATCTCTTTATGCTAGGGACAGCACATATGCTAAAGTATTTCCAAAGTAAGTATTCTGTTATTTTGATTACGAAAGGAGAATCATAGGAATCAATGTCTTTTATTTTGAGTGGAGATGTTGGCCAGGAATAAAAAGAGAGCTACAAAAGTGAATAAAGTGAGCTGAATTGGAAAACCTACAGAACTGGCAAGTGTTATCTTTACTTGCATACTTAACTCAGAGATTCTCTGGAAGTTCAGACCATAAAAGGTAGCTTTGAAGGGGAAAATGAAACAGAGAATAGAATAGAATAGAATAGAATAGAATAGAATAGAATAGAATAGAATAGAATAGAATAGAATAGAATACTCTGGGGGATTTACAACAATCAAAAAAATTACAATAAAACCAATAAAGCCTAAAAAACAAAGATAAAAGATGGCAAGTAGAATAAAGTTTACACACACACACTCTTAATTTACATATTTAAAATAAATATAGAGAAGAAGTAGCTCTCTACTTACATTATTATTGTAACCCAAATTGATTTAATATTAAAAATTAGAAGTTTCAATGTCAAAAAAACTAGTTTTTATAAACATTGAATTATATAGCACAGGTCCACGGCTCTTTGGAACCAATCCAAGCAAGTGGCAGGCAAGCACACAAAACTCCATTTGCACAAGTGATGGGTGTGCACCTCAAACCATCCCCTCCCCCCCCACCGCTGTTGCTGCTGCTGGTCCACAGAGCTGGAAAGGTTGGGGACCGCAGCCTTTGTGCTGTTAATATGTTGCCAAATTGCCAAATTATAGAATCTAGAATCTGGTTATGTATTTATTATGCTGTTTAACTACTCCAATCTTATAACTGTGGGTGGTGTACAACAAAGACACAAAAAGTAATGTAATCAACTATTAGAAATATAACAGTAATATACATCTAGAGGAATGCCTATGCACCAACCAGTTGGAGCCCAAATATCGTTAAAAAAAGAATGTTTATATCATCTTACTGAACACAGTAAGGAAGAGTGATTTCTGAACTTCCTAGTCAAAATAATACATTTCTTATGCGGGCCACCACCAAGAAGGCTGCTGGCTTGTCCATGTCCCATGAATCTTGGATAAAGAAGGGACTCTTAGGAGTCCTTCCTGAGATGTCCAAACCAGACAGTTAAAAATTAAATATGGCAAGATGAGCAACTTCTCTGATGGCAAAGTGCCTTTTTTCAAGGCACTTGTAAGTTGAAAGATATGGACTGAGAATTACACAAAATGTACTTGAATTCAACTTGAATTTATTCCATAAAAGCTGGTATCTGTAGTGAAATGAAAAAAGATAAATTATTTTTATTATCAACATGCATCTTTTCAGGTAAGATCAGGGGTTCAACTGTGCATTTGTGGCAACCATTTTGATTTTTTTATCCCCTCTGCAAATGCCCCTATGTACAGATACACACAAACCCATTTATCTGAATTATGTTCAGAATAAACCCATTCTAAATATATCTAGGTGATGGCATTTCCCATGTCTCTAATCAGAATGTTTCAATAGCAGAATTTCCAGAGGACTAATGTGGTTTTTCTGGATGATTGTTTCTATGTGATGCGTTGGCCAGTATTCCAATAGGAAATAGACAGAGTGTTATATGTTTCAAAATGTCACATGTTTCAAAAGGAAGGTTTTATAAATGGTACTATTTTTCTATTTTACAGAAACTTAAAAAAACCTATTTACTAATGCTCAGCCTCACAATTTTGAAATAATCACAAGCATTGCTATAAGGCCAAACCATGTTTAACATTTTTATTATGCAGAAATGTTTCTGTTTTATCTGCAACTCTTTTTATCATTATACTATTGTTGTTTGCAAGATGACTTATAAAATGCCACATTAAGATGTAATAAACTTTCATCTTATGAGCATTTATTACAGCTTACGTATTACAAGAGAGATGAATGAACTGCTCTTTAAAAATAGAGCATGAAGCAATAACTATTTATTACTTGACAGAAGTCGTGTAGATATACACAATTTAGATCTGAAACTGATTATTCTTTGGATGTAAACTTCTCTAAGCCCTAGCCAGCATTACTACCAAAAGTTAAACACAACTCGAGACAGGTGTATGTATGTGTGTGTGTGTGTGTGTGTGTGTGTAAATCTACAGGACGCATTGCTAGGCGGTCATTGATCATGACATCATTTTCTCCATCTTGCAGATGTTGGTCTATGGACATCTCTGATTGTGGATGACACAGATTGAGTGAAGATTGGGGGGAGGTCTATGACAACTTACCATGGCCAACTTTCCATGGGACAACTCGTCATGGAACAATTCAACATGGGATTAGTTCCGTTTGTTATTCATCACAACATTACAAAAGCTGGTAGTCATAGGAATGATTTTCTTTGATATAAGAAATAAAATAATTTGTGTGTTCCTTTGAGTAAGTCTCGGTGACTGCATAGACTAGTGCCTGTAGTTTTCTTAATGAAATGGTTTTCCATTGCCTTCCTCATAGGGAAGAAATGTGAGAAGAAATTAGCGTGACTGGCCCAAAATCAGCCTGATGACTTTCTACCTAAGGTAGGACTAGTATTCTTTGTGTCTTGGTTTCTACCCAGTGTCTTTAACCACCATACACCACTGCCTCACTTGGGGAAGTTAGAATAGGCTTGTAAAAGAGAAACATTGGTTACTCATTGTCAGATATAAAATAAAAAGGTATATTTCTGCAGAAAGAAATGTTAAGTTTAATTATGTCCTCCTGGAGTGCCCTGCACATATTATATCATAGATCATCTGAATAATTTAATCCATCGTCATTATGATATCAGCCTTTGCTCCAAATATTCACATGTATGGTTTACCTCAAACAGAATTAAACTATCTAATGTGCCTTTGGAGAATATGTTAAGATGGCTTCATCCAAAAGCTATCACTTACAATTAATGTTTTTAACTGATACACTTCTATATAACCTTCTGTCAGAGCAGCTAGGAACAGACAGTTTACTGGTTTACCAATTGCTACAAATTCAATGGTATTAACATTAAGTCTATTGTCAACCTTTTTATTTATTTATACCCACCAGATGCCTGTCATAGCAAAGAGAAAACAATGCTATGTAATCACCAGGAAGCTGGTGAAGACAAAAAAGGGCTTCTGATTATATTGCACTCTATTTATTCCTACCAATGGTCTACTGCACCATATAATGGCACAGGACATTTGGAATAGGGCATCATGATCTAATCATGCAATATAATACTGTACATACCTACTCAGAAATAAACTCCACTGAGTTCCACTGGACTTACTGTCAGGTACATGTGTATAAAATTTATTTATTTATGTATTTATTTATTTATGAGACTTATATACCGCTTTAAGTGCAAGCACTCTCTAAGCGGTGTACACCAGTAAGCAATGTATATATATATATTTACATTGCCCCCAACAAGGCATCCATTTAGATGTGAAATAGGCTGTAGACACATTTTTAACTCATGAATATTACATTTCATATAGTCCCATGAAGGCTTTGAACTTATAATTTAAAACAAACCTTCATCAATAAAATACGTATATCTAAGTAAGTTCTCAGTAAACAGTTACACGCAAGAGTAAACACTAGTGTCAAATTCTATGCCTCAATGAATTTCTATGTAAAAAGAAGCTCACACAACTTCTCCATGATAAAGTTACACACCATACCTTTCTACAAATTTGATGCCAGTTTACAATTTGTGTGAAAGTGTTCATAAATTCAAAATAAGAAAACAATGAGTATGGCAGTTGCAGAAATTTGTATGGACAGCCTAGGAATAAATTTACATTTACGTCTGAGCAAGAAATATGTTCCCCTTACCTTTAATCATTACATCTTAATCAGGCCCAGAGTGGGTTTTGACAGTGTTTCTGTTTTGCCTATGGAAGTCTGATCAATATTACCCAAAAGTTGGATTATAACCTAGTTCCCCCAAGTTGCTGGCTCTCCTGGGGTGGGTCCCAACACGAACCTCTCCTCTCAGTCATAACTTGGTTGATTTTTGCTTTTGTCTATTGTTAGACTGCACACCCCCCCATGTCTATTAATAAACAAGAGATAAAAAGAAACAATTTTTGGAGCAATTATATTTAATGAGACTTTCTCTTGAATGTAGGGACATACAAAAAGGTATCACTGATATCCTCAGCATATAGATAGAGAAAAAAAATTATCTGCCTGTATCATTATATTCTCAGGGAATCTATAACAACTACCCATTTTAAGGTGAAGTGTTTGTGAAAATGCCCTTTTCCTTGTGAATGAGTACCATAATATTATAATTATTTGCCTTAAGGAAATAGAATCAATAAATAAAATCAAAGAACAGTTTTTATTTATACTAAAATAATTTATTTGGTGAGAATTTAATTTCTGTTCTTTAATTTTTTAAATTAATTACTTAGTCTTTTCTTAAAAAATAAACTCTGGTCAGCTGAAGTGTATCATGTGTAGGTATTTAGTAAAAGCCATGATGATCTCCTATGTAGGATGCAACATTGCATAATATTATGAGCTGTATTTTGAATTATATACAGGATATAATTCCATTCATTTCACTACTTCCTTATGTTTCCTTACGTTTTACCATTTACTTCTCAGCTCTTCCATAAATTTCATTAATAAAATATTTCAGTAGCTTGAATGTGGTTAATGTAATCATAGGTTTTGCTGTTTGTAGAAAGTACTGCCTCTTAGGATTTGTTATCCCTGAGAAATTGGCAAGCCCTTGGGAGTTGTACCAGTTGTAATGAACTGTCTGCTCCACGTCACAACATTTTCAAGAAGTCGGTAACTGTTGTGGTTTAGGCACACCCCTTATCACATTGCTTATCATACTTTGCTGATTGTGGAATGTGCTTGTCTCCCTTTTTGGTGAGATTTCTGAGTCTTGGGTCTGCTAGGAGTGAAATGCTTCAGAAAATACATGGCGTGCTTTATAAGGAGACTCTAATATCATCCAAGACTCTGGTTTTATTCTAAGAAAGGTCCTGTTAGGCCTCAGGAAAACAGATCGTCTCTATCTGGCACAGCTACAATTGAGATAGTAAGCATAACATGATAATGCACAGATGTTCTGCTTGGCATTTTACGTGACAAAAATAAAGACAGGGCCCAACTTGAAAGTCACTCCAGAGGATATGCTATCAAGGCAGCAAATGTAAGGCACCTGTTAGTAAGTGAGCAATTTTAAAATTGACGGTCTATGTAAAGGCAAATTCAATTGGGAGGTTATCTCAGACATATAAATGGCATCTAACATTCCTCTCACTTGCTGCCTGTTCTCTTGTGGTGTGGAGAAAGTTGAAAGCATCACACATGTGCTTCTTCCCTGAAATTTTTATTCCGATTTAGTAAAAAAAAAATTTTTTTTTCTACCAACAATCTTAGGGCAGTCAGTTCATTATCACCTAGTTTTTCTATTAATCTAATCTAATTCCAGTTTAGCTACAGTGACACCAGGTTTTGCTACTTTGTTTCAAGATTGCTACAGAAAATGTAGATAATACTAAACCCCTCATTGTTATGACTTTTAACTAGGTAAAACAGTGCAACATTCGGCAACAGTTTTTGAATCAAGGTACCTCAAATGGGCTAACTTTCAAAATGTGTCCAAAATCTAGGACCCAAGACTCCTAAGGGAAAGAAATTTGGGGAAGATATGGCTCTTTCATTGTTATTGGCTGCTGCTATACTACTGATTTAGTCACATGATCCTCATTTATCCTCATTGTGACAATTTCCCAGCCAGTCTCACAATCACTTACTCACTCCCCACCCAGCAGCAGCCACTTACCTTCCTGCTGGAAAGGGGAAGCGGAAGGGAGGGAGGGAGAAATATGTTCCCACAAAGAAACTCAGTGGGGAAGCAAGCAGGAAATCATTCCTGCTCCCACAGCTTTTTTCCCACTTTGGTCATTCTGTGTTTCTGTTTAGGTAAGAAAGTATCTTTGAAACAATGATCCAATGGGGTATGGGTTGTCTAGTACTTCTTAAAGATCAAGTTCCAACTATATAAACATTGGGGGGGGGTGTATATATTTCTTTTGTTGGTTTGAGACTATAATAAAGCTTTTATTTATCCTTGTACATAACAGCCCTAATAAGTAGCCTAGGTACAGATGCTTTACATTTGTGCCCTGAATTTTGGTTTTCAAACCCACAGCCCTACCTTATCTTTGGAAGTTAATTGGAACTATTTCCAGATAAGAAAAGAATTGTTTGGCTAGCTTTCTGTGCATTTGTCTGGGGGTGCAAGGCACACCTCTTGTCTTGTTGCCTTGCATTCTTTTTATTCTACAGTTTCATTTGTGAAACTGAGTATTGAAATCAGATAACACCCCCTAAATAAATGAACAGGTAACTCTATACAAGATAGGTTTACTAATGGATGAGTTCTTTGTGTGAATGCTAAAATGGGGGTGGGTGGAGGGAGAGGAACTGGATTCTCTTTAGCTCTCAAGTGTACTACTTATATTTTACTGATAATTGAAATTATGATTTACTACTCTGCTTGCAGTAAGTTCCAATATATTGAAAGAAATTTGAGATCAAAAAGCAAGGAGAGAATTTAATTTTCGATATTAGGGAAAAATAATTGGAATTCTATGTAAAATAGAATGCTGGAATGGTGGGCAATGGGAAGACAAGGGCAATGGCAGTGCTGTTGTTTTACAGAGCAGACTTCAAACCTCAGTTCAGCTGTAAACTGAACAGAGGAATCATTAAATTATAGTCATATATCCCATTAGCAGACTCAGTAAGTAAGATTCTTTCTTACATAAATGGAGTCTGCCTGCATATACCTGTAGGTTGTACAGTATGAGCAAGGTACTTTATGCATGGGTAGTGGGATGCAGTCTGCTTCCCAGTATGTACTGTATAGTCAGAATAATATTTTGTTATCAAGATTGTTGTTGAGTATGATAAGTTACATGACGTACTTTGAGCACTCAAAAATATCATCAATGCCAAGTTAGTAGCAGGACCGAATCCAGAGGTCTCATAAACAGACTCTGCTCATGAGACACTCTGCTTGGGGTGGGGCAATGTCTGTATGACCCCTGTGGTCTCATAAACTCTTTCCAGACAGTTGGAAAGTCTTCTAAAATAGCATATGAAGCAGTGGTAGAACTCTAATACTCCATCACGAGTTCAACAGCCATTTTGGTAATAGTAGATCTACTTTAGACCCGTGCAATTATGAAAGAGGCTAGATTAGGTTTCTGACATATTAATATATTGGGAGTATGTATTTAGAACTTGGATATTCCCAAATTCAAAGGGTTGTTAGAATCAACTGAAAATCAACTGACAGCAATAAAATCATATGCAATACAATGTAAATAGCATAGAAGCTAAATACTTCACAATATTTTAAGAGGTTGGGTAAAAATAGAACGGTGTTTGCTTAATGAAAAACCTTCTGTAGGAATAAGAATCCTCTGAGGAGCTATGTGAAAAATTTTCCAAAAATTTGGAAGTTATCAGTAAATTCTGCCTTGGGTTGCTGTACAGCCTTTCCTCATGTCAGAATATGGAGGCATTACGAGACCAATTTCTGGGCGTGACCTCTTGGCTCAGGAACAGATTTATAACTCTTCATATACAAGGGTAAAAGGTACTGTAAAAGTTAACCTCAACTCTTTGGAAAGTATCTAGAAATGAACTGAGAGACATTGTTAAAGAACGTTGACCAATCTCTAAGAATCTTTCAAAGGAAATCTAACATAGGGCACTTTTTGTAATGACAAACAAGATTCCCAGTCAGAGATTCTGTAATAGTGTCTGTCCAGGAGAACTCACATAATAGACCTCTCTCTAGTTACCAAAGGGAACTTTGGCTATAGATAATCACTTAGTACGTTGGTATCCAATTTGTATTTATCAACACTCCTGGACTGCAAACTTGATTCTTCTTGAAGGAATGGAATCCTGCACAACTTCCCTGGATAAGATAGGTGATTACATAAATGTCTGATACAAATTGATGATGTAAAAAAAAAAGAAATATGATAATTTATGATGCCATAATATCAATCTGGCCTTACAGCATGATATCTGATGCAAGTATGCAAACTTAAGTTGCAGCCTTGTGACCCAGATCCCTTTTCTTGGCCTATTGCAGCATTGGGCCTTGGTTCAAGCATAATATGGCAAGAAATGGACTATGCTATGCTTCTTCTAGCACAGGAAAGCTTCATCTGTTGCCCTTTTTCCTGTCAGAGGCATTGTACAATTCTGCTTTGTCTGGTGGAGGATAGATTGTTATGGTAGATGGAAAATGCTGTAACAAGAAGTTTCCCTTTTCCTTTTTTCAGAATTAGATGCTGGTGTTCAAGGATATGTGTTTCAACCTACTTTGTACAACCTGATCTTCGTTACAAGCAGTTTTAAAGTAACAACATGGCTTAATACAATAAAGAGGCAAATTGTACTTTCTTAAATGAGTTTCATAATTGCAAAACTTGCCCACTATGTCCTTTCTGAAGAAAAGAATTTATAGCTAAGTATATGAGTGACTTTTTTTGTCCCAGACTTGTTCTTTAGTAAATTGCATTTTTCATTTCATGAGACTAAACAACTCTTTTACAGGGGAAATTCAGAGAATGTTCTGAATTTTTAAAAAACTTTATTGGCAATGTTTATATTCTATCCCTGATTTAACATTCTCTGGAAAATTGGAATAATCTTTAGACTAGAGCAGGGGTGTCAAATTGCCGGCCCACAGGCTGCATGCATCGTGCCGAAACCACACCCATCCCATTGCCGGCAATGGAAAAAAAGTCGCAATATGTCGCGACACATCATGTGACGTTCCGAGTTTGACACTCCTGGGCTAGATGTTTTAAACAATGCAGAACCATAATCCCAATAAAATGATAAACAAATGTGTCTTACCATGCAGAAAACTAATGATTTCATTAGGAATAGATTTGGCAAGAAAAATAAGAAATTATATACATTGAATCTATATATCATGGGAATATCATAACTGCTAGTGGACTTGTACAAGCAAACATGGAGCAAAGCCCAGAACATACTTTGACAATGCTTTCAGTCTGCTTGTACAAGTTGGATCAATTTTTTAAAAAATGATATGTTATTTTTTTCATGAATATAGCATAGGTGAAACTTTTGCTTATCTCTGGTTGGATGCAGATTGTGAGATATAACAACATCTACATATTTCTCTTTCCTTAACTCAAACTTCCCAACTTAAAATTTTGCAAGTTACGATGGAATATGCAGGCCAAATGGAAATTTTGAAGACTGGATCCTAACATATTTAGATGGAAAAGATTGTTATCAAGATATGTTAGTGTACTGTACTGTATTTTTTTTCTCCTCTGTTCAAGCCTGTCTGATTCTTGGAGACTGCCTGGACAAGTTCCTGCAGTTTTCTTGGCAAAGTTTTTCAGAAGTGGTTTGGTATTGCCTCCTTCCTAGGGCTGAGAGAAAGTGACTGGCCCAAAGTCACCCCAGCTGGCTTTGTGGTCAAATCAGAAGTAGAACTTAAGATCTACAGGTTTCTATCTGATGCCTTAACTGCTATATCAAACTGGCGTTATGGAATTTAATACATCTTATTTATTATAAATACAATAAATTTATTATTAAATATGATAAATAAAATCTTAATGCATTTTATTTATTATATTTAAGGAGTCTATAATTTCTCTCCCCCCCCAAAAAATTCTGGAATTTGCAAAATACTTTAGATAGAACTCTCACCTAAAATAAAAATAATTGCTGTTTTTTTGTCCTTTAAGTAATTGTATGCTGTGCAATGCTTGAGATTTATATATTCAATAATATGAATGTAGTTCCACTGATAATAAATATTATACTGGTAAATATATTACAAAATATGGTGAAATTGTTTTTCAGAAAGTTGTGAATGTTCTCTAAATTGCTGACCAAATGGTAACCTGATGTCTTTCTTCTAGACTAGTATTCTGGGTGAGCTTTTAACACCCACAATGTTATTTATCACTTGTTGACAGATGCAGGCCATTTCAAGCATTCTTGTAAGATCTATTTTAAGGCAACCTAGAAGCTCACATTTTGGAATTAACACAGAATAGATATGTGTGGATCATGGGAGTTATATCTTGTCTGCCAAATTAAATACTTCACATGTAAGACATGTCTGCTTTTTTCAGGTACAAAGCTGTACTTGGTTAGTGGTCTAAAAACATTGCCAAAGGCATTCAAGCAGAGCCCTGCTGTCATAATTATATCAGAGATGTAGTGATTGCTTGAAGCAAGAGAAAATTCACCCCTGGAAGCTATTTTCTAATGTAGTGCAATGATCAAACATTTACTTCCATTAGTTCCAATGGTTTCTGTCCAGAAAGGTTATAATTTAGCTACTCTGTGAAAAATGCCAAATGAATCTAAAAAGGTTGCATTAGTGTGATGTAAGTGTGTGTGCCCCCTTTGAAAGATGTTGGAGGCCTCAATGATTGCAGAATTTGGTTAGGCTTGTTTTTATGGAGCCATAATTCCAAAGGAATTACATTGAACTTGATCTCCTACCAAACCCAGTTTAAGGTCTGGAGAGTTACCGTACCTTGAAAGCTTTAAACCCACATATCCCAGTTTGACTAGAACTGTCTTAGTTTTGCATTCCAGTCCTGGTGTCTTGGCCAATTTAGAAAAAAAAAATCCCAGAAAGTATGGCTGCTCAGACTACAAAGGAGGAGCAGAGGTTGAGCTATGTGTTAAATTTGTCCCTCCTTGCTTACTCAAGAAAGCTAGGGCAGGTAATAGGGGAGTGAGCTTATAAGGTAGCTAAACCAATGTTCTCCCTTTATCTAGAGACACATGGGTTTAATCATCTGTCACCGCAAACACATGTTTTATGTCCAAATTAGCATCATCTTCACTACCATCCTACTTCTGCATTCAAGAAGATCTTCTCCAGGAGTATATTGTGTTTTACAAAAGACAGGGCCTCTTTTGTGGTGGTCTCCCAGTTTGAGGGAGTACTAAAACTAAAATGATTTTGCTTTTTTGTTGAGCCCAACTCATTTCTAATCTGCCCGAGTATTTTAAAATCATTGTTTTGGCTTGTTTTTCCTGACTAATACTTTTGGTTGTTTCTAAACTGAATATTCAGTACTTAATAAATTATTCATATTACTGAAATTTATTTTCAATTCATACATGCCATCCTGAAATCCTTTTGCTTTTGTGGATGAAAATGTGGTTTAAAATAATTATAATGCCTACATAACACCTGAATGTATGCATATAGTTTCCTTTATAAGAATGAAGTTCCATCTAAAACCTTGTTAGGCTGTTTATTGTTTATACCCAGTGGGAAAAAATACAAAACATACTGTAAATGATATAAAATATTTTTCTATCCCAGTTTAAAAATAAAAAAAAATATCACCACAACATTTCAGAGTAGGAAAAATTGCTTTTCTAACAACCAGGATTAATCTTTGTGTCAGGAAAAGTACCTCATGTGAAGATTCTCTCCGCAGCCCAGGCTTTCCTGGGAAATATTTAGGTAGCTAAAACCAGCAGCAGAAGTACTTCTGTTCAGTTTCCAACCATCAGGCTAAGGAAGACTCTTACACTATTCTCACTTATCAAGCTGTAAACTGTTTTAAAGGGATGCTAGTTATCTTCCTTTGGTTTTCCTTGACAAAAGCTCACTGAAATTTGTATAGAATTATGTGATGTTCAGATGTTGAGCAGAAATGCACCGCTTAATCTCTTTGCCTGCCAGCCAATTCACTCTCTACAGAGACCACCATCAAAAAAATAAAAATAAAAAAATGCCTCTTTTACTGTTATTTTAGAGCCCATTCTCAAATCCACTCAGCATTTCCTGTGTCTACCTCAGAATCAGTCCCTGATTTAAATTGTAGTTTTTACTGTTCTTCTCACAATGGGAACTATGTAGCTTGCATCATCTTAACTCAGAGAGAGAGAGAGAGAGAGAGAGAGAGAGGGAGGGAGGGAGGGAGGGAGGGAGAGAGAGAGAGAGAGAGAGAGAGAGAGAGAGAGAGAGAGAGAGAGAGAGAGAGAGGTCCTTCCACTTCTTTGTTCAATTTTTTTTAATCCAGGAAGACCAGATTGAAGTCATGGATTGAAAATAAAGGAAACACACACACACATACACACATGTGCAGCATCTTGTGGCTGCAAAAGGTTCTGCAATAAGATGATCTGGTATGAAATGTTGCTGTTTAAAATGCCAGTCAACCAGGCATATTCCCTTGTAAAATTCTGTTGTTGGCTTATTCAGTTTTATTTTTCTCTCTCCAAGTTAGTCGCTTTTCACTTAAATCTTTCCCACTCTTCCACTTATGGTTGAAGTTCAACCAGTCTCATCATTGGACCAACTTGGGAAGAAAGTATAAATTGAAGCAAACACATTTATCACTGCTCCACACAAATAATATTCTGTGATTTTATTTTATAGATTTGTCATCTTAGGAAGGCAAACTTTGCTTTTGTGATTCCCCCCACCCACCCATAATTTTCACAGAGTCCTAATGAACTCTTCCTGCAGTTTCATCTTGATCCTACTTGACTTCAGTCTTCCCAGCATGCTGCCCTCTTGAAGTAGCTCTTAAAGGAAACAAATGAGATGGCCCACAGGGTTACAAGATGCTTAAAAGAAATGATGGTATTCTGACATTCAAATAATAAATCATACCTTCTTTTAGAGTACTAAATGGGGAGTGGGTGGAGCTCAAACAAAACAATCCTCAGGCATTTTCCCACGTGGTTTCAATGAAACTTTTAGAACTATATGGCTTCAAGAGACTTTTGAGCATGTGCAAAAACCACTAGGCTGTTTCATTTATGTTTCTATCCAAATACTTCATCATAGTTTTTTTCCTTTATATTTCAAATACTGTATAATATGTTACTGTGTTGTTTTTTTCTGCACTACATATACTGCTCCAAGAGACACTGAATGAATGAATATTGTTTCTTTATGCATGGACTTATTTCAATTCAAATATGGAACATACTGTTCTTGAAATAAGTGTGGGGATATGGATTTGTATATGAATGAATGATACTTTGGGAAGATCATAATTTAATTTAATTTTATTCTTTCATTTTGCTGATTAATAATATTTATTTCTAAAATATTTACTCAACATTGAGCTAATAGAATTCCAAACAGTTGGACTGATCTGGTACAGATGATCTATGTCAACACTTGCTAAATCATAATTTAAGAATGTGTGATGCCTCAAAATATAGGTGACAGTATTATTATATCATAAAACAATGAATTATTTATTTGTTACATTTATATCCTGTAATAAGCAAGGCAACATTTATTTATTGCTAATGTGTCTTACCAATATTTTATCATTTTAATAAACTTATTTTACCTTTGCAACAATCCAACTAGGTAATTAGATAAATACTGACAGATAAATACTGTCTAGAAGCCAATTTCAGAGTGATGTGGGATTTGTTTTCCCATTCTTAACTGAATATACTAATCCTCACTTTTAGAAATAAACTTCATCATAATCTTCCTCTGAATTTTGTTTTACTTAATGAAGTTCTAGGAAAAATGTATATGCAAATCCTCCAACCATTTGTTCTGCTAGCACAATGAACTCAGTAATAAATATGGTATTTTATGCAGGATAAATTGGGTTGAGGCAATCATGGTGCCCGAGGTGGCGTATAATATGGTTGCTATATTTGCACTGTCTAAAAAGAGCATATACCCTGGAGAGGTGATTGCTACATGTCTTGTGACAGGCATAGCATAACTGCTTTATTTATTTTTTTCATTTATATCCTGCCTTTTCCTAAGACTTTAAAGTGACTTAGACTCTCCCTTTGTTTTATTCCCCACAAGCAACCCTATATGCTAGGCTGGGAGTAGCCCAAAGTCATTTGGAGAGTTGTACACAAGTACAACCTTGAAACTTCACACAATGAGAGCATTGAATGTTTTGTGCCTTTAAAGTGGATCCGGCTGCTTTCTATGTGGCCCTGTAAAATTTCTGAATGTGGCTCAATTCAGGTATTTGAATGCTGGCCTATCTCTTGAAGGCTACGTGCAGCTCTTGGGAAGAGGACAGCTAAACTGATAGCTTTAGTCTCCATATTATGCAGGGGCGTGGGGGGGGGGGAAGAGGAGAAGTGGATAGAACTATGTCAAAGCTTTAAGTGAGCCCACTAATTCATAGAGTGACTGGATTTTAATTGGATTTCTTGATCTGCAACCCAAGACAGTAAGAGAAGATTTGTTCTCTAATTTTCTGATTCTTACAGCTTGAAAAAATGCCTCTATTTGCCTCCCATCACACTTTGCCTTTCCCTGTTCTGGTTTAGAGTTTCAGATAACCAGAAAGAAGAAATATAGTGCTAGACAATCTGGGTTTTAGTTTACTGGATCTACACAGAGACATACACACATCCAGTGCTTTTTTTGTAAAAAAAAAAAAAAAAGGTGCCAGAACTCACACACGTCATACAACCCGCCTTGCCTACCCTACAAGGTTTCATCCAAAAAAGGTGCGGAATTCTGTTCTGGGCGTTCTATGAGAAAAAAAGCCCTGCACACACCTACTGTTTTTGGGCAGGATCCAGGGAGGTGTACAAGGGAGTAAAAGAAAAGTCATAATAGCAGCCACAACTATGTGATCAAAGACCTGTCCTTTTTATATGTATTGATTATATGATTGTGACTCTCTTGATCCTGTTGTTGTCCCTGGCAGAATCAACTACTGTAGGTATAGGCAAGGCATTCAAGCAGTTGTCAGCAACCGCTGGTCACTATGTTCAGTTTTATAGTTATTCTTTTGGAAAGAAGCTGGGACTCAAGTATGTGGTCACAAGGATCAAGGACTCATATTTAAATATTGTTGGACACTATTTATTGTGCTTTAATCTTGCAATCATCAAGTCTGGGCTGGCAAAAATGTTAGACAGTGCAATATGAGAATGGAAATTGAACAGAGCAACCTGACATTGATGATACTCCAAAGAGAGCTACAGTTGCTGCCTGGCCCATGACCAGCATGGGGCAGTTATTGTCCCTGAGTGTAGGAATAGCTGACATTGTTTTATTCTCACTCCCAGCCCATTGCAAATGCTCCACATATCTTTATTTTCCAGCTTCAGTTCAAAACTGCTATTTTCTGACATGAAAATGACATCTTAAGCCCTTAAGAGTGGAAACTCTTGAGCACTTTGTTCCAATTTGGCAACGGGTCATTGCCCTTGACAGCCATTTTGTCCTGATCTGTTATGTCCTCTACATTCTTCATAATCTTGCTTGCTTCCCTTTTTAAAAACCTGTAGAAAGAAAGAACTGGTAGTTCTGTATTCTCTGAAAGAGAACTACCAGTTCTTCCTTTCTTTATACAAATTTTTCTTGGATCTTCAGAGGAAAGTAGGAATGAAAGAACAACCTAGTCCTCTGTTGCTTTGATTATTATAGCATTAGAGCAACTATGTTGCCGTAAAATAGGGAAAAGAGTGAGGGGGATATCTGCAATATTTTCAAAGGATATAGTATTGGAAAGGGGTGTATGAAAGCTTCCATATTTGCAAGCAGCAAAGGAAAATCACAGGAACTGGTGAGGAAGGAAGAACTAAAAGAAAAGACACGTACTGATTGTTTGGTCAACAGAGAAACCAGCCAGGGAGATTTACATTCCCTATCTGGAATGAAGATTGTGCGATGGACATAATGCCAACTGAATACCAACCAGTCCCATTGATAGATATTCATATGTGTGCTATTTGTATATATTTGTAATACTGGTTACATTGGAAGAATGCAAAGATGATGACTTGATTGTCCTTCCCCTTTCAGATGGGCTATAAAGAAAAAAAAAATCTTAAAATCTGGGGGATGGCATCATTCCTTTTAATAAGATGGCACAAACATTTTTATTTTTTATTATTTTTAAAAAAAGCTAAGCCAGAGTTCCATGGGGCAAAGATTAATTTTCATGGCATTTTTGTGGGCCTTCGGTTGAGATTTGCTAATGCAGAAGCAAATCCAGGGCACAGCCTTGAACTGTTATTTTATTTTTGTTTTAAAATTTAAAAAGGGAAGGAGAAGAAAACCCCATAGGCCAGCTCAGAAAACAGAATATCCGATATTTCAGAGTCCAGTAGCCTTTATTGGTAGCAACAGTATTAAATTAAATTGGTTAGAGATCAAAATGTTTCATACAAATGTTGGTGATTAAAATACCCCATGAATTGTATTATACGTTATGTCTGATTCCACCATTGTAAAATCCTCAAAACCATTGTTTATATTTTCATCCAGTTCTTCCTTCTCTGTCCAAGTTTCTGTTCCCACACTTAAGGGTGGCAATTGAAAACTATTGGGAGGTGTTGTAATTATAGAATTGCCTATCTGCACTCTCTTTTCAGGAGAAATTATTGGTGATGATCTATCAATCAGCAATTCCTTTTTCAGTTGCTCTTCTCTTGTCTAAAAAGAGACAAGTCTTTAGGCTATAACACATTTTTGAGCGTCAAACACACACTTGTGCACAGGCACACGTATACATGCACACGCAAAACTGGCCCTAATTAAGAAATTACTAATATGGATGGAGTCAGCCTGTGAGAATACTTAGTGGGGTTACAGAGAAAGAGCCTAACCTGATCTCTGTCTATTGATTTATTTTAATCTAGTTAATTTATTTTTACATAACTTTCTCTTCTGAAGCATTTTCAGTCAAATCAGCAGTAAAATGTACAATAAACAACATCTTAAAACAATATGAAGTAATCTTAAACAAAAATTAAAACATAATGAAAATGCAGAGGAAGCTTTCTTGTAACATTTATGGCAGAGCAGCCTGGCTGAATGTTTCAACAGATGCTTTAAAATAGTAATAGGAAACACCTCCGTAGTTTCAGAGACTAGAATCTTCTGAATTATGGACAACATCTCAGAAACCTGCATCTCCTAGATGGCATTCAGTAGTTCTAATGTTAGTGATAACAGCAGATAAAGTATGTGTGTGACAGGTATGCCAATCCCAAGTTATTTAGGGCCTTGCATGTTAAAATCAAGATGTTGGCCTTGACTTGGTAACTGGCACTCCATGCAGTTGTTTGACTCACAAAAAGCATCCTCAAGCCCCAGTCAGCAACCCGGCTTTCACAAGCCGCACTGACTAGGAGTGCAGTCTCATTAGAGCAAGTCAACTCCCCTTTCCTGAAACTTGGGCCCACCCAGTCCCAAAACTTCTGACTTATTGAAAATCATTCCCAGTTTATTGCCCTCTTCTACTGATCACTTCATCCAGGCACTGGTTTGGAATATGTACACATTCTTCTGATTCAGACGTATGCAGAAGCAGAGCTGAGTCACCTTTCTATTGAAAACCTCCAGTTCTACAATCTTCGGTAAATAAAACCGGGGGATGTATTTTACAGCATTTTATAACATACTTGCTGAGGATTAGGACAGTCTAGGGCTTTCCCTATTTAATGTATCCTTGATTACTAGATATGCAAATGTTAATATAAGGTGAGGTATTTTTTTTACCTTATCTTCAGGGTGTTCTATTGATAAAGCATGCAATTTCTTCTGTTTAAGTTCTAGCTTTTCCAGTTTGGCTGGTGGTTTTTGTATTGTCCTTTCTGCAGGTACCAGCTGTGGAAATACAAGATAATTAGTGAAGGGGATATTGTATTTTAAAAGAAAACAGGCTGTTCTACTCTATATTTACATGAAAATACAAATTCTCTGAGCTGAAGCAGCTTCTTGGATAAGAAGTGAAAAGTCTTCAAAGAAAGTCCAGTTGCCTCATGAAGAAGCAACTTTGGGATAACTATGACCTGGATGAGTGAGACTCTCCATAGATACTCAGTGATATTTATGAGGGTTGAATAAAAAGTAATGCCACCACTTACATACCTTTAATTAAATATGGATATTTTAATACATGAACCAGGAAAATAATTTTTGAAATGACCTCTTTTGTTACCTGTATTTATTTCTCCACATAATCATTGTTATTTGTTACTTTGTCTCCTCAACTAGGTCCTGACAATCCTTCCTACCTCTTCATGTTAATCAAATAGATACCCAGGAAGGTTTTACTTCAGTTTTAGGAAAAGATGGAACTTGCATGACATTAAATTGGATGGAGCATTGGATAGTTTAAGACAATAAGATTCAGCTTTGCAATTGCCTCTTGGGTAGCTTAAGAGGCTTGAGGTCTGTTGTTTTCACACCACAAAACAATTTCCTTCCTATCCTTCAGAACTTTGCTTAATTGTTGTTTTAAAATTTTGACTATTACAGCATAGTGGTCTGAGCTAATAGCTCAGGAAATCCATTTGAATAATATCATCTGCATTTCAAAAAAACTGTAATCTTGAAGCTTTGGCTTTCTGATTTTTTTCCCTCACATCTGAGTTTTGTGATGATGTAACATAGACTGAGGCTTCATTTTTGGGTCATAATGATGGTGTTTCATAGACTGGACAGTGCTGTGAAGAAATTTGTCTCCTTCTTCTGATGGCATGACAATTTCTGGCAAATTCCAGTTTGTTTCCTTTCTGCTATCAGCACACAAGTAACCTATTTTGCACAGTACTTTTCAATTCAATTCAATCCAATCTTTATTACTGTCACAGACCAGCACAATTCTTTTGATATTGAGGAACATCAATAATGCAATCTGAACAGTTCTGTGAAATGCTAAGCTTGACAGTAATTCCCTTTGCGTAATCTACCTATTGTCTTTAATTAGTTTATCGAACTTTTTCAAATTAATCCTCTTAGTTGCAGTCATATGTCATCCACTTATCCATAATCACACAAATTAACTCCTCTCAATTCACCACCTTTACATTTTTTTGGCTCAATGACACATAGTATGCACATCAACCCAGTGATCATTATAAACAATCTGCATTAATGGTGAATTTCAATTGGAAGGACAATTCAGCAGTTAAAAATTCAATCATGGCATGTTGCTTAAAGCACAGTGACTAATATTCACTGCAGATTTCCATTTCATGAACAAAAGCATCACAACATTTTTCTCCTAGCAATTTCCTGACAACTGAAATTAAAGAACAAATGCTCAACACAGTCGGACACATCATACTGCCATCTGTTGGTGATGTTACAACATTAGAGGCATTACTTTTCATTCAGCCCTTGTAATTTGCAGTTTTACAATGTTACATCTGGGTTTAAAATTTATTATACTCTCTAAAAGGTGATGATGGCTAACATTTGAGATTCTGATACAGCTCAAGAGTGTCACTTTGAATGCCTAGTAAATTAGTATCATGACAGAAAAAATTGTATTCTCATCTTTAATTTCCAGATACATATTCTAAATTTAAGTTAGTTTGTGCAGTATTTAGACATTTAGACATTTTATACTTCAAGCACAGATCATTGAAAAGTTGAGGACAAACACTAAGTAATTTTCTGATTTGCTAAATCAGATCAACAAAAGTCATGATGAATATCAAGTTATTGGACAAAATTACTATATGTTTTTTCTAAGTTGTTATTTTCATTATTAAACATTTTCTTAATAAAACCTAATCAGAAAATAAGATAGTTTGCAGAACACTAAACTACATCAAAATCTAACTTCTTATTCCAGCAGATAACAAGATACTAGCTAAACCAGATTTGCATTATTAAATGTGTATGTGATCACTTCTCTTTTTCTTTCTGTTTCCTATTTGCACAAATAAACCTTTGTTTATATCTCAGTGTTTGTATTTATTTTAAGAAGGATTTTTTTTCACTAAAATCTTCCTAATAACTGCATACTTCTCTCTCAGTATTTTGCAAGGTTTGTTCCTATTCTAGTTCAGTTCTCTGCATCATAATTTGGGAGAGGAATTAAGAATGACTACAGAATAACATTTAGAGATAAAATGGAGCACATATACATAATACCGCTTTAATAGAGATACAAACTTATTGATTCCATTGATTTAACGTGATGCTTGTTAATTGCACTGTGATAATTAATAGTTCCTTTTTTTCCACAGCATTGTAAACTCTGATATGATCATGAGGAAATTTTCTTTCATTTGTGGTGGTATAGCAAAAATTTCAGAAATATTGTTATGGATGCTTGTACTTGCTATATTAATTAAAATTCATTGCAAATTCGTTTACATGTATGTTTATTGCAGCACTAGTTCCATTTACCTAGCATCATCAAGGCTTATATAGTAACTGGTTAAATAATGATGGTGTGTGATGTTACTATCCTAGCTCTACCTTTTTATACTGTTGGGACATTGCCTGAAAGTGTGAAAATGGTGGAGCTTGTACCTCAAGAGGATTGCAACACACATTTGTTATTATTTGCAACCTTCCCACAAATACCTATGATTTGAAATGCAGTTTTAGAATATGCTGAACATTTTCACAGATTTTTTTTTTAAATTATGTAATGAACCAGTCCAGCATTATTGTTTTTATCATGGCTTTGTATTTTTGTGGTTGTTGTTGACATTTGACCAGTTTGAAAGTTGAAAGCATATTTTAAAAATAGATATATCAGAATTCAATTCAGAATAAATATCGGTAAGATAGGCCATTAGTTTGGCAAGTTTGAGTACATTCGTGTAAGCAATTACCAGAAGCTAATCATGCTTTTTGCAAGTCAGATATAAATTTCATTATAAAAGCCACTGAACTAGATTTTCTTTGGTACCATTCTCTCCCTTTTAATTCTTCATCATGTTTGCGAAAGCTAGAATGTTTACTTTCTACTTAGAATAGTTAGTTTCTATTTTTTTTCTTTGTGTATAGTTTAATTCCAGCCCACAAAGTTAATCTTATTTATTTATTTATTTGAAATAGACCAACTTCAGACTGGGTTTATGAAGCTAGTTTGTTTCAACAAATTGCAATTAAAATCAATGTGATTTTAGTGTTTGGTGTTCAAGTAATATACTATTCTACATATTAATCAGCTAATCCCCAGTCTCAGGACATGAATTCATAGGAGATTTATGTTTAGTACTAGCATGAAGCAGGCTGTAAGAATTTCCTAAAAGTGTAAAGATAAAGGTTTCCCCTGTCTAGTTGTGTCTGACTCTAGGGGGCGGTGCTCATGCCGGTTTCTTGGCCAAGGTAGCCAGCGTTGTCCAAAGATGCTTCTGTGGTCATGTGGCCAGCATGACTATACACCAAGGCTCACAGAATGCTGTTTCCTCCCCACCAAAATAGTATCTATTTATCTACTTGCATTTGCATGTTTTTGAACTGCTAGGCGGGCAAGACTTGGGGCAAGAATGGGAACTCGCCCCATCATATAGTACTTAGCTTTTCAACTGCAAACCTGATTGATAAGCTTAGCATCTTAATTACTAGGCCACCGTGCCCCCAGCATGCTATTAATTCAGGCCAACGTGTTCTGTTTGGTTACATGGAATTGAAAGTCTGTAAACATCCCAGGAACTGTATTTTTAAAGTGGGGGGGGGGGGGAAATTGATCACAAAGCTGTTTTGGGAAGAGTTTCAAATTTAAGGAGAAACTGGGAAGAAATGGAACCTTCAGAAAAAAACATCAATTCTCTCACCTAGAAGAAAGATCCATTTCTGGAGTAATTCATAGGTTACATTCAAAACATCATCTCAAACTTAAAGTATACTGAACTAATTTTGAAGAACCCTTACCATGGCATCATCTGCAGTTCTGTTTTTAGTGGCCGGACATGAAGTCTTGATTATTCCTTGCATCCGAAGTTCTTCCAAAATGTCTGATGATGTCTGTCTTTCTGTTTCTAGCTTAATAGCACCTAAATATTTCAATTGTTTTTAAGTGGAGGGAGAGAATGATTAATCAGCTTTTTCTTTCGTATTTTCAGTCACTCAAATTAATTAAATGAACATTAATTAACATATTTTCACTTAGAGTACTTGAATGCATGGGGGTGAGAGTTAGAAAAAGAAGGAGAAAAGAATAAATTACAGTACTCTTGGGAATCTTTTTCTTCCCTTCAATCTCAAAACAGCCTTAAAATATTTCAAGTTCATTTTTTTAAAAATGTTACATCATAACCTTTTTTCCTATTAATTCAGCTAATTTGGATCTTTAAGTTGCTATAGTTTTATTGCCCTTTCCTCCCATGCCCACCCAAAAAAAATCTTAATTTTATTTACCCTTTCTACCAGACAGTTTGGTTTATAGTAAAACCAACTAGCAAATGAAACTTTCAAGCCAACGCAAACACTCTTTTGTACATGCATGTAATTAAACAGTATTATCCACATTGCCCAGTTGTAGTTTTTCTACTTTTGGTTTTGCTTAATCTTCTTGTACATTACTGCCCTGAGGCGCAGGGGTTAGAATGCAGTACTGCAGGCTAATTCTGCCGACTGCCAGGGGTTCAATCCTCATTGGTTTAAGGTTGATTCAGCCTTCCATCCTTCCCAGGTTGGTAAAATGAGGACCCAGATTGTTGGAGGGGAGGGGGGGCAATATGCTGACTCTGTAAACTGCTTAGAGAGAGCTATAAAGCACTGTGAAGTGGTATATACGTCTAAGTGCTATTGCTTATTCTATGTGTTGCAGTTTGTGCACGTATAGCGCATCAGCAATACTGTCAGTCTGGCAATCTAACAATTTCAGATAGTTTGTTGGTATAGTAACCCACCAGCCATTCTGCCCAAGAGCACCCTTTCCATGCCCATCTCAAGAATTATGCTGGAATAGCTGCCAATGTGTATCAATGTGGAACAGATTTTAATACGCAAAGAAATTGAAGGACACAGGAAGGACAAAGATGGGACAGAAGCCCAGGTGTAGATCTAAGACAGCTGGGCATGCATTTTTCTGCTTACAGTCTATCACAAGGCCTCATCTCTAAATTATGCCAATCATGCAAGAAATACTCAATATAGCTTATACCCCAGAATAATGGTTCTTGAATAAGTCATTCATCTCCCTATGAAACAGCCCTCTTTTATAATTTATCACACACACCCATATGTTGACTTTTGGTCTCTTCTTTAATGGACTGGGATCCCTTCATTCCATCTTCTGGCAAGCCTCTTCCACAGGAATCATCTGCAGCTGTTGACTCACCTTGTGAGGCGAGGCTATCTGTGCCAAGAAATATTTTCTCTCTAGCCTAAAAAATAAATTACAGCATCATTTGTACATATACAACATTTGATGTGTTTCTGTGTGCCTGCATGCACCCTTGTGGGAGTGTTGGCTAAGTGATTGGACGAGATGATTGACTGCTGACTTCCCTAACTTGGCTTTTTCCATATCTGTTGGGACACAATTTGCTGCCATGAACAGATGACGCCTGTCCTTTAAGCTCTGTGCTGGCTTCCAATCATCCCCTAAGTGCTGGTTGTTGCCCAGAAAGCCCCAAAGAACAGATAGCACTGTGGCTTGGCTCCAAAGAACAGATAACACTGCCTCTTCCAGACAGAATTGGCTCAGGCAACATGATTATTTTGGATACATTCAGAGATATATCTACCTTGGAAGTAGCCCATGTTGAAATGTACAGCACAGTCAAACAACAGAACAGGAAATGTTTTGTGACGTTTTGTACTATGTCATAAACTGTTTTATGCTAACCTTTATATCATAAAATGTTTTATAAAATCTGCCAAATTTCAATTCTTTGAGAATCCTGTGTCCTAGATCTTGGACACTTTCTGTAAGTTAGCTCCTTTGAGGTACTTTGGTTCAAACATTGTAGCCCTATGATGCACTTTTTCAGCCAGTTAAAGGTTATTGGAAAGAGACTTTTAGTAGCTTATAGATTGCCTTGCCCCATTCAGAGTTTTATGGCAGTAGAAGACAAAGTCAGACTCCCTACAATTTTTATTTTTATTTCATAAAAAAATCTGTTAAGGAGAAAAAGGTGCAATATTTATATTGTAGGGAGAGCAGTAACAGATTTTTCATAAGAAAAAACCTGAAGACTGATTTCGGAATAAGTAGGCAAGACTGAACAAGAAGACTACTTTATTCCAGTGTTCATTTTCATAAACATAATTTTCATATGCCATTTCTTACAATAATGTATAAGAATGTAGTATCTTGAGATGCTTCTAGACTGTAGGGATGCTTAATGGCCTAGAATATCCTTTACTTATAGGAATAAGATAACCACTAGAATAGGGAAAGGAGATAATAAAACAATTCTTAAGGAATAATAATATGGCAAGGCTCAATAGATGGATAAAAGTGCCAACTCCAGTTTAAATATGTGGCTGACTTTGCAATGAACTATATTAATAATAATAGTAGTAGTAGTAGAGTTTGAAGAAGCAGGATAGGAAGACTATTGGTGGTTTTGAAATTTGGTGTTGGACAAAACTCCTGAGCAGAGGGTTGGACTAGAAGACCTTCAAGATCCCTCCCAACTCTGTTATTCTGATAATACCATGGTGAGCCAAGAAAACAAATGGGTCATCTCAGAATTCTCACTCAAGACACAAAAGACTCAAATTATATTACTTAAGACACATTATGCAAATATCTAGCTCCCTAGAGAAGCCTCTAATGCTGGTAAAAATGGAGGGAAAGAGGAGAGGATTCCCAACTGCAAGGTGGATGGACTCAGTTACAGTGGTGATGAGTGCAAAATACAGGTAGTCCTCAACTTATGACTACAATTAGCCCAAAATTTATGTTGCTAAGTGAGAAATTTGTTAATTTTTGCCCCATTTTACAAATTTTCTTGCCACATTTATTAAGTGAATCACTACAGTTGTTAAATTAAATTAAATTAAATTCTACATTTAGGCAAGAAAAACCAAATGTACAGGGGGTAACTTGCTCAACAGTAGTAACTGTGAGAGGGATCTCGGAGTCCTAGTGGACAATCACTTAAATATGAGCCAGCAGTGTGCTGCAGTTGCCAAAAAAGCCAACACAGTGCTGTGCTGCATTAACAGAGGGATAGAATCAAAATCACGTGAAATATTAATACCACTTTACAATGCCTTGGTAAAGCCACACTTGGAATAATGCATCCAGTTTTGGTCACCACGATGTAAAAAAGATGCTGAGACTCTAGAAAGAGTACAGAGAAGAGAAACAAAGATGATTAGGGGACTGGAGGCTAAAACATATAAGGAATGGTTGCTGGAATTGGATATGTCTAGTTTAACGAAGAGAAGGACGAGGGGTGACATGATAGCAGTATCTCAGGGGCTGCCACAAAGAAGAGGGAGTGAAGCTATTTTCCAAAGCGCCTGAAGGCAGGACAAGAAGCAACGGATGGAAACTAATCAAGGAGAGAAGTAACCTGGAACTGAGGAGAAACTTCCTGACAGTTAGAATAATTAACCAATGGAACAACCTGCCTCCAGAAGCAGTGAATGCTCCAACACTGGAAGTTTTTAAGAAGAGACTGGACAGCCATTTGTCTGAAATGGTGTAGGTTTTCCTGCCTGAGCAGGGGGTTGGACTCGATGACCTCCAAGGTCCCTTCCAACTTTTTTATAATAATAATAATAACAACAACAACAACAACAACAACACAGTTGTTAAATTAATAGGGCTTCCCCATTGACTTTGCCTGTCAGAAGGTCACAAAAGGTGATCACATGACCCTGGGATACTGCAACCATCATAAATGTGAGTCAGTTGTCAAGCATCTGAATGTAAATCACGTGATCATGGGGATGCTGCAATGGTCATAAGTGCGAAAAAGGGTCATAAATCACTTTTTCCAGTGTGGTTGTAACTTCAAACAGTCATTAAGTGAACTGTTGAAAGTTGAGGACTACCTGTACTGTAGGATTTTTTAGTGGAATTAATTAATTTGGAAGTTACCTGGGGGATTCTTAGGGGTATTTATTTATTTGTCAAATTTAGATACTGCCCATCTCACTCTCAGAGTGACTCTGGGTAGTTTACAGCTAAAAGCATTAAAAAAACCCATAAAAAATACAGTAAAAGATAAAGTCAAAGGAGACCCTGCCGGTTTTATTCCACTGGTCATTGCCAACTACAGGGGATGTGCTCATCTCTGTTTAAAGGCCACTGAGCCAGCGCTGTCCATGGTCTTGTGGCCAGTGTGACAGCACGGACCGCTGTTACCTTTCCATTGAAGTGGTACCTATTTATCTACTCACATTTGTATGCTTTCCAACTGCTAGGTTGGCAGGAGCTGGGGCAAGGACGGGGGTTCACCCCATAAGGTGGAGCTTGGGTCTTTAATGTGGATGTCCGGCTTTCCAGCCAACAAGCCCAGCGTCTTAACCACTGAGCCACCACACCACCCTATAAAGCACGTCAATAAAATGGGAACCAACTACAGTAAAAACAAAGATAGTATAAATTAAAAGCTAAAAGACAGAGGGAGCGCCTTCAAACTGCTAACCACACACACATACGGGTTGCATGCTACACACGAGTTGGAGGTCTTCACGCCTTTCTGAAAGATGAGGAGAGCGGAGCCTGACTCACTTCTGAGGGGAGAATATTCCAAAGAAGGCAATGGCAGAGAAGGCTCTCTTTCTGGACCATGCCAATTGTATGTTTTAGTCAATAGGATCTGTAACATACTTTCCCTGGCTGACTGGGTGGGATGGGTCAATGTGATGGGGGGTAAGATAATTTCTCAGGTTGTTCCTATTAGAAATCAGGTGCAAGAAGGACACAGCGTGTTATTTGTCTTCAATGTGCTCCACAAGTACATAAATAAACAAAACGGACATTGCCACCTTCTCTCACATTTTCCAGTGATCTCCAATGTAAAAGGAAATTAAACACTTTCACGAGTAGTGGAAGCAGAGAGAAGATTTAAGAGTGTGTTACCTGGTTTGGGGTTTCTCTGTCATGATGCCGATTCTTGGATGCCGATTTCTCGATAATTGCTTGGCTGGAAGTGCAGCCCATGGATAAAACAAGACTGAAAAGTAGAACAAGCAATTCTGCCCTCTGGTTTTCAGGAAAACCGTGTGAGCACTTTACCATTGCTATGAAGTTAATCTGTTGCTATGGTCTGTTGCTACAATAAATGTGACTCAGAAAAGTCTTTTGTCTATGGCCTAATCCTGCAAGTGCTCAGCATCTACCTACATAACCTTGCTTAAACATGCAGAGTTTGTTTAATGTTTAATAACATTCTCAAATCTTGGTGGATTATGCAAGAATGCTCCCAAGCGCTGTTAAGGAGAGAAAAACTCACATGTATATAGTCTTTTCTCTAGTATCAGTCAGAATCCAGATATTTCCCTTGGCAATAACACAAAAGAAAAACAAAAATAAAGGGAAAATATTCTCAAATTTATTGGGAGAAATGTTTCAGTTCAGTTCAGTGGCTTTTTCATTTTACATTCATATTACATTCAAAGACAGACACACTAATAAAAAAGAGGATTAACTGATATAATAGGGAATCTTTTTAAATAAGTTGTTACAAGCTTAAGATAACATATGTTGCTTGCTAATTGCTCTTCCCAAAACAGAAAGCTTAAGCAATGTTTGAAAGTGATCACTTGAAACATGGAAGCATAGATAAGTATAGGAAATAAACTACACAATAGTCAAGAAATTATTGTTCTTGAACTCAGTGCTTTGTTAAGGTTTATAGTTTACACTTAATTATAATAAGCCCTAACAGGTAATTCCAAATATGATCAATCAGTTTTGTTTGAGATATGGACCATCCTCTTTCTGTATTTTCAAAGCACATAAAAGAATATTAGGCTTATGTGCTGTGCATTCAGTTGTACAAAATAACTTGGAGACAGGTCTAACCCAGTTAGCCCACACAAAATATTCTATGTCAACCATCACTAACTAGGTATCCTCTAGATCAGAGGTCCCCAACCTTTTGGGCATTAGGGACTGGTTCCGTGGAGAGAAGTTTTTCCGTGGGCCGGAGGGGGCGTGGTTTTGTGTGCTGCCTGCATCCCATGGATGGGGCTTTGCTTGTTTGTGTGGATCAATTGCTAGCATGCCGCAGCCCGGTACTGGTCCATGGACCGGGAGTTGTGGACCCCTGCTCTAGATGTGTTGGTGGCGTTTTTGAGAATTTTAGTCTCAGCAAATTTAGAAGTCATTGGGTTAAACATTATTACAGTGTAATATATGAATTTCCTTGAAAGGGAAGGATGCCCACTAGGCAAATAACAAATAGGTTTTTATTGAAATATTTGTATTATATTTGCATTGATTTCTAAAGAAAAATTTGGCTGCCAATTCTCTATTTTGTGTTTGTAGATGCTGGCTATTTTATTGTTGTTAGCTGCTTAGAGTCACTTGAGACAGTTGGTCATATAAAATAAATGAATAAATAGAAATATGGATGGAGAGAGAGAATTAGAGAAAGATGATGGATGACAGACAGACAGTCAGACAGATAGATAGAAAGAAAATAGCTCTTTTCTGACAATGGATCAATTATATTGCCAACAATATATCAGAAACTCCCACTGACAGACAACTCATAGTCATCCCTACAAAAGAACATCAAATAACTCTTAATATTCAGTGCACAAAGTTCATCCCATGACAATCACCATTCATATATACTTATTTCTGACAGTGCAAAACAGCACCTAATAGATTTAAGACAGTGGTTCTCAACTTTTTTAATGCTGCGACCCCCAACTGGTCATAAGTCAAGGACTACTTAACCAGTTGTAAGTCGAGGACAACTGGTGCAGCACCGTTTGCAGAATGGGACTTTTGGCGGGCTCAGCAGGGCAGAGACAGCGTGGACAATTCCTGTTGGCTTTTGAAAGCCAATAGAATTAGACTCTGTTCAAGAGAGTCTATTCTATTGGCTTTCAAAAGCCAATAGAATAAAAGGGAGTAGCACAGCTAAGGAAAAGGGGGAAAAAATGGCCAACTGCGTTGTTTGGCGACCCCCGTGAAATGGTTGTTCGACCCCAAATGGGGTCCCGACCCACAGGTTGAGAACCACTGATTTAAGAGCTGAGATTTCCCTGGGTCCTGCCTGCAAAAACGAGTGGGCAGCCTCTGCCCAGCCAATGCAAGGCCATTGCCATTGGAGATAGCTACTCGAGCACAAAGGCCAGCACAGTATACGGTACTGAAAGGACACAAGGGGCAAATTGAACTCGCTCATATTTGGGCTGACCCATCCTATCAAGGACTGTACCCATTGCATATAGGATGAAGAAAAAGGAGAGGGAACATCTGACATTAACACTATAATTTTACATCCAGAAGAGATGGTTGTAGCTCACAATGCTTAACAAATGACAAGTTGGTTGGCTTGTGAAATATCAGTTGTAGCACACACTTTCTAAATTTTATAGACAATATCAACAATTTCAATTAATGCAGCTGCCATAAGCTACTTGTTCCCATGGTAGATAGCAACACCTGCTGGCAAAGCATGATCGGTGGCATTCATTCAGAAGAACCCTTACTGCTTGCCAGCTCCCAAATTCCATCATAGAGAAGCATCAGCTGCCTCTTCCCTTTGCATGGAAAGTCTTGGCAGATGGTGCCAAATGGTATGAAATGTGATTATAGCTCTTTTTATCTAATGCTTTGACTTCCAAGGGCACTGTTCTTCTCTTTAGCTGCCTTCATTGTTATAGCAGTAACAATATCATGTTCCAAGCATAAAGTACAGATTTTAAATTCATTTTTGATATCATACAAATGTCTACAACTGCTATGATCTTAATTAACAATAGCATATATGAATACAACTTAAAAAGAGGGAAAGTACATTTGCTTGTCTTCCTTGCTCCTTTGTTGAAAACAGCTGGAGGTTTATGTGAATAATATGTTTCTATGTTTCCATGCTTTGCATTTATGCCTGGTTTTGCAAAGCATTTGTATTTTGTAGAATGATCTCTAAATCAGTCAAAAAATTATTTGGGTAAACATTGCAATAAGCTAAAGAATTCTCATCCCCTTAGCTAGCCAGAACAATTAAAGAAAAAAATATTACCATTTTAAGAGTGTATTTATTTCTTGTATTAATATGGTAAGGCAGCCCACCTCTATAAAAGTAGGTAATCAGATATAGGTAGGCTTTCAAGTTGCTGCATAAATCAATCAAGCTTCAGTAAAATAATGTGACATTACATATGAAGATTACATATGTGACGTTACCTATGAAGATAAAAGTCGTTAGAATGAACAGTTGAATTGAGTTCATTTACAGCAGTGTTTCTCAACCTTGACAATTTTAAGGCATGTGGACTTCAACGCCCAGAATTCCACAGCCAGCAAAGCTGGCTGTGGAATTCTGGGAGTTGAAGTCCACATGCCTTAAAATTGTCAAGGTTGAGAAACACTGATTTACAGGAACATCAGCCTCACTACACTCTTGGCCACTTACCTCATATTTTGCAAAGGGCAAATGTGGCTTGCGGCCTGTTCAGCCCTTTGTAGCAGCGGTCCCCAACCTTTTGGGTTTGGCGGCCCAGCTGTGGGGGGGGGGGAGGGGAATCAGGCCGCGCAAGTAGCAGGCTGGTGCTCATCTGCACACATACACAGTTCGGTTTGTGTGAGCAGCAGGCCAGCACGTGCACACATGTGTGTGCATCTCAACTTGCACAAGTTGAGCTGCATGCATGTTTGCACACTAGCCCGCTGCCCACATGGCCCAATTCCGAATAGGCCATGGCCCAGTAGTGAGCCGTAGCCCAGGGATTGGGAATCCCGGCCTTATAGGAAGGAAATGCTGGGATTTCTGTTTGTACGTGTACGTGTATATAAAACCAGACAGATGCACACAGCAAGTTCAAGCAATTTCTTCCACTTTCCTTTTTTTTTTTTTTTTAATCAAGTGGTTGTGGGGAGATTTTTGTTACTGCAGGGCCAGTGAGAGCTTGGGAGCCTGATTATGATTTTTATTTCCGATTTTCAGAGATTTGAGGTCATCGGGTTTGAAGACATTCATGAATTACCTTCACATGTTTTTTGAGGGAAAGGAAATGAAAGCAATAATGGGGTGAAATTGTTCTTAGACAACTCCACTAAGCGAAATGTCGAAGTATTTTATGAAGGGTAAAAACAAACCATCTGAAAGTTTCCTATGTTTGGGAGTGAAAAAAAATATTGTATGTTCAGCATAAAGACATTTTCAGTCTATCACATTGGCATAGATGGTACAACTTAGAAGCACAAACTACAGTCAGTTGTTGTGTGTTAGTACAAAGAGATGAACCTTGGCAGATTCAGGTCAGGTCCTGCATTAATCCTATGCCATAAATACAGGGCAGATGTTTGTTTCCCATCTACAGTACTTTAGCTGAGTGATGACAGAAAAAAGAAAATCTGTATATTGGTTGCTTTCTGCAGGAGTTTGTTCTCATCTGATATCTAAAAACTATCAGGGTTATATCTAGGTTTATCTACAGCCCTGTACATTCCTTACAGAAAATAAATACCAGCACTTGTCTTTGTATGTTTTTCTCTAGTTCAGTGATGGCGAACCGTTTAGAGACCGAGTGCCCAAAACCGCCTTGCCCCTGCCCCATCCCCGCATCTTCTGGCCACAGGGCCACCCACCACCTCCACAGCCCACCACAGCAGATTGCCCAGGCGGCCCAGCAGCATCATGGTGGCCACACTCTCTGTCCGTGCCCTGCAGCATCATCTGTATGCAATGGGGTGTGAGGGCGGATTCTTGTCCCCACGGCCTGGCTGCCATGTTCTTGGCTGCGCTGCTCTGCACAGGCTGTGCCCGGGGTGACTCTCCTCCAGGGGGGCTGCTGGTGAGGAGGGGGCCACAGGGGATGATAGGGCTGGGGTGATGGCGTGCGTGCGTGCCCACAGAGAGGGCTCTGAGTGCAGCCTCTGGCACCCGTGCCATAGGTTTGCCACCACTGCTCTAGTTCAAATATTCTGATCAACAAAAGTGAACATTATTTTAGATGGAATCTTGAATAGATGACATCTGAGAAGATAAGACACTGAAGGCTAAATTCATAGCTGTAAACCATTAGTGTATTATCATCACAAATACAATCATTTTTAGGCTGAAGGTGGAATGGGATTCACTGACAGATCCCTGAATGATTTGTAATAGAATAGCAAGCATTTTTTATTCTCCATTAGAATAAATGTTGTGCTACAGTCATGCAGCTGTATGTAATGCTTTTCTGCAACTCCTCTACTTTTACTAAAAATGTCAGTTAAGGAGAAAAAAGGTAAAAGACCTTTTGATTGGAACTGCTTGAAACCTCTGAAGAAATACCAGATGTTTTTGCATCAGACAGTAGCTGGAAGGTATTTAGTAAAAATCAATCAATCTTTTTGATAGCTAATTAATAGCTATGTCTCTTTTCCTATCTCCTTTGGACTTCACATGCCACACTAAATCATAAACCAAGGTTTACAACCCACAATAGCTTAATGCAATAGAACAAAGTGTTCCCAGCACCTAAATAACAGAAGGCTTAATGTAACTGGACGACCCCGCCAAAATGTGAGCTCACACAATGAGATCACACGAACTCACTCAGTGGATGTATTTATGTATATTTATGTAACTTAGTGGATACAAATGAATACATCTCAAAACCAGCAGAGGGCAACAAAGCAACAAGAATTACATTAACATTGTCCTAGCATTAACTACAATTGTACTTACTGCATTGTTTACAATCATGTGCTTTTAACCAGAATAATAGCAGAAATATAATTTTAAAAAGAATGTCACTACCTTGGCCTCACATACTGTATTGGGCTTTTGAATATTAATAATGTATCCAGTTAAAGGCATAAAAGTATATTTGAACACATTCCTATTGTGTAAGGAATGCACATCTATCTTCAAAAAACTGAGATATTTGCCAACATTTCAAGAGCAGATTTCTAATTCCTAGTGCCCATTTCACTGCAAGTGTTTTGCTAACATGCTTCTAAATAAATTGATTTCTATCAGTTTATAGTCTAGTTCCTCAAAATTATACTCCCAGTGCAGCTCTCTTAGGTGGAGCTTTACTGAGCTGCAAATAAAGATTTAGCACACATTGAAATTCAGAGACAGGGCTCTAGAGCAGTGTTTCTCAACCTTGACAATTTTAAGGCATGTGGACTTAAAATGCTGGCTGTGGAATTCTGGGAGTTGAAGTCCACATGCCTTAAAATTGTCAAGGTTGAGAAACACTGCGCTAGATCAAAAGGTCCCCTTCGTTCTTTTCATTTGAACCTCATTTTATTGCGTTTGGAACTTATTGTACAACTTTAAAGCAATATTGGCGTGCATGAGTTATCACTGACATATAATAAATAAAGTGTCAGTCAGAAAAAGGTGAGAGGAAAAGTCACTGCAATTAAAACAGTTATTAGATGAAGCAACATTCTTAACTGTGTCACAGGCCATCAACTCTTTGGAAATGGCTTGAGCTGGTGTTACCATAAAATTCGTTTCTAGCTATGCTGCATTGAATTTCTAGTTATGCTGCATAAAATGGCAGGAGAGAGAAGAGGCTGGGCCATACATCAAAGGATGTCCATGTACAGCTTTGTTGTGATGCACCCATTTCTGCATACTGTGATACTCACAAGCATCACAAAGGGATTAAATGCCTTAAAAAAACCAAGCCATTTGTCACATTTCCCAATGCTTGAATGGCTTCTGCTTTCCTTATGGACTAATCCTTTATTATTATGGGAAATTCTCTTGGCATGGCTTGAACTGAGTTCTGCTTTGAAACATTGCCTTGGCAGAAGGCTTTGAGAAATCCTTTGCTTAGTCTAAACCACTGAACAGTGTAATCAGGAAAATTAAAAGAATGATCACCTATGCTTTGTAAGAGAATAAGAGGCAGAGTCTGGGGTTTGAGTCAAGAGAGGAATCAGTCTGGAATCCTTATGGGGAATCCCTTTTGAATTCCATTAACTCTTATCTAGTGCCTATTTAGTGCTGTTAATTGACTAGATTCTTTATTGTATTCATGACTTAGCATGTCCTATACTTTGGAACCCCATGTACCATAGCATGCCGTGATCCCTGTGAAACCACATCTTTGAAGTCAAATTTTCTCCCGGAGTTTGCCCAATTTTTTATTCATTGTGTCAAGGACATTATCTAACCATCTCATCCTTGCTGTTCCCTTCTCCTTTTTCCTCTTGTGTGTAGGCCTGAGCAAGAAATCTTGTTAGCTGGAACTTAACATATAGTCCTGATTCTTCGCACTTGACATGCTGTGGCAATACAATGTGTAACAAAAATCAGAATGTGGTCCATTTCCTGTCTGTCGGGTTGTCTTCTCTATAAGAGAAGTATGTGAGCATTTTTCAGAGAGAGAGAAAAAAATGAGATGGTAGAAAAAGCGTCATGGAAACAGCAAAAGAATCAAAGGAACGAAGAAGAAAAAATATTGAAATGAGAGATTGTCTTTGTGCCTAAATAGGCATTTCAACCAGGGTGAGTAAGCAGGTATGATTATACCAGGCTGTTCTATACATAGTGGGAAGTGAGATCAGTAGCTTCTCTTGGTTCAGCATCCTCCTAGGAAGGTGGCAGCTATTTTTAAATTCTATCCCTTCCCCATAATATTTCCCAGCAACTGCATCTGAAACACTCGTAGTTTTTAAATGCCTGGTCAGAGTAGTTAGGGATCAAAGGGAAAACTCTCACATGGGTTTTCTGAATCATCCTGAAATATGACACAAAATAGATTTGCTGAGTAATGGTCAACAAAACTCAGATAAAACAGAACATAAGCACCACAAGCACATTCATAACAGATGACATGGGACTTCCAAAAGGCTGTCATTCAAAAGATCAAATGTGTAATTAGAGCATTCGATCTTTAAGCTTTACACACATCGTTTCAGACCAACTGATAGACAGTTTTCATACAAAGCAAATGCTACAGCAGCTTAAGGCCATGCTGGCTATAAATTCTGGAAATTGTAGTCCAGTATTCCTGGAGGAAATGTCACTGGGGAAGGCTGTGTTATAAAACTTTCAGCAAAGAAGACGCTTGTTTTTCTATGGGACTGTTCCCATGAACAAATTGTGTGACAAGAAGAAATTCCATTGCTGATTGCCTGGGACAAAATTTCCACAGAAAGTGTTATGTCCCGAGCCTTGCAAACGGCTCGGGCGTTTGCAGGCAGTCCCGGGCAGGTGCAAAGCTGCCCGGGACCAGACAGGCTGTCGCCAGCGCCATGCGCATGGGCGGGTGCTGGCGCGGGAAAAGTAACACAATTACCCGGGAGTTGCCTATATAAGAGGCTGCGAGCGTTTGGGAAGCCATGAAGCCATCTACTTGTAAGCTGAACGCAGAATAAAGAAAACTGAGAACTCCAACTGCTTCTCGTGTTTGCTTCGCGCCAAGGACTCAACACTGGCGACGAAGGTGGGATTGCCTTACACCGCCTGAAAAGGAAGAAGTGTAAGCTTACCCAAGTGAGTCCTGAGCGGCGGAACGGCGTCGACTCGGCAGCTACCCGCCAATCCAGTGCGCATTCGGAGGTAGGCTGGCTGATAGACCCGTCTCCTGAAGATGGCGAAAATCGGAAGGCTTTCGGAATTCGACGTCTCACATCCAGAGCGGTGGGAGTCATACGTAGCCAGGGTGGAGAACTACTTCAAGGCAAACCAAGTGAGGGAAGAGAGCTTGAAGGCTGCCACCCTGCTTTGTGTTTGCGGTCAAGACGCCTTCGACATCGCAGAAAACCTTGCAGCACCTGTTCCAGTAGAGTCTGTAAGCTACGCAGATCTGAAGAAGCTACTGAAGGAGCACTTCCACCCCAAGATGTCCGTCATCGCATGGCGCACACCTTCGAGCAGAGGGATCAACGGCCCGGTGAGTCAGCCAAAGAATTCATCGCCGCATTACGGAAGGCCGCCAAGCACTGCGAGTTCAAAGACCTCGAAGAACGACTGAGGGACCGATTCGTGTGCGGGTTAAGGCATCGAGATCTACAACAGAGACTTTTCGCTAAAGAAGAATTGTCCTACCAAGATGCCTTAAGGGAAGTCACCGCAGAAGAAGCAGCAGGCGGCGCTGTCAAGAACATGCGGCCGATCAGAACAGTCCAGAGGTTGCATCCGTGCACCAGGAAGACGTCCAAAGAAACTCCGAGGAGGATCCGGACGAGGAAGTCGACCGTCTCCACCCCACGAAGGAAGAAAATCAGAAGGGAAGCTCTTCAGCTCCGCTCAAGTGCATCGGCTGTGGAGGTCGCCACAGGAGAACCGACTGCAAGTTCCGCTCCGCTACCTGCCGGGCATGCGGCAAACAAGGGCACATTGCAGCTGTGTGTCTGGGCCGACGAAAGGTACAACCTCAGGAAGAACTGCGCCTGAAAGGTACCAGATTCCCCAGCCAGAATAGGGTAGGGTTTTGTGCTTCGCGAAGAAGCATCCTTAGGACAGGCACACACAAGCCCATTAAGAAAAAGCTGTCACTCAACGTGAAGCTACAAGGGGTTCCATTATCTATGGAACTAGACACAGGGTCTGCCCTTTCAATCATCTCCTTGCATACATTTAGGAAGATTTGTTCCGGTAGTGGAACTCAGGCCAAGTTAAGGCCTTCTGACATTGTGTTAACAGATTTTCAAAATTCAAGAGTGTGTGTTAAGGGGGAGGCCACCCTTAACGTGCAATACAAGAGTTTTGAAGGTCCACTAGACTTATTAGTAGTAGGGGGTGAACGAACGAGTCTCATAGGACTCGATTGGTTTGAGGCCCTGGGGATACACGTCACAGGACTCAACAGCTTACAAACACTCGACCTACAGGAAGTCTGCAAAGAATTTGCAGATGTTTTCAGCCCCCAGCTGGGCACATTCAAAGGACCCCCCTGTGTCCTTAAAGCTAGACCCCACTGTCACTCCCATTAGAATTAAAGCAAGAAGGGTCCCTTTTGCTTTAAAAAGTAAAATTGACACTGAGTTAGACAAACTGATCCAACAGGGAATTCTAGAACCTGTTGATTCCAGTCCTTGGGAGACCCCCATTGTCACGCCTCTAAAGGCAAATGGGGACATTCGCATTTGTGCTGATTACAAATGCACTCTTAATAAGGCATTGCAGCAACATGCCTATCCTGTTCCTGTGGTCAGTCACACATCCTGGCCTCTCTCAAGGGGGGGCGTGTTTTTGCAAAGCTTGACCTAGCTCAAGCATATCAACAGCTGCCTGTTGATGATGATGCTGCCATAGCTCAGACCATTGTGACCCACAGGGGAGCCTTTAAAGTAAAAAGGCTACAGTTTGGAGTAAATGTCGCTCCTGGGATTTTCCAAAGCGTAATGGAAAACACACTACGAGGTATACCAGGGGTCTGCCCCTACTTTGACGATGTCTTGATTGCAGGAGACTCCACACACATTCTAGCTGAAAGGCTAGGGCTGTCTGTTAAGATTCAGGAAATCAGGCCTCAAGCTCAAAAAGACAAATGCAAGATTGGGGTGCCTTCTACTGAATTTCTGGGGTTCAAAATTGATGCTGCTGGGATTCACCCTGCTGATTCAAACTAACTGCTATTTTAGAAGCACCTAGGCCAAAGTCCAAGGCCGAACTTCAGGCCTTCCTGGGCCTCCTGAATTTCTACAATTCTTTTCTTCCACAAAAAGCTAGTGTAGCTGAGCCTCTTCACAGGCTACTAGATAAGCAAGCAGTGTGGCAGTGGTCACAAACGCATGAGGGTTGTTTTAACAAAGTCAAGGCTTTGCTCACTTCTAATAGTGTACTTGCACATTTCAACGAGTCCCTTCCTGTGTGCATCGCTTGTGATGCGTCCCCTTACGGGGTTGGAGCTGTCCTGAGCCACCTCAGGTCTGATGGAACTCAGGTTCCTGTTGCATATTACTCCAGAACACTGTCTTCTGCTGAGCGCAACTACGCTCAGATAGACAGGGAGGCTCTGCCTGTTGTTGCTGGAATTAAAAAATTCCATGATTTCTTGTATGGCAGGCATTTCACGGTCTTCACTGACCATAAGCCTCTGCTGGGACTGTTTACCACACATAAGCAGACTCCCCAAATCATTTCCCCTAGAATGCTTAGGTGGTCTATTTTTTTTGTCTGCATATGATTTTTCTTTACTCCACAAGCCTGGAAAAGAAATGGGCCATGCTGATGGCCTCAGTAGATTGCCTCTGCCAGTAGTAGAAGCTGACCCTGCGCCAGCTGTCAACATTCTATCAATCCAAGCCTTGCCCGAGCTCCCTCTTAGTGCCAGGGATGTTGCCGCTGAAAAAGGTACAGATCACACACTTTCACGTGTCCGTTCCTGGGTTTTGTCTGGTTGGCCTGAGCACTGCCCTAGTCCTGAGTTTCAGAGTTTCTGGTCCAAAAGGAACGAGCTGTCCCTTTCTCAGGGTTGTCTGCTTGGGGGAAACAGAGTTGTCATTCCCACCTCAATGAGGACTAGGGTCTTAGAATCCCTCCACGAGGGTCATCCTGGCATTGTTCGTATGAAGGCTCTTGCGCGCAGCCACTTGTGGTGGCCTGGTTTAGATAAAGATATTGAGGCTAAGTTGCATGCATGCCACCTGTGCCAACGATCTCGCCCAGAGATGCCCCAAGCTCCCGTGCATAGATGGGAGGAAACACAGTCCCCATGGTCTAGGGTGCACATTGACTACGCTGGACCCTTTCAGGGCCAGTTCTTCTTGGTCCTTGTTGACAGCCATTCGAAATGGCTTGAGGTTGTACCTGTCTCATCTACCACCACTGCAAAGACTATTCAGGTACTGAGGGGGATTTTTGCTGCACACGGGCTTCCAGATGTCATTGTGTCTGACAACGGCCCTCAATTCACTTCCTCCGAATTCCAAGCTTTCTTACAGGCTAACATGATTCGTCATGCCACGTCTGCACCCTTCCACCCGTCCACCAACGGTATGGCTGAACGTATGGTACGCATCACAAAGGACGCCTTGAAAAGACTCACCTATGGGGACTGGCATCACAGGTTGGCTGACTTTCTCCTTTCTTATCGCACCACACCATCCACTTCTACAGGGAGAGCCCAGCTGAACTTCGCTGGGGGCGCACACTTACTACGAAGCTTGACCGGTTGCATCCGGACAGACTGCCTTCATCTACCTCACATCCTAGGGCACCTAGACAACTACTTGTGGGTGCCCCGGTTTGGGCTCGCAATTACGGGCCTGGTCATACCTGGGTCCCCGCTTCTATTTCCAGGGTCACAGGCCCTCTCTCCTACGAGGTAGCCCTGGACAACGGTCGTGTCCTGCGTCGGCACATCGACCAACTCCGCCCTAGGCGGGACCTTTCAGATGAGACTCCTGGGTTTTTTCCAGGGGGGGAGGGGGACCCTTTGGAGCAAAGGGAAGGGCATGAGCTGCTGCCCATCTCCACTGATGGAGCCACAAACGGCCCATCCCAGAGTTCCGCGAGAGCTCCGAACAAGAATTCTATGAGCCTACCCAACTACCAGGCATCCACGCCTACTCCAGCCAGGGAGTCACCCCGGGGGCATACTCACTTTCCACACACATCACACAGCACTCCAGTCACGGAGGATCCCCGGGGGCATCCCAACAAATCATTTCCCGCAAGAGAGCTGGCACACAATCCCCAAAGTTGGCCTGACCTTACCCCAAATCCTACAGGGGGTCAAACATACAGGGAGGTGGTCGAGGAACCAAGTGCCGACTACAACACCTCTAGCCCAAATCAGGGAGTAACTGAGTTTTGGGAAAGTACAGAAACCCACACAAGCCCGGACACAGAACGGGGTTCAGGGAATGGACAGCCTCCTGACAGGTCTTGGATGGACCTAGGAGGTTCAACAGAGACGCCCAACAGTGGCTATCACTTCAAGGGGCCCGAGGGTCTACAGCTAGGCAGGTCAACCAGGTCACAAAGTGACGGAAGCCCTGGCCTGACGAGCCCGGTGGGCAAGCAAGCAGGCCAGGCATCGGGGCACAGTCCTTGGAAGGCACCAAGGCAAAATAAGGAGAACAGGCTCACATCTCCCTCCAGTCAGGGAACTCATGCTAGTAACCCAGAGCTGAGAAGGTCACAGAGAGCAAAGAAATCTCCTAAGTACCTAGAGGATTATATAACATTGCTGGCAAGGCAAAAGCCAGCAAACAGTGGGAGCCCTGGGGAACAGAACATTGTATAGAGTAAATGATTATATGTTGGTAATAGTTTTAGCCCGGGGGAAAGGGGTGTTATGTCCCGAGCCTTGCAAACAGCTCGGGCGTTTGCAGGCAGTCCCGGGCAGGTGCAAAGCTGCCCGGGACCAGACAGGCTGTCGCCAGCGCCATGCGCATGCGCGGGTGCTGGCGTGGGAAAAGTAACACAATTACCCGGGAATTGCCTATATAAGAGGCTGCGAGCGTTTGGGAAGCCATGAAGCCATCTACTTGTAAGCTGAACGCAGAATAAAGAAAACTGAGAACTCCAACTGCTTCTCGTGTCTGCTTCGCGCCAAGGACTCAACAAAAAGCTTCTCAATTTAATCTCAATGGGTCCACTACAGCCAGGGTTTTGGACAGGGTATGGATCTCCATTAGCCAACACAGTGCTAGGGTGCATTAACAGAGGGATAGAATCAAGATCTCGTGAAGTGTTAATACCACTTTACAACGCCTTGGTAAGGCCACACTTGGAATACTCCATCCAGTTTTGGTCACCACAGTGTAAAAAAGATGTTGAGACTCTAGAAAGAGTACAGAGAAGAGAAACAAAGATGATTAGGGGACTGGGGGTAAAACATATAAGGAACGGCTGCTGGAATTGGGTATGTCTTGTTTAATGAAGAGAAGGACGAGGGGGGACATGATAGCAGTGTTCCAATATCTCAGGGGCTGCCACAAAGAAGAGGGAGTGAAGCTATTTTCCAAGGCGCCTGAAGGCAGGACAAGAAGCAATGGGTGGAAACTAAGCAAGGAGAGAAGCAACCTAGAACTAAGGAGAAACTTCCTGACAGTTAAAATAATTAACCAGTGGAGCAACCTGCCTTCAGAAGCGGTGAATGCTCCAACACTTGAAGTTTTTAAGAAGAGACTGGACAGCCATTTGTCTGAACTTGTATAGGGTTTCCTGGCTGAGCAGGGGATTGGACTAGATGACCTCCAAGGTCCCTTCCAACTTTATTATGGATCATCGCACAGTCAGCCAGATGTTCAGACTGGATTTGGCATTTTGTCTACCTATCGAGTCCTTACCCAGGACCTGGGATAGACAGATATGGATGATTGATGGTATTACACATATCGTCACAGGATGGAAGCAGTTCCTAGTAAGGCCGCCTTTTGCAATTCACTAATAGCGAATTTGTCAATGCCAATGGTGTTCAAGTGGTGCTCCAGTTGTTTTGGGATTGCACCCAAGGAGCCTATTACTATTGGTACTACCCTTGCTTGTTTTTGCCACAGTCTTTCTATTTCTATTTGTAGGTCTTTGTATTTTGTTATCTTCTTCAGTTCTTTCTCATCTATTCTGCTGTCTCCAGGCACTGCCACGTCCACTATCCAGACTTTTTTGTCTTTCTTATCGACAATTGTTAAGTCTGGGGTGTTATGTTGCAGGTGCTTGTCTGTTTGAATTCTGAAGTCCCAGAGCAGTTTAATTTTACCATTTTCTATGACTTTCTCTATTTTATGATCCCATCAGTTTTTGCTTACATGCAAATGATATTTTTTGCAGATCTTCCAATGCACCATTGTTGCTACTTTGTCATGCCGCTGCTTGTAGTCAGTCTGTGCAATCTTCTTGCAACAGCTTACCAGGTGGTCCACTGTATTATTATTATTATTATTATTATTATTATTATTATTATTATTATTATTATTATTATTACTCCTAGACCTTTAAATGGCTTTTGATACCTTCAACCATGCTATCCATCTGGGCCTGGCCTGCTGAGTAAGGGCTTGGTTACAGTAGTTTTCCTTAATAAATGCATGCAATAATTCAACTTTTACATAGAACAGACTTTTATTATTGACACTGTACTCCTCTCCTTGCTACCCTATTCTTATTGTTTTTTCAATAAATCATTATTCATATATGGTTCTGATTTGGATTTTTTTGCACTTTTAAAGGAAGCAATTCAACCACATGCCTAAATTGCTAAAGGTTTCATGGTAGAATTTGAACTAGAGTGAGGGACAAAGAGAAAGGGAAATGGGCTAACCTTTGATTAGCAGAATGGAAACTTAGCTGACTGTCTCCTTCTAAGTAAACCACTCGTTAACTCATGAAGAAATCCACCCTCTCCCTAGCTTGAGCAGATTAGAGATGTCTGGTCTGATGCTGAATATTCTATTTGTAGAAGAAAATTGTCTTAAAGAGAGAGAGGGAACTTTGCAGGAGACAGCAGAGAAGAGGCAAAGGCTTCTCCAGAGTATAGTTACCTGGAGGGTAGGAGATGGAGTTGCAAACATTCTGATGTTTCCTTGCCTTGTTCTGTCAAAGTATATTTGGAATGAGAAACTCATCATTTAAATGTACTTTGAAAAGTTTACATGGGTGCAACAATTTCTCCATTAAGATACTTTGACTTGAGTGCTAATAATATTGGTCCACAGTTCTTATGATCACATTTTCAGTAGATTCTTTTTTAATTTTACTAGGGATGTAGCTTAGGGCGCTATTGCCGATACCACCCATCTCTAATCTGCTGAAGCGAAGAAGAGAGTGGATTTCTTCCTGACTATACAGAGCGGTTTATTTAGAAGTTAGTTTATTTTCTTCGCAAAATGTATCAGCAAAGTTTGAAACCATCTCTCTGTGTGCTTATGTGTGCTAGGCTTGTGACAGGACAGTGTGTGGCCAACCCACCTTTTGGGGGGAAAGGTCAGACTTTTCTTCTTCAGAGACAGGAAGCAGTTGGACCTGCTGGTTACTGGACAGTTCCACTTCCTCTACCTGCAGCTCCTCAGGCAGTGCTTCGTCTGGCAACTCGGGAACTGGCTGTTCATCGTCGGGTCTCCTCATCTGAATCTGAGCTCACCTTGGCATAGGGATTCAAATGCTCCTCCTTTCCACAAGGGCCTGTAGAAAAGCTTCTGCCTGCCAGGACAGGAACTTCAAGGACTACTCTATTCCTTTTCGTCATCTGTGCTTAAAATATGTCAACAATATAAAGAATGGTACTGTATGTGTACAACAAGCAAGGCAAAGATTTTTGGTATTTCCAAGTGTGGGTCCATTCATGGAAGCTCTGCCTAAGCAGTTTCTCTCTCTCTCTTTCTCTCTCTGTGTGCGTGTGTGTGTGCGTGTGTGTGCATGTGTGTGTGTGTGCATGTGTGTGTGTGTGTGTGCGTGTGCGTGTGCGCCTGCATACATGCATACACACAATCTTAGGAAAGCACAATCCTCCCTCCTTCCTTCCTTCCTTCCTTCCTTCCTTCCTTCCTTCCTTCCTTCCTTCCTTCCTTCCTTCCTTCCTTCCTTCCTTCCTTCCCCAACATTACATGCATGTTATGGAAAGAGGGAGGCAGGGAGGCAGCAGACTTCTCACTTGTCATACTTGCTTGGATTTTCTATGCATAAGACTTTCTTCTTGTGGATTGGTAACTGAGATGACATTATTGCTGCCTCACAATAATAAACTAGTCCAGGCCAGGCCACTCGTAAGTCAGGTAAACAGGAGATAGTATGAAAACTCAGGAATATCATACCAGATCCCGTTGCTTGTAAATGTGTGGCAACATTTTGAGCTTCAGTCATCTTGATGTACTCTATTCACATGTTAATTCATTCAGTTTATTTAAAGGGGGCAATGTTCAGTGTCAAAGGTCTTATATGCTGCTTCCTCTTTACATATATTAATAAGTAAGTCACCTAAATTATCCAGATCATTAGCATGGAAAAGAGAAAAAAATGATATGCATATGGTATGGGTTAAATTTATTCATCAGCTCATGCTATTATATCTAAAATTTGTCATAGGCAGAATATTCAGGTGCAAATTTAGAAAAGGCTTCTGACAGTGCTGCTTGAAGAGCAGAAAGTCAAACAGCTTCTTTGAAAGATGTGACTTCTAATAGTGGATCTGAATACAAGATAATAATAGGACTCGAGTAAATTGCAGAATGTGTTTTACTTTAGGAAAAAAAATCTCGCACAAGTGAATATAAAGAAAATGTGCATACTGCATGGTATTAAACTGGATGTGGTTTACATTAGACATATTCATAAATATTCATAACTAGCTCCTATAAATATGAATAGCAAGCTTATGTGACACCAGTACAGTTTTTATGTATAATTCTGGTACATCACATTCCTGTGTCCCACTTGTTTGTCTTAGAAATTTTGTTTGTAACTTCAGAAATCAATCCTGAATGCCTATTTAGATGCTGTTCTTTAGGGAATAAGCAACAGTATAATGCTGATATTTTAGAAAGGTGGAATAAGCACCAGAATGCTTATAAATTCATACTTAACTAAAATGTATATAAATTGTACCCTGCAACTGGAACTATAAATTAATTGTAATTCCCATGGCATGTAAGACGCAGTAAATATATTAAATATATCAAACAGTTTTGCATATTTTTCTGCCTACAAATTTTGTTACCTGCTATATTTTGTCAAACTTGATCTACTTGATACTTGATCTAATCTGGATAATTCAAGTTACCTAACTTCCAAGTAATGAGGAACTGACTGACTGACTGAATGAATGAATTTTACAGAGCCTTCTCTAGTGACATTTGGGCTTTATCTTCCCTTTGTAATATAAAGATAATCAACATTGTAAATGGCTGCAAAATTGGAAATATTTAAATTTGCCTTTATCTCATTGACTTTTGCAAAGGAACAGATTTCTCTGTATTTATTTTACATGTGAAGAAAAAATGGGTATATTTAATGCAGATAGTGGCTAACAGTAAATGTTAATATGTAGCTTTGTTTTGAAAATTCCACTGAAATAATTAAATGAATGTTGCGAAGTAGAGTTGTAAGTCAATAAAGCTGTCTGCTAATGGATAACCAAAGAGTAACAGTGAAGAATACATTTTAAAAACATATCCTTTTCCCTCTCCTGAGCAAAAACATCTAGAAAAATACATCCTCGTTGTGCTTAATAATAGGAAGAAAAAAAGAGCAATTGAATATCTCCAAGGTATATTCTGAAAGAAGTTATTGATTGATTAAAATATAGATGGATGACATAACTTAAATTGACTGGGATTGATTAATCACTTGCGTGATTAACAAGGGACAAAAATAAATGATTAAAAATATTAAAATCTCTAATTCTTGTCTCTTAGCCATTTTCTCTTCAACTGGGACATTTACTTTATATAAGAATGACTTCCATCATTCTGCATTCCATGCTAGGCAACTTCCACCTGTCTCCACCCCCTTCATGCTCTGAGGATGATTGATTTAGATGGTGGTATAAATACCATGTCCAAGTTTTAGCCCTAGCAGCAAAAGCCTGATAAACAAGTTATAATGTAATTGATTGAACAATGCGGTTCAGCTTGTTTGGAGACCAGGATATCATGTGAAAGGTAAAGAATCTTCATCAATGTGACTAGTTACTTGAAGCTGCATGTGGACTATGATAGACTTAGGATAGAAGGGATATAAAGTGGATGAAGCAACAATTTACATTTTGGGTCCATTATTGTGGAAAAGGGTTCAAGAGAAAGAAGAAGACAAGAAAGACAACAGAGACTGTGAGAACAATCTCCTAGAATACTAGGAGGCCAGTATAATCAGGAAAATGCATAAAAAATAATACCATGAACTTTAGAATAATTTCTGGTACAGCTGACATTTCTTTAAAAGAAATTGGATACATGTTCATCTTCTGGTGCTACCATAGCAGCATCAACTACATAAGTGCACCATATACAAACTCTGCATCTCCCACCCCACCAAATCTGTTTTTAGTGTTTTAGTCTGTTTTAGAGCACAACTCTTTGTTTGTCTATTCACAGATCCCACTGAGTTCAAAGAGATTGTCATATGTATAATTTCAGTGTAAAGATATTTCCAGATGAGATTATAAGAATATTATAAGAATATAAGCTTGTCAGCCATGCATATAAAAAACAGACTGAGCTTTGATTGTGTCATTCTAACCAATTTATTTGTTTGTTTGTTTACCCATTTATCATATCCTGGGACAATTCTGATGCCACTGAATGATTGCCTAGACATTTACAGAGTAGATATGGTAGCATTGTAAAATCTGAAAAATCAATCTGGGGACAAATTGTCTTGGGAAAAAAAATCTATATGGTTGCTAAGAGTCAAAACCAAATTGATAGCACATAATCTTTCAAAAATGATCACATAACATCAGAAATAATTAGGAACAGTGAATTGAATCTGATTCATCAAGCCAACCTCACATTTGGAAGCTACTGTAATCCATTTCTGTGTATGTTAGTGCATCTCCACAAAGTTGCCTTCACATTTCACAATTTGAAAAACAGATTTCACTACAAAAACTGCATAGATAATCTCTACTGGCTTCTGAGGCTTTGAAGAGAATTTTCCAGACTTCAAAACCTCACAGCCTTTTAAAAAAAAACTAAAAAAAACATTTCTAGGAGGGGGGGGGGAAGGGAAATGTTTTATTAACTTGATTGAAATAATGTTTATTTGTCCATCTGGATGTTTGAAAATATGTTCTTCTCTACACACCAACATGTAGCTAGGAAATGGTATCAAAGCAATAGCATCTTCCCTTCAACATTATTTAAGTGCTCGGCAAAGGTATTGGAACTAAAAGTTTCAACACATTAAAGAGGTGAGAAATTGATGATACCTTAGGAAGAAAGATGGGCCTCCCCTCCATAGAAGTAGAAGTAATTAGGGGTTGAGCTGTAACAAACACCCAAGATGACACCCAAGACCATCTGTATTGTGCTGGACCAAGAAGAAAAAAAATGTCCATTTATTCCTTATATGAGATGTTAGACATTGTATTCCTCTGAAGTCCAGTGGTCACAGATTGAGTTAAGCTATAGTAATATGCTGTGCACTGTGTATTTAATAATGAATGTATTAGCACATAACAGAAATGTAACTTGAAGGGATGGCATCTCAGGAAATATATTACATACAGAGAGATTTATGTGGATGTTATATGGAACTTAAATAAGGCATCAAACAAGAATTAGGCCAGAGAATTAGAGGTTAATAACTCCAGAGCCACATATGTCAATTTCTACTATATTTATTTTTCTTCTCTAGTCTTTAAAGCAAGACAAACAATCCCAGCCCTTGTTAATAACTTAATGAGACCAGCCAGCACAGGGCCGAATAGTAAATATTGAGTATTTATTTAGATCTACTCCACCAAGGCTGGCCCAAGACATTCTGCCCCCTGAAACCAAGAGAAAGATGGTACCTTCCACCATCAGAATATAGACCAATTGGAACAATAGTTGAATTGTACTTCAATTTTATTTCAATTGTACTTCAAGGGTAAGGGTGTCCTCCACTAAACTGGAAGGCAACAGGCTTTTTGGAGGGTTACAAGGTAAGCCTTAGGACCCATTTAATTCTATCTTCCAGCTCCTTGACACCTGTAGTTTCAAGCACCTGCCTTGTTTGTTAGATGGTACACCTGTCCTATACTCCAAGATCTACTGTATATTAACACTATGTGACCCAAGCATTCCTTGTGTCTTTCTATGGCTTTTTTCCTTCAAATAATCTGATTTTGTAAAACTACGATCTAGGCATCCTTTACTATATGAGCAAGATCTGTTGGTGGTCTGTCAATTCATACTGTTTCTTTCAGCAGCTGCCAGTACATGTGGTTTATGATATCTGTGTTAGCACTTTAGATTTCATGGGTTTCTGCCAATAATAATTTTAAAACATACTGTTTGGACACAGCTACGCCTGCTGGGATTTTATAAGCTGTAGTGTGAGAAGTAAATAGTCACTGGAGCAGATGCAGATATTTTTTTGTAAATGCCAAATAACACAGGGTTGTGGTTTTTTTTTTTTTTTTAAATCTTCTAATGAATAGTTCAAAATGCTTTATTTAGAAGGTTCATCTATATCAGTGTTTCTCAACCTTGACAATTTTAAGGCATGTGGACTTCAACTCCCAGAATTCCACAGCCAGCAATGCTGGCTGTGGAATTCTGGGAGTTGAAGTCCACATGCCTTAAAATTGTCAAGGTTGAGAAACACTGATCTATATCCTATGCAGTCCTGTCCAGAAGCAAGACAACAGCAGGGGTTTAGCATGACAAAAATAAATTATACATGTCTGGGTAGGTAAAAGAATGTGGCTGTTCTTGGAAGCTAAGCAGGGCTGGGTTTGCTTAATTCTTGGATAGGAGATTATCAGAAAAAGCCAAGGGGATAGGATAAACTAAGACAGCAGCAAACCATTTCTATCCTGTTGCCAAGAAAGCTACATGGATGCGTCCACAGTGTCTCCAGGAGTCAAGCTGAACATGAGGATTTTATTTTTACAGTTTGTTTGCATGTCTGTCCTTCTGACCTTCAGAGGCACAATCAAACTAATTGCTTTAACCTGACGTGGAATTTTACCTTTCAGATGAAACATGCCTGCTGTTCTGATGGCTGTCAAGTTTTCACTTTATTTCTCACTCAGGCAGGGGAAAAGAAGATAAGGTATACATCTAAGTCAGAGTTCAGAGCTAAGATAAAGTTCAGTTCCTTGGCTCCTGAACTCGAATATGTAGAAGCAGTACTATAACCCCCACTGTGTCTTAATTGCATTCAGTACAAAGAGTGGTAAATGGTTCAATAGGTTAATGATTAAACGCTTTGCATATTAGCTTTGAGCATGATTCCAAGTGTTAATTTACAGATGATTTGGTAGCCAATGCAATATATAAATAGAATAGCAAATGTCTGAAGTTTGCAAGTTGATAATTGTTGTAAATCTGGTGAATGCTTTAGGCATTGGGGTGTGGTAGCTCATAATGGTGTAGGAGATTTTAGATCCTTAAAAAGAAAAAAATCATCTGTAAGAGAGACAATGGAAGATGGGGGTATTGTCCCACTCAACTGAGATTACTTATTTTTAAAAAAGACATTTCTAGCCCATTCTCCCCAGTCCACTGCTCTCTAAATGACTTATTCTACAGCTACCTAGGCAACATATTATTTCATGTTCATTATGGATTGTGATCCGACATATCTAGAGACCACCAGGCTGAAGAATATAAAGCACTATGTACTAGCTCTGTTATGTGATAGAAAATAATTGAGAAATCCAGGAACTCATAGCTGTGACTACTGTACCTGACATATCTGCAGTGTAACTCACTATTGTTATCCAATCACTTAGTGTTTAGAGTAGAGGGGGCAAATGATGGTGTGAAGATAAGGTGGAAGCAATACAATAAATACAAACTGGAAGATGTGTCAAGTTCAGTTGACCTAATGCTTTAATGGAGGCATTGCTGCTGATTGTCCAGATAATGGTAGTGTCAAGCCCCTGTGGGCTTGCCACTAATGGGAGGGTGGAGGAGGGGACAAGATCTTCGGATGGAGGCATCCGGAGGCAGCGGATGGGACCAGCAGCAGAGATGGCAGTGACAGCCTTTCCCTCCCTTGTACCTGTATGCTGGAAGGGGGACCCTGTGGAACGCAGCCGTGAGGCTGTCCCACTGAGCAGCTGAGTGGTGCGGAAAACGGCAGAGAGCTGAAATCCTGCCTCATTTCCTTGCCTTGCTGCCATACCGGCGCTCACGCTGGATGCTGGCTAGGTGGATGGGGCCGGCCAGGAGGCGTCTATTTAGAGCCCTGGGAGGCGGTTGTTCCCAGCGCTGACTTTGTTTGCTGTTTGTTTGAATACTGCATGCCAGGGTGTACCGTAAATAAACTGACCACCTGTGAACTCAACGATTTGTTTTTTGTTGGAGCCAGGGGTGTGGCAAGGACCTCTGACAGGTAGACCTGTTCTCTGAAATGAGATGTTAGGGCTAATCTGAAAGTTTCATAAATGGAAGGGGAAAATTATGTGGGATTGGATGAAGGTATTTTTTAGCTAGCACAATCTGTTGATTGCCTGCTATGGTTGTGTGATCTTTCCCAATCTGATAATCTGGATCATGCAACTGCTAGTTTCAAACATTTTTGCAAGCATACTGTATATTTCAAACAGAACACAAAACATGAGCTTTCTGCCCTCTGCCACCAGAGGGAGGTGTTTTCTTTTACTACAATGACCCAGACAGGGAAGAAAGCCAAGATCTGAGCTATTTTGGAGAGTTAATGTTCCTAACTGTTTCTTTTATGGATTGGGTTACCATTTTAAAAAGAAAATTCTATAGACAACTCCTTTTATTCCAGTATTTAACTGAGGCCATTGGAGACCTGATAGAGCATTCTGTATTTGTGTTTGGGTACTTTATACTAGAAGTAGAAGGTTGGATTAGAAGACCTTCCAAGTTCCCAACCAGCCCTATGATTCTTTGATTTTTGACAAATGGAGAAAGTGCTCTCCACTTTAAGTTCTTTCCTAAATGCAAAGAGTATTGAATTAAAAAGAAGACTGGTGCATGCTATGAAGGCTGTTATGGGATTTTTAATCTGGGTGACACTAAGAAATTCACCTAATTCTTATTAGCCTTCTGGCTTATCAGAAATATTCTTAGAGAGCAACAATATGGGAGTAGATATTTTTTTAAAGAAAGTAATTATATTAATAAAAACAGGGAAAGCCTTTTCCAAAACCATTATCTGTAGGTGCTATTGTCAGGCATGAAAGATCAAATCCACATGTGACGATTCAGTTTATTGCTGAAAGCCTTTACACAGGAATCTTGTCAACTAACCTGTTTATAGTTAGATCAGGGTAATGGCAGTTAAGGGGGTGGAGGTTGAGCTTTGTGACTATGTAACGATTCTAGGCTGATCCTTTTTTTTAACTCATCCCCAGCTCTGCCAATCCTTCTCGCACCTCTAATGAATAATATTTCTGAACTCTACCACTTGTCATTTCCCTGTGGACACCAGATTTACTCTATGTAAATAGTAGCATAAAGTAAACATATCATACTAATTTTGTCCATGACATACTAATCTGCATAATCATATGCATCTACTTATTTATTTTTCACCATTATTACCTGGAAATAAGCCCAAGTTAGGAAAAACAACCAACAAACTCTTTTCTTAGGGTACTTACTATAGGTTGAGTGGGAGATTGTGAGTGCCTGGAATAGAACTTAAGCAGCTTTTCAGGCTCTCTACAGCACTTCCATGACCCTCCAGCTATTTATGACCAACAATCTAGAGATTGTTTGGATAAGAGCCAAAGCATAGGTTGGTGGCATGGTAGAAAATGTGAAGTGATCACGCTTCATACTAAGCTCCAGATCCATCTGTTAGTTTGATTGTTTTTTGAACATGGCTTTAGCATTCTTCAAGGACCATATTCTGAAGCAGCCCACAAGACCCAGGATGGTATATTAATTGTGAGGAACATTGGGGCTCTTCCTCTCACTTGATGCATATTTGACATGTCAGCCAGGCAAAATTCTTAGAATCATAGGACAGGAAGGGACCTTGGAAGTCTTCTACTAGACCTAGACCAGGGGTAGGTAACCTTGGCTCTTGTATGACTTGTGGACTTCAACTCCCAGAATTCCTGAGCCAGCATAGTTCAGCATGGAAACCTCTCCCTTTCCCCTCAGGATGGCTGGCTCAGGAATTCTGGGAGTTGAAGTCCACGAGTCATAAAAGAGCCAAGGTTGCCTACCCCGACCTAGACCCAAGGTAGGATACCATCCTAGATTCTGAACAGCAGGCAAAGAATGTATTAAGCAATAAAATTTCAGAAGAACCTATTGACAATGTAATCACCATTAAGGTTTTGCCTCAATCTGTCTATAATTAAATAAACTGTAAAACACCTATACATAGATGATAGTATTTGGTTTACCTGGTTGGGTCAGACTTGGAGAATGCTTGGATGCAATACCACCAGTAGGCACCAGGGTACAGTGCGGGCTAGGGTTAGGATTAGGGTTGGGGTGGGAGCAAAATACATGTTATTGCCAAGAAAACAGCATGATATACCCATCTAGTTGAGCTTGACTTATTTATTTCATCTGCATGTCATTTGATTACACACATTTGTGCATCTTGCAATTCCCTCAACTTGAGAAAGCCTTCACACAGGCTTCATATATCCCCAATAGATAAAGTCTGCAAGAGAATGAAAATGCTGACAGCAAGTGATTGTTCCCCACAGCACCCAGGAATAACACTGAACATGCAGAGTAGGCAAAATGGCAGCCCTCTCCTAAAGAAATGAAAATAGTAAAATGTATGGCTGTGAAATTCCTTGACAGAAAGAAGCAACAGAAAATATGTAAAGTGTTCATTGGTGTCAAACCCAACAACAAATAACAGGCAGAATCTAGCACTCTTTTTCAAAAGGGTCTAGCACTTTTTCAAAAGGCCACTAAATGTGTTTAAAAACAGGTTGCGTGCTCCTCTAGAAGAGTGTTACTCCTATATCTATAAGGATCCTTCACTATGCTAACTATGTTTTTGATTTTTGAGTGGCTCACCTAGTAATTGTCTTTCTATCATTTTTTCTTGATAGTTTATTTGCTAAGTAAGTCTCCCTAAGATGGCATTTTAAAATACCAGTGTATTTCTAGATAAGTGCACCTGAAGCAACTGTCTTGCAAGTTTGTGTTTAAGTTCTTCCTTTATTACAGTGGTTCTCAATCTTTTTAATGCCGCAACCCCCAACCGGTCGTAAGTCGGGGACTACTCAACCGGTTGTAAGTCGAGGACTACTCAACTGGTGCAGCACTGTTTGCAGAATGGGACTTTTGGCGGGCTCAGCAGGGCAGAGACAGCCTGGACAATTCCTATTGGCTTTTGAAAGCCAATAGAATTAGACTCTATTCAAGAGAGTCTATTCTATTGGCTTTCCAAAGCCAATAGAATAAAAGGGAGTAGCACAACTAAGGAAAAGCGGGGAAAAATGGCGGACTGCGTTGTTTGGCAACCCCTGTGAAATGGTCGTTCGACCCCAAATGGGGTCCCGACCCATAGGTTGAGAACCATTGCTTTATTATAAATATTAATAGGCTCCCAAAAGGAAAAGGTCATTTTGAATCAACACTTATTTATTTATTGTATTCTTTTTAATGAAGATATAAGGAAATAGTAGAAAATTGTGTAAAGTTATAGGATAAGGAGAAGGCCATATATGAGACAATAAGAAACAATTTGGAATTACAGGAACTACTGCAATAAGCAACCTCTACAGTTTTTCAACCTGGTGCATTTCCTTCCATGTTTCAATTACCTTTTTTTTTTTAGTTTTGCATCTGTTCCAGGAGCTCACTGACAAGCAGAAAACAAATCTGTTTATCAGTAGAATTCACAGCTGTTGCTAGTGAGCTTTAGCCAGAAATGACTGTTTACTTGGTAAGCTCATCTCATTGAATGAAGAGGATTTCTTGAGAATTTGTTTCACCTGGAGTAGTGTCAAAAATTCTACATCTTTTTCAAATTTCAGGCATATACTTGGTTTTCCAGAGCCTTAACAAATTTTAAATGCCTTTTTATGCCAGCATCATCTCAATAATCTTTCTATTGTTTCAGCAAACATCTGGTGGTTATAATGAAATTCTGAGGAAGGATTGATAGAATTCATACGGTACTTCCTGAGTTTTCTTTTCATTCCTTTTTAACACCCATTTCTTCATGGAAAGTATTATTTTACTTTGGGAAGATTCATTATTGAAATCACTGTTATAGACTGGTATTATAGGTTTACTCATAGGGCTGACACACATTCCCCCCCCCCAAAGTTCTATTCTTAAAAGAATTCAGAAATGGTAAACGTGCTACTCTTTTTTGGAAAAAAAGGTTGAAAAATATTTGACATATTTTTTAGAATAGTAAGCATTTTTTTCTGTAAGAAGGGAAGTACTGTATTTCATAACTGCTCTGAGTGCTGCTGTGTATTAAGCAATCAAATGGTGTCACACTAAAAATGGCACAGTTGTATCTGCTAGTGCTTAATATAATTAAGTCATCAGTGAATAGCAGTCGCCCCATAGTTTAATTGTAGGACATACAGCCTTCGTGTTGTGATCATGGATATTGTCATTTTCAAGACAAAAATGCTCAAAGGAAGGACTATTTCTGCTTCATTGATCTCTGAAGAATCAGCATTGTTCTTCCCATCTCAAGAAGTCCTCCATCTTCAAACTGGGACCTGGATTTTACTGCTTTCATCTCTGTCTTCATGTCACTTCTACAACACAGTACCAAAAACTCCCTTATACTGTTTCAGTTCTGAAAATTAAATGGCATTTTTTGAGTGTTTGATCCATTGAAAAGCTTTTCCTTCATGGTATCTGATACTGTACTGCTTTTTCCTTACCAAGATTCAGATGTTAATCAGCCTACAATTCCTATCAAAAACCAAATCTGCTCCTTATTGGCGTTTGAAGAGATGACACCACTTCCTCCTTATTGAGGGAAGTCTACGATCTTTTTGTCTACCCTTTATGTAGTTTGAAAAGGGGAAATGACAGCATGTTTGTAGTCAAAATGACCACGAAGGTTTTTCAAATAACAGGATCAGCAAGTATCAAATGTACCACAGATATGAACAGTTTTCTTCATACAACTGCCAGCATAGGATTTGAGCATGAATTACAAGCAGAATTTTTCAAAGGACATGATCTTAAAAAAAAAAACCCTCAACGGATGAACATCAGAAATAAAAATAAAAATAGAAAATCTAATTTGTGAATGGATGAATATCAGCTTAGTTTCTACTGATTCAATTGTTAAGTTACACCCAATAACATGTTGTTATGTAAGTCCAAAACTGGGTTAAAAGCTTCAGGTTTCTTGAACTATGATTGACTGGATCAATACTAATCCTACCCAAGGAGCCAGATGATGTCAAAGTTAGGATTTAAAAAGCAAACTGTTTTCCTGCAAAGTCACTCACAATCATCCCCTGACGAGTAATTTTTCCAGAAAATTTTCTTCTACATAGAAAAAAAATATGCGTAACAATAAAAATGAGACCTTACCCTGCCCAGGCAGGCATTTACCCTTTTTGTGTCTCTGGCTTTTAAGTATTTCATGAGAATGAACCTATCATTTCCCACCCCACCCCTCTCTTATGGAACTTCTGTGTATACAATTCCTTCAACTATTACTTACTGGAATTTTCTGTACTATCACGGTAAGCAAAGAGGTAAAGTAATAAATGCATTCATCAGTGCAGTCATAGGCAAAATCAAATTGGTCTAAAAGAGCCAAAGAATCTATATTGCAAAGAGCAAAGCCAAAATCAATTACATTGTAAGGAAAAAGGAGACACTAAGATAAGTTTCAAATTATTCTCTATCTTCTTGGATAATGTGGTATCTAAACAGATACTAACATTTTCTTGGCCACCCAAATCAAAATAAAAGGCATCTTGTTTTAAAGAAAATGATAGTAGCTATAGAATAACTCATGCGAAGATAACTTCAGAGGAACCCGACATTTAAAATACCGTATTTTTCCGTGTATAAGACGCTATTTTTTTCTACAAACACCCTGTGCAAAAATCAGGTGTATCTTATACAAGTGCAGCGTCTTATACACGGAAAAATAATGGTAACCTCCGCAGCCCAGGGCATGCCTGTGTGGGTTGCCATGCCGCCTGGTGCAGGTATCAAGCCCCTGTGAACTTGCCACTAACGCGAAGGCAGAGGGGGCAAGATTGTTGGTTGGCCAAACTTCCGGATTTGCCAGCTCAGTGGTTCAGCGCTCTGCCGAACAGCTGATCAGCACAGAGAAACTCGCATGCCTTATACAAAGGTACGTCTTATAGATGGAAAAATATGGTATCTGATTAGGCAACTCCAAGTACTTTTGTAACGATCTACACCAAATTGCTAAGTTAGCTTCAAATAGTGCAGCAATTAGTAGAAGCTAGCATGGATTTCTCAAGAACAAATTCTTGTGTTGTGCAGATTTTATCTAATTTTTTTAAATTGGGTTACTGCTTTAATAAATTTGGGAAGTGTTGTGAATGCAATTTAGTTGGTATCAGCAAAGCAAATGAGAATCTATATAGCACTAAAACTCTCATCATGACCTTTAACTAGATGACACAGTGCATCATAGGGCAACAACTTTTGAAGCAAGCTATCTCAAATGAGTTAGCTTACAGAATGTGTCCAAAATCAGGGACCCCATGACTTCTGAAGGGATGAAATTTGAGGAAGTTGTGGCTGCTTCATTTTTATTAGTTGCTGATGTGCTGCTGAACTGCTGTGGTCATATAAGCTTCATTTTCAATGTTCTATAGCAGTTTCCCAGCCTTCCACACAATTCCTCACTTACTCCCACACCCAGCAAAAGCCAGTTATCTGCCTGCTGGGAAGGGAAGGGAATGGAAGGGAGGGGAGGGGAAGGAAGGGGAGTGAAGGAAAGAAGGAAGGAAGGAAGGAAGGAAGGAAGGAAGGAAGGAAGGAAGGAAGGAAGGAAGGAAGGAAGGAAGGAAGGAAGGATGGATGGATTACCCATGCTTCTTGTCAGATTATCGCAAGGAAACTCAATGGGGAAGCCAGTAGGAAGTTGGAAATCCCTGCTGCTGTCACTGTGGTCCTTCTAATTCTCTGTTTAGGTAAGGAAATATTTCTGAAACAATGATCCAATAGAGCATGGATTGCCTAGTTTCATCTAATATTCTTTTTAGCAAACTGGTTTCCAGTGGGCTATATGATAGAACAGTTGATTATCAGAATATTTATCCTGTGCTGTTGCATAAAATGTGAATGTTTTTTCAAGTATAGCACTTTCATCCAGTACACCTAAGGCTATAGAAAACAAGTGCTATGGGGAAAAAAATTGAAGAAGAATTCAGTATCTTTAGTCAGGGGAAGACATAAAACACGATGAGTTATAGTTTGGATAATTTTTTTTAGCAGAAATCTCTTGATGGCAAGAAGAGTTTGATGGCGGAATCTTTTACTAGAAGATGAGTAGAAGAAGATCCCTTTTTCTAGAATACTAGAAGATCTTTTTCACAGGAATACAAGTTGAGAATTCACAGCTATGCACTACTGAAACTTTGGCTTTAGATTAACTACACCAGTGATGGTGAACCTTTTAGAGACCAAATGCCCCCAAACTGGCCCCACCCTTCTCAACCCCCTGTCCCGCCCCTGCTCTGCCCCCCATCCCCTGCCCCACCTGCCTGCAGGGCCACTCACTGCCTCCAGGGCCCAGCGCAGATCGCCCAGGCAGCCCAGCAGCGCTATGGCGGTCATGCCCTTTGCCCATGCCCTGCAGCATCAACTGTGCATGATGGGGTGTAAGGGCAGAGTCTTGTCTATTATGCCTGGCTGCCATGTCCTTGGCTGCGCTGCTACATGTGGGCCACGCTCAGGGGCAACTCTCCTTCAGGGGGGCTGCTGGAGAGGAGGGGTCACTGGGGGAGACAAAGCTGGGGCAATGGCACATATGCCCACAGAGAGGGCTCCGAGTGCCACCTCTGACACCCGTGCCATAGGTTCGCCATCACTGTACTACACTGTTCAGATGGTTAGTCTAGATGGCCTACAGGGACTTTCCAGGTTTATGATTAATATCGAAGAATATAAGTTAGCACTGGACAATGCATAGGTTTAGACAAGTATGTGCCTGTTAGATATTACATTATCATGTTTTATTGCCTATGTTAGTAGAGCAGTATTCCAGTCTGATGTTTTTGTACACATTAAAAACATTGCCGAAAATTTCATATTCATTCATGTTTGCAATGTCTGAGAACATATGGAGGCTTTCGACATATCTTCAGCTAATTAACATAATTGTTAATGTCAATTGCTCAAGAGCTCTCGTTCAATGAAAAATCATTTTGCTTTCATTCTTTGATATGCAATTTCTCTGCCACAGTTTTAAAAAAATGCTACAAAAGTTCTCTTTTTTTCCTGTAAAAACTGGGGTTTGCATACCATTTTCAGCGACCCATTCTTTCTCTAAACCAATTAATTAATTAATGAGTTTGGGAGGAAGGACACTAATGGAGCTTACTGGTTAATAGCATTTTGTGTGAAAGGTGGCAAGAGTAAGAATCCTAAATTTGTTTCCAGGGCAGCTTGTGATAGAAATTCTTCTACATCATACCTGGTGTGTATTTAGAGGTTTGTAATTATGGAGTCAGAGTCCCTGCAAATGTTTGTCACTGTATGTGCAGCTTAACACACTTATAAGTTCTGTGTATCTAGGAACTTTTTTCGTCAGAGTTCTTAATTATTAGTTGATTGATAACTAGGGGCTCATTAATATTGGGGTGACCCCAGTTGATATCCATTCATATTGCAGGCATATATTTTGACTGACATTATTTAACTGAGATAGAATGGGAATGAAAGAAAAGTATGGCTTCCCAATTCTCTCTCATAAAGAATACTCACTCCAAAGTTAATTGTTTTTCATCTTTGATCAAATCATGTGGAAGCCAAATGGTTTTCAGAAGATCACATGAAAACAGTTCATGTTCTGACTCAGAGTGGAGCAATGCTTCTTGGGATTTGTAGGGAGTGAGATGATTTGTGTAAGAGGTTACGATTCAAAGGACCGCCTGTTTAAAAAATGGATTATTATATTCATGTGAGGGCATAATATTTCATGTAATCTCAAATTACATAGAATATTAAATAATCAGTGACATGTGTAGTGAGTTTCAAGGATGGATAAACTTTTCTTAAAATTCAACAGTTCTTGAAATATTAGTATATGTTGAAAAATATATACTGCAAATCATCAGATGTGAAATGTTTATTCAAAAGGGATTAATTTATCTGAAAGCTTAAAGGTTTAAAGGCACACTGTGTATTGCAGAATGTTTCAAAATATTAACATCAACAATTGAGTTTTGTATACTTTAGATAGCCACTGATATTCTGCTTGACTAATATTAAATAATCACAAGGCTGAAAAGAATAAAATATTCCTTTGTATTTCTTTGTTTGTTATCTTATCTGTCAGCCATAGAGCCTAGGCAGTTGAGGAAAGTACTTTTTTCCTCCATAATCATAAAATTTTAGAACTGTCAGTTTAAAAAAATGCTATTAAAAGGGTACAAAAGGCTTGTATTTCAAATTATTCATGCAGATAACATTTGAAAGTTACATGCTGTCTGTTTGAAAACTATCAAGTAGGCAGGCAATAAAAGACCCCACAGTGCTTTGGGACTGTCAGCTTCAACTTCCAAAGATAGACAAAATATTAGAGCATTTACAAGTCTCCCATGTACATAATGAAAAAAAAAAAGTGTAATGGAGAAAGTACAAATCAAAGCACCCAACAGGATTGTTACAGTACTTGTTGGATTTTAATACACACTTTGTTTCATATCACAAACATAAATGGGGGAACAGGTTTAATAACACCACCTTATGGCTTTTGGGCTGCTTTTATAGCAAAATTGTCCAGCTTCTTATTTTTTTATTAGAAGACAAGAATGTCCAGGGATGTCAAGATGATGGTCACAGCCATGCAACTGAAGTCCACTCCTTCTTTCCATGCATTCTGGAAAGGACAGGATTTCAAATGTAGAATTACAGTCACCATCTTCCGCTAGGATGTTAGGACACCCTTTCAGATATCATTATGGGAAGAAACATTGCAATGAAGATTACATGAAGAGTAGGAAACAATTGCTCTATCAGTCATGGCCCACAAACAGGCATGTTTTTGCATGCGTCTTTTAACCCAATTTTAGCCTCATCCCTAGAACAATAATGTTTCTGATTTCTAATGCTTTCAGTTCCCTTGTCCAGTTGTGAATAAGTGTTATTAAGTCTACTAGCACATATAGTTCAGCTTGAAATGAGACAATTTCAGGATGCCATGGAACCTCTTTTGATAGGGTCAGGTGCTTTCATGTTGGCATGAGTCCGCTAATGAAGGCAAAGAGGATTCTACAGTTGAGTAGCAGAGAGTTAGACACATCTTCCCAACTACACTTCAAAGTGATAAAGAATGTTTGTAAAGTTACTAGGCAACTAGTATTCATGTCATTTCCCCTCCCCGAATAAGCTTTTTGTTGCATAAAGGGTATGATAATGTTATTGTACTGATAATGAGAGCTTGTATGATTATCACTAGACCACTTCCTTTGTGGTAGACTGAGTCATGTGTTGCCTTAATAATTTGTTGTAAGAGACAAGATATGGTGCTGCATACACATCCAAGGGGGCTCTGACAGTCATTTTATAATATTGGAACACCAGCAAGAAATATCTGAATGTACATAGTTTCAAATACCGGTACATGTTTGGCATACTTGTCATGCCAAGATAAGAAGAAAAATCTTCTTTAAATGCTCTAGACTGCATACGGTAGTAGAACAGAGAAAGGGAGTGCAGTGTTTATACTATACGTGAATGACTACAATATCTTCAGACGATATCACAAACTTTGTACCCAGGGGAAAAAACAGTGGACTGAAAATGGCTCTGTGAAAAGTGGGGCCAATGATCAAAATGAAATGAAGAGCTAACGAGTCATCCAGCTCTTTGATAACTCCTCTCTGGACAAGGTCAGAACTGAGATTGCCCACAAGTATTTCAGACAATTGTTCTTCATAAAGAGACCACAAGAGAGTGATCTCAGGTGAGTTTAGAGATCTGGGAGACAAGAGAATAACCATCTTGTTCAAACCACAGTTGGTGTCTTTGAAGAGACACTAAGTTTACATACTTTATTTTCTAATCTCTTTCAGAAATTGCTTGTTAACTGCTTTCCAGTTAATACGAATTTTTGGATCAGTCTGAAAACACCAGATGAGTTTCCTTCAATCCTTAGTGAAAGAAATTTTAAATACAAATTTGGACTTTTTTTTTTTAAAAAAAGTTTTTAAAATAAACAGCAAAAGGGTAATTAGAACTTTGATTTTGGAAAGTTACAAATGGACTGAGTCCAGATAAATTTGAAACAAGATTTTAGAATTAATTATACAAAACCATCCCATGTGAAAGTCTTTTTGTTTTGAATTCTTTAAAAAATAATAATGTAAAACTTTAAAAATTGGACAGTAGAGGGAACTAAATGGAACTAAAGACTACAATTAAAGAAAAAGAATATTTAAATTTGACTTACAGATACAAAATGAAGCAAAATATGTTAACATTAGACATATTGAAATATATTTTTGAGCAATGGATTCAGAAGTTAGTTCTAAGATGTCTGCCTCTATAAACATACAATGTTTAAAAGATGTTATGGAAGAACAAATTTTACTGGACAACACTGAGACTCATCTGAAAATAGATTTTAAAATGACAGAGTACATGAATAACAGGGAAAAAGATGTTACACTGAACATAGAAAGGAACCAGCTGATGTTTTAATAATGGTTTATATAAGGGATATACAAATAACATAAAAGACTGACCTGGATAATTTTATTGGGGTGGATTTACAAAACAGTCTTTTTTTTATTAAAAGTTTTATAAATTTATTACAATATAAACCCCCCCACCCCATCCCCCTCCCCCACTTCCCAGAGCTGATTACAGGGTAAAACAAAATAAACAAATATAATCCAACTAACATAAACCAACTATACTATCAATCAAAACCATAACACACTTTAACTCCTTTTCAATACAAATATTAACAAATTAAGTCAAAAATAATAATATAATTAAAACTATTAATAATTATCTAAAATCTACTCAAAAGCAAGATAATACTTTTCAATTTCATATTTCTTCTGAATATAATCAATCCATCTTCTCCAAACCATAATAAATCTTTCTTGTGAATGGTCCTTCAAATAGGCGGAGATCTTCGCCATATCTGCTAAATTAGACACTTTAAGTATCCATTCTTCCAAAGTAGGCAACAAATTTTTCTTCCAATATTGCCCCACCAATAATCTTGCAGCTGTTATAAGGTTCAACATCAAATTAGTTTCTTTAAATTAGTTTGTTGGGTATACTCTACAATAATACCCAACAAAAATAATTGCGGAGTAAACTTTATCTTTTTCTTAAAAATCTTTTGAATATTCCACCAAATCTTAATCCAAAAAGCTTTAATATCTCCACAAGTCCACCAAATATGGAAATAGGTTGCATCTAAGTTTCCACATCTCCAACATTTAGGCTGTAAATTCGGATACATGCGGGACAACTTTTGGGGATCCAAATGCCATCTATAAAACATTTTATAAAAAATTTCTCTCAAATTTTGCGCTTGAGTAAATTTTACATTTCTAAGCCAAATTGTCTCCCATGTATCCAATAAAATCGGCTCTTGAATATTTTGCGCCCATTTGATCATGCAATCTTTAACCAACTCTGTTTCAGAATCCAATTCTATTAAAACATTATAAATTCTTTTTATATGAGCTCGACTTTGATCTTTAATCTGTTTTACCAAATTCACATCCTCTAAAGTAATTCCAACCTTTTGATCTATACTCCACCTCAATAACAATTGGTTATAATAAAACCAAGAATATACAATATTTTCTTGCTTCAACTCAGTTAAAGGCTTTAATTGCCAATACTGCCCAACCAAACTAAGTAATTCCTTATAAGAGATCTTATCCAAATTTACTCCCCTAGATACTCCCTCGATCATGTGTCCTGGAATCCCCCAAATTGGGATTTTATAATTTAACCTATAATAATATTTCTTCCAGACACGGAACAAGGCACTTCTCAAAATATGGGTTTTAAAAACCTGATCAACCTTTTTATCATAAATCAAATACGCGTGCCATCCATATAATAAATCCCATCCCTCTAGAGAAAAAATATTTTTATTTGTTAAGTTGAGCCAATCACTAATCAATATTAAAGCCATCGCATCATAGTACAATTTTAAATTAGGTGCCTTCAATCCACCTCTTTCCCGTGTATCCTGCATAATTTTGAATTTAACTCTCGGCTTTTTCCCTGCCCAAATAAACTTATTAATCCCCTTCTGCCATTCCTCCAGATTAGCATCTTTTTTCAAAATAGGTATCATTTGAAATAAAAAAAGAAACTTTGGAAGAATATTCATTTTAACTGCCGAAATTCTTCCCAACAAAGATAATTGTAATTTTTTCAATTATTTAAGTCTTTTTGCACTTTTATCCATAATGTCTCATAATTATTTTTATACAATTTAGCATTAGAAGATGTTAAATAAACTCCTAAATATTTAACCTTTTTTCACTATTTCAAAACCTGTTAATCTAACCATGATGTCGTTAAACTCTGAAGAACTTTCTGAGAAGAGATAAAGAAAAAATGAAAAGTAATCAAGTCTGAGGATATTATCTGAAGGGCCTAAAGTTTAAGATTACTAAAAGCAAAAGAAAGGAATATAAAGTCGGCTTATTTGATCAAGGTTTAAACAGGTTACATTATCTCTAGTAACCCTTAATGGACTTTTTCTAACATCAGAACTAAAATGAGGAGGCTTTAAGGATTTATTTATAGATAAGAAATGGGATAAGAGAAGAAGAGATTATTGTACTTTAAGAGAAGGTGATGTTACTAATATTGTGGTTGTGATGAAGAGGGAAGTAATTTCTTTATATATGTCTTTTCTTTTCCTTTACTATATTCTTGTTTTTTCTTTCTTTCTTTTCTTTTTATTATTGTGTTAGTTTTTATTCTCATAATTGTAATTTTAATCGAATTACTATTATGAATGGTTAGTGCTCAGAAGCCATCTTATCATGAAATGGATCCAATGGTTGTCACATCCAGCATAAGAGATGGCTAAATAACAAACAAAAATAATGCAAGGCACAAAAGAAGTGACACATAATATAAATCTTTTAAATAAAATAAGTTATCAAGAATTTAAAGGTGAGCCCCCACCTTTCATTTTGAAGCCCAGGGCAAATGAACCCCCTTGTGCCAGGAGACTGAAACATGTTTTTCAAAGAGTCTCTCTAATTTCTAAAAATTCTTAAATTACAGCTTTTAAAGAGGTGACAAAACATATTAAAAATACCCATACACATTTGCATAACAACTTGGAAATGATTACAACCCTGTCTTTACTTTACCAATGTGAATTAAGGATGAGATCAGATCAGATACTGTTTTATAGATGGCTTTTCACACAATAGAGTTCCTCATAATATTGAAATTGTTTTATATTACTTCTAAAAAGAAGAAACCACAGAGATCAAGCATACTCAAAAATTTCCTCAGAAAACTCCTTTCCTCCCCTCTTCTGGATGTATGAAGTTCATTGGCTTGTTTAGTATCATTCCAATATAAAATACTGATGTACAAAGTCATCACTACCACACACACACAAGAAGAAAGAGAACAAGATAGAAAAGGAAGAGGAGGATGGGAATGGGAAGGGGAAGGGGAAAAAAACCCAGAAAAGTAATCCCAATCATGAGGCAATTAGTAAGGGAAATGCTCTCAGTGGTATCTTTATCTCATATGTTCTCGGTCAGAGATTCTGGCACTTATCCTTGGTGTAAAAGTTTGTGATTGTGCATGAAAAACCTTTTAATAGGGAAAATAGACTTTTTCATATTCTTAATGAACGGTCTTAACTATTATAGATCTGGGAATTCTGGTCACCTAGTACATCTGAATATTGCACACTGGGACAGATTAATTTGAAGAAAAATGGGGCTGCAAATTTGCTGATGTAGGTCTGACTTTGTTTCATTGTCTGGAGAGGAAAATTGCGTCACAAACAAATTAAAAAATATACTCTGATGTTGTCCTTAGAATCAGGATGGTGTGTCTTCTACTAAGGTTGGTTTTGTAAGTATGTATAGCCTGACTTTCTAGAGTTCTGACTCTATTGAACAAACAGAAAATTATTTTAAAATATTAATCAAATTAATATTAAGTATAAGAGGCCCTGGTTTTAGTACATAGGGGACAAATTTTACTTTTTCCTCCTCACTTACAATTCAATTAAAATGTATACGGGTTAAAGGGAATTAGTTTACCAGTATATGGCTTGAGAGGAAAAAAATTACATTTGCATTTTGATTATATGTTAATCCATTTGGCTAACCTACTTTGTGACATCCAAACGTGAGGATTTATGCTTTGGATTTGTAGGCAAACTGAATCAATAACATGTATTTTGAGCTGAGTTGATTAAACCCCTTTTAACACAGTTTGGACAAGAAAAGAAATAGAATGATCATTTGAATCTGTCTTTCTATCTTCCTAATGCATTTTGAATATGTTTTGTTCTTATGTAAGCAGCAATACTTGCAACCAGTTAGTTCTTCCAGAAGAGGGCCAGTGAAGTCAAGTAGGCCATTTTGATGTAAATGGTTTTTGCGATATGAGAAACAGCTATCAGCTATTTAGTGAGCATTGAAATATAAGGCTAAATATACTGTCTTCAAGCAGCCTGACACAATATAAAGCAAATATTAAGAATAACCAATTTAGTCATAATTATCTTAAAGAAGGTAATGGCAAAACAACTCCATACTGATTGGGGCCTTGATTGTGTGGTCATGGCTCCGGCTTGACTTTTTAACTCCATCCCTCATGGAGGCCAAAGCCAGATCACATCTTAGATTTAACTTTATTAATGCTATTACTTTTGTGTTAAGAAAGTAGACAATTGAACAAATAAATAAAATAAATGTGCAATGTGAACTGAGAATACTGTACAAATGCTGGTGAAATAAGCCACGTGAGGGAAAAGGCCTAACTTCAGGGTGGAAGTTCAATTACACAGGTGACAAGCAAAAATTTAGTTGGTTCAAAGAGAAAAAGCAGCTAACTGGAGACAGAAGCAGGAAAATAAGAATTCAAAATGCCAATGTTACTTTTCTTAGAGCAACAACAAAAACCTAGTCTTTATTTTCAGGAGCAAGCAGACAAAGCAGATCCCCTTTTTAAGGCCAGTTGGGAATCTGATGACTTTCTGAAGCCGCCCATTTTGATGGGCTTGTGAAAAAAATCTGGGAGTACATATAGGGGTTTTGTGTGTGTGTGTGTGTGTGAAATCAAAAGTATATCCAGGCAACAAAAATGGAGAAGAGAAAAGAATGCAAGTTTTAAGGTGCACTGAAAACTAGAATGGTACAATGTTTAGCAGAGTCTTTCTCTTCTCTTCTCCAAACTTCTAGATTGGCTATCTTACAATAAATCAATAGGCAGCACTTTTATGCTCATGACCAAGTTAACCTGAGAGGTATTCAAATGTTCTGGTTGCCTCATTCATTGGCTTAAGACAGTGGTTCTCAACCTTTTTAATGCCGCGACCCCCAACCGGTCGTAAGTCGAGGACTAAGCCGGTCGTAAGTCAAGGATAAACCGGTTGTAAGTCGAGGACTATCCAACTGGTCGTAAGTCAAGGACTTTCCCTGCCTGGGAGCGCTGCGCATGCGTGGTGCCGCCCCCTGCGCCGGCTGAGGTGTAGCTGGCAAGCGGCAGAGACGGAGCAGGCCGACCACTGGCTGTGCCACCAGCTGGCCCAGCCCAAGGGAGGTAAGGCACCCGCCGGAAAAGGGGAAAAAATGGTGGACAGCCTTGCTTGGTGACCCCCGTGAAATGGTCGATCGACCCCAAATGGGGTCGCGACCCATAGGTTGAGAACCGCTGGTTTAAGATAACCTTATTTCTTTCCCTGGGCTAGAGCTGAGCCTTTCAGGCTTACTTGGGTGACCAGGTTGCCTCTCTGAGGGCTAAAATGAGCACACTGGAAAGCTTTTTCTCTAACAACCCTCAAGCAGAGGGCTTTTGTTTGCATCCCCTTGTAAACAAGTTGAAGTGTGTATAAGTAGTCCTCGACCTATGACCACAATTAAGCCCAAAATGTCTGTTGTTAAGCATGACAACTGTCAAGTAAATTTTGCCCCATTTTACGACCTTTCTAGCCACAGTTGTTAAGTGAATCACTGCAGTTGTTAAGTTAGCAACACAGTTTTTGAGTGCATCTGGCTGAGTCAGTTGCCAAATGTCTGAATTTTGATCACGTGACCATGGGAATGCTGCAGGGTCATAAGTGTGAAAACAGTCATACATCCTTAATTTTAGGGTCACTGTATCTTCAAATGGACACTGTTAAGTCCTGCGTTCGTGGGCGAATGATGCTCATTGTGCAGTTAACAGCTCTTTATTCGTTTAACAACAACACCCCAACAACACAAACGGCATGCAGGCCTCTCTCTTATCTGCCCAGAGACCCGGACACAATGGCAACAAATAGCAGAGCGTTTTTGCGCCCTGTGCATGTGCACAAGGCTGGCGCCACTCAGTCTGGTCCCGGGCAGCTTTTGCAACATCCCGAGTCTGCTTTTGCAGGCTCAGGACACAACAGACACTAAATGAACCATTGTAAGTCGAGAACTACCTGTATTTGAGTAAGAATTGTGCCGTGTCAAGGTACTGCTTAGGAAAAATAAAGTAAAGCCCCTTATGTACGTTGTCACTGAAGAGACTATAGAAATTAAGAGGGCAGGAGTGAGGATATAGGAATAGGTTTTCAATTGCATTTGCAAGCCATTCACACTGCATTCACAGATGGCACCTTTTTCAGTCTAGGCCAGTGGTGGCAAATCTATGGCACGCGGCCCAGAGGCAGCACTCGGAGCCCTCTCTTGGGAACGCACGCCATTGCCCCAGCCCCCCCCCCACAGCCCCTCCTCACCAGCAGTCCCCCCGGAGGAGAGTCACCCCAGGCACGGCCCATGCAGAGCAGCGCAGCCAAGCACATGGCAGCCGGGTAGCAGGGACTCTGCCCTCGCACCCTGTGGCATGCAGATCATGCTGCGGGTTGCGGATGGAGGGCATGGTCGCCATGGCGCTGCAGGGCCGCCTGGGCGATCTGCCACAGCGGGCCGTGGAGGCGGTGGGTGGCCTTGCGGGTGGAGCAGGGGCAGGCTGATTTTTGGGCGCTCAGTCTCTAAAAGGTTTGCCATCACTGATCTAGGCCTAAGCCCTTACCAACTAGGGCAGTTTCAATATCTTGATGCAACTGCATTGATTAAAATGAGAGAGACCACTGAGCTTGCTTCTCTGTTTCAATGTGCCAGCAGCTGTTTCTTTCTTTCCTGTACTAACAACAAATTGTGACTCCCTTGCATACTTTGGAAATTACTAGGTACTTTATCTTCCATGAGGTTAACTGAGCACATTTTTCAGGGTGGTGGAACTGTGTAATTTTGAATTTAAAAAGGAAAAATACAAAATCCTCAGCATTTTCAGCTGGGACCCAGGAGGCAAGTGAAGCTGAAAGATAAAGCAGGGGATGGAACGGAAGAGAGAGGGAAAAGAACATGATGGACTACTCTTACAGGAAACAGACAAAAGGTCATTTTTCATAGAATGTCATCATAGGTATTTTGAAATCTAGCTTACTGTTTCCTTGCTATTCTGCAAAGCGGGGGTAGGCAACTATGGCCCCTTTATGACTTGTGGACTTCAACTCTCAGAGTGCTATGCTGGCTCAGGAATTCTGGGAGTTGAAGTCCATAGGTCATAAAGGGGCCATAGTTGTGCATTCCTGCCCCAAATGGAGGGGAGAATCTTCCTTAAACCATCTGAACAGTAAAAGTGAGGTTGTGGTCAAGTAAAAGCAAGATAAACCAAATCAGTTGTTTGCAGTGGTGGCGAATATCTGTAGCTCAGGTGTAAGATGAGGATAAAGGTTCGTTCGCCGAGCTTATGGGTTGGTTTCTGAAGGTTTCAGCTGATCAGCTGTACCGCTGATCAGGATCTGTTTGCCTGGTTTAAGCCTAGTGTTGCTGTTATGAGGTTTCTAGCTATATCAAATTATTTTGATTGCCATGTGTCATTTTTGCCAATGCCTAATCTTTTGTAAAACCCTCTAATCTGTACAAAATGCAGCTCTACCACACTGACCCAGTTTCCATCTGGTGCTAGAGTTGTAACGGGTGAAATGCAGTCACTGCCACCCCACACAGATGGCATTCTATTAATACACAGAAACAAAAAATAAAGAAATCCTATTTTAAAACTAAAATGTTGCATCTTGCTACTAGATCAGAAGGTTATTGCCATTTGACCTTTTGAAAGATAGAAGCTGTTAATTAGGAGTTCCAGCTGCCAGTTATATCACAAGGCACATATTGGTCCATTCGTGATTTCTAGATTCTTTTGGTTACATATATTGGCCAAGAAAGTTTAAATAGTCTTATAATATTAGAATTGAAGCTTTGCTTTTTGACATATGTCTCCATTTAGCAAAGGACAGAATAATAGTTTGGGTTTTGGCTGCGATTTGTTCTCTGGGTTGTAACATGCCTCAATGGGGGGGAAGGAAATGTGTGACACGAAAGGCATGCCACATATCTCAAAATGCTGTAGCTTAATCTCACATTTTTATAAATGACATTTCCATTCTGTTGTATGTGTGGTTCACACATTGTGTTCAGAATTAGTTAACAAGAAAGTATGTTCTATCTTCATCTTGCATGCCTCTCGTTGCTGATTTCCTTTGTTAATTCGCGTGAAATTAATCCATTGCAGATCCCATACTCTCATAGTAATTTTTGCTAATTCTGAAATTCAGTATGACATTTGGGCTTTTCCTCATGGTCAAGTTAGCATGCTATTTACCAGTCCTTTAAGTTGGCAGAAATGTATGCCATTACATCATTTGAAATCTAATGGCAAAGCCATACTCAGCCTTAAGAGTCAGATCAGTGATTTAGATTATCCTTAGGGGTTTAATGTAGGATGAAAAAACAACTGGGCTTTCTTTGTTTTTCTTTGAAGACGTTTCGCTTCTCATCCAGTGTGCTGTCCTGCTTATTCACACACAAACATAACTGTGGTTTAGTGATTTTATTAATATTCCCCAGCAATTTCCTTCACCAAAAACTCAGAACTGTCCCAATTAAGTCCAGCCACAAGCAGACCAATGCTAGTCCACAGAGCAATGACTAAAGAGTCTACAAGGCACTTGAAAATTGCTCAATCAAAATAAATCCACCAGGCAAACTGAGAGAGTTCACAAGGCAGGAAAATTCCAGAGTTTCCAAGGCACGATCCAAGTCAAGGCATGGTGTCAATCCAAAGTGAGGCAGAATCACACAATCAGAAAAGACACAGCTAGAAAATAAACACATTGTTCTCAGCATCGCCTCCATCAGTCTGCTATGCTAAATAGCCAGCTTCCAGAGCAGCCCCTCAAGAAGGGCGAGGCTTTCTCCTTGCGAGTAATCTGGCTGACCTCTGCTCCTGCCTTTTCTGTGCCTTACATATTCTTGGATCAGGTGTAGAAGGCAGTTCCTCTTCCTCATCACTGACCAGCTACAGCTGCACACTTTCCCCACCTGAAGCCTCAGGACTGTTCTGCTGCAGCTGTGCTTCAGCCAAATACCTCACAGACAGCTGCTTGGAGCCATCAATCAACTCAGCTCCTAATATTCCAGCAACTGGTTCATCCTCCCCTGAGCTGGCATCTAGAGAGGTATCTGGGGAAATGTCTGAGGGAGTCATCACATCCAAGAATCAAAGGCTACTCTTTTGAAGACAGTAACCACATTCTGGACAGAGAGGACTACTGATATGAAAGAGGGATCAAAGAGGCCATCTACATTAAAACTGAACAACTGTCTCTCAACAGAGGGAGGTGGGATATGACACCACCTATCTACGGTGTACAACACAGTCCTTTCAGCAGTTCCAAGAAGGCTCCATACTCATTTACATTATTCAGGTGACCTTGAGGGCACAGATAAACCTCCAAATGGCCTCAATGACTATCTTAGAGAGAGTGCTAAGCAACCAGATGACTGCAAAGAATATAAATCCTTCCATTCTCCACCATTCAGTCAGTGCTCCTTCTCCACATCTGTGACCTGCCATTCTTCCAAGGTCCTGGAATTCCTGAAGAAATCTGCCAGTAAGGACTCTCCTGTGGCGGGAAAGGGGTTTGCAAGGGCAACAAGAAGAGCTCTGTTTGTAGGAAGAGGTGAAAATGATGTTCTCCCATGGAAACAACAGTTTGTCTTCCTTGCCTCCTCTAGGCTGCAAGGGATGACATGAGTGTGCTTAAAGAAGAAGGGGAGAAGGGAGCCTTCAGACTTCAGGAGCACCATGCCCCCCCCCCCATGTCTTCCACTGCAACTGTTCTCCAAGCCAGCAAGGAGGTGGGCAGAGTGCACCCTTTGACTTTTGCTTGCTTCAGACTAAGAAACTATTTGGCAGAAGAGCACCCGGTGCTCCCTTAGGAGCTGGGGCTGGAGGGGAGCCCTAGCTAAAACCAGATTGAAGGAATAAAAACTATCCAGTATAAAAATATTTCCATAAGTGCTAAAAGCTGAGTGTGCTAGAAATAAAGAACCAGAGACTACATTGGACTGTTTTGAAAACACAGAACAGGCCCTGCACATTCAAGGCAGGAAAGAAGCAGCAAGAAATCCATTTTAAAGATAGGACAAAACTATACAATGTAAATCCTGGGGTTGTTAAAAATAGTTGGCTTGATGTTTGATTCTGCAGTCACTGTCCCTCAGTGATCAGCATTTTTTTTTATATATCTGCAACAGTCTTGTGACAACTGACATAAATTTACTCTTTCAGTGCCATTGGATTTGGACTGGCTGCTAAACAGGGCAGTTGTTAAGTGAGGATTACTTATAAATATTTCTTCTTTTCTCTCAGATAAGAAAAATATGTAATCTGCACATCATAGTATTAGTGTTTCATACATGTGTACTCAACACAATGTTCTCTTCCAAGTTATAATGAGCATAGAAAAGGAATAGTAAACAGTAAGCAGAAGAAAATGCTTGTTTCAACCATTCTGTTATTCCTTGTTTGTGGTAAATATCCCTCAGTTGTCCAACAGTCCATTAGAGACAATCCTTTTCTGTGGCTTTGGTCTGACTGCATCTTTACTTCCAAATATATTTATAAAAGTTCAATGTTCTTTCCCAGTAACGAGAAAAATATCTTTTCACCGTTTAGCTCCCAAATTTGTCTCCTTTTTTCACCATATTCATACACTTTTCTTGGCAATAATACAAAAGAATGATGTGTGCATTTAAAAAAAAAAAAATCCCCAGTTCAATTTTAGAATTACTTCCTCTGGCTGGGCTGGCTTCCCTCAAACTTGCTGAGCTTCACCTGGCCTCATGCACTTTGTTGATGCGTTTAGCTGATATACAAGTAGTCTCTGACTTATGGCCACAATTGAACTCAAAATCTCTGTTGTTACGTGAGGCATTTGCTAAGTGAATTTTGCCCCATTTTATGACCTTTCTTTGCCACAATTGTTAAGTGAGTCACTGCAGTTAAGTTAGTAACATGGTTGTTAAATGAAGCTGGCTTCCCCATTGACTTTGCTTGTCAGAAGGTTGCAAAAGGGGATCACACGACCCCGAGACACCGCAACCATCATCAATACAAGTCAGTTGCCAAGCACCTGAATTTTGATCATGTGACCATGGGGATGCTGCAACAGTCATAAGTATGAAAAATGGTCATAAGCCACTTTTTTCAGTGCCATTGTAACTTCAATGTCACTAAACGAACTGTTGTAAGTCAAGGATTATCTGTATTTGCTAGCGTCTATCTATCAGGATCACTGAAGCCACTACTAAGCCCTTTAACCACACCAAAGTATTGGGTTATTATATATTTGAGTCATAGAGATTGGATAGGCTTTATGCTCTGGATATTCAAACTTGATTGGACATGTATTTCAAATGGAATATGTTCAGGTCAATAATGATTTAAAGGTAATGCCTCACCTCTGGTAAATTAATTTGTCTTTCTCCCATATGATCATACAGACAGTAGGTCGCTTGGCTGTAACTATTGTTCTTCAGTTGGTAACTTATAGAGCCAAGATCTGACCTTCTATTATATCACTGTAATCTGCTATTGATTGATTTATATATCCATACTTAGCAACCAAGTAGGAAGGTGGAAACTATGTCTCTTTAGCAACTTCTGGAGCCAATGATGGCCTTTAAGCACTACTCCAAATCCTAAACTTCCTTTCTGCATCAAAGGACCCATATATGCATTTGCACAAATGACCACACAAAGACCACCATTACGGGCAAATTATACTGGTGGTCTAGAAATGATGTAATAATTTTCCATTCCTGTGAATATGAGTTATGAAGAACTACAAGAAATTATTAATTTGTGTATCCAGGTACCCAGTGCATTAAAATTGTTGATACATTTTTAACAATATTAACAGCTTTTCTACATGATTGATTATCTCTTCTAAAACATATTGTGGAGCTGAAGATAGTAGCCATAAATCAAGTCATGATTAAATAAAATCTAGTGGTTTATTTGCTTTCATCATCCATCACTGGCAACAACTGTATTATTGGTGAAGCTTATGCAGTTGACAAAGTGTGGTTTTTCTGACTGAACAGCTGTATCAAAGCTGTAGTGATGTAATGCATAGCAATTCTTCAACTTGAATAGGAATAAATATTCATAGAGGCCATTAATTGTATTAATGAACAGCCAGTCATTTAAACTGGCATGCAGATTACCTACAATACATTCCATAAAATGTACAAATATACTTCTGGTAAAATAGTCTCTTCTAGCACAAGCTGCCCAAACATCTGTGGCATTGCTAAAGAAAATATGGGAATAAAGGGTGGGAAAACCTGGAAATGAATATTTCAGCAAATTGTGGGAAGAAATGGGATGCAAATCACTCTCAGCCTTCTGTACTGTGTTTCATAAATTAACACAATATAAATCTCTATAAGTTTGCATCAAGTAGCTTTAAATTAAATACATCTGCAAGACTTAGTTTTTTGTAGTAAATGTAAACAAATGGAACTTATGTTTCCCATAATTTGAACTATTAGAGAACAAAAAAATATATTTGTGAGATAATAAATGCATCCAGTAGCCTTTAAGAAATTAGATTATTGTGAGATATAAATGCTGCTCTGAGTCTTTAGAACACAATAGGCAACCTTTGGCCCCTGGGCCTCATTTGGCCCCCAGACTCTTTCCTTATAGCTCCCAGTATCACTTCTGACTACAAATACCAGCATTAAAAATGACAGCTTATTTTCTGATAAGTTAGAAAGTTAGAAACAAATACACATGATTGTATGTGGTAGACCCCCTGCTCCTATAAATCTGATGCTTACTACCTGTTCTGCTGCTACTATGATCATTGTCCTAGAGCTGTCTTTTAGTCCAGGGATCCCCAACCCCAGTCCATGGACCGGTACCGAGAAACAAGAGAAGCCCCATCAATGGGATGCAGGCAACACACAAAACTACACACTCTCTGGTCCATGGAAAAACCTCTCTCTAGGGAACTGGTCCCTGGTGCCCAAAAGGTTGGGGACCTCTGAGTTAGTCCAGTCCTTTCCAGTCCTTTCCAGTCCTTTCTGCCACCTCAGCTATCTGTTGATGTACATCCCATGCAGGGTCTTGCGATGGCACTTCTGCTTAATCTTCATTCCATGTCTGCTGCTGCCTCATGCATTCTCTCAGCAGCTTATCTTTGAGTATCATGTTATGGGTGAACTTCTGGGTGCTTTGGATTTCTTCCAGAACAGTGGCTTTGTCACTCATCAGATCCAACTGTCTTCTTTCTGGATGGTGTACAGTCCTGGCGGGTGGACTTTTATTTTATTATTATTATTTTACTACATTATTTCCTTATTTTTTCCCAAAATTGTATTAATATATGCTACAATCTGAAACCAAAACAAAGCTATGACTGGATAGGGCCTGTGCAAAAAAAGCTGATGTCCCATATTTTTTAAATAGGAGCCCAACAGACAGAACATAATATTTCTGATCAATTGACTTCATTCTTAACCATAAGAAGTAAGTTATACATTTCTTAAAGCCTTGGTCCAGTGATTTTTCAACTCTGAATAATCCAATTCTTTGTTCCATACTTCAGGTATGCAAATAATGCCAATCTTCATTTGATATTTAAATTCATATACAGTTGAATTGTTCATTGAATATAAAGGGCTGAATCTCTAAAAGATCTTAAGGTATCATAGATCAGTCAGTCACTCAAATCTTTATTACGGTCAAAGCCCAGCATAAGGAGGGAGGAATACAGTCAATTAAAAAGCTTAAAAATACATCCAGGTTTAAAATTAATTAAAAGATAAAAGATAAGCAAAGCTATATATACAAAAAATATCTAAAAGTAATCTTTAAAAAGGGGTATGAGCATTAGATGGGTGTAAGAAAGCATGAAGGTTAATATACAGACTAAATCTATCACAACATAACACAAAACTTTCTAAAATGACCAAATTAGATACTCATTAAGACTATTTATGGCACACCTGATAAAGTTTAAGACTTGCTGTACAGATCCTGACAACATTATATGTTGTAGCAAGGTTAATATCTGAGAACAGCAGGGAGATGTAAAATTGTCCCCTACGCCCTGGATATTTATGCATTAGCTGTAAGATGAAGCTAGTATGAATGTTTCTATAATAACAGGCATTGGAGAAGTTCATGCTTTGTTGTTTCTCTGTCTCCAAGTAAGGACTCTCTGTATTTTCAAGGACAGCAAGTTACTACCGAGCCTATTAAAGTATATGGGCATTACTGTTTTATTAAGTACATGTTTCAAATATATATTCTATCTTTTGTAAGAGGCAACCCTGCTTATTGTTTAGTCTAGTGTGGACCTTGGCAGTGAGCTTGTTATTGGTGCCAAGATTAAAGTTGCCCCATTGGGGCTTGTGACATTGCCTAGCTGTGACTTTGTGATGTCATTCAGTGCCAATGCTTTGTTTCTTGGGAGACTCAGTGCAACAGATCAACCTGCCCCTGGGCAGATAGTGGTGTGGTGCATTGCTTTTCATGGGCTTTGTGGATTGAAAGGCTGCCTGGGACTCTGGTAAAGGACTCAGAAGACTGTTTGAAGGTTAGGATGGGCTGAATTGGGAGGGCCAATGATATTTTAGGGCAGATTCCTTGGAGGTGTCATGGTTCCTTTCCAAATGCCATTGCGTTTCTGGATCCCAAGCTGAGGCCAAAATAGTGGGAATGTCCCATGTCTGGGGTGAGTTGTCTTCCTTGGATGAGAGCCAGGAGAGGGATTGGGGTTGAATAAAAAAGGACAACCCCTGGCCAGCCTACCGAGAGTGTTTGATGGAGGAGACCATTGTATGCAGGTTATGCGAGAAGGGGGCTGTTGAGTCCCTGGTGGCACTGAGAGCTTGAACAAAAGTTCCTGGAGGACCCAGCTATCTGTTCCTTTAGCATGAATGAGTATAAAGGAGTGATATGGGATCATAATTATAATTGGTTATACTTTTTCCAAGTTGATACAAATTTATATATATTTTTAAAAAAAATCTAAGTCTCTTCAAATTTTATAAATTACTGTCAGTATCTCAGTGTAGACCAGGGGTTCTCAACCTTGGCAACTTTAAGACTTGTGGACTTCAACTCCCAGAATTCCTCAGCCAGCTGAGGAATTCTGGGAGCTGAAGTACACAAGTTTTAAAGTTGCCAAGATTGAGAACCCCTGGTGTAGACGAAATACTTCTCAAAATTAATTTTAAAATGTTATAGCCATCTTGTACTCCAGTAAACTGAATAAATAGCAAGTTTACTCAGAGGAAAGAACATTTAAGTAAAGGATATGAATCAAAACTTTAAAATGTGATACAAAGGAAAATATCTACTGTAAATGTGCTAACAATAAAAAAGATGAAGAAAGAAAATAACTATTTTATAACACCATTTTAATCTAAGTTACTGCCCCCCCTCACCCATTGTTTCCCCTCTAATTCTGGGAATAAAACATTTCTAGAATATAGTCATATAATAGCAACAACTGATCAAGGAAAGTGAAAAAGAAAGTATTTTATTCATTAGATTAGCAAAAAGCCTCTAAAAATTCCACAGCAGCAGATGGACCTGTACATCTTTTGAACTCTTCTCCAAAGGAAAGGCAGAAAACTGCTGGATACAAAAAAGTATTTAACATTTTTGTTCCTTGCTGTTGTGCAGGCAAAACCAAAGCCTCTTCTTAAACTTAAAAATTGAGAAGGAAAGTCTGGATAAATTTTACTTTTAAGTTTGTCTTAAAAGTTATAGAAGGTGCGAGACATGAGAAATATGACAATTATAGGGGCAGATTTTAGTGAAGGATTGTCTCTTACTCTTAATCTATAAGCAACTGGCAACGAAATATTTTTAATACAGTCTTCCATTTAATTAACAAAGGGTTCTGTTACTCCCCATCCAAAGGCAGAATCAAACTTATGTTAAGTTGCTTCCGATGAACTGCTCTTGAACTTTTAGTCATTCAGCTTGCAGATTTGTAATAAGTTTGTCATGACTTGTCTTCAAAAGTCTTCATTCTGATTTCATGAGAAATAATACTTCTCTTTAATGCTTCCGAATCTTCATCCAACTTAATAGCTGGGCCTTTCATAATTATAGGTTCTTCATGGATCCCAATTTCCTGACCCGTAAATCTGATTCCACTTATTTAGGGATTGCCTGAAGTTTTACCATGAATTCAACACTTGTAATTTTCTTTTTCTGAGATAGCTAGACATCTGGGGGTTAATATTGCTCTAGCTATGCCAGAAGAGTCATGGAGAGGCCAGGATTGTTCCTCTTTTTGTAGGATATCAAGAGTCTGTAAGTTTATCTAGTTTTCCTCCCTTTGTCATGTGTCTGATTAACGAAACAGGTCAAAGAATTTTCAGGCATTTTTTTAACCTAAAAAGCCTTTATTAGTATTACAGAGTGTCAGCACAGCATGGTGGATGCTAAGATCTGAATTTCCCTTCCTTTGCACATAACATTCCAGGCATTTCCCCTCCCCTATTTTGGAGTGATGATTCACATCTTCCAATTAACTCGGAGGGCAAAGATTAATTCCGTTTCTTTCCCCCCCACCCTTTCCTTATATTCTCCTCCCCTTTCACTGTCACCTGATTTAACTCTAAAAATACCAGACAGTTCTGCATATATTGTCAAAGCAAGAATATTCAATATTAGCAGTGTTGACACCCTTTTCATTATTTGGAGTTCTTTGTTAAAGATGACTGAAGCGGAGCTGTCTTCTTCATTTTATCGGTCACATCACTGAAATAATGTCCCATTTAAGATGCTAAAGCAAACTTGGAGAGTTTGGGTATAAACCACTCATGTTTGATCACAGGCAATTTCATCCACCAGGTTGGACAAGGTAAATAAGGGGAACTGGAACTTATGTGAACTGAGGAGATTGATTGCTTCTTTGCTTCCAGAAACCTCTAAGCAGGGGTGTCAAACTGCCGGCCTGCGGGCCAGATGCGTCATACCAAAACCGTGCCCACCCCATTGCCAGCAATGGGAAAAAAGTTGCGATACATCACAACACGTCACGTGACATCACGGGTTTGACACCCATGCTCTACAGTATCAGTTATTGACTTCAACATGACAAATATATCAAGATGATTGAAGCCCTGCTCATTTTAACATGTGTGAGATGTGTACAATACATGTTAAAAACCAACAAGGCTTCAGATCATGCCTGCCATTTTGAAACCATCTTCTCAATTGTTGAATACAAGGAAGCAATTTATTTTAACTGCCCATTAAGAGTAAACTCTGTTGGACTCTTTCTGTATCAGTATACTTCTATTTCACCAATGTTTTGTGTTTCTTAAATACAGTTCAAAAATGGTCCACAGATTCAGCTTTTTATTTTTGTTTTAAGGTTGTAAAGCAACCCATTCATGACAGTCAAGCATTTTCATCATTGAAACTGAATATAATTTATGTTCTCTTTTAAACAATATGTAGCAATAACTTATTATCAACCCAGTACACATACCAATCTGAACTACATCGGTTTCTTTAAAATCTATCTCTCCAGTGGATGCCAATTTGCCATTCCCCGGGATTCTTAGAAGCTGTGCTTGTACATTTAAAATTTAGGCTTAAAAAGAAAACACCTTACGCGACATAATTACAGTGATTGAGAACACTTTCTTTAAAAGAGACATTATTTTTTTCCCCTGAGACTCTATTCTCAGTGGGTTTTGTTATATTTATGAAGCTTTAAAAAGAAACAGATTTTCCTGCTGATTCAGTCAAAAGCAAAAGTACAACTTTTACACGTATTCCAAACCTGCTTCCCCCCCCCCTTTAAAACATTATAAATATGTTTAAGGAGGAAGTGTGTTTAGAGTAAGAAGAGTTTTTTAGGTTCTTTAGATAACAGGGTTTAAAGTATTATGATGGGCTCCTCAGATTAACCAAAGAAGCAAAGTATCTATAAAGAACAAGATTTGCCTTGGACAAAGAGCAGAGTATAAACGTGCCCCAAAGCATTGCCCTAAGTTGTTGTCTTCATGTGGTTCTCAGGGTTAGCAAGACAGGCTTAGGTCATCCTTATTTGTTACAGTGATAATGTCGCGTTTTTACTCTTTGGCAACAGCCTTCTTGTCAACCACATGAGGTATATTATGCTTCACCACTTATACTGAAAATGAAGTCAGGTCAGGTCACCAGTAGAGGATAGGGCTGTAAATACGATTTCTTCCTGTTTCAAGAGATCCCTGCATGCTCCCTTCCTGTCCCCATTCTGCTTCCTCTACCAACATTCTGTTGTTATCTGCCTAAAGAGTTGGAATTGGAAGTGTGAAAAATCACAAAGACCCTAGTACTTTCTGGGGCTTAAAACATTGTACTAGTAGTACAATGTCTGAAACTAAAAAAATGGAACCAATCAACTCCCCTGCTGTCTTCTGAACAGAACACAAAAGTCTCTAGAACAGACATGTCAAACACAAGGCCCGGGGGCCAGATGCGGCCCGCGAAGTGGTTTCATGTGGCCCACGAAGCCATCCTGGAAACAGTGAGGGAACAGCCCCCTCTGCCTTGGCCCTGGCCCAGACCAGCCGGGAGCCAATGTACAATTTTGTAGTGGCTATCTATGCTGAAACGCATTCAGTCTTAGCTCCATAAGCCCCCCCCCACATGGCCTGAGAGGAACAGTGAGGCTCCTCCATGGTGATGACATAAAGGAACGAAAGGAAAGGGAGAGAAGTGGCCAGTGTGCATTGCTTGTGATTCATCTGTCTTGTGACTCTGATGCTTTAAAAAAAAATTCCATTTAACTTGAGCTTCAATTGAAATAGGGTACTGGAGGAGGAACATAGGAAGATAGCCTAGACCTGTCAAACTGATGCCAGCAGAAAGATGTATCTGATTGGTGAAGTTTTCTCCTTCTGCTAGTGATGTTCTGGAGAAGAGGGCAGCTTATCATCAGCCACACATAATCACAATTGGACCATGTGGCAGGGAGACAACACAGGTGAAGCAAAAGCAGGATAAGGCGGCAGCACAAATTACCCTTTTTTTGCCAACTCAAGGGTGGGTGGGGATCACTTTGACTCAGCTGTAGGAAGAAACTCTGTTGTTGCTGCAGATTAACCTTCAAAGCCGTGCCCGTCTGCTGGGAATGATGGGCTTTGTGATTAGCAGAGCAGGGCTGAAAATGCAAAGTCATTTCATGGCATTTCCATTTCCCCCTCCAAATAATTTTCTTCAACAGGGAAGGGATGAGAGAGATGGAGGGGGAGATGAAAAAAGCAATGGGGGAGGTTATAAGTGGAGCAAAATAGCATCTACATTACCACACTACTATAAAATTCTGCAAAGTGGAGTTATTGTTAAAGAAAAGCCTTGCCTGAAAGCACCCCAGGAACAGCTTCAGAGACAGAGTTGCCCATCACCAGCACGCTAGTCTTAAAAAGTTTTTAGCAGAAAAACACTGAGATGGACCATAGGAAAGATCCAACTTGTCCCTGTTAACCAAAATCAGTGCATCAGTTAAAACTATGAAATGGATAATCCTTCCCCAAAGCTTCTTTTGAAGCTTTTGAAAACTGCATTTTAAAAAAAATGCGTATGGGTTGATGGACCTTTAGATGTTTCAGATCCCTTTGTTTAAGCTCCATACTGTGTTTGATTATCTGCTTGCTATTTATAGGCAGATCTGCCAGTGTGCCGTTTTACACAAGTGACATATAATAGCATTATAAAGCTATTCCTAGGCCTGGTGTTATTTCATCTAAGCCAGTGTTTCTCAACCTTGACAATTTTAAGGCATGTGGACTTCAACTCTCAGAATTCCACAGCCAGCATTGCTGGCTGTGGAATTCTGGGAGTTGAAGTCCACATGCCTTAAAATTGTCAAGGTTGAGAAACACTGATCTAAGCACTAGATGAGACCAAAGCTCTATCTCCTTTACTCACATCCATTCTGAAGCCTGCAATTCTTATCAACAGAACTGTCCCAAAGATGTAAATACCTCTGATCCCATTGAGCTGCCTCACTCTTTCTGCCTGGTGGCTGCATACACTGCTGAGTTCTCCTGACTGTAGAGAAGGAATGCTTGACAAAATTCTGTATTTCCAGTATAGGTAGTCCTCATCTTACCACAGTTCATTTAGTGACCATTCAGAGTTACAACAGCACTGAAAAAAATGACGTATGACCATTTTTCACAGTTACTACCATTGCCGTATCCCCATAGTCACTTGATCAAAATTTGGATGCTTGACAACTGATTCATATTTATGACGGTTGCGGTGTCCCGGGGTCATGTGATCACCTTTGGTGAGCTGACAAGCAAAGTCAATAGGGAAGCCAGATTCACTTAACAACCGCCTTACTAACTTAACGTCCGCAGTGATTCACTTAACAGCTGTGGCATGCAAGGTCATAAAAGGGGGCAAAATTCACTTTAATGTTTTACTTAGCAACAAATTTTTTGGGCTCAATTGTGGTCGTAAGTCGAGGACTACCTGTAAGTACATTTACATCTTTCAATTTCTCAAATTACTACACTTAGTCTCAAAAAACTTTTGTTATGTCTTCCTAAAGACAAAGACTCTGATCAGTAGTTTGCTCTTTATCATGCTCTTTATTCTGCCCAGTGATGTCCACAGAGATGGATGAAAAAGTCAAGATGATAGCCAAGATCTACAATTAAAACTTCACTCATTTTTTTATGCATGTCACATACTCTGAAAACACTTCTGGTTCTGCCATTTAGCACTGCAGCTTACATGTTCATATAATCTCTCAGTCTAATGATGATTGTTAGTATGCTTTTCTCTCTGTGACTTTGCATGGGAAACATGTTCTCCAGTCAAACAAATGCAAACTACAGCTTGTGCTTTTGAATAAATGGCACTGCATACAATAGTGGATAATAATATGCATGTAATGAGGCTTCTATCTGCTTCAGAAGAATTGCATATCTATTTTTTGCAGATCAGTGTCCTAAAAGTGTGGTACAAATATGTGGGTGGGCAGAAATAGCTACAAAAATAAAATGGAACAGGTTTATCACATCCAGAGTACCCAGGCTTGTCTCTGTTTATAATATTATGTAATATTAATAACTGCTGGCCAATTTAACTTTAATTTCTTTAAAAAGGCAATACTCTGAAATAATAGGTGTATTTACAAATTTATCTAGATGCGTAGAGAAAAATGTATGCAGTTATGAATCTTTGGTTTGTAGTTAGAGATTTTAAAAACAAAAATCATTCTTCTATCTCTGAAGTGTTGCTCAGATATATTTTGAGACTACATAGAGGACAAATATGTCAAGTTATAATTCCTACAATTATATGTTTATAGCTGTAGCTATAAATAATCCATTTTTCTACTTATGGGTTAGATCCAGTTCAGGTCAGGCCAACTGAAATCATTGAGAAAAGTTAATCATGATAATTTTAGTTCAACTGATAGTTGCTTTTAAACATGACTAACTCTGGGTCCAAGTCAGGTTTTAGCTAGAATAAAGCGTGCTATTCTACACGCTTCTGGCAAGATGGAAGGAAGTTCTGATCATTGTCTCTTCCAACATCCATTAAGATAGTTTAAGCTCTGGATGCCGTACATGTCTCCTCAGAAAACTATACATAACTTCAGACTAGTAATATAGGAGAAGGATTTAGTTCATTATTGATGCCCTGTGAGCTATTCTAGACATGCAACCTATGAATAACTAGAAATTTACAATATTTTAAGGACAGCACAACTGCCAATGAAAAATACCTAGTTACTCAAAGCCCATGAATGAACTTCACAAAATCAGGGGGGATTTGCTGTAAGAGAAATCAATAGCAAAATTTTATTGCCTCCTTGTTCAAGAGGTGCTGGTATTTATAAGTTACATATGCACAGCCCATATGTTAGAACCCAGGGCATTTTGTACAGTAATTTTGTACAAAGAGAGGGAAATTTGAGATGGCAACGCAAAAAGGAATGATGAGTTTTTCTTCACCATGTTGCTATTGTTCAGAGCCTTTTTCTAACCCCATTGCTACTGTTGTTGAATGTGTTTCCTTTTTATAAGCCTTATTGAAGAGAAAAAGGCCAGAAAGGCTAGAGTGAAAAACACCAAATGGGAAAGGATTGTGTATTCATTTTTGCCAAGTGCTTCAGTTTATTCCATCACCAGTCCTTGCTTTACAAAACTTCATCAATGGCTCTTTTTAAATGTCTAGTCCTCATCCTGATTCCCATATACTACAATGTTGCCAAAGAACAGCCTCTGAAACCCCTTAGGATCCACATCCCACCCGCCTTGGTTTTAATTCTTTCAAATTTAATTATAAACTTCATACTGCAGAACAAAGTGCTAGCCCATGGCATGCCCCATCCCCGAAGAATATTTCTGGACCAATAGAAAGACAGAAGCTAGCTGAGATAGTAGAGTCCCTCTTAAGATGTTAAATAGAATGGAAACAACTCGAGCTATTCCACATCTGATAGATGGGAGTTTTATAATCTGCTACACCCAAACTATTCTGAAAGAGTTCAGGTCATGCTTTACAAAATTCCAAATGTCCTTACTAATCCCAGAGGTTTGGGACCCTTGCCGCTAGTTGTTCTTTAGTTGTGAATTATCCACTCTTCTTTGGCTACATGTAGGCTTGAATATTCTCCGTCTGTGAGGCCCTATTGTATCTACTGCGTGAATAGAAAAGGACCAGCTTGTTATCTAACACTCTTGGCCAGTGACTAGAGCCCCAGCAGGATTCAACATTGACAATTGTTCTAGGCTCACACTGAATTTTTTCCCCATTGTTTTGAACACCACCAGATGGATAAATCTAGCTGCCATTTTAATTCTTACAAAGCCCCAGAAAGAGCACCTTGGCAACTTAAAATAGTAGCTAGAACCAGAAACTCAGAAGTACTTGTAGCACTGTGATTTTCCATGTATATTAGGAATTACTAATGGAGCCCATTATGCTCCAGATCCTTTATATGGAATTGGGGCTATATTGGGAAGTGTGGTTTCCTTCCATAGCTTCAGTATGAGTATTTCTGAAAAAATTATCCAAAACCCATTCTTTAAATTCGGGCATGGTATTATTATATTGTACACAGTAAAAATGGTTACCCTGGATGTCTTCACTTTCTGTTCCACATCTTTGTGCATAACGAGAACAAAGTAATATATACCATTTTCTCTTTTAGCTTCTCTTTACAGTGAACAAAATGAAGACTTAGATCTACAGGGAAAGTTTGTTTTAATTTAATTTGCAGCTAAATTTGTAGCTTGCTGATCATAGGTTTCTAGTCCTGCGTTAACAAAAAAGGATAAGGTGTTTTTAATCTGTTGTTGTCACAATTATCCATCTGGCCATTATATATGTAAACCACGCTAAAGCCCATTCAGGTGTTTAATCTGCCAAATAAAAGCAAAATCAATCCTGTTAGTCCAGTCAATAAAAGTGAAATGGTACAAATTTTCTCAAATTGGACCACATCAACGGAGCTTGTGCAAGGCAGGGCTACTGTATATATTTTATTATATTTTAATACCACATACTCAAACACATATACCAGCAAGACAGAATTTCTACACCTAAATCTTTGGGGGAAACAGCAAGGTTGTAACTAAACTAATTAATGTATTTAATAGAATTTTTTTTAATTTTTTTGGCAACTGTTTTATAAAATTGATTGGTTTATATTCTCAATCGATCAACAAGCTCCATGTAGTTAGTAACTTAATTATGTTAGATTCCAAATATATATCTAATTGTCTTTGTTCTTTCATGATTTTTGAGGTTCAATATAGTCATAATATCATTCATCAATTACTATCCATGATCTGACTGTGCAGACTGGTATAATCCTATTTTTGGTGATTCTTGCCAAAATGACTAATTACATAATTTACCAAATTCACTTTTTAATCATGTGCTTACTCATTTTCTGGAAGTATTTTACGCATTCATTTGCTCTATGGAAGGTGAATAATTGACATTTCTGTAATACTGAATGTTGTTTGCATAATGACTTCCTTATTCCCGTATCCTTTTATTTGCTTTTACACTTGTTTCTCACTTGTTTCGTGAAATAACTTCACAGTTATGTAGCATAAAAAGATGAAAACCTTACTGAAGCAAAGCAGGCCTTTTTTTGTCCTTTGACCGGGCCAAAATAAGAGCCGAGGTGGCGCAGCAGTTAGAGTGCAGTACTGCAGGCCACTTTATCTGACTGTGTTCAGCAGGTCAGTGGTTCAAATCTCACCGGCTCAAGATTGACTCAGCCTTCCATCCTTCCGAGGTAGGTAAAATGAGGACCCAGATTGTTGGGGGCAATGTAAATATATATATACATTGCTTACTGGTGTACACCGCTTAGAGAGTGCTTGCACTTAAAGCGGTATATAAGTCTCATAAATAAATAAATAAATAAATAAATAAATAAATAAAATACTATTCTAGTTCTCATATTTGCAGTTTGTTATTTCTTCTCTGGAATGCAGGTAGTCCTTATGACCATATAAATTGAGTTCTTCTTTACATTTAGGCATTCCAATCCTCAACCTATTCAGAATCCTCCAAGTAATATAAAGGAGGTATCCTTCCCTTCAGCCATATCCTGCTTTAATGCTATTTCTTGCTCAATGGTCACTTCCTCCATCTTTTCGTTCGATTTTGTTCTTGCAAAATTCTCAAGAATGTGTGTTCTTGCCATAAAGCTTTTCCTATATCTGAGTTGGCAGGTCTGTCAGGCAGAGGATGTCTGGGGTCATTCTCTTCCTTTGTTCTCTCGCCGTCTGCTTCTACCTCTTTCCTGATCTTAGGTGGGGCAATGCCTAACGTAAGTTGAGTATATATGAACAATAGGAAGCATGAGGCCAGCTGCATATTCTCTGCTGTGGATCACATGACAGGAAGGACAGAAGGGGGCTTGGAATGGTGCAGTTACCAACATTCCATGCAGCTCTCCAGCTCTCCATTCTCATAGGGAAGCACTGAGAATTGGAGAGGGGGATTCCCCCCTCCCCCAAGCCTAGTCTGATCCAGCTATTTTTAAATTCAAACTTTCTTTGGCAGGCTGTCCACCCACTTCAGTTCTATTTATGTACAAGATTTGTATAGCTGCATTTGTATAGCTGCAATATCACACTGGTGGCTCAGAAATGACAAATTCTGATCAAATAGATTGATCAAATTATGTTTGTTTTTTGGAGAACAAGCATGCTCATGGACCTACATATGGGCAAAACTTCAACTCATTTGTATATTTTTTTCCAACATTCCATTGACTTCTGGAATTCTTGCCAAGCCTTTACCAGCAGAGTTATCTGGGATATTCTAAACAGAGGCATAGAATCAAAATCACATGAAGTATTAGTACCACTTTATAAAGCCTTAGTAAGGCCACACCTAGAATACTGCATCCAGTTTTGGTCACCACATTAAAAAAAAGATGTTAAGACTTTGGGAAAAGTGCAAAGAAGAGCAACTACTGTAAGACAATTAAAAGCCTGGAAACTAACATACGTGAAGAATGGTTGCAGGATTTGGGTTTGGCTACTCTAGAGAAAAGAAGGACTAGGCAGTATTCCAGTATTTGAGAGGTTGTCACAAAAAGGAGGTCGACTTATTTTCCAAAGCACCAGAAGGCAAGACAAGAAACAATGGATGGAAACTAATCAAGGGGAGACGCAATCTGGAATAAGAAGAAAACTTCCTAACCAATGAAACAGCTTGACTTCAGAAGCTGTAGGTGCTTCATCAGGGGAGGTTTTTAAGAAGAGACTGGACAGTCAGCTTGTCTGAAATGGTATAGGTTCTCCTGACTGAGCAGTGGGTTGGACTAGAAGACTTTCAAGGTTCCTTCCAACTCTATTCTGATTGATGCTGCTAGGTGTTTCTTTTATATTGTGTCTCTGTGTGTTTGTGTGTAGAGGGAAACACTACTCAGCCTGTTTATGCTCCATTCTGCGCTACACAACCAGAATGAAGGGAGGCTTAGAATGGAGGAGTCAGCAACATTCTGAGCCACTTCCAAACTGAATCTCCCACACAGATCCACTGGCAGAAATTTTCAGAATTCTATTTTTTTTCTCCTTAGGCCCCAGCCTGATCTGTCCCATTTTTAAACTCATTTTTTGTGCCAGTTTTTCCTTCCACATCCAAGCTAGTCCTGTTTTTTCATTTTCAAACAATTGTGCTGTGAGACAAACAGTTGAATGGACAGTTATCATTTTTTTCCAATGCTCTATTGAGTTGGAAACGTTCTGCTTCTACATTATATAGATTGCGTGTTTCCACAGAAAGAGTAAAGACCGCATTGGCTTTAAAAGTTCCTCCAGTCCAATATTAATTACAGTCACCAATTCTAGTCCATTAAGATTAGAACTGTTCCTTGTACCATCTACTAAAATAAACTTTTCTCCTTATGTGACTGGCAGAAATATTTGTTTGGCAGCGGAATACAATGTTTCAAGATTGTAAGAGGGTTTTAAATGGAATTTTATTTTTTAAAATACTGCCTCAGCATCTGTTTATATATTTAGCATGTTACAGCATACATAATGTTCATGTATTGTTGAAGATTGAATGGGGAATGTAGACTCTGGATTTATCCAAGTGTCTTGTCACCAGAATAAGCAGACAACCATTTTTGGAGGTCAGAAATGGGCAACATTGCCCTTTATTAATCCCCCACTCACCATCAATGTGACACCAGGGCACATTTTTCTGTTCTACTTCTGAAATATCCATTTCTATGATATGTTGCCTTAAACACTCTTGTCTGTTTTGGATAATGATCTTTGGTTTATAGCAGGCTAACTCCAACAATTGATTGGCTACCTTATAGAGAAAAAAAACATACCTTTAATCAGTGCTTTTTTTCTTAAAAAAAAAAAGGTGCCGGAATTCACACACATCATACAACCCGCCTTGCCTGCCCTACAAGGTTCTATCCAAAAATGGTGCCGGAACTCCGTTCTGGGTGTTCTATGAGAAAAAAAGCCCTGCCTTTAATATAGTCAATGTAGCAATGAGTACTATAATAGCACAGTAGTGATCGTTCTCTCCTTGAAGTTGTAATTTAAACCCAGTAGGAACATTATGTAAAGTCTCGTTGGGAGCTGGAATAAAACACTTCTACCTCAGGTGACTGGGAAAACAATGAAGCAGTACAAGCAGTATTAAAGGAGGGATCTTTGTTTTGTTTTAAAGTAGGATGTAATTTTAAAAATTCTATCAGGTTTCAAGCCAACAACTTTCTCTTTAGAGGGGCAGGAATTATAGCCCTTGTGTTCCTGAAGCATGAGTAAAAGATATTAGACAAAAACAGGCACTAAGAAGTTATTTATTGATCTATTTACCTAATACTAGATTTGATGGGTTGCCATTTTTATAGATAAAATTATGCTTTTTGCCATTTAACAATCATGATTTTTTAAAAAATTACTAACATTGAATACACTCACATGCACATGCACACAGTTTGATAATTTCTCCCATCAACATTTTTTTTCTGTGCTCTACATAATGTTGCTCACCCTAAGAAGAAGAGCACTACAAGCAGGCAAACACATTTGTGTATGTTTGTGTGTGTTAACAAATATTAAGGGGTGGGGTTTCATTTTATTTATTTTTTTGTTCCCTCTCTTCTCAATCGGCCCATGGATGTATGCATATTCTCTAAATCTATGAGAACTAGGTCCTTAAGCAATTTTCTGAACTGATTTTGTTTATCTACGTTAGATTATAAATCTCTTCATTCCCAGTTTATAAAGCCAGTATTTCAATATGACATACATGGAAGTCATCCAATCAAGAAAAATGAAGCAATTAAACATTGCAGCACAATAAATAAAGTTAGCTGCCCAGCAGAGACTAATAATTAACATGAAGCAAGTGAAATCACATCTACTTATCCACGTGACAGAGAAATCTATGTCGAACATATGACAACATAGATGTACTAGCCTAGAAGAAAGCTCATAGCAATACATACATACATACATACATACATACATATATACATATCAAACATCCCTGTCAAAACTGATTTTTCAATTGAGACTAAATTCTCCCCACAATACAGCAAATTTGCAATTTTGAAAGAGTAACTTAGTGTTCTTTGTTTCAAGGCATAATATGTACAAACATTTTAATGAAATGAGGAACACTTGAGTGAGTTTTGTAATGAGGCAATATGCTAGAGGCTGTAGTAAACTCTTCTTGTGGAAATCCTACACATCAGCATTAGCTGAGTCTGGCTCCTCTGAGTAAAGGTTAGATTTCTCCTTATTCTGTATTTTCATTAAGGTTAATATTTAAGCCATGCTGCTGGTGCCTTCCAAAGAACTGGTTGGCCCTTGGACAGCTGTTAATGGCAAAGAGCGAAGCCAGCTCTGTGGGAGCATTTCTGTCAGCTGTTTGAACAAGGCACACACCCTGAGGTGAATGGCCTTGATGCGGCTGCTGTTGCACAGCTCTCGTGCTCCTTAGACCAACCTTCCCTGTGATTGGCTGGGCCTGCCATCCTCCCTGTATCCTCTAGTGACTGCTGCTGACAGGGTATCTCTCTGCAGCTGAGATTACTGCATATGACCTACTTTGAAAACGGTGTGAAACAAGGTTCACAAATTAGCTTGGAAGGGTGCCATGGAACGTGCATGCAAAGAAAAGTCATTCAGGAGGCGTCTGCCAGAATCAAATAAAAAAAGATGCAAATGTGCAGAGAAAGAGAGATACTTTTGTGGTCATCCAGAGGCAATTGTGCATTTTTTCCATGAAGCTTTGCTTTGCTGGCTTATGTTTCGATTCTTCATGATGACAGCATATGTATTGCGCAGGGTTACAGAATTAGGGAGCTGCTAGCCAGTGAAAGGAAAGACAGCTTCTGCTTTTTGTCACCCTTCCAATAAAAGCAAATTGGGGGGGGGGGAGGAACAAATATAGAATTTCAGGTTGAGTAACCTATCCATGGAAGGAGCTGTGATTAATCAGGAATCCATTGTGCCGTCACTAAAATCGATATTGTTACATACACAGCTCATCGGATGGCTAAATTATGTATCATGTTTTATATTGCTTAGACTTCCTTCTCCTTATCATAAGAAATCATTTCGGCCGTGAAACAAGCAATTTTCCCAAATGCTGCCAATTAAGATTGCATTTTCTTCTTTTCTTCGGTGAATTTATTGCTTAGCTGCAGAAGGTTTGCCTTCAATTGAAAAGCAAGTGGAGTTTCCCAGGAGCTGTAAATCAGCTTGAAAAAAGAGGGCTTTCCTCCCACATCCTCCTCTTTTGAGACTAACACATTTCATATGGAACTGAGCAGCGGTTTGTGTTTGCCATCTGATCAGATAATTAGCATCAGTTACAAGGTGATGCTGCATTTGTAAAGGACAATGTGGTTCTCCCTCACTAGCATGAAAGGATGTGTTTAGCAAACTGTTTCTCATGTTTTCTTCCTTGTCTTGAGGTCAAAAGGTCTGCAAGAAATTAGCAATGTAAACGTATTTGAACCTGCACCCTTATGATAAGAAAATAATTCATTTCATTTTGGTACTTTTCTTTTAGAAAAAAAAAGAAATAAATGTTTCAGTATGTGTTATATCATCCATCCAATATTACAGCACTTTGCTTTTATATAACTTTTGAAGTGCTGAAAGTCCTTTGCATGTATTATTTCAACAAGCCTTGAATTAATCCTATGTATATCTGAGGATTAAATTTACACTGCAGATGAAAGTGGTTGATACATATCCTACACATATCATTACATTTATATTTCAAATACAGGCAGTCCCTTGGTTAAGAAGGTCTGGCTTAAGGACAACTCCTGGAATGCACACATTACTTTGTAAGGTTATGCAGCTTCCAGGGTTCGTCAGCTTGAAGAAGGAGAATGCACTCTGCCATTTTAAGTCAGATTATGTGCTCTTAACATTATTGAATGTGTAATTTTGTATTTGGCTTAATTTTTTTCTGTTATTTACCCTTGTAACCATGACTCCAGAGAGCAAATCCAGTGCAAGTCCTGGTTATGCATCAAAAAAGGGGAAATCATTACGTCTGGAAATAAAGTAAAGTAGAATAAAGCAATATCATCAATCATTGAAAAAGTGTTAGCTACAGTTGGTCAGTTTAAAGATAAAGTGAGAATAATGGAGCATGTGAAAGGCCCTACCCTGATGAAAACTACAATTTCTTTTAAGCAACGCAGTGATTTAATCACTGAAATGGAAGGGCTATTGATAATTTGGTTAGAGTACAGTCAAAATCAGTGAAATATGCCTTTTAGCCTTACTATATTGTAAGAAAAAGCTCAAAGCCTTTTCAGTGGTTTAAAAGCTGCACACGGCAGCAAGCAAAGGTGATTATGATAAAGAATGAAGGAGTTGGTTTAATCGCTTCAAAGTGAGGACAAATTTATATAATATTAACATGCAAGCTGAAACAGAGAATGTCAAGGTAAGTGCTGTATATGATTTTCCTGAAATGTTGAAAAAAATCATTGAGAGAGATTATTAGCCAGATCAAATATTTAATGTATATGAGACTGGCTTGTTTTGGGGGGGAAATGTCTGAAATTTTGAAAAAAAAAGTGCACAAGGTACTAAAGATGCTAAAGTTATTACTAGGAGGTAACCTATCTGGGAATTTCAAACTCAAGCCTTTGCTTGTGTATTCATCTATAAATCCAAGAGCACTTTGTCCTATCATTATGGCATCTCTTTGTGTTATTTGGAAGGCAAATGAAAAAGTTTGGGTTATAACTGCCATCTTTAAAGATTAGTTTTTGAACCATTTTGTCCCTACTATTGAATGTTATTGCTTAGCCAACAAAATTCCTTTCATGGCTTACCTTGACAACACACCCAGACACCCAAGCACTTTAGATGACCTTCAGCCCAATGAAAAGGTCACATTTTACCCCATAATACTGCACTTCAACCAATGGATCAGGAAATCATAGCTTCCAGTTTAAGGCCTATCATTTACAGTAGACCTTATCGTAAGCAGTTATGACTACGCAAGATGGTGTAATGAGCTTAAAGGAGTTCTAGAGGAACTATATCATCTATGATGCCTTCAAAAATGTTGCTGATTCTTGGATTGAAGTAAAGCAGTCAGATAGGAAAGGAAGGTAGAACAAATTGTGCCTCCAATTTGTGCATGCTTTTCAGGATTTCACAGTTGATGACATTGTCAAAGTCAGGCAAACTATGGTTGATATTGGTAAACCACTGCAGTTAGACATCGGTAAAAATGATATCATACAGTTATTGACCAATAAAGGCTTAATGGAACTAGTGCACCACGTGATAGCATTTGAGGGAAAAGACTGGGATCTAAAACTTCAGAACTGAAAAAGCTTTTGATAAAAGAATTAGTTGAAGCCCTTTGTCTCTTTGAAGCAGGGATAGCAAAGTTAGAGGAGCAAGATCCTAATACAGAGAGAGGTTCACCCAAGTTATCATACAGTTACCGAGGGCCTCAGCGACAGGACCATTAATGATGAGCAAAAGAAAAGCTCTGAACAAATCTTCCTTGATGTCTACTTCAGGAAATTGACTGCAGTAGTAAACCCTCCTGTTCCAACACCAGGCCCATCATCTTCAACAATAATAATCTCTCCATCGTCTTCTCCTGCATCATCTAGTTATTAATGTTATCATAATGTTAACTTCATGAATACCCTTTCTAGTAGACAAGACACTGATGGAACAACAGTAAACTTTAACCTTGAATCATGATCTTTTTTCTTCTACCTAAACCAGTGGTTCTCAACCTGTGGGTCAGGACCCCATTTGGGGTCGAACAACCATTTCACGGGGGTCGCCAAACAAGGCTGTCCGCCATTTTTCCCCTTTTCTTTGGCCACGCCCCTGGCACCCGGTGATGTATAAGTGGTTGGGGGTCACCACAACATGGGGAACTGTATTATGGGGTCACGGCATTAGAAAGGTTGAGAACCACTGACCTAAACTGTTTTAAGAACAATTTCTTTTAATTTTTTTAAGAGGTAGTCTCAAGATGATTGATATTATGACAGATTTATCTTTGGACTACTTATGACCTGGATTCAAAGGTCTGATGGTTGGGCCCCTCTGTGGTCACATGACTGAACCTTGGGCACTCAACAACACAAATGCTTGTGTTATGGTTCCGGCTAATGAAATACTTCAAAGAACTTCCAGGCATTGATTTCCCTAAAAGTCTTTTATTGCTTCAAAATGTTGGCACAGGCATAATGAAATCTATGCTAAGATCTAAGTTCTCTTCCTCTGAGCAGTTAAATTATCAGCATGTTCCCTCCCTAAATAAGCTGTCATACATCACATTATCCAATTAGTGTGAAGGTCAAAGGTTTCCTTCCTCTTTCTTTCCCGGGCTTTACCCCCACCCTCTAAGCTCTGTATTAACCCCCAAAATACCAGACAGTTCTGCATATTGTCAAAGCAAGAATATGCAGTATTTGCAGCGTTGACGTCCGGCCCCCCTTACAAGAAAGACAGATCTTGTAAAGTAAACAAAAGCATATGTTAAGGGTTATCTTTTGGTTTGTTGGGTGTTTCACATGAAACCTTTTGACCAATCTGTCAGCTTTCACTTCACTTGATTTCACCCAGTTCTGCATATTGTCAAAACAAGAATATACAGTATTTGCAGCGTTGCAAGCTTGTATGCCCTTTACAGCATCCTGTGGTCTCTTGATTGCAGTTCACTTACTTCTGGTATTCAGCAAAACTGTCACAATGAACAATAAGTTTGCTTAATCATCACGGTATTTGTTCCCCAAATTTCAAAGCCATATATGTGTATTAATTCCAAGTTAATCTTGTAAGTTTCTCTATTTTCGCCCAATCAATTCACCAATTTCTTTTTCTGAGGAAATGGAGTGGAAATTCCCCTTCCCTCTCTCATTGGGGAGGGTGCTTTGGGTAATTTTTCCCAGGAAAAAGTCTTATAAAAAGGATAGAGTCTCATCCAGTTTCATCCATGTTGCTGAATAGTTGCTCATTGATGCTTATTTTTTTTTGGTTGTCAGCAGTTTCTGACTGGCTACACGAATGTAGCCAGTCTTTCCCCTGCTGGTTTTGAGGGCTTCCTCAGATCAAACTGAAGGGCCGCTGCCCTCCTGCAATCAACGAGGATCTCCTCCTTGCTTGTTGCCTCTACAGGGTGATTTTCAACCCTTTCCAGGGTCCCTAGCGAGGCGAAATCAAATGCGAAAGACGGAACCCCGTCTTCCTGCGCCCGTTTCGCCATGGCATCCATCGTGGCATTTATTTAAGACATGGCATTCATGTTGTGTAAAAAAAGTCATAACATTTAGTTATAATTTAATTTTAATTTTCAGGGCAGGCTTCATTATGATTGTATATCAAGGACTACCTTGTATAGTATTATATATCTACACACATGCATACTCATAATTTCCCTCTTCAGTACAGTACTGTATGTAATTATTTTTATTATTATTTTATAACATGATTTTGTGTATTTGGAAGTTTCTTGTTTTCTATGCATTTAAAGGTAAAATATATCCTATATTCTAAGACAAATATTTGACCGATGTTAAATAACTACTCTTAAAATCATCAGCCTTACCACCAGTATTCTGCGATGAAAAATTGATATCTGATACCGGTCAAGGTTTTACAGTATCAACAGTGTAAACAATGTACTATTGACTTTGCTGTGACAGAAACTGGATAGCAGCAGCTTTTAAAGGGAGATCTGGGAAAGAGAAGGTAGAAGTGGACCATAGCTATGTCTATGCACCAGCTATTTGGGAAGAAAGCTGAATTACGACCATCTCCATTCCGGAGTTGGTCATAATTCAGCTTTCTTCCCAAATAGACTCCAAAGTTATCGTGATCCATTTTTCCATATTTTTTGCAAGCTTTAAAAATGAAAGTACAGGTGCCACATAAGAAGGATCAGTTTTCAAGTGTATGCTTCAAGTTACCAATGGGCAGAGGTAGCCACGCTTTGCTCAAGATATTTCCTCGTTCTTCCCTTCATGAAGTCTTTGAATGAATTGAACTGAAATTTCTTTTTCAATTAATCTGTCCCATGTTGAGCTTTTTAATGCAGACTGAAGAGCAATGAAAGAGTTCTACAGAGTTGTTTGCTGAGATGGGCAGCTATAAAAATAGAGATAGATGATAGAGGTAGATAGACAGACAGACAGACAGACAGACAGACAGACAGACAGACTGACTGACTGACTGACTGACTGACAGGAAATACAGGGAGATAGAAGAAAAAGGGAGGAGTTGGAATATTATAACTCAGAGTTCCCCAACCTTTTCGGCTTTGTGGACCGGGAGGGAAGAGGGGATGGTTCTGTGCAATCAGCCAGCAAGTGTGTTTGTGTGCTTGTTCTACAGCCCGATTCTGAACAGCTCACGGCCCAATAGTGGGCCACAGCTTGGGAGATGGGGACCCCTGTTATAGGTTATGACAAAAACATATTTTTTAAAAAAGGAAAGTTGTGTTACTGGCACATACATTCACTTCACTACTTGACCAAGAAATTCATTGGCTGCCTTTAGATCATTGATTTTGTCTCGCCAACTCACCTCACATGGTTATTATGGTGATGATAAAATTGATCTCCTTGTAAGCTGGATTGAGCAGTCAGAAAAAAAGTAGGTCTACAAATGCAATGAATAAATAATCATAAATAAATAACAGTACAACCTAAGATTCGAGTTATTAAGGATGTGAAATATCTGGCAGAATTACAACATAGGTGTTTGTTTGTTTGTTTCTCTAGGTATTTCATGGCTGTCTTTGCTGGGCTTTTTTTTTAGCAAAGAACTGCAACTATATTATGTTGGCTTGGATTTTGCCATAGCAGTCACACAGCACAGTGGGGATACAGAATCTTTCCATATGACCTACCACTGATAATCATAGATGTTAGAAATACATTCTCCATTGCTATCTCTAATTTATACTGAGGATCTTAAGATTCTAACAACAGTAGACAGCTGGGCGGCTGTTTTAGCCTATAGGCTGCATAATACCCGTTCTAATCTTTCCCAGGAAACATGTGACATATTTTGCTACAGCTGTAATACCATTCCCTGCCTCTAAGTGAGAAGCTGCCTTCAGAGTGAAAGGTTGGGTTTCAGTTTAAGGCAGTGGTTCTCAACCTGTGGGTCGGGACCCCATTTGGGGTCGAACGACCATTTCACGGGGGTCGCCAAACAAGGCTGTCGCCAATTTTTCCCCCTTTTCTTTGGCCACACCCCTGGCACCCGGTGATATATAAGTGGTTGGGGGTCACCACAACATGGGGAACTGTATTATGGGGTTGCGGCATTAGAAAGGTTGAGAACCACTGGTTTAAGGCATGATTCTTGTTAGGAAACCAATTTTGTTGTCAATGGGTTGTATCTAGCTTTTGCTATACAGGAACATCTGCTTTGGCATGATAATGCACAAATGTATTATACTCAAGCTGAATAGAAGCACTGATATATTTCTAGGCTAGTATAACAAAGAGCCTTAAAAAGCACGACTTATAAAGCTTTTATAGCGTTCTCCTGTGAAGAGGTTGGAAATCATCGTCATCTATTATTCTTATGTCAGAAAGTCAGTTTTATAAGCAAATAAAAAGCTCTAGGAATGAAGTCGAGTGAACAAATTGACACCTCCTGTCAGCGCAAGGATATCCCCACTGACTGTCACTGGCTTCAAAAGGGAAATTAAAGCTCCTCCCCCTTTTAACATGTCATGTACATGCTACACACATGTAAAAGGGGTGGGGCTTTGATAGCTAGTCACCAGCCATTTTGAAGTCACTAGCCACTGAGGAGCTCCTTGGCTCAGAGGCATCTGTAATAGTGGTAGCCCTTTCTTATGTGTGTCACAGTGGCCATCCAATGCCTCTGCCTCTCCTTTCATTTATATGTCACTAGTCCTACTAGTTTTGAAAGGAACTGGCTATTTGTGCATCTAAACCGAGTCTATGATCGTAATAAAGATTTTATTTTATTAAAGCGCAGGTGGTCAAAGCTGTGGGTGCCTTTGACCAGATGATCTCAGAGGACACTTTGGCACATAGGAATGCATACTATTGAAATGAAATATTTAGATTACCTCTGTGGTATTGGAAAGCAAATAATTACATTGGCCAGGTCAACATGGTTTATAGTGTCACCTTTGAGAATCCCTGGGAGGTATAACCTTTGCCTTGGGACAGCAATATCCAGACAATGTGAAAGTTCACGAAAGCCAGAAAACTAAATAAAAAAAAAATTATGTCTTGTTTTGAGAGTATACACTCCAGGAAATAGGTTAATTCATATTATGCTATGCTTTGCTGTGCTTTGCTTTGCTTTGCTATGCTATCCTATGCTATCCTATGCTATGCTATGCTATGCTATGCTATGCTATGCCATGCCATGCCATGCCATGCCATGCCATGCCATGCCATGCCATGCCATGCCATGCTATGCTATTCCAATCATCCTAGCACAATGCCTGGGAGAAGGGTCAGGGGCTTTCCAGATCTCAATTGGATCTCAGCCACCTGGACTTCGTGGGGAATCTCATTTTACAGCCAGACTGCAACAGAGAAAGCACACTTGCGGAGTCTTGAGAGAAGACACTGCTTGAATGTAGAGTGCATAGGGAATAGCCTCAAAGGAACAGCAACAACCAAGGCAATAATCAGACAGTATCAGCCTGAACCTGTTCCAAGAAACAAATTTCAGCAAACATCTCGGACAAGCTTTCCTTAGTTCACATGAAGATGTTAAATGAGGGAGGGGAAAAGCACATTCAGATTTGCAAGGTTTTATAGCTGTAATAATAAAAATAGTCCTAACCTATCTGGCATTTTGCTTTCTTACTCTGGTCTACCTTGCAGAGCTGACATTGACTGAAAGAACCTGAAGTGTGCAAACCCTGTTGGATCAAATGGGCCAGGTTGACATTATGGGAGATAGTCCCTCTGTCTAGTAGGATCTAAGAAAAGGCACAATTGGTGTACCAGATGAAGCTGTGCAAAGACCTTCCTGCCCACAGCCACCTCCTGCTTATTGAAGAAGGTGTCCAGGAAGATTCCCAGATTGCACCATTCTTGAGTGGAGAAGCGCCATCCCATCCAAGGGTAAAAATGGACTATCCCCAGATCTAGGAGCCCCTAACATCCACAGCCACCAGTTTTGATAGGATTGAGTTGGAGACGGTTGCTTCCCATCCAAACCTGCACAGCCTGTAGATACAGGAACAGAAAATTGACAGAATTTATAGAAAAACCGGGAGAATCCCCAACACTGACTCCTCCCTGTTCTCTTCGCCTTTTGATGTATTCTGAAAAGACTATCCCCGTCTGCTTTCCCCAGGAACCTCAAGTTCCATAATAAAAAAGGAATCCAGATGCATGTACTGGAATGAGACCAGCCTATGTCTTAAGATGAAAGATTTTGGGGGATTTAGGAGGCAGCCATAATTCCCTGCCTATGCGTTAGTTTGATCAAACTGCATCTCAGGTGCCTTCTCTCCAGTGTATTTACTTTCCTCAATTTTAACAGAAAAGTGGGGATGGGAGTATAAAGATGGGGACAGTGCATGGAAAATACCCTGTAATAATGGTGAAGTTCTCCCCCCCCCTTTTTTAAAAGGAAATTGTGTTTCATGAAAATTGAAAGAACTTCAGGAAAAAAAGCTGGAAAGGATTCAGTTTCACCACCAATGCATCAGGCACGGAACAGAGCAAAACAGTGCGAGAAGCAGCTGTCGCAGCTATGGAGACAGGCTGGGCAACACATAAAGATTTCAGCCAAATAAAACAACTGCCTGATATAATCCTGTTACTAATTAGACTGGCTGACTATATAGGTCAATACTATGTTCCAGTATCCAGCACTGGCAGAACATTGTACAAACAAAACTAGAGGGAGGGGAAAGTCTAACGGGCAGGGTGAAAAGGGCAGTGTTTTCTCAGGAGGTTTACAGAAAGCCCAATTCTATCTCTGCAGTGGGAAAAATATAATCGTCTTTAATGCTCATGACAGCCTGACAAGGTAGTCCAGACAAGAAGCACACCCAGAAGAACTAGCTCTAATCTTTTTGTTAACATAACATGAATAAAATTTTGAAAGTCTGAAAGTACTTCTGAAGTGTTTGCTCAACCCCACCCTTCCTTCTGTGGACTCAGCTGCCAATTGGATGACTACCATCAGGTTTTTGGTTCTTCCTCCTGTCTCCCAAGGTCATTCTCATATACAGGTAGTCCTTGACTTACAACAGTTCATTTACCGACTGTTCAAAGTTACAACATCACTGAAAAAAGTGACCTACGACCATTTTGCACACTTACGACCGTTGCAGCATTCCGATGGTCACGTGATTAAAATTCAGATTGGTTCATATTTGTGACAGTCACGGTGTCCCCGGGTCATATGATCACATTTTGTGACCTTCTGACTAGCAAAGTCACATGATCAAAATTCAGACAGTTGGCAACTGACTCACATTGACGACGATTGCAGTGTCCTGTGATCCTGTGATCATCTTTTGCAACTTTCTAACAAGCCAAGTCAGTGGGCAAACCAGATTCACTTAACAACCATGTGACTAGCTTAACAACTACAATGATTCACTTAAGTAATTGTGTAAAGAAAACTCATAAAATGGGGTCAAACTCACTTAACAAATCTCTTGCTTAGCAACATAAAATTTGGGCTCAGTTGTGGTTGTAAGTCAAGGAGTAGCTGTACAGCTCAGCTCAGCACATTGTTGGTAACTATAATGGTCCAGAGTTAGAGACTTTTAGACTAATCAAAGCATTTAGAGACTGTAAGACTAATCTGTTCAAAACATTGTATCTAAACCATTTTTCTAAAGTACACATGTCATGTAATACAAGAAACTTCTTTAATTTGTGTGACAGAAGAGTGACAGAAACTAAAGCTTAACCTCAGAAAAATCAGCAAACAAAATTAAGAATTCTAAGTGGGATAAAAAGAAAGCAAAATAGCAGATGAAACCCTGTGTGAAAATGATATAAACTGAAAAAATAGACTTATTTCAAATTAAAATGGATTTAAAGTTAAGTACAAAAGGAATATTGTATATGAGACTAAAAAATGAAAGAATACTTTGAATAATCTATACTCCATGCATATGGAGCATAAGCTATTTGGAAAGATTGAAGTAATTTTGAGGGATATGGTGGAGAGAATAGCCTTTATGTTTAATAACATGATTATTCATAAAATGAAAACTGGGTAGATTGGATTTAAAAAAAAAAAACATCTCAACATGCTATTTTTTAAAAAACTTGCCTAAAATGCATCCCACCTGGCAGTTTGTCCCTAAATTTAAAAGTAAAATCTCTTTTGGGCCCAGCTCCTCTGATAACTTGATGGACATTTTTATGCAGTATAGTTTTCTTGAGTAACGTCTAACCAGGTTAGATGTTACTTGAGTTTTCAAGATCAGCAAATGCTGATTTTAGCTTAGTGAGAAGCAGAAGATGCATTATCCGTCGTGCTAAGAGGGTCAGTCTTAAAATGTGCCTAGAGAGTAATATTCTCTGCATACATTTCAAGCTAGAATTATAGAAACAGAAAAACCAGTGGCAATCTGGAAAACATTTCCTAAGAGCCTGTTGTGGACAGTAGATTTTCAAGGATACAAGGAGGAGAGGGTATGTATCCATGAGGGGAAAATGTGTCTTTGTGAATGAGCGGGAGAAGGATTATAGATTTGTTTTGATTTGTATGACTGTTGTCTGGGCAGCAACCAACAAATTAAAAAAAAAAACCTGGTAAAGACAAGAACAAAAGCTCCATATCATCCTGTCTTGAAACTAGTACCTCTGTGAGAGAAAATAATGTCACTGCCTGGGACATGTGTGTATATGTCTTTATACAAAAGAGGAATGATGTATATGCGTACAGGTAGTCCTCAACTTACAACCATAACTGAGCCCAACATTTTTGTTGTTAAGTGAGTTTTGCCCCATTTTACAACCTTTCTTGCCACGGTTGTTAAGTGAATCACTGCTGTTGTTAAGTTTTGCAACACGGCTATTAAGCGAATCCGGCTTCCCAATTGATTTTGCTTGTCAGAAGGTTGCAAAAGCTGATCACGCAAGACACTGCAACCGTCATAATAGGAGTCGGTTGCCAAGCGTCCAAATTTTGATCACATGACCACGGCGATGGTGTTGTAAGTGTGAAAAATGGTCATACACCCCTTGTTTTAGTGCCATTGCAACTTGAAATGGTAACTAAATGAACTGTTGCCAATTGAGGACTATCTGTATAAAGGGAAAAAGTCTTGGAATTTCTCAGACATGGACAAAACATGTTCTTCAATGTCATCCTGTGATTGGGTGCATTGCTTCCACATTGGAGAGACTACCGCCATACTTCTACTGTCTACCTCTGGGTTATGATTTCATTCAATCCAACGAAGGGGAAAGAATTGCTGAAAATAACAACAGTTCAGCAGGACTTATTAGGATGCTTCCTTCAATGGGCAAAGTTGCAAGTTGGATCTTAGTGCCAGAGTGAACAGAAGAGTTTTGCAGCTTCTTTGTTCATGGGTTAATCATTTTGAAAATGGATTTTCCCCTGCACTCATGGCATCCAAACTACCAGATACACGTGCAGAAAGGCATGTGGAAACACGCATGGGTTTGTTCTCTTCCTTTCTCTGTGATATTAAAATGTATCTGCTTTCCTTTTCTGCAGGTATGTTAATTCAAGGAGTATTGACAAAGGAGTATTGACGCTATGGAGACGGTGCACCCAATGATTGCTGACTTGGATAAAACAGAAAAAGCCTTCCCAAGGATCAGCTACTGCTAGCTTGGCTTCAACAGTGATTGGCTGAAGACACCTCGTGAGTTCCACGCTGGTAAATATACACATCTGCACTAGACGTGAAAGAGTTTGAGATTAGCAGGTCAATCTGGAGAAACCATGAGATTGTTTCCATGGGAGTTGTGAATAACTAGCAAAGGGGGAAAATTGACTATTATGTCCTTGTAAAAGGGAAAGTGCTGCACAGAATAAGGAAGATGAGCTTGATGGAGATATGTAGAAGTTGTTGCCTAGGTCAAAGGGGCTAAAGTCCAGATCAGCCAGATAACATCTAGAAACAGCTCACGCAGACACCTCTCTAATTCAAATCCTGGTCCGTGGACTGTTACCAGGCCATGGCATGGTAATAAGCAAAGCCCCATCCATGGGATGCAGGCAGCACACAAAACCACGCACTCTCCAGTCTGCGGAAAAATCTCTCTTCATGGAACTGGTCCCTGGTGCCCCAAAGGTTGGGTACCTTTGCTCTAATTCACTGAGCTATTAGAGGGGGGAGGAGGTGGAGGAGGAGGAGGAGAAGGAACTACATAGTCAGTCTTGCAGGATTCTGTTATTATAATCAATCTCAATAAGAATAATTTTAGCCTTTTGATGGAGTTGGTTTCCTGTTGTGGGCTGTTGATAGAGCTAAAAGATATACTGGTAGTCCTCAACTTACAACAGTTCACTTAGTGACCATTCAAAGTTACCATTGACCATTTTTCATACTTATGACTGTCGCAGCATCCCCAGGGTCATGTGATTTACATTTGGATGCTTGACAACTGACTAACATTTATGACGGTTGCAGGTGTCCCAGGGTCATGTGATCACTTTCTGTGACCTTCCGACAAGCAAAGTCAATGGGGAAGCCAGATTTACTTAACAACCAGGTTATTAATTTAACAGCTGCACTGATTCTCTTAACAACTGTGGCAAGAAAAGTCGTAAAATGGGACAAAACTCACTTAACAAATTTTGCACTGAGCAACATACATTTTGGGCTCAATTGTGGTCGTAAGTTGAGGACTACCTGTATCTGTGTCTACTATTGAAAGAAAAGAGACTGTGCATGAGCTTACGAGTGAAAAGGAAAGAGACATGTACTGTGTATGCAGCCCTGCTCTTCGCCCAACTGCCTACCATAAGAAATCACAGCAATGCCAGCCCCAAAAGATTTGCAGCCAGCAATCTGGCCACTCATCTAAAAAAAGACGCTCAGTTGCAAGGAATTGTCTACTATTGGTATAGATATATAAGGAAGAAGATTGGTTAAGCATGGTATTTTGGAAAAACTGTAGATTAAATCAAATCCTAAAAATCCAATTTTAAATAACAGCAATTAAGATATAATTATTGTTTGTAATTATTGCAGCAAAATATACATATGCATACATTTCTGCATTTGGATCTGGTATGTTAATATGAATTGTGGCATGTTTAATCCAGGTAGTAAAAGAAAATATTGCATAGACATAAGGAAGGATTAATGTGTTGAGTAAAGGAATAGAACAATTACAAATAGCATAATTATGTGTTGCATATATCATAATGACAAGCTGAAAGCTTGAATGTTTAAAAGTTCTAAGTCAGTGGTTCTCAACCTTTTTAATGCCGCAACCCGCAACCGGTCGTAAGTCGAGGACTAAACCGGTCGTAAGTCGAGGACTTTCCCTGCCCAGGAGCACCACGCATGTGTGGTGCTGCCCCCTCCGCCGGCCGAGGCGTAGCTGGCAAGTGGCAGAGATGGAGCAGGCCGACCACCAGCTGGGCCACCAGCTGGCCCAGCCCAAGGGAGGTAAGGCACCTGCCAGAAAAGGGGAAAAAATGGCAGACAGCCGTGCTTGGTGACCCCTGTGAAATGGTCGATCGACCCCAAATGGGGTCGCGACCCATAGGTTGAGAAGCGCTGTTATAAGCTACTGTATACTCTTAGTGATTGTTCTGACCCAGACAGAACAAACTGCTTTCAGTCCAATCCAGGACAGACAGATAACTCAATAGAAATTATTGCAAAACAGATAAATACGTTTATTCAGAGGAAATACTTGCGATTGTGTTGGTTGTTTCTTCTGCATATTACTCAACTGTTCCTTTCCATAGGTAAATTGATAATGATTTTCCCCTCCTCTTCTGCATAAGCATCACATGTTGGCATAGGACCTCCAAGCCGTGTGGCTAGGAGACATGAGGCTGGATGAACAAAGGCATTCCAAATTGGGCACATAGCCAGTATGTCCTGAGAGGAACTCAGAAACTCCTCCCACTGACCCATTAACATGAGATGACTGACTAGCTAAACTGCATTTCCCATAATCCATCTCTGAAGGAAACAACACTTAATTCAATAAATGCCAGATATTCTAACATACTGATACATGCTCTCTAGTTAGGGTTATATACAGCTATACGATCCAGAACAGTGACCTATGCAATTATAATTCAAGGTATTAAAAAGAAATGTACCTTGCTTGGTCCAATTGCCTACCATTGCTATTTTAATAATATAAATATATATTTACATAAGTATGCATATTTATTTAAAATATTTATACCATGGTCTTCAAGACACCAAACTGGCAGGAATAGACAGCACTCCAGAAGATAGGCTTAAGATACAGACGGATCTTGACAGACTTGAACATTGGGCGCTATCTAACAAAATGAAATTTAATGGTAAAAAAAGTAAGGTTCAACATTTAGGCAAGAAAAACCAAATAGACAGGTACAGTATAAGTGGTACCTCACTCAATAGTACTAAGTGTGAGAGGGATCTTGGAGTCGTAGTGGACAATCACTTAAATATGAGCCAGCAGTGCGCTGTAGCTGCCAAAAAAGCCAACACAGTGCTAGGCTGCATTAACAGAGGAATAGAACCAAGATCACGTGAAGTGTTAATACCACTTTATAACGCCTTGGTAAGGCCACACTTGGTATACTCCATCCAGTTTTGGTCACCACAATGTAAAAAATATGTTGAGACTCTAGAAAGAGTGCAGAGAAGAGCAACAAAGATGATTAGGGGACTGGAGGCTAAAACATATAAAGAACGGTTGCTGGAACTGGGTATGTCTAGTTTAATGAAGAGAAGGACTAGGGGTGACATAGCAGTATTCCAATATCTCAGGGTTTGCCATAAAGAAGAATGAACCAAGCTATTCTCCAAAGCACCTGAGGGCAGTACAAGAAGCAATGGATGGAAACTAATCAAGGAGAGAAGCAACCTAGAACTGAGAAGAAATGTCCTGACAGAACAATTAACCAGTGGAACAACTTGCCTCCAGAAGTTGTGAATGCTCCAACACTGAAAGTTTTTAGACTAGAAGATCTCCAAGGTTCTATTCTATTCTATTCTATTCTATTCTATTCTATTCTATTCTATTCTATTCTATTCTATTCTATTCTATTCTATTGTCATGAAGCATATAAAGTTCATAATTCATTTTCAGTCTGAAGTAGAAAAACAATGATTAGGTATTCTCGGGTCATACAAATTTCAAAATACCCAGAGTGTGTGTGCAAAACCAAACATTGCTCATGTGTTTTAAAACAGCTGATTTGGCAAATGTATTGAAATTATCCAATTATCTTCACTTCTTTTCTTTTTAATAAAGTACAACATGATGTGCATTGTGCAAGAACAGGTTAATCTCCTATTATTAATGGACTATTTATTAGGGCTGTGTTGTTAGAGATGCAAGGAGATAGCTCAGTTAGTAATTGCGGACTATGTTACTTCCTCATTTGCAATGTATGTTAATGTTTGTACTTGCTGTACAGTATGTGTTCTTATTTTTATTTTTATATGGCTTGCCATCCAGAATCACTTGTTGAGATAGGAGTCTATTAAAATCAATTAAATACATAAAACATTTGAATTTATTTTTGTAAGTGTCCTATAACTGTTCCATTTGGGAAGAAAGCTCTGACATGCGAGCTCTTAATTTTGAGGCAAGAATCAAAATGTTTGCATTCTTTTCAATTATAGTCCTATTGCTTGGCAGCTGACATCTGAACAAAGAAAGTAGATTCTCTGTATCTTACTTATAGTTAAAGGGCTCAGTCTTTAGTATTGGAAAGATAAACACATGGCCAGCCCATTAGAGCTAGTAAGTTCTTAAGGCAGCTGAAATCGAAAAAAAGAGGGGTGGAGTTGCTGTGATGAACAGCACAACAAAATGGCTCTGGGCTATGCAAGCTCCAAAACATTTCTTCCATACTTTTATTTCATATCTCAAATCCCATCCCCAATGGTAGTTTATTATTCTGATGTTTTAATCTCTGCTTTTAAAAGCTCCCCAGGTCCCTGTGAAAGTTTCTAGAAGATATTAATACGCGAACTTACAGCAGCGTGAACAAATAAGAAAAGTTTCCTCAAGAGAAACTACATTACTTGTTTTGGTCCCTAGGTGGCAGCAAGCCAAGGCAGTTCTACAGTATATTGTAGAGTTAAGACTAGTTTCAATCTTGCATCCACTTTAGTTCTTGGCTTGATAATAGGATACCATTGTTGGAGTTTCTTATGATCGCTTGTTTATCTTGTCTTATGTGGCCTCTTGCAGTTTTCTAACAAGAGCTTAGATTTATTTTGTCTGCAAACTGTTTAGTGGGTTCTAAAAAAGATTGATTATATTATGGTAATGACTTCCCCTGTTCAAAATGTATTTCTTTTCTAACATTGTCTGGATGACTGAGAATTTATGATTAGCTTTTATCTCTACTTATTTGTTAATTTGAAACAAGGACAATTTGATAAATTGTGTTACCATTTTTTATTTCTATTTTTTAATCTTGGGAAAAACATAGTGTATTTGGGAGTGTAGACATAATTTAGAAAAGAGTCAAATTATTTACTAAAAACGGCAATATTAGTGTCATCAGTTTTTATTGTTTCATGTTGAATAAAGCTCCTGCTGGGAAAAACAGAGCAGCATAAATAAAGAAATAAAAATGATAGTTCTTGTGATAAATATATCTCGGTTAAATTCTGCATCATTTTGTATCACAGCAATTAGAAGTTTCAATAATCTATATATTTTTCCTCCAAAGTTTCTATTCAACTTTTTTTCCCTCGAGATTGCAAGAAACTGTAAAACAGCTAGAACCTCTCCATAATAAAGAATATAATGCTGAGACATATGATGTCAGGTGGAAATTAACAAAATTTGAGTTTTAGAAAAAAAAAGAGGTGTCATAATACTGTATCACATCGTTAGCATCTGCCAAGGGATTGCATCTATAACACCTAAAAATCTCAAACGAACAGATTGGTTTATTTCACAAATGCCAAAAAACTCTAGTACAATTTGCATCTCTTTGAAAATAAAGAAGGAAAATCACAGTAAATATGGTTACCTGATATTTAGATAGTTATCTTGACGTTTATTTTAGAAATTGTATTAAGTTTTCAGATGCAGGAAATTCGCATTTCCTAGAAGAAAATTATCCAGGATTTTATTGAAAACCTTAAATTTTCTGAAATATAATCTGGACTTTCTTCGAGGAACACCACAATATGTGCTTTGTGTTGCATATTTTAAAATGAATAGAATAAAAGCATTAGCTTTCGCTTGTTAATCTACTTAGCGTTTGGGATATCATTTAATTTATCTTAGAATTTAGCCTGCCACCCAGAAGCAGAATAACAGGTTTGCAGCCTATCTGGGTTCAAGTTCAGTTATAATTATACTTCTAGTTTAATCAATATTAACCAAGCAGATCATACTTTTAATCCAAGGTCCTTTCATTATTACAAATACTCAAATCTGTGGCTAGGGCTGCACACCAGACAGCTCTTGAATAAAATACAACTTGGATTATATTTGGAACTTTGTATCCAAGCCCAAAGTGATAACTGCATTACTTCTCTCCTTTCTGGTAATTATTAATATCACCAAAGTATAAAAGAGCATCCTGCTAGAGGCAATAGTTTGAAGTAGAACTGTTGAGGATTTCAATGGAAAGTTGATTTATTTCAAGGGATTATGAGAGCCCAGGAATAAAGCTGGCACCTCGCCACAGGCAGAGCCCTTGACCTAGAAGCAAGGAACAGTTACAAAGCTATTCGTGTACATAACTGAACAGAACACTAATATTGTGCTGAGGATAACCTGAATTCTTTCTTCAAGGGCCAATGAAATGAACAAGCATTGCTGCTTAGTAGGACACTGGCCACCGTATCCAAGGCTCTCTGCTTTCTTTACATCTTACTCAGCAGGACTGCAAGAAGCAATTCTTTATGACAAAGGGCATTTTGTAATTATTTTCTAAAAAATGGTTGAAAATTCATTTCAGAGGCCACTTATATAATCGAACCTGGAGACACAATTCATGCAGTGTTCCAACGGGCAAAAGAAAAACTCGCAGGCCACAAAGGCCCACAGGGGAATTCTCCATTAATGCATGAAATCTAATTCTGCCTTCTCTTTTTCAGGCCTGAGTTGTAATTATAAAGACTTCACATCTCCCTGGTGACATCAGATGATTAACAAAAAGTGAATCAGGGAAGGAAGGGACCTGTAGCAAGGATTCCCCCCTCCCTTTTTTTCTATCAAAGAGAGTGCAATCTACCATCAAGCTTATTAATTTTCATGGCTAGTTTGATAAACATTGCATCAGGGTTCAAATAACCAGTCCTGCACTGCTGACAAAGAGCATAGAGCAAAAGACCAAAGGATGTTATCTCAGCAACACCATATCATTTAGTACGGTACATTTACTGCAGGTTTGCACTGCAGTATTTATATTTTCTTTCGTAATAGTTTTTCAAACTTCTATGAGATTAACGGGAGTTTTTTTTATCTTACTCAACAAAGATCCTTCACAAACTTTAGAATTTATTTCATTGGCAAAATCTTGACTGCCACTTTACTGTAACTCTTTAATTTCATCCTTTCAAAGGAAGAATATAACTAGGCCAGCGGTAGGCAACCTTGGCTCTTTTATGATTCGTGAACTTCAACTCCCAGAATTCTTGAGCCAGCCATGGCTGGCTCAGGAATTCTGGGAGTTGAAGTCCACGAGTCATAAAAGAGCCAAGGTTACCTATCCCTGAACTAGGCCATGGTGCTTTCTCTCACAACACCCAAGGTCACCATTTTGGTATTACCTCATTTTGATAAGAGACTGCTACAAAAATGAGCATCCACTCAGCCTCTTGGAGGGCTACCTGCCATGCTTCTTTGTTTCTAACTCCCGTTCTCTATGCTTTGGGGGGGGGGGGGGAAAGAAGGCTCAAAAGCTATTAATTTGTAGCAATAAAAGCAACTGTGGAAAATCTTTCTGGCTGCTGTGTGCCAGACTCAAATCTATCTTCTCCTGCTTCATCATGAAAGTAAAATATGTTGCCAGAAGGGACAAATCATCAATCACATGGGTGAGCAAAATCAACCCCATTTTTTCTCTCAAGAGATTTAGTTAAAATCAAGACAGAGCAAGCCTCCATAGCTTGCTTACTCATCATCTCTCTCTCTCTGGCTGATTGGAGATTTGGGCTAATTGATCCCAAGACCAACCAATCCTTTGCTTAAAATAACCATACAGATGTGAGGGAAAGAAGAGAATAAGATGAAGGTCCTGCTTGCTTCTCAAAGGGACAACTTTCATATGGCACAGAAGCTGGGAGGTCTTAGTCCAGACATGTCAAACACAAGGCCCAGGGGCCGGATGCGGCCCACGAAGTGGTTTCATGTGGCCCGCGAAGCCATCCTGGAAACAGTGAGGGAACGGCCCCCTCTGCCTTGGCCCTGGCCCAGGCCAGCCAGGAGCCAATGTACAATTTTGTGATGGCTATCTATGCTGAAACGCATTCAGTCTTAGCTCCATAAGCCCCCCCCCTGCATGGCTTGAAAGGAACAGTGAGGCTCCTCCAGTGGACCATGCCTTGGCACTTGCCCTGGTCCCACTTCCTTCTGCCAGAGACCCTCAGATCTGTCCCACTCCTGCCCAGGCCCCCACAGGCACCCTTGACATGAACAATGTAGAGCTGGCCACACCCACCCAATAGCCACACCCACTCCATCCACACCCACCCAATAGGCTGCACCCACCCTAGCCACACCCACCTGGCCCCCTGAGGGCAACCGCAATGCTGATGCGGCCCTCAATGAAATTGAGTTTGACACCCTTGTCTTAGTCCTTCCTGCCAGTTCTTTTCTAGCACTCAGTGAAGGAATAGGGAGGAAAAAGAATATACTGCTTCTTACTATTTCTTCTTCAGTCACCTTTTATCATTTTGCTGCTTTTTTCTAAAAGGAAAATATGACTATGTTCAGTACAGTTTTTCAATTATCCATTTTTAAAAATTCTTTAGTGTCATATGTGCTGAATCCATGATCAGCATCTGCCAACAGCCCAGGGATATGGAACAGATAAGTGTGAGTTGAAGAGGCAGACAGACATGCAGCTGGGAAAACACCATTTTTCGAGGTCAGATAATTCATGAAATGGAGATAATAGCTTACCAAGAAATTCTTAAAGTGACAGGCACAGCCCATTTTCACAACTATTTTCAGATGCTTGAACTATGAAATCTTCTATTTTTTTTCTGGTTCAATGCAATAATTAAGAGACTTGAGTTATAAAATAAAGAATTTTGTGGATTAAATCTTAAGTGTTGCAAGGGTCTTACTCCCTGATCTCTCTTTTTGCACATCTGTACCTACAGAGGGTTTTATCAGCTTACTTTATGGGTTTGCTGTAAGATTTACATAGTCTAGACTCTGGAGCAATAGACAAATGCTAAATATTATTATCACCATGAGAATCACTCAACAGATGCTTGTGATTTATGTTGGGCCTTTAGTTTTATGCATACAGACAGATGTACATGTGGATTCAATTACCTTCAAGCTAAGTTAAAATCTTTCCAAGTTAGCTAAGACAGAGTATGAGTTTAAATACTGTGGTTATTAATATCTTATCACTATAAACAACCATATATCTAGCCATTACATAGATATGAAAAAAGGGAAAATATTATGCTGTACAAAGCACCTAAGCTGATAGCGGTAGAGAAGTAACAGGAATATTTTATGTTGTGAATCATTCTTTTGTACTTCCTGACTTACTGACAATGTCTGAGTACTAACTATAACGTCACAAATTCCAGAAGGTTGGTTTACAAGCAGTGAAATCCAGGAGATTTTGGACATGCTTCTGTAAAGACTTTTGTGAAACAGAAAACAACCAAAAGATTTTCTTAAGAGATGAGTAGAAAATGTGCCATTAAAAATCAAACTAGGACTTGTATAATGAATGCATTGTAGGGGCTGTGAGATAATAGTGGAGCTATTGTAGTTTAAAAATTCTAGTTCTGCAAACGCCGAAGTTTTCCTTTTTTGGCATTAAAAAAATCCTAATTTTAAGACAACTACACCAGGGTCTTGTTTGTTTTTGGTATATCGTATGTGAATATGTGTACATAAATGCATAATCTTTAAGAAAATTCTGCAGATAGAAAACTTAGTTGCTGTAAATTTTTAAGCAGCAGTGGTAGCATGTATTTTAAAGAAAGAAATTAACACCCAATTTACTGATGTTTATATTAGCTTATAGATAACCACTTTTTTGATGTTTATTTTTTGTAACAATGAATGTTCATAGCTCTGAATTTTGCAGTGAATAACACTGACAATGGGGGGAAATGTATTATAAAATTATGCCAGTCTTTGACCATAATAAAGGTTTGATTTCATATATATATTATAAAGAAACACTATTTCATCAGGCATCCTTCTTTTCCCCAACTATAGACCATATTCCGATGATTATGTCAGGGTAAGGTGGGACCAGTTTATTATAAATAAATGTAATGTGTTCCATCTATAAAGCAAAAGGAAGTCACTGTGGGTTTTACTCTGCTAGTTGCAGGAGACTTTAGGGGATAGTCCTCATCTCCATTTCCATAGGCCATTGAGTTAGCACTGTCTGAAGACAATTCCACAGTCATGTGGCTAGCATGACATCACGCTGCTGCAGTGATGTCATGCAGCAGTGATGTCATACAGTGAAACACAGAGCCCTGTTCACTTTTTTAAGAAAAAAAAAGTACCAATAAATATTGTTTGGGGTCAAAAAGGGATGGAATTTCCAGCAACAGGAGCTGGGTCCCAATTGTGTAGTGTAGTGGTAGAAGGAGTGAACTAAGAATAGGGAGATCAAAGTCCGAATCCATCATCAGCCATGGAAGTGCATTGGGTATCTGTGGGTCAGTCATTTTTAACCCAACTTATTTCACATGGTAGTTCTGGTGTGGGAATTTTTCTGCAAAGAAAAGAGGTGTTGACAAAGAAGGAACAATAATGTCTATTCTTGAATAGAAGTGAACCCCTGAGAGTTTGGGACTGTACAGAATTATAAGGAATTAATTCACTGTATCCCTTCCCTGGATAAAATAAACTATTAATTAAATGAAGGAGCTAGCTAATAAACTCCATTCAGTATAAAAAATATAAAAATTCAGCATAAAAATAAAGTGTAGACAATAAGGATTCATCTCAACTTCCATGATTTCACTCCTTCCAGAAAATATTGAGTGGGTCATCAAACTACAAGTTAAGGCAGATTTATTTGCTTCTAAATCAATTCCTTTCCACTATTTTATATAAGCGATGGATACCAACTCACACTCACCTTCCTTCTTTATATTATAGTTTTTCATAGTACATTTAAGATCCAAATAAATAACTTGGCACTGGAGATGCATGAAGAAATGAAGGTGGATTAGATCCATCCTTTTTGTCCTGGAAAAATGAAAATCTGTTCCAAATGCTTTATTTCAAGATCCTAACTTCAGTTGAAGTCAGAGTACAATAGGACACAAAATGTGGCTGTAGTGAAAATGTTTGTGTTAGGTTTGCACACACATGTAGGGGAACCTTCCATATCCCAGCACCAAATCATATGTACTGAGTGCTCTATTATGCTTTGAAATAGAGCAACAGCCAATTAACAATATTTATCTTTCCTGAAAAAAAAGGAGTTCTAAATCACAAATCCAACTACTGAAGTAGCTGTCATGGGGAGAACAGGGATTCTGATTATCAACTAGAGAAAAGTTCTCAAGTCTTCTTTGTAAACCAGTTTAGAGGTTTTTTTATTCCATAACATTGTAAGATATAAAAAAATGGAATTTTTTGGGAGTTACAGTACGTGGTATAGCTGTGAAATGACATACATTGTATTTGTGTAATTGTGTTGCAGATAAAGCAAACCAACAGGATAAAGCAAACGGATCTTCTGATTCCCCAGTCCCTCCTTTGGGCACAACTCTGATAAAAGCAGTAAAAACACTAGTTACCTTTTATGATTCCAGCTGTTTTGTCATTTAGCTATTCACTCCTTCCCTGCCTGCCTTTTGAAGTCAGTGTGCCTAAGGTTATTGTGAAGTGCATAACTATCCTAAATTCCTCTTAGAGTTAATCCAGGGGTTCAGATAAGTTTAGTTGGCAATGCCTCATGGCTAGCAGAATGTTGAACTTTGATTCCCCTTCTTGAGAAATCTGTGCAGAGTAGACAGAGCCATTGATTGGTCTTACTCTGTCTTTGTTGGTCTTCTTTCACTAAGGAACAATATTCAGTGGGTCTTTGGTCAACATCGTGACTGATTTCTGCTAAAACTGCCAACTTCTGATCTGATTTGCCAGACATCTTTGCTGTCTCTCTGTCTCTGTCACCAATCATAGTTCCTTCCTGTCAGGTCCTTAATCCACTTCGATTTTCTTCCATACCCATGCCTAAGAAACTGCATGCTTGGAAACCTTATTTGTTCTTTTCTAGTCTTTTCTCAGGCTAAATGTATCACCTCCAGGCATGTGAAAGGATGGCAGACAGTGTTTGCCTGCTCCGTTCTATCATGCTATATTTCAACACGTAATAACTTTTTGGCACATATACAGTGTGCTGCAATAATCTAAAACAAGTGTGACAAAACTTCCTTCCTTCCTTCCTTCCTTCCTTCCTTCCTTCCTTCCTTCCTTCCTTCCTTCCTTCCTTCCTTCCTTCCTTCCTTCCTTCCTTCCTTCCCTCTCTTTTATTACTTTTGAATGAAATATCAGCTCAAATTCATGAATGCAATGATCTATATCTTAAAGGTAATTATTAAAATTTTATTTGAGGGATGAGGAGAGTAAATATATACATTTGAATGCTTAAATATGAAGGCTATGTAAACTGTAGTTCTCTTTTTTATTTTTACATTTGCAAGCAGAAGTACTATTTGGGAACAGTGCTATTAATATTTGTTTAGACATTTCTAGGCCAGCTCTAGTAATAATAGTAGAAAACCGCCATTCCAGGTTTTGCTGAATGCAGATCTTCTTTTTTTTATTTTATTTTCTTTTTACAAATTCTTCAACTTCCAATCAAATACTAGGTTATTTTAAATTTTTTCAATTAAATAATTTTAAATAGTGAATAAGTTACTATTTTAATTTAGAAATTGGCCTAGATCAGCAACTACTTTTGTGCTCTTATAAACTGAAAAATTAACAGTAAAAATGTAAGTTTCTATTTTATTCTCAGGTGTATCATTCCAAGTAAAATGAGATTTGCCCCACAAACTGCCTTTGCAACATCCATATGTTCATTCTCATGTTATTTTAATATGGAACCTTGATGGTTTCCTTGGGCCTAAGCTTACATTGTGTAGCATTTTGCTTTCCCATTAGCATTGGGCTTCACTGCAGTGTGGCCTAATGCCTTTACAGTCCATGTCATTGCTATTTACAAGCCTTAGTTTTCTTATTTTGAAAGCTCTAAGTCCTTTTTTTTTTTTGGCCAACTTTTCTCAACAGTTCTGTTTCTGCAATCATTTGTTTCTCTCCATTTAGTTAACAAACACTCCTGGTTGATGTCCTCTTTCTGTATAATCATTTTCTACTTAAGAAAAGATTGTTTGTAATTTACAGTTAAGCTAGCATACTGTCATTTTACGCTGTCAAAAAGCATCTGTTAAATTGTTGTCTCATTGCATGTACAAAATTAAAATAACCCAAACCAACAACATTAGTGGCCAGTGTTAACCAGCCTGCTCAAAAGCTAATTTAAGTCCTTTGGGGAAAGGGATCTACATAGTTATGTAGGTTTACAGAACTGTACATATGGGTAAAGTTAAATTTTTTGGGTCTGAATTTTAATATATAACTACTAATTGAGTACCTGCCAATCACAATTTAAAAATGCCTGCAAAATATGTACATAGAAGAAAAGTATCCTGAAAAGCTTTTTATAGTAGGAAAACTGTTTTTTTTTAAATATTCATTTTTATTTTTTAGATTTTTTTAAATTCCAACTTTATTACTTTATAAGTAACTCAAGATGGTGAAGATGCATAATACTTCTTCATCCTCCTATTTTTCTCAAAATGCCATGAGGTAGGTTGGGCTAAGAGAAAGTTACTGGCCCAAGCTCCTACACCTGGAAAGAATGCACACAGACACACAAGAACATACACAAAGATGTGGAAATATTGTTAGGGAAACCAGGGTGGAGCAAGGACTTAATTCACAATGAAGTGGAAATGAATTAAATCATTACATAAGAGAGAAGCCATGACACACATTGACAATTAATCTATATTGGTATGGGGTTTTTTTAATGAAAAAAAAAATCCCAAAAGAAAAAATAATTCTTGTGGTATGTAGTTCAAGCTAACCTCAAACTTGCATTAACTGAATCCACAGTGCTTTTGACATATTACAAAAGAGATAATTAATATTTTATTGAACACTACCTATCATTTAGTTCTAGGTCACAAGCAGGGATGTGCAGATTCCCTTATTTTTGCATTTTCCCATACTGCTCATTTGGTCCTTCCTGCTTTTTCCTGTTAGAGGTTGAGGCATGTAGAATGTTTATTCTGGAAGGTGCTGCTTGGCAGGGCTGTTGAAATCCTTTTGCTGATTTTGTTTGTTTTTACATTTCTATATGTTTAAATTGTATGTTAAAACATCACTTCTTAGAAGGTATACCATTTAAAAATGCCCCCCCCCCTTATCTTTCTGTCTCATTTTAACATTCACAAATAGCAAGTCCCAGACTAAAAAGCATTTGTTTGAGCCCCCTGGGAATATATCCAAGTAGACACATATGGGTGCCGTTTTCGTTTCTGCAAATTTTATTTATGTCTATGTCTATTTTTAAATTGCTCATAAGAATCACACAAGCGTCTGTTGTAAGTATACCTGCTTTTTATTATTTGTACAATATGTTAAATGTGAGAAGGGTTCTATTTTCATTGAGATTAACATCACAGATACTTACAATTTAATTTTATGTTTTCACTGAGAAGCCAAACTCTAAGAAATTCAATGGGATCTACACTCAGGTAAAAGCATGTAGAACTGCAACTTTAGATAAGTGTATTGCTCTGCTTTTAGGTGACGTCCCTTAAACATAGAGCACCTTGGCCAGGGAAGGGAAACTAAGGTTTGGATCTAACTCCTGCTTCAACAGTAATGGAAAATGCTCCTGATCTGACAACAAATGTAGTTTGGCAATCATTTTTTATCCGTGCAGCAAAAGTTACTCTCTTTTTAATTCCAAAACATTTTCAAAATTATTTTGTGCATTTGGATTTTTCATAATGAGAAGCAGTGTATAAATACAATGAATTAATCAGTTTTTGTTCAAAAATCAATTCATACTTGAGTTTATTAAGAATACTTAGATACCATCTGGAACCAGTGATTCATTTGTTTCCAATCTGTGAATAAGGCCTAGAATGTAATCTCTTCTCCACACTATTTACCTCAGTTCCTCAGTTTTTCTTTCTGAAAATGCCAGTCTGTATTTTCCCTGTCTGCACCTTCCATAGTGAAAACAGGCACAAAGAATATATTCAGCCTCCCTGCAATCACCTTGTCTCTTTTAATACTCCTTTTTTTATTCAATAATCTCAACATCTCCTTAACCAATTTCTTGCTTCTGATTTATTTTTAGGCTTTTAATTGTGGGTATTCATGTTATTAACGATATGCATTAGGATTGTATTTCATCGTGGCACAGATTGTAACTCTGATACAAAATGCAGCTTTGGGGGGTGGTTTATGGAAAATGCAGCTTTTTTGGATGGTTCTGAGTCGAAGCTGGAAAGACATTTCTCATTTTTTTTCTGCTTAAGATCCTCTGTGGAGTTCCACTCAATTATATTGTTGAGGAGCTCAGAAAGGGATTTGTAGTCCTTTTTTATTCTTCCTTATGTAATGCCTTGATTGGGGAGGAGGCAGGAACTGTATTGGATTCTGGGATTAACAGATCTGTCCTCAAGCTAATTGTCCTTGTAATGCGTCATTCAGATTCATGTCTTTTAGCTACATTGTAAGGTTATAATTGTGGGGACAGAGACTGATGAATATTCACTGTCACTGCAGTCATACTGTTTTGACACCAGGCATCTCTTGTGTGTACGTATGTGTTGTGGCAGTCTTTCAAGCATTCAACTGATTCATTTTCCTCTTTTTCATTCCTATTATGACTCGATCCTTATCAATTCTCACTCCCTCTCTCCTATCTATCTGTCTGTCTGTCTGTCTGTGTCTGCCTCTCTCTCTCTCTCTCTCTCTCACTCTCTCTCTCTCTCTCTCTCTCTCCATCCAACCAACCAACTAACTTTTCATTCTTGTCCTTTCCCCTCTCATGCCTTCCCAAGTTAAAAAAATTCTCACCAAATCATCTCAGTCACCAATATCCTTAATTGGGGGGGGGGAGATAAAAGGAGAGGCGGTTGAGGAGTACATATTAGGTTAGTATGAAGACTGGTCAATTCATTTTCATTTTATTGGTCAGTAATCAACTGTCTCAAGTTAGTAGGGGAGGTCTGATTCAAAGGAGCTTTGAGTGAATAACTTTTCAGACTGATTTTCAAAAAATACTCTATTATTCAGTCTCTGCTGGTTCCACTTATGTCAAATAATAATGAATCAAATCTTTGCAACTCTTGATTCTCAGATTTGAATAGAATGCTGGCTAATTTGTCCATATCTAATAAGGGGGAATATGATACCCAAAACATTAATGGTACAAAAAAATCTGGCTAGAGATAATTTTCCCTCTCTCTGACTTCAAGGTTCCTTTTTCACCCTGGGATCATCCATTAAAATTAAATACAAGGACATTCAAGGAAGATAAACGATATACTGCACTGTTCAGTGCAGTTAAACTGGAATTTGATGCCATCAGGTGTAATGAAGAACATCAGTTTAGCCAGTTTTAACAGGGGATGCGGTAACTTCATGCAGGGCCAAGTTATCCATTCTACAAATCTTGATGGCTGATTGCTAGATAAATAACAGCAAGTAGGGGCCAGTATTGGAAAAGACCTATCAGTAGTCCTCACTTAATGATGGTAACTAAGACTGGAATTTCTGTCACTAAAAGATGCGGTCTCAAAGTGCAATATCTGGTGACTATGTCGCTTAGCGAGAGCTGTCTCAGGTTACTATCATTAAGTGAGGTCCTCACATTAATGTGGCTTCTGAGTTCCCTCCGGCTTTCCAATTGATTTTGCTTATGGGAAGCCAACAGAGAAAGATGCAAATCATGATCACATGACTGCAGAGCACTGTGATGTTTTGAACTTCGAAGACCAGTTATAAATGCCATCTGTTCAGCACAGTCGCAAGATTGAATAGTAGCTGAACAAGAGATTATTAAACAAGGACCATCTGTGCAGGTAGTCCTTGACTTACTATCACAACTGAGCCCCAATTTTTTGTTGCTAATCAAGACAGTGTTTAAGTGAGCTTTGCCCCCATGTTATGACCTTTCATGCCACATCATTGCACTTGTTAAGATAGTAATAGGGTTGTTAAGTGAACCTGGCTTTCCCATTGACTTTGCTTGTCAGAAGGTAGCAAAAAGTGATCACATGTTCCCAGGACACCGCAACCATCATAAATATGAGTCAGTGACCATGGGGATGCTGCAAAGGTCATAAATGTGAAAAAGTGTCATAAATCACTTTTTACAGAGTCATTGTAACTTTGAATGGTCACTAAATGAACTGATGTAAGTTGAGGACTACCTGTATTGTGCTCCTTTCCATATATTCCTGATCACGTCTGACTGGCCCACCGTGTAATACTGAACATCTGATTGGCACTATGTAATACAAAGTATGGGTTAGATGCCCCAATGGCCAAATTCAGAAGGGTTTTTCTTCTGGTTGTTGTGCCACTTCCACATGTATTTATTTAGCAGATATATTATTGATCAAATCTGCAATGATTCCCCATTTCATAACGATTGTGGAAAGCATAAGAAACAAATATATATAAATGAAATGTATTAGAACTCTGATTATTCATTTCCAATAATTTCAGTAATGCTTATATATTTCACTATATCAAAGGTTGATTCATTCCAGGTTGGTTTTTCTCTGGTTGATCCTATGATTAACTGTAAACAGTCTACATCTATTTATTACGGGGACTTGATCAAACAAAAGATACTCTTAAAGCTTTTCTAAACATCTCTGGAATGTACTTGCTTGCAAAGCTGAGGAGCTTAACAGATTTATTAGTTTTTAAAAATGGCTCTTGACATGTCTTTCTGAGCAAGCTTTTAACTGTTTTACTTGTTTACTATTAATTCTACTTGCCTCACTTGCTTTTATTAATTTGAATTCCTATTTTATTTTTTTCTAATATTTTAAGTTTGTTTTAGGAAAAACTGCTGAAAATTTCCAGCAGTTGTTAATATACCAAGTTAAATGAAACAAAACAAATAACCAGGGGCAATCAATTTTTCAGCTTCTGTGACTAAATATTTACTAGAATTGACTTATTTCGAAGTGTTGATCGAGCATCGATCTTGACCTGTTGCATTTTCTATTCTGAATTCCATCTTGTACCCGTCTAGTGTTTAGACAACTTGTAATCTGTTTCCCAAGTTCATTCTGTTAGGTAATAACATATGATGTGAAAAAGAAAAACATTCTTCTTATCATAGCACATCTGAAAAAAAAACTGCCAGTGTTTTTATGTTGAATTCTTATGTTGAGGAACCTGCCTCTAAGCATTTAACATGTGAAAGTGAAAATTTTTATATCCCATTATAAGAGATTGGGCAAGGAATGAGGAAATATATATTAGAAATAGATGAAGGAAGGTAAACTTAAAAAAACCACCTTTGGAGAAGATTGGTGAATAAGGTTTGGCTTTCAGTAATCCCATGAGAAATATGAGTGAGGAAGGAAAGAAATATAAATCAGTGAAACATATATATCAGTAAAACAAAAAAAAATGAACATACATATCAGGAAAACAAATTTTTAAAAAGCATTAGAGCAGTGGTTCTTAACCTGGGTGATATTGCCCCCCAGGGGGCGATTTCATTTTTGAGGGGGGGGATGGAATGAAAAGGGGTGATGTGGGGGTGAAGGAACAAAAAGGGGGCAATATGGGGGCGATGGAGCGAGAAGTTTTGGGGACACTTTTGAGACTTTTTCGTACAGTGAATGGCTGTATATCTGTCGTACAAAAACATCAGATCGCTCGCTATTAGTGGATTGAATTGTGTTTTCAAATGTTCCTCCAGCTAGCTTCAGTACAGAATGCCCTACATATGTAAATACGCATTGCTTATCTTCATGCATGTTGTGCAGCAGCCTCTACCCATACAGTGGCGCGCCATTAGCCAGAATATGGGAGATATGGGGAAAAGACTGGAAATAAATTATTTGCATCGTTATGTCCTGATGACAATTTTAAAGAAAACAAAAAAGTGTTTGCATAAATTTAAGAATTATTTCCCATGTTGTGATTGAGAGGTTATGTTGGGGGAGGGGGGCGATAACTTCCTCATTGGCTCAAGGGGGCGATTCGTTCAAAAAGGTTAAGAACCACTGTATTAGAGCATTGTTAAGACTAAAATAAGAACATAAGCTTTTTTTAATGATTGATTTTACTATAAAATTAGGATGCTTTATAGTTACTGTGCTTGTTCTGCGCTCCGTTTTGCAATTTGTGGATTATTTTAAGATGAACAATAATCCCAAACAAATAAATTATACTTATCTAATTCTATTATATATGTTATGTCTATTATTAAAATGTATAACCAATTTATAGGCCTACAAGTACTGTAACTTTTTAAGTTTACTGAAAACACTAAGAGACTTACTGGAGTAGAGTAAAGATAGACAATATGATGAACTTTTTTAAAAATCAGGAAGCAGAGAAAAAAATAGAGCAGATTAACAGGAACTGAATTCAGAGCCAGTTTGGTTTAGTGCAGTGGTTCTCAACCTTTTTAATGCCGCGACCCCCCAACTGGTCGTAAGTCGAAGACTACTCAACCAGTCGTAAGTCGAGGACTACTCAACTGGTGCAGCACCGTTTGCAGAATGGGACTTTTGGCGGGCCCAGCAAGGCAGAGACAGCCTGGACAATTCCTATTGGCTTTTGAAAGCCAATAGAATTAGACTCTATTCAAGAGAGTCTTCTATTGGCTTTCAAAAGCCAATAGAATAAAAGGGAGTAGCACAGCTAAGGAAAAGGGGAAAAAATGGTGGACTGCGTTGTTTGGCGACCCCTGTGAAATGGTCGTTCGACTCCAAATGGGGTCCCGACCCACAGGTTGAGAACCACTGGTTTAGTGGTTAAGGCACCAGACTAGAAATCAGGAGAATGTGAGCGATAGTTCCACATTAGGCATACAGCCAGCTGGATGACCTTGGGCCAGTCACTTTCCCTCAGCCCTAGTAAGGGAGTAATGGCAAACCACTTCTGAAAAACTTTGAAAAGAAAACTGCTAGGATTTGTCCAGGCAGTCACCAGGAATTAACACTGATTTGAAGGCCCAATGTATATAAAAGAGGGATTAACAAAAGCAAAGCGCTTTGAAAATAGAGTTAAGGTCATCCATTACCTAATGATCATGTAAATGGTTTCCATTACATTACATTTCAACAACAATATGGCCATCAATTTTTTGGGCTGATTTTAAGAATAAAGGGCAGACTTTATTGAATATCATGCAAATGTGAAAGACCTAAAAATAAACAAGAACACATTTTAATGGACATTTTATGTTGATTGTTAATGTTAATGTTGTTAATTTGATGTCTTCTTTTTTCTTTTTCTTTTGTATTTTAACTGTGGAGAGAAAATATTTTTTTTTAAAAAAAAACCAGACGTTATAATGGTGGTAGGTAGGTTGGGGGAATTACATTTGCGTTTGGACCTTCCAAACATACACACACACCATTGGGAGCAGAGTTGATTTTTCTGACCATGTGACATTTATCACAAAAACAGTTTTATTTTGTTTTCTACAAATATTTGGTGAATCTGTTAAAAGAATCAACTCAGTATTTGCACCCTTGTTTTACTGGGGTACCATTAAAAATGGCAAAGTGGACTGTGAGATAATAATTGATGACATTGTCTATGCCAGCTTGGTTGTGATAAATAAAAACCTAAGTCAATTATGATGAAGCAGGGAGAGGAGGAACATTGATGTTTAAATGTTTTGTAATCAGTGTGTTGTGACTTGCCACTAATTGTCCTTTGGCCTAGTCTCATCTTCAACGTTTCCACATATATAGAATGAACAGGGTTTTTGTAATTTTCGCTAGTTGCTTTATAGCTTAATAATATGCTATATCATCCATTGATCCACAAATTTACAGGCCATGATAAAATAGCAAAATTCTTTATTGTCAAAGCCAAGCTTTAAAGTCTCCTAAAGTGAAGGGACAATATGCTGTTTCTGCTAAATAGAAACTGATCTGGATCAATCTTAGACACTGAGAATGAGAACATGCATATGCATATGTTGCTACGATTCTCTGTAGCGGCTTAACTGGAAAAATAAATTTCTGAAGAACTGTAATACAGCACCAAAGAATATAAATAGTCATGAATTAAAATAGTTCATTTTGCATTCAGACATATTGTATCTGGAGATACATTTGTATTTGTCAATATACTGGACATATTCTATAAACCCAAAGAAATTCTGCACTTATTACAGTGGGAAGGGGTGCATCATCTATGGGTAAGATCACAATTCTGGGGTTTGGGACAGAGCCACTTTACCTTTTAAAATATATTAAGCCTAGCTTATGTAACTTTGCATCTTTCCTGCTTTGAAAGGGTGGAAGCTGTACCATAGATTAGTCAGAGGATGCTATTAGGGACTTCATCAATAGCAATAACAATAGCACTTAGACTTATATACCACTCCATAGTGCTTTACAGCACTCTCTAAGCAGTTTACAAATGTCAGCACATTGCCCCCCAACAATCTTGGCCCTCATTTTATTGACTCGGATGGATGGAAGGCTGAGTCAAACTTGAGCTGGTCAAGATCGAACTCCTGGTTTAGGCAGAGTTTGCCTGCAATACTGCATTCCAACCACAGCTCCTAGTTTCTCATACCACTTCAAAAAGGATTATAAATGTTTTGATAGCAACACATTTGTTGGTATGAAAATGCCAACTTGATTCTTAGTTACTTTAAAAAAAAATTCTTCTTGAGATACTTTTGCATTAACTTGCAAGATATTCTGTCCAGACTTCAGATCATCTTCTCCTTCCCTTGCATAAGTCCCTACTGCTGTCTATGGCTTCCGATTTTTCTCTTCTAAAAAAAGTGGCAATAGCCCGCAACTTATATGTATATAGTCACACAGATGCAAACCAAAGTTAAATCCATATATACAAGGTTAAACAATCAAAATGCAGATAAAAGTAGAGACAAGCTGGTTTTTTTAAAAAAAAAAACCAGACTCTTCTTGCCAGCATGCACTTATTTCTATACCTCTTTTTCATCAGCACTGTTGAAATAGCAGAATCAGTAAGATCTTTTTTTACCATAGAGAAGATTACCATTTCAAAATTGGGCAGAAATAACAATAAGACCAACAACAACAATAATACTATAATCTTTACACTCCCTAATTTTCTCAAAGAGTTTAAAAAAGTTCCAGCTGTTTACCACTCTAATATTTTGCTAGTCACCTGAAGTAGAATGGTTTCATTTCAGCTCTAAAATAGCCCAAATAACCAGTGGATTATCTTGGAGATGGAGGTAAAACTCTTCCACCTTAGGTGACTGAAAGAAAAGGGTAAAATGGTATCCTCAGCTTATTAAAAAAAAAACCTAGAAGGAAAGAGCAAGTGTACATACATATGAGAGCTGGTTTTTAATCAGCCACCTTCTCTATCTTAAGTAAAGTTCTTAACTACTATGTTATTTTACCATTTCTTATAAAGAGACGAAGGAACAATTAGAGTGCGTGATTAGCTGAGTTGAAAGGGCAGTCTTTCCTCTGCAATGAAATACTGAGATTAGCCTGCAACAAAGTGAACTTGAACAAAAGAAGTGCAAAAGGCCACATAGTCCTCGACCTATGACCACAATTGAGCCCAAAATTTCTGTTGCTAAGCAAGACAGTTGCTAAGTGAATTGCATCCTATTTTATGACCTTTTTTGCTACAGTTGTTAAGCGAATCACTGGAGTTATTAAGTGAGTCATACAGTATTAACGCTTCTCCGTTTGACTTTGCTGTCAGAAGCTGGCTAGGAAAGTTACAAATGGTAATCACATGACTTTGGGACAGTGCAACTGTTATAAATACATGCCAGTTGCCAAGCATCCAAATTTTGACCATGTAACGGTGGGAAAGCTGCAACAGTCGTAAGTGTGAAAATCGAACATAAGTCACTTTTTTCAGTGCTGTTGTGACTTCAAACGGTCACTAAACGAATGGTTATAAGTCTAGGACTACCTGTAATGTCAGGTGCCTAAGACTAGGTCCACAGGTGAAGGTTCAATTAACCTAATTTATTGCTAAAACCCTATACGCATGAATCTTCTCAACTAATGGTCAGCACCTGGTTAGAGTTAGATAAGAGTCCATGGCACTCAACAGGGGTTGGTTTGCTTGTGGCCATGTAGGGATTCTAAGCTATTCCTCTTTTCACTCTGCCCTTCACTCTGTCATTCTTCCTCCTATATATAACTTAGAAGTGTATTTCAGAAGTAGAACAAAGGAACATGACCTGAAGTTGTTTTGAAGGTGAAGAGTGATCTCCATTTTGCCTCCCAGAAACAATTTCATGCCGATTCTGATTATTGTTTTACTGTGCACACTTCTTAAGTAATCCACTCCCAGTGCATTCAGACATATGGTTTTTTTGATGTGTCCAATTGTCACTTAAGCATAACAAAGTGATAAAAGCACATTTTTACTCACGGCAATTTGTTAAGCATTCCACTTATTCCCATGCTTGCTTTAGCTCATCGTATAATGCATCTATTGCATTCAGCAACCAATTGTGCAAATGTTTATTCAAGCCTATTCACATTATCATATACTTTCTCTAAATCAACAAATGTGCAATAACCCTTCTTTCTCCACTCATACATGTCCCAACACCTGCTGAAGAACAAAAGTCTGCTTTGGAAAATAATTACATATTGTACTGCCAAAATACTGCTCATTGTTACCTCTCATATCCTTTCAATCAGGATTTTGCCAAATGCCATCCCAGGCACACTTAATAAACTAATTCCCCTGCAGTTTTTCACTCTTGTTATCTTTCCTTTGTTCTAGGAAACAATGGCAATGACACTCTCTCTCTCTCTCTCTCTCTCTCTCTCTCTCTCTCTCTCTCTCTCTCTCTCTCTCTATATATATATATATATATATATATATATATATATATATATATTTCTCCAGCAGTCATTCTCTTATATGTATTTTTACTCAAAAATAGCCGGTTGTCTTTCAAAATTTTACTAATATATATGCTTACTATTATTATAACTCCATATGCTTCCTCATTTTTTTGTAACATAATTCGTTTTGTTCAGAGCAAAACATATTCTCCTTCAGTACACCCACTTTTCATTCATCCTGTTGAGAGATTAACTTGTCTTCCAGTTTGTTTTCATAAATGATTTTTCCCAGCATTCACTCCATTTTCTTTTACTTTTTTAAAATCCATTTTTCCCGAGATCCATTCTTGATATTTACCATACAAATCATGGTCTGTCCTACATTCAGAACATTTCATCACTCTTGAATCCTTTACTGAATCTCTCGATCGTTCATGGTAAACAATCAGATCAAACATGCTTTTCAGTTTGTCCCTTTTCATGTATGTTTCATAAACCAACGTGCTTAAACCATGCATTTGAAAGAAAGACTTTTTTTCATGCAGATACTATCCTCCAAAATAACTTTTTTCATTTATTTTTAGATCCCAACCAATTTTTCTGTATTTTATTTTCTTGTTTCCACCCATTCATTTAAATAACATAATAATTTTCAGTGGAATCATTTAATGTCATTTAAATTTCTATCATATAATTAAAGGACTTTGGATTGAGAAAAAGGTTCACAATGCATACTGATAAATTTCATGCTTATCAATATACAAGCAGACTTACATATACAACTATTTGGGGCATTATATCTGGAGAACATGGAATTGATGTATGAAACATATGTTTGGGCATGGCTTTCCTGAGAAAGAGGCAGCATATACTGTAGTATATTAAGTTCCAAAGGTGCATTTTCACGAGGCAACTGGACTTTCTTCTTTTGTTGTGAGCTATGCGCAGATCTGTAAATTGGGGAAACAAAACACCAGTTCATAAATGCATGGCACAACATAGGAGAACAAACCCGTCAGGATGAGATTCAGCAGTCCATCTGCATTTAAAAGACAAAGGCCACTCTTTTGAAGACAGCAAAGTCCACATTTTGGACAGAGAGGACAACTAGTTTGAAAGAGGGGTCAAAGAGGCCATCTATGTCAAAACTGAACAGCTCTCTCTCAACAGAGGAGGAAGGATATGACATCATTTATCTCCAGTCTACAACACAGCCCTTTCAGCAGTTCCAAGAAGGCTCCACACCCATTTGCACTGTTCAGGTGACCCTGATGATGCAGATAAACCTCCAGGTGGCCTCAATGACTCTCCAAAAGAATGCAAATGATCAGCTGTCTTCAAGGAGTATAAATCCTTCCATTCCCCACCATCCACTCAGAGCTGAAGAAGTTTCTTGGATGAGAAGTAAAATGTCTTCAAAGAAAAGCAAGAAAGTCCAGTTGCCTTATGAAAAAGCACCTTTGGGATAATTATGACCTGGATGACTGAGAATCTCCACAGACATGTATCTTAAGCCACAAATTAATAATTGTTTCTACCCTGGGAAAAATTACTTAGCTTTTTTTTGAAACCTAGTTAGACTCTTGAAACAACAGAGAAGTACTTTAATAGTTCCTAATATGTTGCTACTTGGCAGGTAAGAATCTTTCCAATTGAATCAAGGAGTCTCTCATTCAGAATCTCAGCATTAGACAAGGTGGGACTCTGCATATATTTCCCTGTGATGCCAGGTAGTTTTTCTACACCCCTGTATTTTTCTTACATGTAAATACTTTCAATGTTGCCCTGGATTATTTTATAGGATTAGGCTGATGGTGACATATAATGAAAACAAGCACTTGTTCTTATATTTTGGATAGTGGGAAATGTTTACAGTAAGGGGATCCCTTACTACTTGGAGAAAAATCCCTGTGAATTCTCCTAGTGGTTTAAAAACTCCAGAGGTCATTTGTGTTCTTTATTAATTAATTAATTAATTACAGGTTTTCTAGCCACCAATGTTTCTATGTTGGACTAACCTACAGTTTGTTTTCTTTTCATCTACTGTGTTCAACAATGTTTTCAATTATTGTCTTCTTCTCCAGCCTTTTCCTTTTCTTTCTTCATTTTGAACAGCCCTACAGATATAGTCAGGGAAGAGATTACACTACTTTCCAAGATTAATTTAGAAGGCCATTTCATATGCATAGTATTAGATCACTGAAGCCCTTCATACAGTTTGGAAAAAGAACCTCAGGGTATATGAGAAGTACACCTAACACCTATCTGCAGCTCTTTCAGGAAATCATAATTTTTTTTTTCTGTGATCCCACAAAAGTTGCAAGGGCAGCCCCACAATCCTCAGAAAAAACATGCTAGATTAAAGAAGTGTAGACATTCACACCTTGCGCACTCCAAAATATCTTTTTAGATTTGAATATGAAAGTGTGCATATAACTACAAATGTGTGATGTAAGTTATCTTGCATTTTAAATACTTCTATAAGTAGTTCAATATTATTATTTCCACAATACAGAAGAAAGATTGAAAAAGAGTACAAAATTAATTTACCAAGCTGTCACTTACCAAATTTAATAGCAAGGGGAAAAAAAAATCAACATACCGTATTTGGTTTAAATTTGGACTATTACTTTACACCAAAACTTCAAGTAATAATTTAAATACTATCTATAATTTTTAAATAGTAATGTGATTTAAACTTTATGAATTATCTGAATAATGTGAGATGGCTCTATTTAAGCATGTGGGGAATTATTCTGGCATATTTTTAGGCATCCAAACAGTTCCAGTCAGACTCTGATTAACAGCCCATTTAATGACATTAATTCTAAATGTTAACTGTAGCCCCTCCGGCCACATACAACTTACAAGCCAAGACGAGGCTATTTGAAGGAATGCATTTTGTCATCAGAGGCATGCTTGATGAGAATGTGAGAGAAGCCCTTGTCAACAAATATTCCAGCCTCTGAAACTTTATTTTGGAGGTATCAGACTAATTCCATCTTTCTATAAAAACATTTTGTAATCTGTTGAATAGCATCATTAAATTAAAAATGGGTTGAACCTTGCCCCTGGACTCTACAGGATTCTTATCCACTTAACAAGGGCCCTTCAAATTCTACTTGCTTTTTTTTTTTTTGCAGGAAAAAAAATAATTTCTGGGTAAATTCATTAGGAGTGAGCAGAGACAAAGGGATATAGCCTTATCTTGTAGAATAGATTGTTTCTTTGGGGCCCTTTAATTCCCCCCAATTTCTCAAATGAGACATCAAAGAAGGTCAAATGTTTGGGATAGAATTATTTAAACCTGTGGTTCTTACTTACTTTTACTTGTTTTACTTTTCTTTGTTTTATATTTCAATTATATTGGAAATAAATTAAGCAAATAAGTATCTCTGTACCCCTATAAACGACAAGCAAGCTACTTATTGTCACAGGACAATAGTTTTTTCTAAATAAATTGTACATTATTGCTCTCCTATAGAATCGCTGCTATCAATGAAAATGTTTCAACCATTACTCTACCAGCTATTGTGTTAACACAGTATATAAAAGGAATAATAGGCAATTACAATATTGTGGGATGGTTATTTCATTGCTTTGGTTTAACAGAAGATTCAGTAGGCAGTTGTGAGTTTCACTGGAGAAATGATATAGAAAAGGTTAAACTTGATTTGGACCCTATGACAGTCCCATTCACATTCCTAACATCTGCAATTAATCTTTTTAAAATGAGTGAATGAGATTTCATCAAAGACATTGGCCCTGAAATTCAAGAGGAAGACGCCCCGTTGTTGAGCTAGGTTACCATGGTAACTGTCATTTGTCCTTTTGTGACATCCACCCTAGTTAGTTCAGCTGTCAAATAATTAGGCAGGTGATTGGTACTTTTCACTGTCATTTTGTTCACATTTGCCAACAGCTGTACTTTGAAAGCAAACTAAAAAAAGTGTGATAAGGAAGGAAAGAGGGGAAAAGAAATGATGTATTTTGAGATCAAAGTAATTTTATAGCTTCTGCATACTTGTTCTATTGTTATGTGTGATCGTTCAAGTAAATTCCAGAGAATTCCCATAAGCCATTATTTTCTATTCTTTGAGTAATCCTAAGGAATTTCCTAGTGTAGAGTTATGTCAGAGCTTATTCTCAGTCTAGAAAAATCCTTTATGAATAATGTTTTTCCTTTTGTGGACATTTTTAAATGTTTTGTTAGTGATATATGAACCTACTGGAAAAAGCTTTTTCTTCAGTAGTTTATTTCCATATAATCACACTATCTGAATACTGACTTTCTGAATACAATACAAACCTTTAAAAGGATTTTTTGAAAAAAAAAATCAAGCTGTGCGACACATTCCAATGCTGCATGTAATGATCCATGAATTAATTATTTGTGGGGAATTAATCAAATTTATAAAGTCGTCCATTTATCTGACAAAACTCTGAGCAGCAAATATACAATATACAACATTCCCTAAAATGACAGCAACAAAACCTGAGTCAAAGCTCTCACATTACAAATACACAACACCTACAACATACACTGATGCTAAAGCTCCCAAACTAACAGCCCAGCCCCTGAATTGCACCTAAAAGCCTCCTGGGAGCTAGTAAATGCATTAGTGATGTTAGGTTGACATACTACTATTCAATACAGCCCCTGCATCTGCCCCTTCCCTGCCCTGCTCCTGCTCCTGAATTCTGGATCAGCTGAAGCTCCTGGATGCTTTTCAAAGGCAGCTCCATGTAGAACATTGTAACTGTCCATCAGGGAGGTGACTAAGGCATGGCTAGCCCTGAGCAGTGTCTCCCAGACAGGAGTAGGCAAAACTGATGTACAAGATGGATTTGTGTAAAGACCGTTCTGGCCACAGCTGCTACCTGCTCCCCAACAGAGTCCACAAGGCCCCCTCACATTCCACACCAATTTTACTTGAGGGAGGGTAACGCCACTCAAAGTTAATGGTGGAAAATTACCAGATATTGATAGGCCTAATTCCATAACCTCTCCATCTCGTCAGGGTTGAAGTGAAGGCTGTTCTTCCCCATCCAGTTGTGACCAGCATCGAAGCATTGGAAAAGCACTTCAGTAGCATCACTTGAATGGTCCAGAGCAGAGCTGTATAACTTAATATCATCTGTTTACTTATGAAAATTCACCCTGTGCCAAGCATAATAAGCATCTTCATGTAGATGTTAAACAGGAATGAAGGAAATGTTGAGACCTGTGGTAGCCCACAAAGCAGAGATCCACGGCTAGCTCTCCCCCCACAACACCAATTGGAACTGGCCATGGAGAAATAAGAACCATTGAAGGACAGCACCTTCCATTCCCAACATTTTCAGACAACACAACAGATACCATGAGTAATGGTATTAAAACTACTGAGTGATTAAGAAAAGTCAGAAAAAATGCAATATCCTCCACCTGAACCCACCAAAGGTCACATACAAGTATGATCAATGCTGTCTCAGTGTTGTATTTTGGCCTGAAGTCAGACTGCAACAGGCCCGATTACCTGCTTCCACCAGAGCCCTTTGACACTGTAGATCTACCATCTTCTCAACAACCTTGCCCAAAAGGAGAAAGTTGGAGACTGGACAAAAATTGTCCAGTACAGCTGGATCCATCAATGGTTCTTTGGAGTATGCATAACTATAGTTTTGCCATTGACTTCCAAGAAGCTACAAGTGAAGAGAAAGCTCAAGAGAGACCAGAGAAAGCAAAGAGAAAGAAGATAACAGACCTCACATAGCATAGAAAATGTTTGACAAATGACAGCAATAGATGCTAACAGTATTCGATACGGAAGAATGAGAAATTTATGTTCTTTTATGCTTTGTTTACTCAGAGGTTTTTTTTACAATCTGTAAGAAAAAAAACATCTCATGGACTCACTGTACTCCACTGTTAGTTCTATTTACTCTCCTCAGCAGCAAAATGACTAATGTGCATTACAGATCAATTTAAACAATGACTTGGGCTCATAATGACGGGGTTAGTGGTGATCTTTTATGGTGCTAATGGATATAATCCTACTAGCAAACATAAATGATATAAAAGATGGGTCAATGTGGAACTGAATCATTTGAACAGAGTTCTGCTTTACAAAGTCTATTTTAAAATAAGAAATGTTGGATGTAACATAATCATGGCAAACCAAATAAAAGAGACGTAACAATGACCTAGAGAGGACAGGCAAGTGACCATCATCTCAAAGCCTGCTTAAGCTAGATCTTCATATAAGTGATCACTAACGTCTTTGTGGGAAGAATCACCGGATATCACCGGAATCACCAGAAGAATCACCAGTCACCACAATGTAAAAAAGATGTTGAGACTCTAGAAAGAATGCAGAGAAGAGCAACAAAGATGATTAGGGGACTGGAGGCTAAAACATATAAGGAATAGTTTCTGGAATTGGGTATGTTTAGTCTAATGAAGAGAAGGATGAGGGGTGACATGATAGCAGTGTTCCAATATCTCAGAGGCTTCAACAAAGAAGAGGGAGTCAAGCTATTCTCCAAAGCACTGTAAAGAAGACAAGAAGCAACGGATGGAAACTAACCACTTGAACACCATTGGCATTGACAAATTCGCCATTAGTCAATTGCAAAAGGCGGCCTTACTAGGAACTGCTTCCATTCTGTGACGATATCTGTAATACCATCAAACATCCACATCTGCCTATCCTAGGTCCATGGTAAGAACTCGATAGGTAGACAAAAATGCCAAATCCAGTCTGAACATCTGGCTGACTGTGCGATGATTAATAATAATAATAATAATAATAATGAAATTAGTATATCAGGAAGGCTTACTGACTACTGGAGAGACCAAACTGGCCTACAAGAAAGACCAAATGAAGAACAGAATAGAGGCATGGGAAGACAAAGCACTACATGGCCAATACATGAAAAAAATAGCTGGGAAAGCAGATAATAATAAAACCTGGCAATGGCTAAGAGCAGGAAAATTGAAGAAAGAGACCGAGGGACTAATTCTGGCTGCACAAGACCAAGCCTTAAGGACAAATGCATACAAAGTCAAAATTGAGAAGACAGCAACAGACAGTAAGTGCCGCCTATGCAAAGAAGCTGAAGAAACAGTGGACCACTTGGTAAGCTGTTGCAAGAAGATTGCACAGACTGATTACAAGCAGCGGCATGACAAAGTAGCAACAATGGTGCATTGGAAGATCTGCAAAAAATATCATTTGCCTGTAAGCAAAACTGGTGGGATCATAAAATAGAGAAAGTCATAGAAAATGATAAAATTAAACTGCTCTGGGACTTCAGAATTCAAACAGACAAGCACCTGCAACATAACACCCCAGACTTAACAATTGTCGATAAGAAAGACAAAAAAGTCTGGATAGTGGACGTGGCAGTGCCTGGAGATAGCAGAATAGAAGAGAAAGAACTGGAGAAGATAACAAAATACAAAGACCTACAAATAGAAATAGAAAGACTGTGGCAAAAGCAAGCAAGGGTAGTACCAATAGTCATAGGCTCCTTGGGTGCAATCCCAAAACAACTGGAGCACCACTTGAACACAATAGGCATTGACAAATTCGCTATTAGTCAATTGCAAAAGGCGGCCTTATTAGGAACTGCTTCCATCCTGCGACGATATCTGTAATACCATCAAACATCCACATCTGTCTATCCCAGGTCCTGGGTAAGGACTCGATAGGTAGACAAAATGCCAAATCCAGTCTGGACATCTGGCTGACTGTGTGATGATCGATAATAATAATAATAATAATAATAATAATAATAATAATAATAATAATAATAATAATAGTAATAGATTGGTTTCTCCAAATGAAGGGGATTCAGTTGTTGCTTGTGCATATGCTGAATGTTCCACCTATTACAAATAATTATTAGACTCATCTTCTTGCCTTTTATGGAAAACCTGTTAAAAAGAAATAAGAAAATATTTTCTACTGGTTGCTGAAATTATTTGTAGTTCTATCCCTTTCACTTTAAGTAAGTCCTCTTGAGAAGAGTTGATGAGTTGTGTGCCTCGGAAAGGATTGCTTTTGGCCTGAGTCCATCACTCCAGATTGTAACGCAGCAGCAAGAAAAGAAGCAGGGGATCCCCTACTTTAATGCCAATCACTGTGCTAACTTCCTAAACTCTTGCAAGGCTGATGAACGAACTAATACACCATGGTGGAAGTTAGCATTGGAGATGGAATGGTTCAAGGAATCAGAGGAAAAGAGGTCAGAGAGAATCAGTCTCCCTATGGAATAAAAGGGGATGATCCTCTTCTGAAGAAGCCACTGGCTAAATAATAGAAAAATAAAGAATAGGAATAAATAGACATATGTCAAAATGGAGAGATGTTAACTAGTGGAGTCATTCAGAGTTCTGTCCTAAGATCAGTGCCTGTTGACATATTTATAAATGACCTGAAATTAGGCATGAGTAGTGAAATAGCCAAATTTGCTAATGACACAAAATTGTTCAGAGTGGGTTATAATAATGAAGGACGGCAAAGAGCGTCAAAAGGACCTCTGCACATTAGGAAGCAGGCATCAGAAAGCAGATGTCATTCATAATGAGCAAATGTAAAGTGGTGTAAAGATAATAAGAAATAGAATTGAAAATAGATTTATCAATATCATAATGCCCACATATAAATCAATGGTGTGACCATACTTGGAATATTATGTAAACTTCTGGATTGCCACACTTCCAAAAAGAGTCACCTTTGACGAGATGGGGGCCATACAAGTTTGATAAATACACAGGTACTCCTCAACTTATGACTGCAGTAGAACCCAAAATTTCTGTTGCTAAGTGAGACAATTGTTAACTGAGTATTGCCCCATTTTACGACCTTTCTTGCCACAGTTGTTAAGTGAATCATTGTAGTTGTTAAGTTAGTAACACAGTTGTCAGGTGAATCTGGTTTCCTCATTGACTCTGCTAGAAAGTCACAAAAGATAATCACATGACCCAGGGACACCACAACCGTCATAAATATGAGTCAGATGCCAAGCGTCTGAATTTTGATCAGGTAACCATGGAGTTGCTGCAATGGTTATAAGCATGAAAAATAGCCATAGATCACTTTTTTCAGTTCTGTTGTAGTTTTGAACAGCCACTAATTGAACTGCTGTAAATTGAGGACTACCTGTAGTGGAAGTAAAGCAGATTCAAAAGAGGGCAATTAGGATGATCAATTGTCTGAAGCATAAAAGATTGCAACATGAGGCACTTTTGAGATATGAGTAAGACACAGAGTGATCAAGGTTCAGAAAAGGGTTGGATCAATTGATGGAAGTCATGGGGACCAATGGCTTTGATGTCAGTGTGACTGACTCTGAAGATCCTCTGTCAGGCGACCACTATGAACTTGGGCACTGTGAGGCTGTTGGACTAGCTGAGCTGGGCTCCAATCCAGCAGGACATCTCTTGTTATGTTCTAGAATAAAAACCTTCACTATGTCTGAAGAAAAGCACCAGGATGCTGTAGTAATATAGCAGGAATGAGGAAAAAAAAAGAAACAGGTGGGATGTGGCTGAATTTTTGGTAAGAGACTGCCAACTAAACCCTTTTCTTAGCGTTCCCTAGTAAGAAGCCAATAGTCTGTTGCTCAAGGAATTCCTCATGAGCCTACAAATAAATGCTGTTCCTCTTTTTAATTCTGGATTATTTAAATTGGTGTCAGGCAGTATCATAAATACTGTCAGGACAGTGCTGGCAGCCACTTGATGGCTCACAAGCATAAAGACTTCAGCCACCCTTCATCCAGAGGAGAGGAGAGGAGAGGAGAGGAGAGGAGAGGAGAGGAGGAAGTTGGTTGTAATGTGCTGCAGGGCCAGCATGTATCTACAGAAGAAGTTAAGCATTTGTCTAAGCAGCATATGCAGTAGGTGGATGCCAAATGGCCAGACATGGGCTGTGAGGACTCTGCATGCATTGACTTGGAGAACCATGAGATGGTAGCAAAGAGATTCCGAAAACTAAAACCTTCCTGACATCTAGTGGTCAACTGGATTCTTGCAGTCCAAATTTGGTAGCTCTCCTGGCACTGTTGGACCTTAGAGGGGATACCTTGACCTGCTGCTATTCATTCCCAAGGATGGCTTGGTTGAGAAAACCTGGGCACCAGAATAGGTCTGTTTCCTGAAATGCAGCTGCTGGCTCCTTAATAGATACATAATACTGAAGATTTGAATGGAGAACTTTGCCTTGGGGTCTAGAATGCTCTGTGAATATATTACTGCTGATAAGTATAAATAGAATTGTGAATGGAATATTGGTGCTGGAGTTTTCATTGGTCTCCTCATTATAGCCTATTTTTAGATTTTAGTAAAATCCAGGCAGTGAAGATTGCACCCATTCTCTTCTAGTAAAGTCCAGGACATTACTGGAAGACCACAAAGCCTGGCATTAGACACGTTAGATGAGAACCACATTTAAACATCCTAAATTCTCCAAGACCTTGCTTTATGATCATGGGTAAAAATTTATACCAACAGAAGGTGATGTCTATGAAAACATTTTAACAGCAGAATGAAGAGTTATAAGATACTGCCAACCATTTCCTCCTACTCTGTAATATATTATAGCACTATGTAAACCTTACTTAGGAGTTGTTTATGTTGGGCCAAGCAGCACTAGGCCGTATTTCTCTTTCTTGCATTATGCTGCTTATACAGTGCCTGTTCATTGTTCTATTTAGCTCATAATTGTTTTTACACAGAGCTCTCTAAGATTTCTGATAAGAACCTTTCTCAATCCTACCTAGGGCTGTCAGGATTGCACCTGAGCCATTTTGCAAAAAACAATGTGACTATTTCTAAAGTACAGCCCTTTCTTCACCGAAGAGCACATAAAAAATAAATAAATATGCAGAGAGGAGCTCCAGATGAGTGTCATTTTGCACAAGCAATGTGGCCTCCAAAATGCAACTAGAAAGAGATTGTGAAGGTTTATAATTTTCTACTCCTGATATAAATATTGGAGAATAACTGTGAGTTATTCATACAGCTGTAGGAGATGATGAGATGGAGCACCTCAAAGGCAAGTCAAAGATGGTGTGTTATGTGTCTGAGCATGATTGCTTCAAATGTCACCCCAATTTTCTTTCCCTTTCCCCAATGAAGCACCCAGAACTGTGTAAATAATTCTTCCTTGGAGAGCAAAGAACATCTTTTATATAAGAGAGAGACAAGAAGAAGTAGAATAGGCAGAGAGAAAGGGCTTGAAATCAGAGCACTTACAGCTGGTGCTCGTGAGGAATTAGTCTTGCAGGATTATGTTAAACACAGAACAAAGAGGTACTGCCTACACAGAGTTCCACTGGAAGTCCCTAAAAAAATAGTAAATGTATAGCAATGCCTCAGTGATATATAAATGCTAGTGGATACGAAAATATAAAACCTTAGCAGAAAAGATACCATTCCATCTTCTCCTCCAACAATTCTATTGCTATTCAACATATATTACAAATCCCTTATTTCCGAGGAGGGCAACTTTAGTGAAAGAAATTGGAACAGGAAGCCTCCCATTTCCTCCCCCCCTACTTTAAAATCCTACACCCCCCTCCCCAAACAGCAATTTTACGATGTGGGGAAGAGGTTTATGAATGTGGATGGGAGTGGTTTGCTTTCCAGAAGCTTCAACACTTTTTCCCTGCCTTTAGATCTCTCCAACCACCTACAGCTGGGTTGGACTTGGGAGTAGTTTCCCCTTCCCATTCTTACACATGTTAAAATGTATCTATTTTGATAGCATGATCTTGAAATGTTGGAGCCCCTCTTTGAGCTAACACACTTACAGAACAGACAGAGAGCAAGACTAATCAGATGCCATGCAGAACACAAGACAAGAGCTACAGAAATCTGTTACAAAGACCAGTGAGATTCCAGCTGGGATATCTTCCTTGTCTAAACCGAGTATATCTAGCTTTGGTAATAGTTCGACGCATCTTTGTAAAATAAGAAATAGGAAAGTTGCGAATTGTGATAGGGTAATTTTCTACGGAGTAGGAGCAGTGCTGGGAGAAGAACATTTGAAATACATTTAGAACAATATTGGCAATACATTAGTTATGCATTTGTCTCCTGCTGTTCTTTGGCAACGTAGGCAGAAAACAAGGATCCCCTACTACCCATTTTTGTTCTCTAAGGCTGCTTCAGATGAGGGCAGCCCCTGTTGACATACCAGCTGCCCAAGCTTAAGGTCTGTCACTTGTCTGCCTTTTAGCTCACCAGAGCACCCTGAATGCCTTGGCATTCTGAGTCTAGGTCCGCAGTAGCTGTAGAATAACAGTCATTAAGGACAAGAGATTGCATTAGAGCATCTGCAACCATTTTTCTATGGTAACTTTAAGAAGAGAGAGAGATCCTCAGAGTGTGCTGCCTGTCCAGCTAAAGTATTTCAAAGTGCTTAAGGCAGGGTCACCCACACAACATTCCTGGATGCCAGAGCCATTGTCAGATCTGCTCTGACAACCAGAGGTACCGCAATAGACCAGTTTTATGAAAGTGGCTGAAATATTAAAAGATGGCAAATGTTGTTAGCAAGCAAAACCCAGTGAAATCTTCTATAAGACTGCTGAAATCATGTGGGATTTGGAGGATTCATAGGACGGCTCATGCATTTTGCAGATCCTGATGGAATCTTATGAAATGTTTGATGATTTTTGGAGGGAGTAAAACATGTCATCTTAAGAATGGGTTCCCACCAGTTTACTCTTTTTCTGCCTTCAGGTACCACTGCTTGCAATATCTGATGACTGCATCCAGTGATGGTATGACTCCATTTCATTGCTTTGATCTCTTATTATTCAGTTCTCTGCTTTTCTACTATATGACCTCTTCAATAATATTTATTCATTATTTGATTGATTAGTAGCCATGACTCTTTTTGATAGATCTTTCTAGAGCATGACAACTGATTTTGAAATATTTAATCCTCTGTTTCTTCATATTGCTATCCATTCAACCCATTCTAGCCTCTTACAACATCTCATATAGTTACCAAAAGGCCAAAAGCCACCATCATATATCAAATGAAATGACTCTTTATGTATTGGAGTCCTGGTGATGGGCTCTCTTCCTTAATCTCCTCTTTCTTGAAGACCTTTAGCTGATATAGCTTTGACTTTGAAGCATCCATTTAAACATTCATGTAAGTAGTCACTATGAATAATGATTTTCCCAAGGATAATTATAAGACACTCCTGGGAATTGAACCCAGAGAAATATCTCCACATTTTAATCCTCCTGCCTTTATCTGTGATACATACAGTATTTATACCACAGCTGGGAAAAGAAAATAGCAATTTTGCATGCAAATTTTAGGGTCTATACCAGGGGTGTCAAACTGCCGGCTGGCGGGCCGGTTTCATCATACCAGAGCCACACCCACCCCATTGCTGGCAATGGCGAAAAAACTCCAATACGTTGCATGATGTCATGTGATGTCGTGAGTTTGACATGCCTGGTCTATACTGAGCTACTGTATAATGTGCCTGAAGAATTCCAGGCTGTTTCTATAGGTAATTTTGTCAGGAAGGGTGGCATTGGAAGCAACTACAGTGAAAGTAGATGTGAACAAAGAACTGTACAGAATTAGATTCAGCATCCCCCCCAGGGTCATGTGATCAAAATTCATATGCTGGTTACTGGTTCTTATTTATGATGGTTGCAGTGTCCCGGGAGTCATGTAATTATCTTTTGCGACTTTCTGACAAGCAAAGTCAGTGGGGAAGCCAGATTCATTTAATAACCATGTTAGTAACTTAACAACTGCAGTGATTCATTTAACAACAATTCCAAGAAAGGTCGTAAAATGGGACAACTGTCTCACTTAGCAACAGAAATTTTGGGCTCAATTATAGTCGTAAGACAAGTCGAGGACTACCTATATAGATCTCACTCAAAGTCTGTTCCTCTCAAAAATTTTAAAAATAAAATAATTTATCCTTGACCTCTCTTTTTTTCATAGTGTATAAATATTTCCTATCCCTATCCAGTACAGGAGAGCAATGTTATCTTTTTCTTGTAAGCAACTATACATCCCATGCAGAATCTACAGATATAACTCAAGCATTCTTTCCCCACTTTTAAAATTCTATGACATTTTATTTCTATGACAGTTTGTTTCTCGTTTTTGCATTTTCCGTAGGCTTTATTGCTTTCTTTTAATAAAACTATTAAAATTAATCCATTCAGAAGTATGATTATTCTTAATTAAGAAAAAAATGCAATCTTCTGCCACTGTACTTGATTAGTGGAATTAGGCAATTATGTTTATGTTTCGTCATTTATTCTGGAGTTCTTTTACATTAGGAATAATCTTCCCATCAACTAAAACTACCACTAGTTAACATGAAATTAATCTTAAACTGATGTTCTATATTTTTCCCTAGAAAAGAATTATGAATGTTCTTTTTCTATTGTTAGAAATCCTGTGCAACTCACTACATTACACCCACACTGAAAACATGTCCAAATACTGATTTCTCCCCCCCCCCTCAGGTTTACTTCTTTATTTATTCCTCCATAGAGGCCTTTTTCTCTTAAGTATTTTATTTCTCTCATAAAAATCCTTTAGCTGGCCGTCAGTCTGAGGGACTTCTCTTATTCCAGGCCTCAGCATTAAGTTTAAAATATAAATACCAAAAAGTACAGACTAATATTGCAAAAAAATATTCTTTTTGGTATTCCCAAGGCACTTTGAAATCTTCATCATATCATAACTGAGACATTTGCTTTCCACTGTAATGCTCTTGCTCTCTGAAAAAAAAACACTTTGTTTATTGCACAGGATTTCCTGCTATGCATCATTATATTGGATAGATTATGTGCCAGCAAGTCTTTTTTTGACTCCTAATGATCACATTGATAGATTTTATCCAAGACTTATTATTCCTAACCTGTTCTTTCAAGTCTCCCAACAGTGCACTCTTTTCCATTGGAACTGAGTGCACCCACCTTAGTATTTCGTCATCCTCTTCTTCTCTTTCCTTCCACCTTTCCCAACATGAGAGTTTTTTCAAGAGAGTTTAGTCGTCACATAATGTGTCCAAATTTGAGCCAGGGCATTTGTGGCTCAAGTGAGAACTCTGATTGATTTGTTCAGTAATTCATTTGATTGTTTTCTAGGCTGTCACATCTCCCACATCAAAGTTCAAATATTCTTTCTATCTTATTTCTTCAAAGTTCAACTCTGTAGATCTATGGATTTTGAAAGAAGCAGACAAGATATGCCCTACGTCAGTGGTGGCAAACCTATAGCATGCGTGCCAGAAGTGGCACTCAGAGCCCTCTCTATGGGAATGCGTGCCATTGCCCCAGCAGAGTTCGCCAGAGTAGCGAACGCGTGGTGTTTGGAAGCAACAGGGCAGGAAGTGAACAAGCAAACAGTGTTGGTCCCCCGGGAATGCCCTTGAGATGGCAAGGGACTGGCCCCAGCCATGCTCACCCAGTCTGCCATGATCACTGCAACCACGCCCACCCAGTGGGCCACACTCTCCTCATCCCCCCCCCCCCCGAGGGCACCACAATGCTGATGCAGCCCTGGCACTTTGCAATAAATAAGTGGGCTTTGGGTTGCAGTTTGGGCACTCGGTCTCAAAAAGGTTCACCATCACTGCCCTAAGTCATATAGAACTTTAGATGTTTAAGTGATCTTAGATTGTGCCTGGAAAGCAACTGGCAACTAGTGCAAGTCTTTAGCACGGATAGCATAGAGCAGACATGTCAAACTTGCGACGTCACATGACGTCGCGTGACGTATCGGAGCTTTTTTGCCATTGCCGGCAATGGGGTGGGCGTGACTCCGGTATGATGAAACCGGCCCGTGGGCCGGCAGTTTGACACCCCTGGCATAGAGACACCAGATGTTGTACAGTAGTTAACAACTTAGTTCTGCAGTATAACTCCATGTAGACTATGGTAATTGTGATGAAGGTGAGAAATAGTGTTAAATCCAATTGGTTCAGAAGTATTCACAGCCAACACAGTACAAACAAATTTCCATAAATGATTCTTGCCTCAATTGCTACTTGATTTAGAGATGGTAGACAACCAAGGAGAACTTTGATACAATGAATTTGCTCATTTATGGGAAGTACAGTTTATGACAGACCTATATCAATTCTCTCAATTTGTTTTTCTACTGACCAATAGCACCTTTGTCTTATCTAGATGTAATACCAGTTAATTCAAATTCATCTAGTCATTAATAAATATAGGCAATGATTAAGGAAATAGCAAGAAGTAATAGATCTGGGCGTCATCATTGTGCTAGTGACATCCCATTCCAAAGTTTCAGATATTCTCCCAATTGTTTAATATAAATCTTTAATTGCCAAAGAGAATAAATGGAACATAGAAGAAGGAACATAACAATAGCTGAGATGTTGAACAATAGTTGAAGTTGTCCAGTGTAATCTTCAAATATGCAAGTTAGCAGGAATGACTGTGCTTTCTTTATATAGTAGTTCCTAATTTAAAACTTTCCTGCTTTATCCTCCTAGCAAATCCAAGCCATCATTTTATCCAGAGTTTAAAATGATACTACCATAGCGGTAAGATAGAAATGTTGCAGTCTGACTGTGTAGATTCACCAAGTATGCACAATGCCAAGATCTTTGCCTCAATAAACTTCTGACACTATATATCTGTGATAAGTAGCAGGCACACATTTTCCTTTCTTGTATTTGGGTTCAGAGATCCTCTTCCAGTAAAAGGTATCACTTGGACAAGTGGAGCAACATGTAACGTAGACATAGATATGTGTATGTACAATCTAGCTGTTATTCACTGGCCTATTGTTTTATTTCAAACTACATAAAGTAAAAAGAGCTTGAGTTTATATTGCAGAAATTTTAGAGAAGTGTTATTTCTGCATTGTAATGAAAAGGACGTCTTGGGAGTAAAAGTTCAAGAGGAAATTCAAGAATGTTGTGTCTCATTAAAACCAAGAATGTTAATATAGAACCTATCAACGTGAATGCATATGATGAACCTATTGGTGCTCATAATGCTCATATAGCACTTTTCTGTGCTATAATTTGGGTTAAAAAAGGCTAGCAATGGTCTAGAATTAGGGGTCAGGCAGGAATACTTTCAAAATATTTCTGAAGTAATCAGGCTTTGTGTAGATGTCCTTAACCTCCATAAAAGAAAGGATGCAATAGAAGTCTTTACAATAAAGAGAATAAATACATTTGTCGGTGTAGAAATTCCCTTTTAATGTGAAATAATTTACTTAAAAGATACCAAGGTTTTGTACACCCTCTTCTTGTTTAGCAACTATGTTCTGTTCCAATGACTTGCTTGTTAAGCAAAATGGTCATTAAGTGAACATATGACAGAGAGAGAGAGAGAGAGAAAGAGAGAGCAAAGATCATTGGTTGCTGGTGTCTCTGTTCCTGTATTCAGTATCCTGTGCCTGACCCATTTCCCCCCCACCTTTTTTGCTGCCTCACGGGTAAAGAGATTGTTTAAACAAGCTGTCTACATATTCCTGAGCTGTTTTTCTCTGTAGTGCAGTGTTCCCTAAAATGCGCTAACTGAAATTTAGCAAGTCAGTTTGGTTTTGTGGTTAAGACACCAGGTTAGAAAGCAAGAGACCATGAGTTCAAGTCCTGCCTTAATTATAAAAGCCAGCTTGGTGACCTTGGGCCTGTCACTCTCTCTCAGTCCAAATCACCTCACAAAGTTGTTGTGAGGAGAATAGGAGGAGGAAGGTGTGTTGGCTATCTTTGCTGCCTTATTATTTGTAAAAATAATAAAGGTAGGATATAAATAAACAACCCTGATCTCAATCAGTTGATTAGAATCCTGTTGCTGCCTGAAACTGGCTAGATTTTAATAACACTAAAGTCTTTTTGTTTGAGGTGCATGAAATTTTGTTGCAAATGCACACATTGGTCATAATTTTTTATTACAGTTTAGTTTAACCAAGAGAAGGATGAGGGGAGACATGATAGCAGTGTTCCAATATCTCAGGGGCTTCCACAAAGAAGAGGGAGTCAATCTATTCTCCAAAGCGCCTGAAGGCAGGACAAGAAGCAACAGATGGAAACTAACCAGGGAGAGAAGCTAACTAGAACTAAGGAGAAACTTCCTGACAGTTAGAACAATTAATTAGTGGAACAACTTGCCTCCAGAAGTCGTGAGTGCTCCCACACTGGAAGTTTTTAAGAAGAGACTGAACAGCCATTTGTCTGAAATGGTGTAGGGTTTCCTACCTGAGCAGAGGGTTGGACTCGATGACCTCCAAGGTCCCTTCCAACTTTATTACTATTATTATTATTATTGTTGTTGTTGTTGTTGTTGTCATATTTTAAGGTGACCAACTTTTTTACAATGAAAAGGAGGACACAAATAAATTAAAGAAAAAAATATTGTAAATAAAAGAAATATTTTATTCATTGCAACAATAATACAGAATACACTATAATATGATAAATGCATAATAAAAACATTTGTAACAATAACATTTTATATTGTAATTATGCTTACATGCTGTGCCCCCGCCCACAGTCGCCCCGCCAGCACTGCTGCTCCGCCAGGCCCCGCGACTCCCAAAGCACCAGCTGTGCTGGCTCCAGCCCCAGGGGGCAGCCCGCCGTCAACACCCCACCTGCAGCCGCCCCGCCAGCACCACCGCCCACCCTGTGCAGCCCCGTGTAGAGCAGGCCCCGCGGCTCCCATAGCACGGGGGAGCAGCCAGCCACTGCCGCCTCTCACACTCCCGCCCATAGCAGCCCCGCCGCCCCTGCCTCTTGCGCCTGCAGCCATTATTGCTCTAGCAGGGCCGAAGATCAAGAGAAAGTTACTGTGGCATCACCGCTCCAGTCTCCTCCATGTATCTTCGGGACTAACTAGGAGATGGTGTAGTTGGGTAACAGGGAGGGGTGCAAAGTTCCTGCCAATTTGCCTTCGCTGCAGACAACTTACATATGCAAAGTTTGCTGGCCAGGTGTTTTGGTGTGCTCAGCAGCAATTCCTATTGGCTTTCAAAAGCCAATAGGGGAAGTAGCACAGCTCATGCAAAAGTTGAAAAAAAACCATCAAAAAAAGGTGCCGGAACGCCGTTCTGAGCGTTCTATGAGAAAAAAAAAAGCCCTGCAGATTAGTCTTCAAATATCAAAAAGGAGGACATGTAGGAGGACACTTTTCAAGGGAGGACAGAACTCACAAAAGGAGGACTGTCCTCCCTAAAGGAGGATGGTTGGTCACCTTACATATTTGCAATCAGACAGCTAACCAAAGTAATTGCTAACTGAGAAATGACTGTAGAAGTAAACTGGACTACTGGTCTTTCAGATAAAGATGCTTATATTAGTGATTGGCATATGCTATAGCAATTGTTTCTGAATTTCTGAATGCTTCCAGAATGTTCATTAGAAACCAAATAGATACATGCTAAACATTCTGTGTTAGAATCCCATTTAGCATACAAAATATGGGTTACATTAATTACTGCAACAAACAATAAACAGGTTATAAATTAAACTGGACATAACAGTTTTCTTCCTTAAGGGCCTATACAAGATTATCATAATTGTTTATATTTCCACAATAGTATTACTACTACTTATGCAGAGAATTTATCCAAAACTGTAATCTTTACTAGAAAGTAGAGATTGAATTTCAGCCCATCTTCAAGTTTGCTTTTACTTTTAAATATTTTTCAACTTTTGTTTCACATTTCTTCCACCAACCTAAATATAGGATGTTTGGACGTTAAAGGTGTTGTTTGGCTGATGCTGCCAATCTGTGTCTCCATGTTGCTTTCCTGAGTAATTCTGAACATTGTGTGATAACATGAGCTAATTTCTACATTATGTAGAGTTATAAAATTGCAAAGTTGGAATTCACTTTGTAGTATATTATTCCTTAAATTATTTTTAATAAATATTATTTATTATTGAATAAGGCGTTCTTAATGTGATGTGGATATTTTAATTTGAAAGTTTAAAGCATTGCAATTATGCAAAAATGGCTTTACACTCTCAACTATACTAAAGTATACTCTACTATACTCAACTAAAAGTATCTGCTAGATAAGAATCTTACCAGAAGAGGTAAAAATATGTTTAGCCGAATGGAAAAAATATTGATGATGGAGAAGCCTAACATAATTTAAACTTCAGTCTTGATTGTTATCTATTTGCCCTGGAGTGAACCCCATTGGACTTACTTTTGAATAAGCATGAGTAGGATTGCATTGTTAATGTAGCCTTTAGCATAATAGAGGTCAAAGACGTTCACCTGATAAGTGTGGCTTAAAGTCCATCAACATTCTTGCATAATGTAGCAATGCTTTTTGGAAAGATATACTGATAATTTTAAGTGGTGAGGCCATGGAAATATTATCTACAACAGAGGTCCCCAACCTTTTGGGCATCAGGGACTGGTTCTGTGGAGAGAGGTTTTTCCGCGGACTGGAGATGTGTGGTTTTGTGTGCTGCCTGCATCTCGCGGTTGGGGCTTTGCTTGTGTGTGCGGACCTGTTGCTGGCATGCCATGGCCCGGTACTGGTCCACAGACCGGGGGTTGGGGATCCCTGATCTATAATGTCAAGGTTTCAGGGATAAAAATTAGCAGTAGAATTTGCTATCAAATACAGTGGATGCCTAAACCATAATAGGAATTGTGCACAAATTCTTTTTTTTAATATTACAAATTCAAGTAATACAGATAGTCCTCAGCTTATGACCACGACTGAGCCCAAAATTTATGTTGCTAAGAAATTCGTCGTTTGCCCCATTTTACAACTTTTCTTGGCACATTTGTTAAATGAATCACTGCAGTTCTTAAATGGTTGTTAAGTGAATCCAGTTTCCCCATTGACCTTGCTTACCAGTAGGTCACAAAAGGGATTGCAGGACTGTGGGACACTGCAACCGTCATAAATGTGAGTCAGTTATCAAGCATCTGAATGTAAATCACGTGACCGTGAGGATTCTGCAATAGTCATAAGTCACTTTTTTGCTGTTATAACTTTGAATGGTCACTAAATGAAGTGCTGTAAGTCAAGAACTACCTATATTAAATATGTAGATGAAAAATCCCACTAAATATGTTATTAAAATAAAATAAAAATAAATTTCTCCCCACAAGCTACTAAACTTCTGTTCTTTTAAGTTTGCTCAAATCATCTTGGAACATTCTAAGGCTCAATAAAATCCTTATCGTTACAGCCCCTGCAACCAAATTAAATTAAATTGATTTGAGTAATTTTTTCTCCTTCCAGAATTCAATTCCACCACCCATGACTACTCTTTAATAAGGGACAATGGCAATGACCGAGTTCCATTCCCACCCCTTTAAATTAACTAAGTTAAAAGAATGACTTGCTATTGTCATATGTATACTATTGCCACATTTGTTTATTTATTCTACTACCGTATCATTCTTCTACATGGACATTGGTATAGATATTCAAACCAATATCCAGATGGATTATGGGTTGATAAAAAGAAAGAAATGTTAGCGAACTACTGCATTTACAGAAACAATGCTGATCTATGTCTATTTGTTGCTTACATCCTTGCAACTTATTGTTACAACATGTAGCTTACTGTTACCCAATAGTTAGTAGCAACTGTAAATAAGCTACGAGGGCCTCAAATAATTGCAAATGAATCTTATTAAAGTTAGGAATAATTTTAATTCAAAGACATCCTATGTGCATTATTCTTGGACACATGTTTCTCAAGTGGAATGGTGACAGTATAACCAAGGTCTTTGGCAATCATGTTTGACATTTTCAGTAGCATGAATAATCAAGTATATTTAACAAAGAAGTCTCAGACTCAGACACATCTGAGCCATTTTCCTTTTTTTTTTTTTGCAATAAATGTAAGGAAGAGAAATAAAAGTCATCTAAATGGTTCCAAAAGTCATAATAAATATACCGTATATTATTTTTCAGGTTAGATTGTATCTGTTGATATATATCAGGGGTTCCCAACCAGGAGTGTGAGACAGTATTCCAGGGGATACAAAAACCTGAATTTAGAAGTTTCAGAACTATAGTGTATATGCATAAACTAGGTATTACTTTTGTAAAGGGTGCAAGAATATATCAGAAGCGTTCTATGGGTGCAGGGTATAGAAAAGATTGGGAACCATTGATATAGATATATAATATTTATATACACACATACAATTTTTTCAGGTTATCATTGGATTTTTTAAAAACACTTGATTTAAATGAAAACATCTGAGATCCTTCCCTAGAATAAACAATAAAGAAATGAATAAATCCAAAATTATTAGAAAACATTTCTCCCTAAAGATAGACTAAAATTATGTAGGAAAATCTGAAACATGTGGGATTTATTTATATAATTCTGTAACCACAACCTCCTAAAGGGAATGACTGCCAAACCAATCTCAGAACAATTAGTATAGTTTGAGAAGCCTGCCAGAGTTGGCTGGAAAAAAAGGAAGGAAGGAAGGAAGGAAGGAAGGAAGGAAGGAAGGAAGGAAGGAAGGAAGGAAGGAAGGAAGGAAGGAAGGATGTTGGCAGTACAACTTGGCCTACCTACCAAAGCTGAGCAAAAGGTTTGTGGCCTGAAATAAAGTTGTGACTATATGAATTGCCCCAATCAAAGTACTTGGCTGTTTCCAAAAAGGTTTTCTTCGAGCTTGTATGATTGCTTTTGAGAAATGATTTATTCTTACTCACTAGAGGCTGTAGTGAGACCAATTATGTTATTTGTATGACAATTATTTGGAATATAATACTCAGGCTGGGAGGAATATTTGCAGTACTTAGTGATGATGTTAAGGCAGCGTATCTGAATGTAAAGCTATGTTATGTCTTTCCACTGTCATAAATATACAGTAGCTGCACTACCTGTAGCACATATAGTGTATACATTATCTCATATGTCATCGTGGAATAATTTCTGAACAGTGTATCTGCATTTAGAATGTCAAGCTGAGTCTATGTACATAGGTTTGTGTGCAAAATAATAATATATACTACATTGCCAACAATTGAACTGGATGAATCTTCAAGTAACAATTTATCTCCTGGCACATTAACTATGCACTATTGTAAAAGAGCCTCACAACTCAGGTTTTTTTTTTCTTGAATAAAGAGCAAAGGCATTAGATGAGTTTTGTTATCTAAGTACTCCAATACTACACCAAAGTGAAGCTTTGAAAATAATTCAGAAGATGTGCTGCAGAATTCAGGTGACCATAGCAGTTCTCAGGTCTTTATTTTAAAAAGCCCCACAATTTTACAGAAATGATGCAAAATGCTATGGCTGATTTACATTACCTGTAATGAACTGACAGCTTAAAGCACCAGCATTTTTTCTTGTTTTGTTGCAAAGAAGGCAGAGCAAAAGATAAACAGTTACAATGAATATATGACAAAATTCAAGGAGAAGCATTTCTTTTAAACAATTTTTGAAGCATGCACATGTGATGTATGGGCTAAAACAGTGATTCTCAACCTGTGGGTCAGGACCCCATTTGGGGTCGAACGACCATTTCACGGGGGTCACCAAACAACACAGTCCGCCATTTGTTTCCCCTTTTCCTTAGCTGTGCTACTCCCTTTTATTCTATTGGCTTTTGAAAGCCAATAGAATAGACTCTCTTGAATAGAGTCTAATTCTATTGGCTTTCAAAAGCCAATAGGAATTGTCCAGGCTGTCTCTGCCCTGCTGAGCCCGCCAAAAGTCCCATTCTGCAAATGGTGCTGCACCAGTTGAGTAGTCCTCGACTTACAACCGGTTGAGTAGTCCTAGACTTACGACCGGTTGGGGGTCGCGGCATTAAAAAGGTTGAGAACCACTGGGCTAAAAGGTAACAGAACTGGGTTGCAAAAATATGGATGACCATAAGATGGCAGAATAGTTTTCTGTATCTCTACTGCCATATATCAATGATCTGATTTGCAGCTTATACTCTGGATATCATGCTGATGTATTGAGATGATGCAATATAATTGTTGAGAGAACCTCAGATTCTATAGAGCTTCTAGCATTGATGCTGATGGGCCCCAGTTCTATTATGGAGGTTACTAAAAGGGAAAGGACATAAAATCTGTCTTGGTTGCTGATACCGTAACATTATTAAATAACATAAAAGTAGGAGACCCTCACTTAGAAAGGAAAAAAATGATGTCCTGTTCTCTTGGGTGTGTTTTAAATTGTAATAACTTGGACTTTTTCATCAATAATACATTCCTCAGTGTATTTAGGCATTAAGCTGAAAAAGTTCAGATTGATTTCTTGTAGCTTTTGCCATTTCTTACAGCTAGACCATAATTCAATTCTGATTAAGTAATTATTTTAGCTGCATATAGCAATTACTCCACGCAAAGCAGTACGTTTGTTAGATTACTGCATTTAATATAGAACTCCAAGTGAAAACTTATTTATCAAACTCTATCAGGTTGTCTAGAGTTCAGATTGCCAGATCTGATAAACCAGCCTTATTGTTTCAAAACTGGCTTTAGTCTTTTATTCTAATGAAATAGCTAGGTACTATTTTAACCTTTTGATTTTTAGTTGTTATGAAAGTCCTTAAAAGTTTTAGCTAGTGTCAATATGCCATTTTGGGGAGCATTGAAGTTCTTCAACAGTTTTTCTAACATAACGTGATATCTGACTAACTTGGGAACCTGAACACTCTTTCTGAAGAATACTGTTTTCACATACACAATTCCACAAGATCAACCCCATTCTCAAACTTGGTCTATGTTTACAAAACACAATGAACAACAATCTGCCCAATCTTATTTTAGGGAATCCTGTTGTGCAAACCTAACATGTGCTTAATTTATGGTTCAGTGCATTTCACAAACCCAGAAAATTTCACAATGATTAAGTTAATGATAGGTAATTGTATCATGTTAAAATAGATTTTATGGACAAGCCTAAAATACCTCAGATTTATAATGGTTGATCTGTTTGGGGAAAGCAAAAGACTAATCGATCATATATCCAATTAATCACAGCTAATCAGGTTCCCTTCAATTTTGGCTCACGCTTCATTTCAACTTCAATTTACAATAAATAACTCAACTATCTCCATGTTAAGTTTTCCATAACATAATAAAATAGGAGAAAGGAGGAACAACATCAAGTAGTCCATTATTCTGTAAAGGGTAACATGGTGCAGTATCTAAGGTTTTTTTTTAATTAATGGCTTTCCCATGTATATTTTTTTAACTTAATGAAGGAATATTTCTTATTCTGTTTGAGATCCCATATTTCTTCTTCACGTACTGCTTTGTGTGGAGTAATTGCTATATGCAGCTAAAATAACAGTATTTCTATTATGGGATTAAATAGGACATTTCTCTATGATCAAAAATAATGAGATATTAAATTTATATATTTATTTATTAAACTAATGTCTATGGCTGTCCACCTAACACAAGGAACTCTAGGTAGCTAGCAATATAATTAGAAGATAAAGCCACGTGAACAACAACAACAAAAGTTGAAGTCCCAATAAAACTTGCATCTGCCAATCAAGCACAACCACTAGGTCAGGGATGTCAAACTCAATTTCATTGAGGGCCGCATCAGCATTGCAGTTGCCCTCAGGAGGCTGGGTGGTTGTGGCTAGGATGGGTGCAGCCTACTGAGTAGGTGTGGTCAGTTCTACATCGTTCATGTCAAGGATGCCTGTGGGGACCTGGGCAGCAGTGGGATAGATCTGAGGGTCTCTGGCAGAAGGGGGTGGGACCAGGGCAAGTGCCAAGGCATGGTCCACTGGAGGAGCCTCACTGTTCCTCTCAGGCCATGCGGGGGGGGGCATGTTCTTATGGAGCTAAGACTGAATGTGTTTCAGCATAGATGGCCACCACAAAATTGTACATTGGCTCCCAGCTGGCCTGGGCCAGGGCCAAGGAAGAAGGGGCCGTTCCCTCACTGTTTCCAGGATGGCTTCGCGGGCCACATGAAACCACTTTGCGGGCCGCATCCGGCCCCCAGGCCTTGTGTTTGACATGTCTGCACTAGGTAGTTCTATCAATATCCTTGTTCCTGAAGGCCAACAAGGTTGAGCCCTTCCGTATATCTGGAGGGAGGGGAGGCTGTTGCATAAGGCAGTGCCATGACAGGGAAGGGCACTCCCAAGGCCACACAAGGTGATGCTGTTTCACCAAGAGAACCTAGTGGAAAGGCAGAAACCATCAGGGAGCAGGTAAACTGGTCCCATGGCAGAAAGGGCTTTAAAAGTGAGAACCGACAGCTTGATTGTACCTGGAAGTCTATTGGAAACTGATGCAGGTCACTGAGTAGTAGTGTTATCTGGGTATACTGCCAATTCTCCCACTATCACCCACGTAACTGCTGAGGTAGCTGAGCTTCTGTAACAAAGAGAATAAACACTGTATGCCAGCAGTGAAGTGCAAAACAGTGATGGATTTGTATAGTTACCTGGTGCAAGCATCTCTCAACTCTTTGCATGTTACTGTGACATAGGACAAAATTCCTCCTCATGGCTCTGATCATTACTACAGTAACGCCTCAGTATGAACTACTAGGTCAACTTCCTATCAAGGAGCAAACTCTATAAAAGTTACTGTCCGTTCTGAGTATAGATGCACACTAGAAAGTTTTTAGGTTTTTTTTTTTTCAAAATGGTATCACTTGCAAGAGTCTCTTTTTAAAAAAGCAATAGTTGCCTCATAAGGTTTGGGGACTTCAGTGAAGGAAGATGACAGACCCATAGGAAAGAATATGTGCCTAATTTAGGATGGAGAATCATGACAGAAAGGCAAAGAGAAATGCAAAGGTAACAAAACCCCACATTCTTTGCTATTAGAAGGAAAGGGTTAAGGCTGGCTTGGCCAGGCTCTGTTGTGCGTATGCAATAATCTGTGTGGCTCTCTTGGCCGTCTGACAAAGAGTTGCCTCCTTCTCCTCCACCCCTTTGCATGAAGTAGGATCCTTGAGCTAACGCAGAGGCTGCCAACTGCTCCATATTTGCCTTCTATTACACATTTACATACTGGAGAAGAGAGGAGCGACCTTCTATCCGCAGACATCATTTCTATTACAGTTGGTAAGGAAGCAACTGTATCACAACCGAAGGGGAGGAGAAATAAATTATTTTTTTCTTTTTTAAAAAAAAAAGCCAAATAAAATAAAATCCTGAACCCTTGAGATCAACTGGCAAGTATTTCTTTTTCCGGTCCGTTTTCCCCACACCCCAGTCTCCATTGACACTTTATACAGTAAGTGGCTTTTTAAAAAAATTCCTCCCCTGCTTTCGCTTCCCCCCCCCCCCCCGGCAAGCCTCCAGATATTTCCAGCTGGAAAAACACATACAAGGTTACTGGAAAGGGGGAAGGGCGACGTAACGCTCCGTTATGCCACGGGTTGGAAGTCGCCCTGTAAGAATTCTCTAAATTGCATCGCGTCTTTCTTCCTCTCGTTTTTTCTCCTCCCCCTCCTCTCTCTGCCCCCCTCCCCCCCAACACCTTCCCCCGGCTTTCGTGTCGAGGAGGCTGGAGCGAGAGGAGGAAGGAGAAACCAGGCCAGGCTGGTGTTATTTTTACGTGCTGTGGGTGGTGCCGACTGAAATTCTTTGCATTCTGGGCATACGAGAAATGCCCCCCCCCGCACCCTCCTTAAAAGCAGAGAGTAAAGAACAGGAAGTCGTATGACCCCCTTCCCCCCCGCCCCCAAGCCCAGCGTGCATTTGACATTTTGTGTGGTGCTGGCTTGGCTTTTTCCCTCCTCTCTATAAAGCATCCAGGGCGCGCATTGGCGTTAAGCAGGGCTGCCGAGAGAGCTGCCCGCGCCTTGTCCCCCGAAGTGCGTGACTGCGCCCGGGGGAACCATTGGTGCGGGAAGTCGGGCGACGGGGAGCGTGCGGCTTAGCACAGGCCGCGGAGTTTTGAGCGCGTCCCGAAGCAACGCCCTCCGCCGGTTGCCTCGCTGGCCGCCGCCGTCTGGCTAGAGTCGCGTTCCTCTCTTGCCGCTGCTAAAGGCCGGCTGGGCTGCCGAGGGCGAGCGGAAGAGCGCCCGCCCTTCTCCCCTCCCCCGGCTTGATAGTAGGGCGGGCCCGTCGTCGCTGCACTGTATAGTACGGGGCTGGGTGGTTGCCGGAGGGGTGAATGAAGCGAAGAGGCGGCGCAGGAGGAGGAGGAGGAGGAGGAGGAGGCGGCGCTGGGACTGGGATGTGCCCAGCAGCGGTAGCAGTTCCAGCTCCTCCACTATGCTCCTACATTCAGGCCCCAAATCGGCTGGAGGCTCCTCCGGGCACTACAGCAAGGAGTCAGTGAGTGAGTAAAGGCCACTGCTGGGCACGGGCGAGGAGGTAGGGTGGGGGCCTGTGTTCCCCTTCACCTTGACCCATCCTCCCCGGCAGCTTCTGCTTTTCACCTTCCGCCCTTCCCTGGGAGAAAAGACGCACCGTGCAGGACCTTCCAGGGGCTGCCAAGATTCTGCCAGGAAGGATTGGCTTTTTTTTTTTTTTTTTTAATAGACGCGACAGAGTTGCCCCCCCCTTTAAGAAAAAGGAAGGGGGGAGGAGAAGAAGAGAGACAATTCCGTGTATCGCTGCCTTTGAATCTTATTTTGTGTCTCTCGGTGCTGTCCTGCTTCCCGTCACTCTCTCTTAAATTATTTTGCAAAAGTTACCTTGTTTTAGTTTCCCGAAACCTTATTCTGATCTCGAAGCCTTGAAACAATTGCGTACCCCCCCCCAAATGTTAGAAAGTATTTTCTGCATAAGTCGATCTATGTTGAAATGCTAAGGTAACAACAAAATAACATTTTAAAAGGCAGATACCCGAGGTGTTTTGGATTTTGTAAAAAGAGCAGCAAAAAAGAAAGAAAGAAAGAAAAAGATCAGAATCCAATGATGAAAAGAGAGCAAATTGAAAGCTTGTTATATAATGCCACACTATGTGGCTAACAAGAACAAGCTATTTTTATTTTGTTTACCGTAAGGTATGCAATAGGGACTCCTCCAGAATAATATTTTTCCCTAGTGATTATAAACCCAGATAGAATTGGAGGAGGAAGGAAATCCCATACTTTATAATTTCCTAATGTGCATAATAATTAGTTTTACAATTATGTATTTAGGTAACCACAATTATGTAGTTGCATGTCTTAGTTTGTGGATTCTTTTTTACACATATTTGAATACAAAATATTTCATGGTGGAGAGATGATTAAATCTTTAACAATCCACATTTTGTGTTTTGACAGGGTTAGTAAATTAGATATGATTTAGTGTAACCAGTTACTTCGGTGACATTCTGGGGCAGTTTATTACAATCTCCAGTGAAACCTTAACAGCAAATTCAGATTTCATTAGTCAGTGTGGATTTGTTTGGCTGGCTGGTGAGGACAGCCTAGTGTTATTACTCTCAGAACAAGGGTTATGAATGAGGAAGAGATAACTGATGAGATACTGTATTACTTAGAGTTATAGGTTTATTTTTCTCCTATTAACTGTTTTACAGGTCATTTTGTGTTGAGTAGAACTGTCCTTATTCTCATCGACTGTAAAGAAAGAAGCAAAAAAGCTGATAGGTTTTCCACATTTCTCTCCGTGCATATGTATGTGTATGTGTGTGCAGTCATGTAGAGACATGTCACTGGTGTAGGTTTCACTGCACTCTCTCTAGCCCTGATCAGTCATGTAATTAGATTGAGGTGCCATGGTAACAGACAGTATTCATCGTCCATTCAGGTGCATTTTTCTTGTGACTGGGGTACCTCAGATGGGCTTATGTCGCAGGCATGAACAACTTTTTAGTCACTTGTGTATTATTAAATGTGTTGCCTCTGCATGCGATGTACATAATTTGTATAAAAATTGAAATGGAAAAAATTAGGCTGCATGTAATATTGGAGTAATTTCAACTTTGAATTTAGGAGTTGAAAGTCATAAGATGTTCTGTACAGCATTCGTATTTTTTATTTTTCTTGTTTATAGGGCTTTAGCAGATGAGTGCTTCTTCACATTAGAAATTAGGTTAAGCTGCTTGCTGTATATTCTCTCTTTTTTTTTAGTTTTTTCAGAGGCTTGTAAAATTATAAATAGTGGTAATGGTTCATCCTCTTCTCTGTGTGAATTTCTGAATGTAATTGAAAATGTTTAACTGAAAGGTATTATTATTTGAACTACCAGAAGGCATTTGTGGTTACTTTTAAACTTGGAGGAGCTTCTCTTAAAGTTTAAACTTCCTTTGAGTTTTAGTTGGTTTATGGTTGGCATTTTACTTTGAAGAAATCCTTTAGGGCAGCTTTGTAGGACAGGCAACTTTGGCTGCTTGCCTCTTTGTTTTAGTGGGACTATCCATACCTATTTTGAATGACAGCAGCTTTTTACCAGCATAATATTTTATTAATTGGATTACTTTTAAGGATTAATTTAATAGGTATTTAATTTGATGCTGAGAACTGAGATTTCAGATTTTTCTTTTTTATTCTTTTCCATCTGCAATGAAACAAGCTTTAGAGAATTTTTAACCAGTCCCTCTATATTTTCACAAGACTGGCCAATGCAACTTCTTTTATGTGTGTCTATATCATCTTTATTGTCCAAATGTGTCTTGTATGTTCAGAATATCAGACCACTGCAGGAATTTAAAGACTCCAACCCTTAAAAAATATTGTAAACATAATAGCTTGCAGCTTCCTGGAATGCATTTTCTGGCTCTGTTGTTGATTGATGAATGACTTTTGCATCCCAGTTTCTAAAATTTACACAATGTTTGTCAGAAGCATGTAGGTTTGTAAGTAATTCATGTTAAGGTTATCTTGGATCCTAAATACTATCATTAGATTTTCCCCTAAAGGTGTTTTGTGTAAATAGAAAGTTGTGTAGCATGCAAATGTCATGAACATGTATTGTTTGTAGACCAACAAATGCCTGTAGCTTTTTAAAACTTCAAAGTTTATACTAAAAAAAAATAATCTGTTTCAGTAAAGTAATTTGAGTTTGTTGCTTAACCGTTTGAAGGCAGGAGTCATACAAGATACTGTACTGTCAATGGAATGCAAAGGTTAAAAATCCTGATGTCTTAGTTTATGAATTTGTAGAAATTATTTTTAATCTGAACTACAGCAATTAATGCAGGTAACATTGCATTTTAGTCTAAAATTATTGTTATTTCATTGTAATATAAATAGATTTTATTTGTTTTAGCTATTAACAGGTAAGGGAAGGCTTTCGAGAAAATAAAACAAGTTGGAATTTAATAATAACAATGTATTTGTTTGAAGGCCATGGTGAGCATACCGGTAATATAAATATTTTAACAGTTTCTTTAATGGTTTACACAATTTTCCAATAGCTTTATTTATTTATTTTGTATCACTGTTTCAAGCACAATATTAAATTTAGGGAAGAGCAAAGCTTTTTATTATAGTTAATACATTTTTAATGCAAAGTAAAACACATTAGCAATGCCAAAGATTCATATTTGTATATTTCTTTGTCCCATATTGATTTTTAAAAAAGTTGTATTTTGCTTTGCTCCAATTTATCACATTATTAGTATTTGGAACCTTCATCTCTGTATTAACCATTTTGAAACTGGAAATGTTTGTTTAATTTATTTTTAGTATTGTTTATTACAAGCATATTTTTCATCTCTATATTTAATTGGCATACTTCTGTCTCTCTCTGGAGTCTCCACTTCACTTCTGGTGATAATCTTTTAGAGAGGTTTCTCATATGAGCAGTCCTGTTAAGGACGACTGTTGTTAGTTTGCAGACTCCATCACATTCTGTTCAGATTTCTGTTTTGAGCCAGTGTGTCCTGTCCAGCAGTCTGAAAGCAAAAAGAGATGAATGTGACAGAAAGAGGAACATAGAATTAATTTTATAGAATGTCTGTTTCTCATTGTCCTGCTACTATGATATGATTGACTTTTTTAAATAAAGCTTTATGAATGTGTAGAAATGTTTTAGACCTGACATGTCAAATTCGCAATGTCACATGACGTCACGCACTGTATCAGGACGGTTTTGCCATTGCCGGCAGTGGGGTGGACGCGGCTTCCGGATGATGGGGCCGGCCTGTAGGCTGGCAGTTTGACACCCCTGCTTTAGACCTATGACTGAGATATCTGAAGAATGATGTGCTTTCACTTTGGACTTCAAAAGTTAGTGCAAGGGCTTTTAAGTTACATTTGATAAGCAACATTTTCTGATTATATTTTTTAAGTGTCAGATGATCTTTATGGTAGTATTTACTACAGAATCATCTATTGTGTAATGAAACATATCTAATTCTTTGCTCTGACAGCTGGAGGCAGTGCTTTACATATATTGGTGTCTATGAGAACAAAAGTAGGCCTCACTTTTTTCCCTCTTTGCTACCTCAGTAGTGAATGTTGACTGAAGTGTTTATTAAGTTCAGGCATAATTTGTTAAGAAGCAGTTTCTTTGTTGAGAGAATCCTTGAGTGCTTTGCTGGCCCATTGATCTGGTGAATAATTAACTGTTTAGGTGGAATTCATGTACTTAGTGCAAATAATAGATTTAGAGTGCAATTCTCTTTCCAGTTATCTGGGAGTAAATTCAATGAACTGAACAAAATTCTTCATTACTCATGAAGGGTTACCCTATAATATGACTAATGTAAGAAATTAATTTTAAAAGCCTTGTAGATTAAACTATAGAGTTCTGGGGGTAGCACTGCACACTGGGATTTAAACAAAGATGATGTAAACATCTGGATAAAATTTTAATATGTGAATTATTGTCACAATTTTAAGAAATTGTGATTTAAACTGGATATTTTTGGTGAACTTTTAAAAGGGAAATCAATACTTATGGATATAATACACTAAAGAAGGTTTCTTGTACAAGCCTGATTTAAATGGGATATGTGGAGAAAATAGGATATATTAAGGAAATCTTCTTAATACTATAGATTGTGCCCCATTTTATTAAATCTTCAGCTTAATTTTAATTAAAATAAAAAAGTATAAAGTTCCAGCAGGTGGCGATACATGATGGTCTATCTTTTCTGGCTCAGAAGCTAAGCAGTCAGACTTGATTAGTATTTGGATGGGAGACCACCAGGATATAATATATACTAGAGAAGGAAATTGGGAAAACATCCTGGAAGAACGAAGGGGCAAACCACTTCTATATTGTTGCAAGAAAATGATACAAACATCTCCATAAATCACCAGGAATTTAGCTTGTTAACATAAACTTTACAGATGGAATTAAAAAGTACTTCAGCTGATCCCAGAACTTTTTTTTTAATTAAATCACTTTCCTCTTATATTGTTGTTTAAGCTAAAAAGTTTCTGCTGAGGTTCTGAGAATGGTGCATTCTGATAGAGAAGTAAACACCTTTAACTTTTTAACAGTTTTATGTTATTTATGCTATTAGATGTTCTAATAATAGGTGGGTTATTCTTTTAAAAATATGCTATAATTCAGAGGTCCCCAATCTTTTGGGCAGCCAGGGATCAGTTCCATGGAGAGAGGTTTTTTCAGGGACCAGAAAGTGCATGGTTTTGTGTGCTGCCTGCGGATGGAGCTTTGCTTGTTTGTGCGGACCTGTTGCTGGCATGCTGCGCCCAGTACTGGTCCACGGACCGGGGGTTGGGGACCCCAATCTATAATAGTTTCAGATTCTTGTTATTTATTTTCTGATATTTTAGTTTAATGGGAAAGCTTCTCTTGTAGACACTTCTTTTGGAAAAGAAGACAGATCTATATACATATCGTCCCTGTGATATCATCATAGGCTGGTTTTCACAATTTTGTCCAAGTACTAAGCAGAATTCAGTGTGTCACTATAGCTAACTGTGTGATGCAGATTTAGGTGAATTTTCTCGGTTATTGCACAGGCTTGTGATAGCATTCTTATGTGTCATCTGGCAATATTGACCTCTGTTGTGTCATACAAGAGTAATTCATTTATATTGGCCTGATTCTGAGGTTTTTTGTTTTGTTTTGTATTGTTTTGGGGTTAATGAAATGTACGATCTATTCCAGGAAAGAAACAATGGTTTACAGGCTACAATGAATATAATTTGGTATCACATTAAATCAGAACAACATTATAGCTTCACACAAGGCAGGCTATTTGGTGCATTCCAGATCTTTTAAAGTCCTGCATTCCCTCATCTTTAGCTGTGCTCACTAGAGATTGTAGGGATTGAAATTGAAAGCTATCTGGAAGGCAGTTGGCTGTCTATTCCTGGCTTTACATTATGGTTTATCTGGTGCTATTCTGTGGTGAAGCTGCTGCTTTATAGTGTGTGTTTCAAATAGCTACATTTATCTCTCCAGTTTAGTCAATCTTAACTAAATCCAAACAATTTATGAATGCTATCTTCTGCTTCCTCATTTTATTTTGTTACAATACTCACCAAGAAATATAGCTGATTTGTCTGCTTCACCACAGGGAGATTCGAGTCTGCTATTGTTATCTTTTGACATGATGAGGTTCTTTGAATTTTGCTGCATTATATTTTAGCTTTGGAGAGAGGAGAGGGAAGAAGAATATACCATATCTTAATTTCTTTAAAATTAAGCTAATATTTACCAGAAAGCACCTGTCATGTCAGTCTTTACATCAAGCAAGACAGTTTGATGTAAAAATAAAGTAAAAAAGAATAGAGTTATGTTTAAAGGTCACAGATTTTGAATGATTTTCTGAAACCATAAAAAATCCTTTTGATATTTGCTATATTGTACCAACGCATTGCAATAAATCCCCATTTGCTTGAGAGGCATGGCCTTCTGAAAGCCTTTTTAGGATTCCTTTCTGAAATTGAATTCTGCCCAATACTATCCAATAAGTCGATTGCAGATATTATGGATGTCTTTGTAATTTTAGCAATGCACTCTATTGGGTCATTTTAACAATATAATCCATTGAGTGGTTTTAGCAATATAATCTGGCATATTCTCAAGTAATCCTCATTGAGCTCAATGGGACCTCTTTTCAGATAATGTACATTGAATTGCAGCCTCACAGACATTATAGTGGCATAACCTGTGAGAGCTATAGCCCACTTCACCATCCATTATTCTGCTTTATTCAAAATGCATTTCATATACTTGCTACTTTGTAAATGGATGGTAAATTATTAACTGCTTTTCATGTATTTTTTGCCTTTCTTCAGATTTTCAATCACAGACACATCAAGTTAAAGAGACAATCTAAGCACTGAGCTTTTTTCTTCACCTCTTCAAGACAACCACAGCAACAAGTTTTTACCTTTCCTTAAAAGGTGCTCTTTTTCCCAAAATAAGGTGAGAAAATAGTACTTTCTTTTCAATGATGTATTTTACAAAAGAGTTTAATTTGTTCTGGTTTTTGATGCGGTTTATAATTTAATATTAGAGACAAAACACAATATCCTCTTCTGTGTACAGAATAATTTTTACTCCTCAGCCCTGGAGGTCTTACACAAACTGCACCATTTCCAATGATGTTTACAGCATCATTTCTGTTTCCAGGTTTTTTTCAAGCCTAGTTCACCTGCTAAGAATCGACTGTCCCTATTGATATATTCCATGAATGTTGTGTTTGTTATGTTCTGGTATAAAGTAAGATGTCTTCCTAATTGCATGAGCATATTAGATTTGCATTCTGGTTGTTACTTGCTTGATTGAAGAGCAGGTGAGGGCAGTAGTGGTTCCAAGAAGTGTCCTATCTGGATAAGAAATGTTGGGAGTGGACAGAGGACAGTATTTTAATGTAATGAGTTATCCCACCATTTTCTTTTCTCTTTACCTACAAAAGAAGGTCACCTTATCAGAGTTTCAAAATGGATAACCACCGCCGTTATTGATCAATATGAGAAAATACTAAGCACATATGATACTTCAAAAGAAAACATTTCTGAGTCCCATGGACATACACATTTCTATAGAAGTTATATTACAATTGTGATAGTATTGTCAGAGTCTGACTGGAAAGGTGCTTTTTCTAATTACTTCCACTGTTTTAAAGATCTATTCCTGTGCTTCTTTTTCTTTTATACTTGACCACTTTCCTCGGTCTACAGATTACCATGATCTCTTGTGCTGTTTTCCTGGATTAATCCCTAAATTACATTGAATTCCTTTTATCCCAAGAACCATTTGTGGGTCCTCATGTGCATTGAAAGTTGACAAAATAATTTCCTTCCATTTTCTGTTTATATCCAGAAAAAAAGCAATTTAGTACCCCACTTACCAATATGTCTTTAAATTATGGTGCCTAAAATATATTATATTGTGGTACAGTATTATATTTTTAAAAAGAATAATTGCAAGAACTGTTAAGATTGTAAAGATGTGCAATTTACACTAAATGTCTAACTGAAATGGAAAGAGCATGGTTAAATTATGACATTGAATGATGAATGCTAGATAAAATTGGTTCATACTTGTACTATTATATGCTTTGTCACTATAGAGAAAATTATAGACTAACTGATAGAACAGATTGGTAAATTATATTATAATAGCACTAATATTTATTTGGTGCCAGCAGCAGTATTACATTGTGTGTATTTCAGTTACTAGCTACCTTTACAACGTGAATGATGAATAATAGAGAGCTTTTGATTTCTATGATGCAGCCAATCTGTTTAATCTGATCATTTATTCCAACTCATATGGACTTTTAGGATCTGTATACAGATTTGTTGCCATGTTCTTATGCCCTTTTCAGGGCCAGTTTGGATTTCACCATTAGGTAGAATGCTGATATTTGGTACAGAATTTGTTTATAGAATTATCAGGGCAAAGTTTAGTGGAAAATTCTTAAAGGGGTGATATGTAATTGATGAGATTGTTCATAATCAGTGCTGATTGATTTATGCAAGCCAGCACTGTTATCATTAGAAATGTGCTATAGTTTTTTTCATTTATTATTACTATTTCCTGCATCTTAAATCTTGACTTCAAATCTTGGCTTCAAAGAAATGTTGGATTTGCTTCAGAAAACAGTTGGATCAGTTCCTGGAAGTCACAGAGAGCAGTATCAATTAGTGTCGCTGTCTTTGAAGGCCATTTGCCTTTCATTTTGGGACACTAGTAGACTTTCTTGTGCCCTTGATTGGCCACTGTGGGAACAAACTGCTAGACTAGATAGGCCGGAGGGAGGGAGGGTCCAATCCAGCAGGACACCGCTTATGCTTTTATGTTCTGATTATGGAAATGTGTGGTTGATAGAGATGTTTTTATGATATGGTTCCAACACATCAATGATCAAAGCAAATTTCAAAAGAGGTTGGGATAACTAGAACTGTGTCTAATGTAAGCTATCATATATATTTCTATTTAGTTTAAATGTCCACGATGATTACAGACTTCTTCACTTCTAGATAGTGTACAGTTCTTAACTTGTTGCAATTGTATCCTTGTTTAATAAGATGAAAATGTGATTCATCAGTTTTAACAAACAAACCACCTGAATGTGCTCCTATAGTAAGTGTTGCATGTAGTGATCCTTGCTGGGGTGGAAAGACTGACATATTTACAGAGTAACTATAATCAATACTGATAGCATTTGGAGTACTACTGTGTGGATACTTACACACAGCTTTGTTATTTGCCATGTTTCCTTTGGATTGTTGCTTATATCTATATCCTAGTGTTTTTTCATTCTTATTTCTGTAAAAATATTTGAAATTAGTATTCATATTTGTAAATGTTTTTTAAAGAGAAAAACATTATTGTGGGGAAGGTATTAGTGCCCCCTGCTGTTTGAGTGAGAAAACTTTTACTCAACAGGAATGGAAAAATTAATTTTAGTTTGCTTTCACTATATTTAATTGTATATAAGAGGAAATTCTTTTTAAAACGTTGTCTAGTGTTGATGAACTGTTAATATTGGCTGATGATTAAAACTGACTTAGTGGTAATGTTAATTCTTTACAAGCATCCTGCATTCAAAGTTTTTAAGATACATTGTATGTCTATCTTCTGCTTTCCCACTGATATTGGATACTACAATATACAAATATAAAATATATTGGAGATTTTGAAGACCTTTTCATGTTGTAGAAGTTTAAGGAAGGCAACATACCTTTTCAGTTCTTAGTTCAAACATTATTGGTGGTCTGTTGTAAACATAACATATATGAAAAGGTCTGGAGAATGCTTTAATGATGTGAAAAGAAGTGCTTCTCAAGCCCTCTCATATTCATGAACTAAAGAAATTAGAAAATACTGGACAATGGTTGCTTTTCCTGTACATGTATTCCTCACTTAATGCTCATAGTTCTGTTGCTAAGTGACACCATCATTAAACATCACATGGCCATTCTGGATTTATGATGTAAGTAATTTTGCTGCAGTTATTAAGCAAATCATTTACAGTCATTAAGTGAAACATCATGTGACTGCAATTTGCAATTTCATTGCTGGCTTCTCCATTGACTTTGTTTGTTGGCTGTGAAACGTGCAAATGTGATCACATGATTGTGCGACACTGTGATGATAATAAATGCATTTTCAGCACTGTCATAACTTTGAACAGGCACTAAACAGGGCAGTCATTAACTGAGAATTACTGAGTATATATATCCATTTTTGTTTCTTTCAGTGAAGAATTAAAATTTTCAGTAAGATAATTAAAAATACAGATCTCCTTTGAAATACTGTGTACCTTCAATTTCACCCAATGACAAATTTAAGGTGCTATTTTTTATTAAATAGATCATATCAGAACTGCTTTTTGTTCTATTCCAACTCCAGACAGGTATTTTTCAGCACTACTTTCTCAGTTGTGTACAGTACACTAGTTAATCTAGTGAAGAATTATTTAGTAAAAATAATTGTTCAGTGATTCTTCAATTTCTTAACATTTACATAGTATGTAAAAGCCCTGTAAAGAAAACCACTTGTAGTTTATACACCATTTTCAGTTTAATAATACAGGTAGCTATTTCCAGATCAAGAACATCCTTTTTGAGTTAGAAATTCTAATTGTATTCATAATTCCAGTTGTACTTAATATGCTGATTGATGCAAGAACATTGAAAATAGTTAATTCTGTCTGATTTCAACACTGAAATCTTTATTTCTTAGGATTCCAGTAGTTGAATTTTCATGAATACATGTTCTTATAAGACTTACAAAGTAAATAGATTCATAATTATGTTATGAAGTTTTGTTTTTACTGTTTGCTTTCCTGTTTGTAAAATACTTAGGATTATGGTGCATAAAATGGATAGCTATATGAGTTGTTTAATAAAAATAGGTGGCACTTTGCTATTCCTACCTAATACTTGTAGAGTCACATTATTAGTGTCATGATTTTTTTTAATATCAACACAACACTTACAAAAACATGGTGTTCTTGCATTTTGATAAATACATGACAGAATTATACAAATATATAATTTATATAATATTGGATTTTAAATGGAAGGGGGAAATTCTTATGGGAAATTCTTGCATGTTAACCGTTTCTCCTTTTCACGGGGTAACCTTAAGAATTTTTTTTGTAACAAACTTTTTGGATTATTTTGAAATCTAAATAGTAGGTTTATTGTCAACATACCACTAGTGGTTAAAATGAGAATGAGATAATAATAATAATAATAGTAAAGTTGGAAGGGACCTTGGAGGTCATCTAGTCCAATCCCCTGCTCGGGCAGGAAACCCTACACCATTTCGGACAAATGGCTGTCCCGTCTCTTCTTAAAAACTTCCAGTGTTGGAGCATTTACTGCTTCTGGAGGCAAGCTGTTCCACTGATTAATTGTTCTCACTGTCAGGAAGTTTCTCCTTAGTTCTAGGTTGCTTCTCTCCTTGATTAGTTTCCACCCGTTGCTTCTTGTCCTGCCTTCAGGTGCTTTGGAAAATAGCTTAATTCCCTCTTCTTTATGGCAGCCCCTGAGATATTGGAATACTGCTATCATGTCCCCCCTTGTCCTTCTCTTCGTTAAACTAGACATACCCAATTCTCGCAACCGTTCCTTATATGTTTTAGCCTCCAGTCCCCTAATCATCTTTGTTGCTCTTCTCTGTACTAAGTCTCTGACATATGACTAAGAGACACCTCGCCCTCTTTTAGCAATTGTATGTCATCTGTTTCAGAGTCATAATTACTTCATAATTCCCATTTGATAATTACTTTATTTCCTAATGAGTTACTTAATGGTGATGGGATTGTTAAACAGACTTCATTTAATCTGAGCTTCAGAAGCATCTATGAGGAACTAAGGGTATTATATATTTTTTTAATGCTGCCTGTCTTGCTATTAAAATTCAGTCTGATGGAAGACAACTGAACAGTGGCTGTTAATGTCATCTATCCCTTTAATCAAAACTGATTTTATATATGCTTCAACTATATCCAATAAATCCCTGAGTATTGTAGGGTTATGTTGTGCCCAGTGAATATCGAAACCTTTAACTGTTGTTTTGCAGCTCTCTGAAGTTTTAAAATCTTTTTGTTCTCCTCACATCGAGGAAATCAAAATAATAAAAATGTATTGTAGTAAGTCTTAGAGTATTCTTCTGTAGATCAGGGAACTTCATATGGTAGTTTTCCTAATTACTATAGCTTGCCTTTGCTCTTGACCTAATTGTAGGACAATTAATTAATGCAATTGAGGGGAAAAAATTCTGTTTGGTGATATGAGATGTAAAAGTGATTGGACCATTCAGACATGCAAAAATGAATGAAAATGATAATTGTTTAGTGAGTATCTCCATAAAAAGGGGTATATTTTTGAATAAATAGATTAAACACAATACTATTCATGTAGTGGCAAAGGAATGAATGGAAAAAGCATGACTGAACTGTGGTTTCTTATGAAAAAGATAATTAGTAAAAAATGTAAGGTTGATGTGAGAATTATTTGGTAATGACAAAAGTGGAACTTGGGAAAAAATGAATACTGAAGAAAAGGAAATAAGTAAAAGAAATGAGAATAGAAATAAAACAACTATAGCAATAATAATGGCACTTAGATTTATATAGACTTATATACCGCTCCATAGTGCTTTACAGCATTCTCTGGGTGGTTTATAATGTCAGCATATTGCCCCCAACAATCTGGGTCCTCATTTTACCCACCTCGAAGAATGGAAGGCTAAGTCAACCTTGAGCCCCATCAGGATTGAACTCCAGACTATGGGCAGGGTTTGCCTGCAATACTGCATTTTAACCACTGTGCCTTCAGGAAGTTTAATTATAGGAAGAGAAAGGATGAGTCCATTGTATAAAAGTATCTATATACCTTTGTAAACTTCATTTGGTTGAAATAGGGTATCACAGGGCAACAATTTCTGAATCAACCTACCTCAAATGGGCTAATTTAAAAAGTGTGTCTAAAAGCCAGGACCCATTATTCAGATGGGATTGAAACCTTGGCAAAGTTGGGCTGCTTAAGTGCTACTGCACCACCATACTGTCATGGTCAGCTGCAGTCATGTGATCATCATTTTCACCACTCCCTGTGAGCTTCCCACAAGGATATTCAATGGGGAAGCTGGCAGGAAATTGCTCCTTCTCCCACTGCTTTTTTGCCCACCCATGGTCATTCTGCTTCTCTGTTTCAGTAAGAAAATACTGAGTACAGGTTGGCTGGTTAGAACATAAATTCTTCTCCCAGTAGAATTAATGGGATAATAAAAGAGGAGAATATGTGAGTTATCAGAGAGTGAACATTTTATTACAGTGTGCCACTGAAGTGTATGAAGTTTATTCAAGTAACAGAAAATGGATGAAGACATTTTAAGATGTGCAAATACGGGTAAGTAGCATGAAGATTGTTGGGCGGGGTGAATTCTTGTTAAAAGCAAGAATAGCTATGGGTTAGAAAGCTTATGTGGAAATTAAAATTAAAAATGTCAGGAGAAACCTAAAAAATTGAATGCGTTGGAAATGGATAAATGTGTAGTAAATTAGCAATCAATCAAGGATAAATGAATGATGAATGTGGATGTGAGATGAAAATAAGTGATCAATATCAAGGAGGGATGTTGAGATAGAATATATATTCCCCATTGATTTTTATATCAGAAGTTTACAAAAGGTGATCACATGACTTTGGGGCATTGCAGCCATCATAAATACATGGCAGTTGCCAAATGTCGACTACGGGGATACCGCAACATCAGTGGAAAAATGGTTATAGGTCACTTTTTTCAGTGCTGCTGTAACTTCAAACAGTCACTAAGAGAACCTGTTTAAGTCAAGGACTATCTGTAGTATAGAAGGTGATGTTGGTGTTAGATTTCTTTTCTTCTTATTTCCTGCCTTTATTTTCTTTTGCTCACTATTTCTTCTGCCTTGACATAATGTTGCTTACCCTGGAAGGAAAGATTGGGGCATGATGGTATGTGTATGTAGAGGAAATGGGAACCCCAAAAAGGCAGTAATTGCAGGCAATTACTCTTTTTGGAATGCATCTCTTCTCCCATTTGATAATGGAAGTGGGATTTTTTGATCTAGCAGGAGAGATTCCCAGCAGACCCTGGAGGTTTTCAGATAGATGAATCAACACTGGGAGCAATTTCCACATAGTGAGGAATGTATGCTGGATCGAGTATTTTCCTCACTGTATTATTTTGCTACCAAGGACAACTTAATTTTTGCTCTGAATTCAAAATATTTAGGCTGATGACAGAGCCTTCTAGATCTCAGGGATGTGGGTGGCCTAGGACACACTTAGCGAATACACTTTACCAGTGCTTTTTTTCTAAAAAAAAAAAAAAAAAAGGTGCCGGAACTCACATACGTCATACAACCCGCCTTGCCTACCCTACAAGGTTCCATCCCAAAAAGGTGACGGAACTCCGTTCTGGGCGTTCTATGAGAAAAAACCCCCTGCACTTTACAAATAAATGTCAGAATGGGGAAAATGGCTTTAGGATAGGCAAGGAAGGTCGACTAGGAAAGGGTGCAAATGAAATCCAGAAAGTTATGTCCTGTGCTAATAGATGACAAAAAAACAGGTTTTGGCCTTCTTTCACGTTTTAACATTTCTTCAGCTATTTGAAGAATGCTCTCATGTTGCCCTCAGCCATGCCTTTTCAACCGTTCTAGGTACGTAGTAACTGCAACCTCACATTGTTTACATTGGTTTCCAGTCCCCTGACATTTTTTAATCCTCCTCTGAACTTATTCTAGTTGATCTGAGTGCTTTCTATTGTGTGACATCCAGAATTGGGCACAGTCCTTGAGGTAGAAATTATTATGTTCCAGTGTGTGTATGTTGACATCTGAACTCAAAGGTCGTTTAAAACTTGAGGAATACTTGAATGGGCAAATTCACATGTCATCTGTAATTTTAAAGGATTATGCATTTTATTTGTATGTTTTATAAGCAAGTTAATATATTTATTGAACATTTAGCAATTTATAGTTAAAAAATTAAAATCAAGATGTTAAAAATAAGGAAAACAACTAAACAGTTAAAATTAAAAGTTAATGGCTTTTATAAAAATATATTTTAAGGGCTTCTTTAAAAGCTATAAAGATGTTAGACCCTTCAACTATGCAGATAATGTATATCTAAGTTAGGGTGACAAAAATCAAGTTTTGATCCCAAATTGCCAGATGAGCTTATGGAGGTAACTTACATAACCTCATAAGCAAAAGGTTAACCTTTAAGATATATTTATGTACCTTACAGCAGCGGTCCCCAACCTTTCAAGCTTTGCAGACTGGTGGGGGGGGGGGGGGAAGAGAGGAAATGGTTCCGATCACTCAGATGGAGATTTGTGCGCATGAGGCCGCTGTTCACACAAGTGGAACTGCGTGCATGCGCTTGCCACTACTTGCACGGCCTGGTTCTAAATGGACTGTGGCCCAAGGTTTGGGGACCTCTGCCTTACAGGATTGTGCTTTACACTGAATGCATTCGTCTTGTTGGTAGCAGTGCATGCAGCCATGTAAACTACCTATTTTTGTAACAACTTCAACAACAATGTAATACAAATGGTCTCAAATATTGTAAATTAATTTTATTGAGAGTCAGATTAGTTTTTTTCTAGTCTTTATTATTTTCTGTTTTGTTAGATTCTGTGCAAACCAAAGGAAACTGACTTTTGTGTTCTGTTTTTTTTTTAAAGTTTCTTTAATGGTACAAAAGAAAAAAATATCAATTCCATGCTAATATAAAACTTCAGAATAAAAGAAACTGTGAAATGTGCTCTTTGACTTTTTAAAAGAAAAGTATTTGCAGTTTTCAATATATAATTTTCCACTGCTTCAGTCATTTTCAACATGTATTTGTCTGTTTTCCTATAATAATTATCCCTTAGACTTTAAATGTTTTTTCCCCTAAAAGTCACTTTATTTAATCATTCTAAAAGTTCTTTAAATAAAAACATAATTAGTTTCTTTTTCAAATCTCTTCAATATTATTACTTGTATTTTTCAGTCTTGGGGCAAATTAATAATCTGCATTAATGTTAATACATTAAGCATTCATACTTTTGGTTATTCCTAATAGTAAAAATAGTGGATGCATTGGTTATTTGTGTTCTGCAATTGTAATTACATCTATCCAAAATAGATTGCCTTCATATGTTTACCTAACAATCTAAAGTTACAATCACAGTGTGGTAGATACTAAACATACTTTGTAATTTGTAACATGATTCAGATCAGAAATATACAAGTTTGTGATAAGATTCATATATCATTTTGGATCTTTCAGATAAATGATTTCCATTGCTTATTTGATATAGTCATTCTAAACATTTTGTTCATCTGATTTTTATCTGAAAACTTCTTTGCAATTTGGATGTCCATTATATAATTTTGTTAGTTTCAACTTTTGTTAAAGCATATGTATATTGTATATAAAGCAACTGTTATTTTGTAGTTATAGTGGCAAGCACAGTTATCTTAATTTGTTAAATATGTATATTCTAAAAGTCACTTAAATATTTTGCTTCTTCAACCTTACTTCCATGCTATCATCATAGTATACATATTCCTGAAAAGATTCTAAAGCATATGTTGGCATTAATTGGAAAATTTCAGGAGCTAATATTGAGGTTAACTTCCCTGTAGTATGTTCTTCAACACTTTTTACGGGATTAAAATCATGTATTCACACTTTTTTTTTCCAAATTCAGCCTCCCAGTGGTATTAGGTTATGTTGTTCTAATGCTTCATTTTCTGTGTTATAAAACAGGGCTCCTCAACCTTTCTGGGATGGCAGCCCAGAGCGTGTGTGTGTGTTTGTGTGTGTGTGTGTGTGTGAAGGTGCCTTTACGCATGGGAGCACATGCATGCATGAACGGGGGCCGTGATTGTGCGCGCGATGCAAACGGGACCACAAACGCCTGCGCAATGCTTGGGTGATGCTAGTGCCTACGCAATGCCACAATGCTAGCATGAGTAAGGGGGGTGCGCTCATGGCAATGCTAGCGCCCGCATGATGCCGCAACGCTAGCATGAGTAGGGGTGCGCTCGTAGCAACGCTAGCACCCACCCGCCGCTCACAGCAATGCTAGCGCCCACGCAACACCGTGACGCTAACGTGAGGGGGTGTGTGAGCATGCACTGCACGTGCACTGGCCAGTGACTCACGCGGCCCAGTGGCCAACAGCCCATGGCCCGATAGTGGGCCGTGGAGCACAGGTTGGAGACCCCTGTTATAAAAAACTATAACTGCTTAGGAGATATGCAGGACTGTATAATCTTTCAGGTTCAGTTCCTCAAAGGCCCTTTGGAATACACAGGACTGTCAACATAGGGCTTGTGTATAACTTGTTAAAGCAACTGCATCTTTTCTTTGGATCATGGAGCTGTTCTGCAGTCCTGGGAAAAGACACAGCTGGTATAGCACAGACAAGTGCTATATTTACATCTCCACATGCTCTGAAAACCTTTTTGGAAGTGAATCCAAAGTGCTGCCCAATCCTAGAAACATATTATACTTATCAAATTTAAATGAAAAACCAGTTAACATAACACTTTATATGTAAATGATCTTTTATCTCCTGAACAATCCCCAATTTGCATGTATAAGAAAATAAAGCAATTTTGCTCTGATTCTATGATATGTGAAGGAGCAAAATCCTTTTAATTTTCATGTGCATTATTTATATGCATAATTTCAGTGGAAGAAATTACTGGAGCTGTAATTCCATGTATATTATTTCTAGTAATATAACTGTAGTCTTTGTAATACTGTTCTCAGAAGGAAGACAAGACAAATAGCTTGGGGTTGTACTTTTTTGTTGTGTATATATGTGGAGAACTTGGTGCTCTCTGAGGTTAGTTATTTGCTGGCAGATGTTTCATTGCCCAGCAAGGTGCAGTATATGCTCTTCCATGCATAATAGTAAATTCAATTTACTCTTCAATCAGTGTGTATATATGCTCCTCAGTTTATAAATAATACACTAATAGTGGTAGGATTGCCAGGTAATAATGAAATTTAGATTGGTGTGATTGTGAAAAATCTTAGCTATAAACAACTTGGTTCTCTGATCTTCATAAAAATCAGACCATAGCACAGAAGGAATAGAATTATCCGTAGTCATTTACCCCACTGTATTCACATATTGTCTTTAAGTTCTAAAATGGGTGTAAATCATGCTGCAAGACACTAATGCCAAATTGCTTCTGAATTGTTGCCAAAAAGACAACATGGATATGTCTCTATAGTCACCAGGAGTTAGAGGTGAGGAGGAGGAGTATAGATTGTGACTAGATTTCCTATAGGGTATTATTGTATATTTGAAATTGTATTGTAGTTGCAGTCAAAAGTGTACTTGAAATATCCATGCAAAAAAGCCATACAAACATCATCATCATTGTCTTCTCTTCAGAAGTTCAACTTTGTAGAATGGTATTTAAAGGAAAGAAATGGGAGAAATGAAAACTTAATAATATTTTAACTGTAACATCTAGGGATACTGAAAAGTATTTAGTGCTATTTAAAATAGTATATACACCATTACTGTACTTTATAGTATATTGCATATAGTATATAGTATATGCCAGTAATGGCGAATCTTTTAGAGACCGAGTGCCCAAACTGCAACTCAGAACCCACTTATGCATCATTGAGTGCCGGGTGGGTGTGCCCCATTGGCTGGGTGTGGCTGCGGTGGTAACAGCAGACTAGGTGGGACTAAAAAGTTCAATCAATCAATTCCAAGTTTGCAAGATCTTTTTTTTCCTGCGAGAAGTTGAAATTGACTGATTGAGCCTTTTTTTTTTTTTTTTTGCACACGGTGGCGGAGGCCTAAAGCGAAAAGGTTTTATAAAACCCAGCTGAAGGCCTAGGACTGGGACGACGGTGCACGTGCCCACAGAGAGGGCTCTGAGTGCCACCTCTGGCACCTGTGCCATAGGTTCATCACCACTGGTATATGCTATATACTATATGTAGTGTATTTCCATTTTACTTCTACATTTGGTATTTTGCTGCTCTCAAAGTACATTTTTATTTCCTGGGATGTTACTGTGTACTGCAGACAAACTTTGCTTTTGCCTAAACCGTTATTTTTGTAGTGAAGTACATCCCTTTTTCTTGAGTTTTGTCAGCTGAGGGATCTTAACAACTGTCAGCATTTCTCCAAATATTGCATCTTTTTTTAAAACTGATTACATAAATGAATTCAATATCTCCTCAATTCATTAGAGTTGTATGATTTCATTCCAGAACCCCCCCCTCTTTTTCTCATGAGAAAATTATATAGCTAACTATCTGAAATATAGATTTTTTCAAAAAAATATCGCCTCTAGCTGACAACACCCCTTCTTCTTCTGTTTCAGTTTCGATCCTTTTCCACATCTGCTTGTTTTTAACATGAAAGTGTGTGAAATTCATCTGCTTTGTTCATTACAGCTTTTGTGCCTTTTCTCATTTAGGAACAGCATTTAAAGGAATTATGCTAGGGTGCAGTATTGACATGCTGAACTGTAACAATAATCATGGAAAAAAAATAGTATGACAATACTTGAAAGAAATTGAAGATTGAAGAATTGTGGGAAGTGGCCAACACATCTGAAGATCATCAGGTTAAGCGAGATTATTGAAAATTGTAAAATACCAGATTTAATTCAATGAAATTTTGTAAGGAATAGAAAGCCGTTAATGATTGTTTACTTTTTAGGATGATTCTTATACCTGTTATATGTTAACAATAATAGGTTTACTTGTGATATTAGTATTTTTATTTGTTGATGAGGGTTCTCTGTTATATATGCAAACACTGCATTTAAGGTGACAACTTTAGTTACATAATTGACTGAGGAATGAGATGCCTCTTCTAGGTCATGTAAATCCCATTCTTAGGGATTTTTGTAAACTTTCTTGTTTAATTGGAAATGCAGGAAATATGAATTGCTTGGTCTATTAGCCTCCTTTTTGGCACTTTACCATTTGTTTTAAACAGATCTGAGAGCTAGATTATTTGTTTTCTCTAAATGTTCATTTGTAAAGACTGCTTTCTTAGGGAGTTGTGTTGTTTTTATGCTATAAATATTGCTCAACCTCAAGCCCACAGTAAAATATTCTTTTATGAGGGCACTCCTTGAAATTGCTTTAAAAGGAAAATGTGGAGTAAATCTCTATGAAAGATGCTTCAGTTTTCAGTTTAAGCAAAATCTGAAAGACACTGGTAGGAATGTAGAAAATTTGTCAAACCAGGAATAGAATATTCTAGAGCAGTGATTCTCAACCTTTCTAATGCCGTGACCCCATAATACAGTTCCCCATATTGTGGTGACCCCCAAGTGGGTGTGGCCACCAATAAGAGGGAGTAGGACAGCTAGGGAAAAGGGAAAAAAATGGCGGACAGCATGGTTTGGCGACTCCCGTGAAATGGTCATTCGACCCCAAATGGGGTCCCGACCCACAGGTTGAGAACCACTGTTCTAGAGAACTCTAGAATGTTCTGTTTATCTCTGAACCAGGCCATTAGGATAGCACTTCAGCAGTTTCAATAAGTAAAACCTCTGAACTGTGGTTTAATCAAGTAAGTTGTTAGGTGTATAATGACAATACAGAGTTATTTTGAATTTAAACATTTGGGCAATGTGATTCAGGAAAAAGAGTTTTGAACTTCCACTTAAGTAGGCTGTTCCAAGTAATTCTTAAACAGTTTTGTTTGTCCTTCGTTGAATAGAAAATAGTGAAGTCATTATGGTAAGGATAGATAATATAAGAGTTATGGTAAATACAAAGTTTATGTGCCTTCTAAAAATTCATTCTGATGGTAGTTTACAAAAATAAATAGTACACAATTAAAAACATTGATGTAATTTAATGGAAAAAGAATCTTTACAATTCAGTTGCATTCTTCATTTGATAATAGTTGGTCAGTATACAGTTTCACTTATTTCTATAGTATCAATTCCCTCCAAGAAGATGCAAGAAAAATCATTCAAATGGCAAAAACTTTTCTTCCAGGAAGTTGCAACTTGATGTAATGCTGGCAAATGCCCTGAACTTTTTAAAATTAAATAAATTACCCTATTGATAGAAATTGTCCTAAAACTGGCATTCTTTTGATCAGTAAACAGATCATTGGAGCCTATAAAATATATAATAATCACAATTGAAGACAACATCTTGTGAAAGTATTGGCTTGTGCATGCTTAACAAAATGTTTTACAGTTAAATAGCACATATTTTTCCTACATACTGTTCTAGTGTTTGTTTTCTAATGTATATTTTTTAAAATAGTTTTTGTTGAAGAACTAAGAAATATATTTGAATGTTTTTTTAGTACTGCAAAGATGGGATATCACCATCTTTCACATACACAAGAAATGGAACATAGCCTAAGCCAGGGGTAGGCAACCCAAAACACTCAAAGAGCCACTTGGACCCGTTTCCCACCAAAAACAAAACACTGGGAGCCTCAAAACCCTTTTGATATCTAAAATGAAGATAACACTGCATATATCCTTTTTTACCTTTATTATAGGTGTGTATGTGTATGTGTGTGTATGTGTATATGTGTGTGTGTGTGTGTATACACACACACACACACATACACATTAAAAATAAAAGTAAAAATATGACTCTTGGGAATACCCATACTATTAAAACAATGATCACCAAGAGAATGCTTTAAGAGAATAAAATTACATACACACACAGGTAAAAAAAGGATATATGCAGTGTTATCTTCATTTTAGATGTCAAAAGGGTCTCTCTCTCCCTCCCTCTCTATCTGCCCTTGGTCTGCCACTCCTCTTCCCCCACTCTCTCTCTCTCCCTCTCTCTCTTCTCTCTCTCTCTTTCTCCTATCTGCTGCTCACCTGGCAAGCTTCAAGCTGTTGTCCAACAACCTCCGGGGTAGGCAACCTCGTCTCTTTTATGACTCATGGACTTCAACTCCCAGAATTCCTGAGTCAGCCTAGCTGGGCTAGCTAGCTCTCTCCTGCCCTTCCTGCTTCCTGCTTCCTTCAGAGACGCAGCAAAGGGAGGAGCTCCGCCCAGAAAGCTTTTCAGCTCCTCGGAGAACACTGTGAGTGCATTCTCTTTTACACATACACATACACACACACACACACACACACAAAACACACACACACACACACACCCAGACACACACACAGAGAGAGAGAAGCAGGGAAGTGCAATTGCCTCTCTCTGTCTCTGTCTCTCTCTGCAAAGGCAGAGGAGGCTGGGAGCCACAGGGGAAGGCTCAAAGAGCCGCATGCGGCTCCGGAGCCGCAGGTTGCTGACCTGTGGCCTAAGCAAAAATATATTGATATATTATAGTTGGCTGTGGCATGTCATCCATTTACAGACAAATTGATTGGGAAAATATTTTATTTATTAAATGTATATGTCACCCATCTCATTGTTGCAGCAACTCTGGGCAGCTTACAAAATGATATAAAGGTTAAAAAAAAGATAATACAAAGGAATTAAAATTAAGATTAAATAAGAAACTAAAAGCCAAGAGGACAGACAACATGGGGTGGGGATTTTCTCTCTACCCCAGTGTTTCCCAAACTTGACAATTTTAAGGCATGTGGACTTCAACTCCCAGAATTCCACAGCCAGCGTTGCTGGCTGTGGAATTCTTGGAGTTGAAGTCCTCATTCCTTAAAATTGTCAAGTTTGGGAAACACTGCTCTACCCTATCAACCACCTATCAGGGTCTCCAGGCCAGTAGGCAGAGCCAGGTTTCAAGGCTCTTTAAGAAAGTCAGAAGTGTGGGGGCCGACCTCACCTCCAGGGGGAAAATATTCCAGAGGGAGAGGGCTACAGCACAAAAGGTTCTTCTCCTATACCTATATCCTGCCAGCTGAAATTCTTGGGGAGAAGTGATATGAAGTAGGCCTCTTCTGCTGGAGCAAGTGAGATGGGCCAATCCATTTGGGGTGAGATGGTTGCAATGATACCCTGGATTCAAGGTGTTCTGTCTACCTCAGGGAAGGCAGGACTGTGACATGCTGCATGGAGAAATGAAACTGGGAGAATTTCACCTCTTGGTGCAGCATACCATCCCCCCTCTCTGTTGTGGGCTAGAAAGACTTTCTAACTGTCTAGGACACAGTGGAGAGGAGAGACAGGAGTGCTGGAGTGGAGAAAGGAAGGAGAGTGATGGGCAAGAGAAAGAAGGCTTGGATCATCAGGATCCGAGCTTCTTTTTTCCAGCCCAGCATGCCAGTTCTGCACATGAAGGGGAGCTGCCTGCTCTCTCTTTGCCAATAGCTCTTTCACTCCATTTAATGACCTGTCCTTAGCAATGACACCTGGGAGGGCCAGAATACTTGTTATTATGCAAGGCAATCATGTGAGCGCCTTACTTAATGACTGTAACGACATGTCTATAATGGGCAAGCCCATTTCATTCATAACTCAAGGAATACCTGTATATATTTTAAAAAGGAAGGTAATTTCAAATAAATGTTGCTTGTCGCATGTTTTCTTTTGGTTACTTTTAGCATTCAGTCCTACATATGATAAAATTTTTGCAACTGGCGAAAAACCCAAGAAAATGTGATGGAAATATGTTTTAAGACAGCCTTCTGCATATCAAACACATGCTTTCAGGTAAAAGAGGAGAAGATAGACTTTGCCTGCAACAATATATTGTTCACGTTTGAACCTCTGCTCTTTTTTGGTAATTGATTTCCAGATAGTAATACTTTTCCTTTAAGAATATCAGCATATCAGATTATGCTATTTATAACAATACCATTTTCTTCATGTAAGAAGTGCTTATTATGCAGTTTATCTTAAACATATAAATATTTTTTTAAAAAAATCCTGTGTATAATTTTGCAGTATATTTCTTTTGGATGAGGTAAATACAATCAATGAAAGCTTATATAATAATAAAATTGGTAAGGGACCACACATTTCTTTGCTGCAAAACCGCAGGGTGATTACTGCAGTGGAAATTTTGGGTACTTTTATTATGGAGTGTTCTTAAAGATCACAAATATTCAGTAACATTGGCTTTGAACTTAACTTATTGTCCAGACTCATTTTTTTCCTTCTAAGAGAGGTGTTACTGGATTATGGCCTATGTTGGGAATGAAAATTAACTTGTTTCACTTTTTTGTGCCTGTCTTGCATGATGGGTGGGGTAGGGGACATGGTGGTCTAGTGGTTAAAACACTGGGCTTCTTGATTGGAAGGTTGGCAGTTCGAGACCCAGGCAATGCATGATGGGATGAGCTCCCAATCTTGTTCCAGTCCCTTAAGCATGCAAATGTGAGTAGGTAAATAAGTACCACTTCAGTGGGAAGTAACACTGTTCTGTGCATCTCAGCATATAGTCATGCTGGCCACATGACCAAGGAAGCATCTTCGAACAATACTGGCTTTCTCATCTAAGAAATGGATATGAGCACTGCCCCCTAGAGTTGGACATGACTGGACAGGGGAAACCTTTATCTTTAGCATGATGGGAAATGAGGACAAGAAGCTTCTAAGAGAACAGACTAAGGTGTGGCAGGCAGTGGCAGCTTATCATAAACATCATTTACTGGAGCCATTGGTAGAAGATGATAGCCAGTGAGGTTTCAAGTTATTTCTCTGTTGGCTTGTAACATGATCAATGGAGAAAGCTTTGATGGTTTGCCTTTCATCTTATGGTGTAATTAATTTTAGTTCCAGAAGAATCATCTCAAATAATGTGTTTGATTCTTGTGGACTTTGAAAGTCATAAGTTGTATATAATTGGGGAAAATTACATTCTTTTGCAGCTGATTTCATTGAATATCAAAATATATTTCTTTAACTAGCCTAATTACCAAATTTGTATGGTATTATAGAAATTGAGAGTTTGGGATTTTTTGGAAGATGCCTTTGTCTAACCTGGTTATGGGACACTGACTGTCAGCCCAAAAGAACTTCCCATAATGGGAATTCAATGTTGCCATTGCAAAACACGGAATGGGACAACTTGATGCAGCCAATTCGCTACAGCCAACTCGCCACAGCCAACTTACTATGGCCAACTCGTAGTGGGACATCTCTCCATGGCCAACTCACTGTGGGACAATTCAACAATTCAACTTAAGTATGTAAAGTAATTAAAAATTATTTAAATTTTTGTCATTCACATTTTATTTTGTCCTTCCTTTTGCATCCTTTCTTTAACGATTCGATTCCACCATTTCTTCGATATTAGTGTAACTCTTGTCCTGCAGTGAGTAGTTTCGCAGTGGGTTGGCCATGCTGAGTTGGCCACACCGAGTTATTCTACACCCTTCAAAACGCATCAAATGTTCTAAAATGACAATGAGTGCTCTGATGTTGAGAAGCCATGCTTAGCTACACTTATTTGGCCTTTTTGGAGACACTGGAATAGAAAATTTATCCTTGAACAGATCTAAGTATTCACTTTTAAGATAGATAATAGTTGGAAATTGATAAATTTATGAAACCTGTAGTATGAGTCTCCAAATGTATCCTACTTCCCTCAAAATACAGGTAGTCCTCTTGGAAATGTAAATATAAAGAAAAGACTTTTTATCATTTATGGTGGACATGTGATAAGGCAAAGAAATATTGGAGTAGGATTCATACATTAATGAAGAAAATTCTTAAAGTGAACATAAAGATTAAACCAGAAATTTTCCTTCTGGGTCTAATGGAAAGAGAACTGGGGAAAAAATGGAATTCTGATTTTATATACGGTGACGGCAGCAAGATTGCTCTGTGCACAAAAGTGGGAGGATGCCTCAATTCCTACCATGGATGAATGGTTACAAAAGCTGATGGAATTAGCAGAGATGGCCAAATTGACTGTGCTGATAAAAAAAAAAAAAGAACATAAGTACCTTTGTTTCTACTTGGAAATCGCTTCTGGACTTTGTGCTTAAGGTGGGAAAAAATGATATTATGATTTTGGGTTTTACCATTTACACTGATTTGCCAATACAGAAATGGCTAGTGCATACTACTATAGAAATGTAAAAAGTTGAGATTTGATTTTAATAACAGATTTTACTGTAACAGAGAGAGTCGGAAGTTAATGTCTTTTGTTTCTTCCTCTCCCTTTCTTCACATCTTTTTTATTTTCTCTTTTTCTACTGTTGTCGCTTACTATTTGGTTTGTATTTTCACATTTTATGTTATAAATGAATAAAACTAATAAACAACAACAACAAAAAAATACAGGTAGTGCTCGACTTATGACTATAACTGAACCCAGAATTTCTGTTGCTAATTGAAACGTTTGTTAAGTGAATTTTGCCCCATTTTATGACCTTTCTGGCCACAGTTCTTAAGTGAATCACTGTAGTTTTTAAGTCAGTAACACGGTTGTTAAGTGAGTCTGGCTTCTCCATTGACTTTGCTTGTAAGAAGGTTGGAAAAGATGATCACACGATCCTGGGACACTGCAACTGTCATGAGTCAGTTTCCAAGTATCTGAATTTTCAACGTATGACCATGGGGATGTTGTAATGGTCGTAAGGATAAAAAACAGTCTTAAGTCACTTTTCAGTGCCATTGTAGCTTTGAACGGTCACTGAATGAACTGCTGTAAGTCAAGGACTACCTTTAGGCAACATTTTTGTTTCTTAGAGCCTGTTTGTGTTAGTGTAGTCTACTGCAATAAAGAATCCTTTAAATTTGTAATTCCTACTTTATCATTCTGTGATGGTGGATTTTTTTAAGCCATTGCATTCACAAAACAGAAAAATAGTGATATGCAAAATGTTAAGATTAAGAAAGAAACTAAATGGGACTAGTGATAGATATTAGTTTTTACATATAAAATTTGGCTCTAGAAAATTTTTATGTATTTGATTCAGAATGAGCAAACTTATGCACTCCAGATGTTTTTAATTTCAGTTTTCATAAATCCTATCCAACCTTGCCAGTGATAACAAATTATGGGAGTTCTGAGCAAAACATCTGGAGGGCAAAAAGTCAACTACCACATTATTAGTTTAAAATAACTGATAGAGATGCTGGTGCTGAAACATCAAAATATTTAGTTTTTGGATTATAACTTCAGCTGCAGTTTAATTTGGTAGTGGAATGTATACATTTATATCATTCACAAAGTTTAAAATTAATGCTTACCTGTGATATTTTAAAGTTAATTTGCTGTAGATCTTTCCCTTGTTTTGGTATGTGGGTCCATATATACAATTTCCCCATCCAGTCCCTAGCAAATTTAGTATTACGGAAGGATTTGCTTGTTTTTAAAACTTTTAGAGTTTAATATAGATGGCTTTCTTCTTTCCATGTTTTCATTTTTCTCCTAACCCAAATACTATTTCTGAATGCTTAAATGTTAGTTTATAGAATATGATGGCGTGAAGAATAATTGCCTAAATGACTTTGCTCTTGGAAAAAGGTATACAGTAATGCTTCATGGGGGGGGGGGGAACTGCCACCAAAATGGATACAGATAGTCCTTGACTTACAACCACAATTGAGCCCAAAATTTCTGTTGCTCAGCAAGACAGTTGCTAAGTGAATTTTGCTTTATTTTACGACCTTTCTTGCCACAGTTAAGTAAATCACTGCAGTTGTTAAGCTAGTAACACAGCTGTAAAGTGAACCTGGCTTCCCCATTAATTTTGCTTGTCAGAAGATCGCAGTAGGTGATCACATGATCCCAGAACACTGCAGCCATCATAAATATGAGCCAGTTGACAAGCATCTGAATTTTGATCACGTGACCAGGGGGATTCTACAACGGTCCTGTGAAAAACGACCGTAAGTCACTTTATGCAGTTGTAACTTTGAACGGTCACTAATTAAATGGAGGATTGGACCATAAGAAAGGCTGAGTGCCAAAGATTGAGGCCTTTGAACTATGGTGCTGGAGAAGACCCCTGCGAATCCCCTGGACTGCAAGATGATCAAACCGATCAGCCCTAGAGGAGATCAACCCCAACTGCTCTTTAGAAGGCCAGATCCTGAAGTTGAAACTCAAGTACTTTGGCCACCTAATGAGAAGGAAGGACTCACTGGAGAAGAGCCTAATGCTGGGAAAGATTGAGGACAATAGAAGAAGGGGACAACAGAGAATGAGGTGGCTGGATGGAGTCACTGAAGCAGTAGGCGTGAGCTTAAATGGACTCCAGAAGATGGTAGAGGACAGGAAGGCCTGGAGGAACGTTGTCCATGGGGTCACGATGGGTTGGACACGACTTCGCAACTAACAACAACAAAAGTCGAGGACTATCTGTATATTTTTATATTGCTCAGCTAGTATTATGTGCGCCTTTGAAAAATATAAATGAAAGATTTTTCAATCATTGGTTCTGATCCATGGGAAAAGAATTTTCATATATCCTGTAATTTTTCAGAGAAATTATTGTGTAACCCTTAAGGTGGATATATCTTGGGCTAAATAGAATTTACAGCTTATGGCTTTCTACTTGACACTAGGGTTATTTTATAAATATAACGTGTTGTATAATCTATTCTCATTCATTGCAAAACAGTGTCATTTTTCTGAACAAACAAAGTATATTGAGGTCAGAGGAATGCAAAACCAAGAATGGTCAGATATTAGTTGAGCTGGGTATGAATTTTAACGGAACTGAAGTAATATTGAAACTACTGTGGGAGTATAGTGGTGGGGTGAGATAGCTTGAGTGCAGAAACATTGTGCTTTTCCTCTGAATAACATGGGAGTTTGAAAGCATCAAATAAAAATATATTGTAGCATAAATGTTGCTGTGCTTGAATTCTCTGTTTTTCTCTTTCAATATGCATTTTTAGTAAAATGACAGAGAAGTATCTTAGGAATAATTGCACAGAGAGCAGTGTTCATGCTATAATAAGATAGGTTGTTATTTTGTGTTAGTTTGAAAACAGGACATTGAATTTATTACGTTTCATAAGATATTTTGCAACTGAACATTGTAGTATTGGTGCTATTATCGTTACCACCTAAAATGATACAAGCCTTGAAAGACATACTTAAGAAAGTGCAAAAGTGCCTATGAAGCCTCTTTCGCAGTGTTTCTCAACCTTGACAATTTTAAGGCATGTGGACTTCAACTCCCAGAATTCCACAGCCAGCAATGCTGGCTGTGGAATTCTGGGAGTTGAAGTCCACATGCCTTAAAATTGTCAAGGTTGAGAAACACTGCCTGGAGAGAGAGAAGTCATTAGAGCAGCATATTTTTTTACAGACTTACATAGCTGCTTCAGAAGCTGTGCCCAGCATTTTAGTCATGCATACACCCAATTTCAGAGATTCCTGGCAACAGCTTTCCAATCAGTGTTGTGAGGCTGATATGGCTGTTTTATAAAGAGGTGTTCGTGTGCATTACCATATATTTACAAAGCACCACTTTTATAGTTCGGGTGCACTACCATATATTTACAAAGCTTAATACCTTCAACTACTTAGCTGTTTTTCAGTTAACACCAGTCTTTGAGCTGAAATTTTCAGTGCATTTCCAGCTGGTACATTTCTGTTCAGATTGCACAAAAAAAACTTGTATTTTTTTTTTAATGGAAAAAGAAATAAAAGGACAGCTATTTGAAAATATTGAGGTGGAACAAAGTGCTAATAGTTAAGTGGTTTTAAGGAACTTCATATCAGGAATTGAATCTTTGCATGCTTTATAGGAAGTTGACTATGATTGTTCCAAGATAGGATCAGATCACAGTTTGCTGTGTTATGACTTCTGTAGTTGCAGGACTCCTCCTTAATCCATAGCATATTTTAAAAAGAAAACTTTGCTCTATGGCTGAATGCCAACATCATTTTGAAACATGAAATCCAGTTGTATTATGGATTCCGGATTCATTTTATATAAAGACAGCACTTACAAGGCAGTTTCAAATTAGATAGGCAAGATTTTGCTTTTTTAAAAAATAAAATAAAATACTGACATCCTCCCTGTTTGTTTTTAATGCATTAGTCAAGTTCTACAGTCTTTGATGTACAAATAGCTAAAAACTTAAATTATTACATTCCAGAAGGCTTAATTCCCATTCCTACCTGTTGTTTATAAGTTTTAAAAAATAAAATGCTGCTTACTGTTGCAGGGAACTTTTTTTGTTTTTGTTTTCTTAAACTGTAATTATAATGTTGCATTTTTGTTTTCAAGGCAAATAAATATGTAGCAGGGTGATTTTTTTTTTTTCAAGACAGTAATACACTGCCTTATTGTCAGGTAGTGCATAAGAACAATTATAAAGCAGTTCTTTTGTAATACATTATAAGGTATTTAGAAGTTCTTAAAAATATGTGCCGATCATATTAATTTATGTTATTTGGACCAGAATATATTAATATAGTTTAAAAACATTCTTCTTGGACTTCAGTAAGGCATTTGATAAAGTAGATCACAACCTACTACTCGATAAGATAGAAAAATGTGGGTTAGACAGCATCACCACCAGATGGATTCGTAGCTGGCTGACCAGCCGTACTCAGCGTGTGGTCCTCAATGGAACCGCATCTACATGGAGGGAAATGTGTAGTGGGGTGCTCCAGGGCTCTGTTCTTGGCCCAGTGCTCTTCAACATCTTCATCAACAATTTGGATGAGGGGATAGATGGGGAACTCATCAAATTTGCGGATGACACCAAGCTGGCAGGAATAGCCAACACCCCAGAAGACAGGCTTAAGACACAGGAGGACCTGGACAGACTTGAACACTGGGCGCTATCTAATAAAATGAAATTCAATGGTGAAAAAAGTAAGGTTCTACATTTAGGCAAGAAAAACCAAATGTACAGGTATAGTATAAGGGGTACCTTGCTCAATAGTAGTAACTGTGAGAGGGATCTCGGAGTCCTAGTGGACAATCACTTAAATATGAGCCAGCAGTGTGCTGCAGCTGCCAAAAAAGCCAACACAGTGCTGGGCTGCATTAACAGAGGGACAGAATCAAGATCATGTGAAGTATTAATACCACTTTACAATGCCTTGGTAAGGCCACGCTTGGAATACTGCATCCAGTTTTTGTCATCACGACGTAAAAAAATGTTGAGACTCTAGAACAGTGGTTCTCAACCTTTCTAATGCCGCGACCCCATAATACAGTTCCCCATGTTGTGGTGACCCCCAACCACTTATACATCACCGGGTACCAGGGGCGTGGCCAAAGAAAAGGGAAAAAATGGCAGACAGCCTTGTTTGGCGACCCCCATGAAATGGTCGTTCGACCCCAAATGGGGTCCCGACCCACAGGTTGAGAACCACTGCTTTAGAAAGAGTACAGAGAAGAGCAACAAAGATGATTAGTGGACTGGAGTCTAAAATATATAAGGAATGGTTGCTGGAATTGGGTTGTCTAATTTAATGAAGAGAAGGACGGGGGACATGGTAGCAGCGTTCCAATATCTCAGGGGCTGCCACAAAGAAGAGGGAGTCAAGCTATTCTCCAAAGCTCCTGAAGGCAGGACAGGAAGCAACGGATGGAAACTAATCAAGGAGAGAAGCAACTGAGAACTAAGGAGAAACTTCCTGACAGTTAGAACAATTAACCAGTGGAACAACCTGCTTCCAGTAGCGGTGAATGCTCCAACACTGGAAATTTTTAAGAAGAGACTGGACAGCCATTTTTCCGAAATGGTGTAGGGTTTCCTGCCTGAGCTGGGGGTTGGACTAGATGACCTCCAAGGTCCCTTCCAACATTATTATTATTATTATTATTTATATAAAACTATAATCACTTCATTCTTGATTCAGCCAAATAAGTAGGGAATATTGCTGCATCTAGTGTATTATCAATGAGATTATAGTCTGGAGTGGGGAACAGTTAAAAAATAAAATATCGAAGAGCCTTGTGGGTAATGACCATAGTCTGCTTCTGGAAATTACAGCGTGCTTTCCATTTCTGGTTGCCAACATATTTGAGTATAATATATATAGCAGTGGTGGCGAACCTATGGCACAGGTGAGGATGCTGCAAAGGTTGCAACTTTGAAAACAGTCATAAGTCACATTTTTCAGTGCCATTGTAACTTTAAACAGTCATTAAATGAACTATTGAAAGTCAAGGACTGCTGTAACAAGGACTGTATTAAGAGTAATTTCTCATCAAACGTATCAGTCAGAATCTTAAATTAGTTAAAAATCTTAAGACAGTTCTGAATCAAATAAATGAGTGACTACTTCCTGATTATTTTTGAAACTGAATGGTTCAACTGTGTGTGTATACGCACTCTTTCTCTCTCTTTTAAGTATGCCTTTATAATTACATACTTTTGAATTTCATGAAGATGGTAAATGTCTTCTTTTTTGACAGAAAACTGTAGCACAAAGGTGGATATTTGAGGCGTCAGAAGACTCTATATTAAAGGAAAGTAGGACATCCTTACATTCAGTAAGTAAAATGTTTTGTTTAAATATTCTGCTTAAATGTTTCATTGATAGATTTCCTAATATTAGTTGTAATTCCCAAATAAATATGTCAAAAATCTTTGTTTTTAAGTCTGAAATGTTAAAAAGAGAAAAAAAATCCTGCACCTTCTAACGATAGTATGAATATTTAATATGAAATATGGTTCATCTAAATAAGTAGAGTGCTATCTGGGAACAAGCAGTTTTTTTTTCTCATGAGAGTTTATGGATTTCATTATGAGAGGTAAGGTAAGGTAAGGCATATTGTTGAGAGCTCAAGAACTCATAAATATGTTGTTTACCTTGCTGCAATCTCAGTATGTCATGGACCAACTAGACCCCATATTTAATATTTTCTAGGAGAGTTCAAAATGCTCTACACTATCATGGAATGTTTTGAGACGGGCAGTTCTGATTATTCTGGAAGTATTAAAAAAATAAGGACATTGTGATTTTTTTGCAAGTAGAACTCAAAATAACCTGTTGTGAGGTCAACCCACTTCCCGACTTCATTCAGAATGGCCCATTCAAAGGTTTTGAATTTAGAGATAAGAAATCAGTAAAAATAATGAAGCTGTGATAGTTGGCCTGCCTTGATTCTTGAAAGGTCTCAGAAGATTTCCAGCTTGTAGGGTGCCCATTTATTCTGCTGTTGTGGAAGAAATTCTGGTGCTTGATGTGGTCACTTTTGACTGCTCTCATTATCTTGATAAGGGTTGTTTTCCTTCTTTGTTTATCAGAAACCTAGTAGCACTGAAGCAGATGGGTGATAACTCAAGTACAAGTATAAGCATGATGTAAATTCAGCAAACAAGTGATCCTGTTCTTTTGCAATGGTGGTGCAAAGAATGGCATTTGTTTTCTACAAATGCATATTTGCAGTGCTGTTAGTTTGAGGAGTTTGGAACTGTCTTAAAGGAATGGTTCACAGCCCTTGATCACCTGCTCTAATTCATTGTGCATAGCATTTTAAAGAGAAAATATTCACAACAATTGAAGGCTGCATGCCATTTTCTACAATTGGAATTTGAGAAGTTTGAGTTGTTGAGCAATCAGACTTCTGAGTAAGAAATGGCAAACTGAAGACTATGGCGGAATGAAAAACTGGCATAACAAGGAGAATGCATAAGATTGCCCTACTGTATTCCATACCGTAGGTCCTTAAGAAGAGAACATCAGATAGCAGCTTTCAGTAGGTTTAGAGCTCTGGGAGACAAAGGAATACCATCTTTTGCTCAAATCATGGTCAGCACTTTCAGAAGGACACTGGATTCGCATACTTCCTTTTCTAATCATTTTCAGAAATTGCTTCTTAACTGCTTTTCAGCTTGTAAAAGAATGACAAGTTGTAATAGCACTGGTTGAGTTTCCTTTAATCCTTAGCCAAAGAAGCTTTAAATACAAATTTAAGGACTTGATTTTTTTCTTTTTGGAATAAACAGCAAAAAGGTGATTAGAACTTTGATTTTGGAAAGTTATAAATGGACTAATGGATAGCTGTGGATATGACCTTGCAGGGGATTGCAAACCACTTAGAGGTGGGTCACAAAATGTTTAAAGAATGCGCTTCAGGCACGATTGCTGACCTTAGACTTTTTGAACATTACTGAACTTACTAGTCAAGTTCAACCTGCTGCTTCATTTTTTTTTAATAGAAGAGGCACAATTATTCTATAAGCCACCAATAATTTTGTATTTTAAATTAAATATTATAGAATACTATGTTGAAATTGAACTTTTAAAAATACCTGTTGGTCTATTTTACAAAATGTTTAAATTAATCAAATCCATTGTTATGTAAAATGTTGATAAAATTTTATAATTTGTTTTAATTCAAGTAAAGCACATGTCATTCATTGGGATTTTAGAAACAAATGGAAAAAAATGGAAGAAAATCGAATTTCTGCATAATATAACAAATGATAGCTATTGATCATATGGCAAACTACTATGAGATATGGCAATACATTGGTATCACAACCTAATAATTAAGTTTGGCTTTCCTTTTAAATACTGTCTTTCCTGACATATCTGGTGGCATACTATGTAATAGTATAATCATAATCTTTTGAATTTCTCTGGGAGAGTACCTGTTAGTAAACTTAATGAACTTAAGCTAATAATATAGTTTATTTTCTTTCCATGTATGCTTGCAAATCAAGTCCTGTTGGCTTCTGCCAAATGTTCATGAATAGAATAGAAAGCTGAGTAATTTTTGTAGCTGATGCACCATGTTATTCAATGCAGAACAGTATCACACTTTCCTTTACATCAAACACTTTGAAGTAGTAGCAGATAGAATCAGTTTTGTAATCTGCTGTCTGCTATTTTTTACATTTGAACCATAAAAAAATCACAGTATGTGGTTTACATTTGTACAAGAAGTTATAATTAAAGGTATGTTGGTTTATGAATATTGGCTTATTTTAAAGGTGGTTTCTCATGTCTGACTTTTGAATTTTGGCATGTTATGGTTTGATATTATGTCCCAACTCGCCCATGTAGGAGGAGAATAGAGCAGAAGCTTTAAAAGAAAACAATACTCAGGGTAAGCTATGTTTGCCTGTTTTTTTCTGTTGGCTTGCCATCTTTCCATGCCAACAGTCTTCTTTCCATAGCCAGTTTTTTCCTGATTACAAGACTGAGTGTTGTACTCTGAATTCCTGTGCCATGCCAGATATTTATGTTTACTTACTAGAAAAAGAATGCCAATGTCATTGAAGCACAGTTTTACAGAATACGTACATTATGGAATTTGCTACCATAGTATGTAGCATTAATTGCCACTTTGAATGGCATAAAATGCAGACTACACAATTCATGACGGGTAAGAGTACTGACAGTGATCAGTAATGATGTTGGCTATGTATTTCTATTTCTGAGGCAAATATATTTCTGAAACTAGTTTCTAGGAAGCATGAGCAGGAAAGAGTGTTATGTTCCTGTGCTCTATGTGGGCTTTCAGTAACCACTTGGTTGGTGATGTGGCAACAGAATGCTGAACTAGAAGATTTTGGGTGTGAAACACTGATGTTCATAGGGGAAACTAGAAATGTTAAGAACATACTGGCAAAACAAACCATCCAAAAAAGGAAGTCAGTCCAATAACAGTCTCCTCATAAAAAAGGAAGAAAAGCAAAAGTCTCCAGTCAACCAACCTTTATACACAAAATATTGTAAAAAATAGAAGTATAACGTACATCTCACAATAAATGGAAAACAGACCCACAGATTCATAAAGTTCTTCACTGCTACAAAATGTTCAGAAATTCACTGCAACAAGATATACTTTCTTTGTTCTTCACCAAGATAGACTCTGATTTGTTCAAAACACTATGACTAAAAATAGTTTAGCATTATATATGAATTTTGACATTAGCATATTCTTTTATTATCATTCTGCATATAGGATTAATTGAGTAGAATAATGCTGGTTGGCAATTTCTCAATCATATGACAGTTTCAGAAATAAATGGTAGTCAGAATGAAACTACAATAAAGTTGTATGTTAATGTCTTGAGTATCTGATGACTGGAAAATAGAAATGTGCCCATACAAATTTGAGAGTATTTTGAAGGCTAGAGAATTGAAGTGGAAGGAAAAAAACTATGTTTCCACAATCTCTGAATTAATCTTCCTTTGTTCAGTACTTGGATACTGCTAATTTTGCTTTATATAGTGGACATACTGATTATTGATTATGTATCAATAATTGTCATCATCTTTTAGTAATAGAAGATATCTTGGAATTTGACCTCTGACCATAGTCTCCATCTAGATAGAAGAGAATCTACACATCTTTGGTCTGCTTCTTCAGGGGGAATGTGCTTGGCCCAGAACCTGAGTAGGGGCCATTGTCAATTGTAACTATTGTTTGCAACTCTGTCTTGCTAGGATTTAATTTCAGTGTGCAAGTGAATTTTGAGACACAAAGAAATGCAAAGTGTGTGTCTGAGAACTGTGAGTAGGCTCAGCAGATACTTGGTAGGCGGTGAGGATTATGTGATTACACTGTCCAGAAGATCCCTAGGGTTATAATGCTAGTTTTCAGTTTCCAGAACCAAACTCTATTTTAAAAACAATTTCTGTGGATGACCTCTGATGATGCTTGATGTATGTGATACTAAGGTATTTATCATATCCAGATTACGACTTTTTAGATGTTTATTTGAATATATTTATGTCATGGAGTATTCTGACCTATTACTGGAAAGTTGAAGAATATGAAAGTCTAAAATATCGGTTTATCGTAAATACTTTTAAAGTCATCCTTTCAGGTGGTTATGCCCCTTCCCCCAAGGAAACTCATGACATGCAGTAAAGCAACAATAAATATCAGCTGTAATAAAAGCTGTGGTAATTGCCAATCCCAAAGTGTTCAGGTTTTCTTAAGGTTAAAATAATTACTTTAGAGTGTCTGTGGAAATGTAGGAGCTTTGGAAATGCAATACAATTAATGTAATGTAGGCATTACTTAAATCACCTAACTCTCCAGTCAAAATGATTACGTTCTACACCACTTGAAATTTTTGAAGTACCTTTAAAAGCTACTCCAAGTAGAATATATTATTGTAATCCAACGTGGATGTCGTTGTTTTTTTTTTAAATAATTTTTTTATTTTTCCAAACTCTCCCCCAGACATATATCGTGATATTTATTTAACATACATTCTTTTTACATTCATATATAAGATACTTTTAATAAAATGAAATAAATACATACACATGATTTTGGTGTTGCTCGCCCATTTCCCCTTTCACTGTATCCACACTCCTTCTTCTCTACCTTCTTTCTCCCTTTCTTCTCTTCCCTACTTCCCTCTTCTTCCTCTCCTCTTCTCTTTCCTTCACCATTCTCCTCCCCTTTCTCCCCACTTCTCCTCTTCTCCTCCAACCTTCCTACTTCCTTCTCCCCTCCTTTACTCTTTTCTCTCTCCTCTCCTTTCTTCCCTCTCATAAACATGGATGTCATTGTTGATGAACAGGGCAGGCAATGGTAGAGTCTAGATAAGGCAGCAGTCACATTGTACAATTGCTTTTTGAGTAAAATACACATTTCTCAATATTAAGAACAAGGTGAAGTACACTTCTAATCATAACTAAAGGGAAAGGAAGTGACTATGAGAAATATCTATTTGTTAAATAAATGTTAGTGCCTTCCTATTTTAATGTTCTCGAAAAGGTACTTCTTTCTTAAGAATGTTTAGATCAGTGTTTCTCAACCTTGACCATTTTAAGGCGTGTGGAGTTCAACTCCCAGAATTCCACAGCCAGCATTGCTGGCTGTGGAATTCTGGGAGTTGAAGTCCACACGCCTTAAAATGGTCAAGGTTGAGAAACACTGGTTTAGATACTTTTTAGTTAATTTCAATTCATAGGCGTATCTCTTTGTTTTTGATGGCTGTGAAGCTTAGCATTTTATGCCCTTGTTATATCTTTTAACAAACAAAAAACATATATGAGGAAGTATATTTTCTCAGTTTTATTGCCAGTTCTCTGATAGAACAAATATATTGCTTTTTTGCTTATGTTAAACTATGAGTTTCTTTCCTACGCATACCTGTCAATCTAATCTATAAACAAGGACAAAGAAAAATAAGATACACCTTAAAACTCCCATTAAAATTTTCTGAAAGGGAAGTTTATTTGGGCAGTGTTGATGAAAAACATGGAAAAAAGGCAATTCCGTACAGTTAAAGAGTATAAATTGTTTGGTTTAGTTGCTACAATAGTCTAATACAGAAGAAGGTGACTTGAGAACAGCCCAGTGCCATTTTGTCAATACCTAAGAGGCTGATAGTATGCCTGGCTTAAACAAATCACTTACACTTAAACTCCAAATTGTGCCAACTTAAATATTAGATATTATATCCTAGCAGTTTATACCTTCAGAGTATTAATTGGTTTGTGCAAGTGTCTTTGTGCGTGCAGATATTGTTCTTGTTTTCAAGAAAGCTCAAGGTACAAAAAAAATTGCAGAAAGTGAAACTTTGATTAAGTAGATGGAAATTTGGGAATTAGATTTTGGAGTCCTTGGTCATCTACTTCTAGTGAACATTTCTTCCTTTCTCCTCACATAATGGTGGACTAGCAGTGTACCTGGTTTTGCTCCTTCCCTTCCTTTTCCTGTGTTTGGTAAACAGAGATAGGCTGAAAGCTGAAATAGCAACTAGGAGTGATAAAGAGCAACTTAAGGGCCCACAGGGGTATGTAGGAAGTGAGCAGGGTGTTTTGTCCCTCTGTGGTTTTGGGTGTCTTTAATGATACGATATTGTCAATTTTGTGTATGTATATATGATTTGTACTTATTCTTCAAGTTAATTCACTTTAAGGGTATAAAGAAATCACTTAGGGATGGTATTCTGTTGGGTTTTGTGTTTGTAGGTGCTTTGGTTGGTTATATTTTGTTTTGGAGGGTATTTTTTATAGTAATTAAAACTGAAAGATTTACATATTTAAAGTGTTACAGCATATTTGCTATTAGAAAGGTTTGTTCCAATTTATACAAAATGTCAGTTCATGTACTGCTTTGCAGCCCACTGGATTCAAAAGCAAGAAGGTGCTTTAGAGAGTATGAGAGACACTCATGTAGTACCTGTGCTTGCTCTCTGCAACAGCACATGCCTGTCAACATTAAATACCAAAGTTTAGGAGATACATAGAATAAAATAAAAATACTTTTGAGATGGCAGCTGAGGTTCTCTCTGATCATTTTCCAGACCACAAACATTTCAAAGTTTGGTGTACATGTGCACCAAAGCATATTTTCCCCTTGGAATTCAAAGCATTGTACTATCCTAATATAATAACATGTAAATAATACAATCTTCTTCTTTCTAGCTTTATTCCCATGCTATGGAAGGGTCCGCTTAATATGGCGGTTCCCAACCTTTTCTATACCCCGCACCCCTAGAACACTTCTGATATATTCTCCCACCCCTTACAGAAGTGAACACTCCTGAAATCTGTTGTTATTATCCCTACTATATGGTTGACAAGCATAGGAGGAGGAAACTTTGAAATGTGTATGGTCTGGAAAATGATCAGAGAGAACTTGCTGCCATCCCAAACATATTCTTATTTTATTCTGTATACCTCCTGATCTTTGGTGCTTAATGTTGATATATGCTTATGTACAGGTAGTCCTCGACTTACAACTATTTGTTTAATGACTGTTTGAGGTTACAGTGGCACTGAAAAAGTGATTTATGACAATTTTTCATATTTATGACCATGGCAGCATTCCTATGGTCATGTGATCAAAATTGTGACACTTGGCAACTGGCATGCATTTATGATGGTTGCAGTGTCCTGGGGTCATATGATCACTTTTTGTGACCTTCTGACAAACAAAGTCAATGAGGAAACCAGATTCACTTAACAACCATATTATTAATTTAACAACTGCAATGATTCACTTAACGACTGTGGGAAGAAAAGTCATAAAATAGGTCAAAACTCACTGTCTTGCTTTAGCAAGAGAAATTTTGGGCTCAGTTGTGATCATAAGTTGAAAGCTGTAGTATTGCAAATTTGTCTTCCAAAATATCAGGCATCATAGGAAAAAAAACTGAAAATGAATGTCTACTTCAAATGTTCTGTTTAGCAATTTATTTTAAAAAATGATTGTTTTTCATTATCACAATTGTGTCTATATTAAAAAGCACTCGTACAAAAAATACTAAATTAACTGATTTATCTCTCAAAATTAAATTTAGTAGGAATTGCAGCTATTATAAGTTATATGGAAAAATAGTGATAGATTATAGGCTCAAGCCTATATTAATTATATATTAATTATTAATTTGTGTTTTGCTTTGGCTGCTAAGCATTTATGCATATGTGATTGGATGCTATTTAGACTGTCAGAATCAAATGAACCTTTGGCATGGATTAGCACAGGCAGTATCCATGATCCTTTGCTCTTAGAAAGTTAGCAGTTGCATTCGTGTTCCTGAACATTTTCTATAACTTAACTGAGGCACACCCTCAGGATTATTACTGAAATGGAGGATGATGCAATTATGCCTCAGATTGTATCTGCTTATACTATTGATACTAGTAAGCAAAATAGAATGACAAAACAGATAATACAATCAAAGCCTAGGTCTTTGCAGGTCACTTTTCACAAAGCAGTGCCAAGTGTTCTTTACAAAATGACATCTGTTACCTAAGCAGTATTCAAGAAGCAGTAATAATGTGAGGAAAACATAAAAACTGTTCATTGTGAGAGAAATACCTGAACTCAAGCTGTATTAGAAGGGAACAACATCTTATTTTTCTGAGTTAGATCTACCACCTCTAAGGCAGTATTTTTATTTGGAACCCTTTTTTCCTTGTTTGCACCCAGAAATGGGAAAGGGAGGCATAGCTTGGATAGGTAGAAGTCATTGGCAAAAGGATTGGAATGAAAGGCCACTGTATAAGGAGAACATGTCCAATAATGTTTATTATATTTATGTGATTAATGGAAGAGAATGACGGTGAACAGTGATTGCTTTTGGTATGATGAAATTCCAAATGAATGTAATTTAAAAGTAAACCATCATCCCCTCTGTGTGCAAACTGAAGTGGTTGTAACTTGATCTCATTTGTGAAAATGAACTCTTTTGTGTTCTTTAAGAACAAGTCAGTGCTTGATGCAGATTAATACTGAGGCTTGCTGAGCTCTCCTACAGTATCTATGGATAAACCAAATGGTTAGATAAAGCAAATTATTTGCCCCAAACAAGCTAGATCTTATACAAAGAATGCAAATCTAGACATATTTGCTTTGGTATGGGTCATTTTTTTAAAAAAAACTTCCATTATTTCAAGATAGCAGTAAGTTTTTGTTTAAATCTTCACTTTTCACTTTCTGAAAAAGCTGTGTGGACATAATTGTACTTTTAGCAGATATTTTAATAGTAACTTGAGTTCTATTTTGAAATATTTAGGGACATTTAGAAATTTTGGCTGGAATGTTGGCTGACAGGCACTAGGACATGTGCCTTCTCTGTTGTAGTCCTGGCCCTCTGGAACACCCTCCCCTCCTGAAATTAGGATGGCCTTTTGGAAGGCCTTGAAGAGCTAGCTATATGCTTGCACCCGGGTTCCTGAGTATATATGGGAAGCCATTTTCTTGGTTGGATGCTTCTATGTTGACACTGACAGATTATAATATATCTTAGCTGCTATTTGTATTTCTTTTTTAGCAATAGCAATAGCATTTTGACTTATATACCACTTCACGGGGCTTTACAGCTCTCTCTAAGCGGTTTACAGAGTCAGCATACTGTCCCCAAAAATCTGGGTCCTCATTTTACCGACCTTGGAAGGATGGAAGGCTGAGACAACCTTGAGCTGATGAGGATTGAATTGCTGAACTACTGGCAGCCAGCAGTCAGCAGTCAGCAGAAGTTACCTGTACTACTGCATTTTAACCACTCTGCCACCACTGCTCTTTTTTACATTGTGTTTTAATTGTTTTTATGATTTTTCGCTGTCCAGAGTCACTGGTTGAGATGGGTAACTGTACAAATTGAATGAATAAAATTAAACATGTATTATACCTGTATTATACCTATTTTTGGGCTTCTGTATTTCCATAACTTCGAGGCACACACATACATTGATTTATAAATACTGTGACTTTTCCACACATTGTTTTACGTTCCAAGAGTCCACCAAGAAAAATAGAAAAGTTTATGTGGTATGAAAAATTGAACTCCATCATTGTTTGCTTTATATTTTTTTTATTTACTCTTTAGTAACATACTCTGCATTAACCTCTGAAACGAATAAAAGAATTGTACATTTTCTGAGAATAATTGAATTTGTAGGAGCCTTTATGGATAGTTGCATTTCAAACACTCATATTTATTATCTGGATTGGCAGTTAATGGAGGAAGAAATGGTAAACTAGTAGTATGTGTTTTGTTTTCATGTCCATATGAAAACAAAATATGCTTTCTAATATCACCACACTTTTAAGTAAATTTGTGTAGGAGTTTTGTAATCTATCCAAAAATAGGAACACAGAGATATTCACAGCTGCCCAATTGAGAGTAAACTATTGATTTTTCTTAAGTTCAGTATCATGCATTCTAACTATTAGTGGCTTTACAAGATTTTAATAAAACTTTTAGGTGACTTCTATCCAATATATCTTTTAGCTGGAGACATTAGGAGATAAACTTGAAGTTTTCTGCATCCAGATCTTTGCCCTTTTTGCAGAGCTACAATTTCTCCATTAATAAAAAAGCCCATACTGTTCTAAGCATGTGAGAAGTAATACATTGATATAATTAAATTATAGACACTATGAAACACCCCTCCCAGCTTTCAATCTGTTTTCTCAAATTGGATGAGGGGGACATAGCTATGCTTCTCTTGGTGGTTACTATGGAAATATATTTGCTTTTCCCAGAAATTTCTGTTTCATTATGTAGCATTGGTCAAAGGATTTCTGAATTAAAAAACAGACATCCTTTGGAAACAGTACTGATATTAAAAACAGGCAAAGATTGTTGGGGAACCTTTTAGTTCCTTAGGCATTCACTTCCCCATCCTCCCAATTTTGTGTAAATTATTCTCATAAATGCTTCTTGACTTTGAATTGGCTTAAAGGTGTAGGTAACAAAATCTAGCTAACTTTGGCTGCTGTCAGAAAAAGCTAAGCAGGTTCATAACTTGATAATACTTACAAATCTCAAGAAACTCCAAAACCATAGGCTAGATTGGGAGGTTTTAAAAAATCCTAGAAAAGTCATTGGTAAACCGAAGCGATGTTTTTATCTAGACTGTTTTCTGGGAAGTGTGCTGTTCAACATGAAATGTTGTTCCAGTGGTTTCCTGTGGGAGAAAAAGGGAGACTGCTGCCCAGAAAATGACTTGTTTCTACATTCTGTGAACTGTCATCCATGTATTTTATGATGTCACAGCAGCTGGACAGCTACCTGTCCTGGCCAGTGTCCCTTGGCAGCAGAAGAGCATGGGAAGGTAAAGAGGCTGACACCTGTCTTTCAGTCTCATAGAATCATGTCCAACTTTCAACACAAAGAGGTCCCAGTGACCATGATGCTGGACATCGACGGCCTGCATTGCCGAACTAGCCTCTCTGCAAAGTCAGCCTGTTCAATGACAAAGTCCAGACTGACATGCAGCGGAAGCTGATTTGCTTTGTTGATGTCTCCAGTCTGAATGCGAGGAATCAGGGACCAATATTCTCTGTCTACTTCCAATGAGCTTAATGGCATTGACCCCCTGGATGTGTTTGATTTGGGGAAGAGAGAAATTGTGGTCATCAATGATGAGAAGAAGAATTTATCCAACACTGAAGATGCTGTGTGTGTTTTTCAAGCAAAGCTCTTGTGAAAAAGGGAACATGAGCAGAAGAATCAAGAATTGGCTAAATAGTGACGTTGAGAGGTCTGCCATTGGATTCCAGCATGTTCTAAGCCCTTCAAGCAAACCTGGAAAACCCTTCATTTCGAAGCGACAACAGAGAGGAGCGGTTCCTTTTAGCTGTTCTGGTGCCTAAAAGGAAGACTGAGGAGCCATTCTGTCCACGATGAGCTGCATCTTTGGGCCTTCAAAAGACATGCAAAGAAATTAAAGAAGAACATCAATATATATATTGATAGTCTCTCTCCAGCATTCATTTACACACACACACACGTACACACACACATACACACACATCTAAAATGGTTTTGAAGATACGAGTCTCAGGTATATTCATATTCAAAAACTAAAACACAGATCACTGAGACTAAAACTTATTTTAAAACTTAGCTTTTGTCAGCGTTTGCTGACATTGTCAGAGTCGTAACAAAGACTATAAGAATATGATTCTCAATCCTGGATAGAATTCTGACAATGTCAGCAGCGCTGACGAAATCTAAGTTTTTAAATAAATTTTTAGTCTCAGTGATCTGTATTTTAGTTTTTGAACACACACACACACACACACACACACACACACATGTAAATGAATGCTGGAGAGAGGCTATCATTATTATAGTCTGCAGCCAGGTTCCTAATAGCCCGGAACCGACCTGCATGGTGGTCATCACCAAGAATTTTTTGACTGACTGACTAGTCCCACAATCTTATCAAGCCAGGGAAAGTCAGTTCATTGCTGTCAAATTTAAATGATAGGAGAAATTTACTGACAGTGAGAACAATTAATTAGTGGAACAGTTAGCCTCCAAAAGTTATTGGTGCTCCATTGCTGGAGATTTTCAAGATGATACTGGACAGTCATTTGTCAGGAATGGTATAGAAACTCTTATCATGGACAGAAAGTTGGACTAGAAGACCTCCAAGGTCTCTTCCAACCGTATTATTCTATGTTCTATGTTCCATGTTTTCAACAACACTAAAGTTCAATTTCAAAGACTTCCTTGGTTTTATCTGGATCAAACACATGTGTTATAATGGGGGGGGGGGTTCTTCTCTCTTCTCATAAGTCCACAAGTGACTGGCATCATAGCTACAGAAGCAGCCTGTTCCATAAAGGAAGCTAAATAATTTTTAGAATAAATAACAATATAGGAAAATTGTATTTAGTTGGTCAATTGAACTATTTATTTCGATATTAATTATACAGGGAAGAGTGTTCTCTTTGGGACTTAGGTAGGAGTCTTTACTAGTCCCATCAGAAGTCTCACAAAAAATGACACTTTTTGCATTCAAAGGGATGGGCTCAACCTCAAGATGTTGGCCTATATAACATTGACATTATTTAGGCTTATGGATGCTAAAGCAGTTTGCTTGTTTTGCTTCTGGACATGTGTTGCTCTGTTGTGCATTGTTCTAACTATTCCATTGTTTTTAATTGTGTATGCCACCTAGAATCATTATGGAACTTGGCAACCCAACGCCTTTACACTTTTCTTTGGTTAGTCAGAGAGCTCAAGCAGACATCCTGCAGGGCATAATGGAAGATTGTTTACCAATATCACTCCTCACTTATTTCTGGTATTCAACTTTGAATAGAAAGGCTCACATCTGAGTTGCCTGTGGAGCAGTATGGTAGTCACTACTTTCTCCATTCCTGTTTCTGAAATCTAGGTTCATATAATACCGGAAACATGGCTGGGCAAATTTGAAGGAGGAATGCGCCTTCATCTTCACCAAGCTAGTCCTCAATTTTACATGCTAACTGGGTTCTCTCCTTCATGTTTAAATCCCTAAACTGAGCACCTAAATGCATTACTTGCAGGATTCCCCGCCTTTCCTCAAGGTCACATTATTTAGTCCAGGAGTTATCATGCTGGCTGAGGAATTCTGGGAATTGAAGTCCATAGGTCTTAAAGTTGCCAAGTTTAGAGATCCCTGATCTAGTCCTTGGCTATTCCCACAAAGTGAATCATGAGTTCACTATGGCACTCTCCCTGTGTCATGCTCACATTTTAGTAGTTAATTTGAGAGTTAAAGTTTTATTAAGTATAGTGCTTGGCTTGCTAATATTAGAAATGATGCCTTTTGAAATCTCTAAACAAGAGCATTTTAAAGTGTCAAAGACAATATTTTGTTCATTAGATTCAGATTTAGCCTGCTTATAAGATTCTACATCTTGACTATATAGGTTTTTCAGGATTTCTAAGAGCCACAAAGTTGTGTTAGCAAAGAGTTACACTTCAAGCTATTCTTATTGTCTGAGTGAGATTCTCATTGATTTATCTTGGTATTGAAATACCTTGATTCTGAGCTTGAACCAATTTGTTTTGACCATTTTGAACATGCCTTAAGCATAAAGTGACATTATTTCATGTTCTAAAGTTTGAAAGGGCTTGAACTTCAAGGATGACTGGTTTTTAATATGAAACTTGATACTTTGAATTTGAAGCCATTCAAATTTAAAATGTTTTCTACACCACCATCCCCATCCTCCCTTTTTAAAAACTTCCCAGTCTATCCCCTGGAATTCCTAGGTTTTTCTCCATTCTAGTATTAATCAAGTGAGCCCTGCTTAACTTCAGAGATCAGCCAAGTCAGATAGGTAATGCAACCTACTTATAGTAACTATACTTAAAGGTAATTTTTTTTCTAGATTTTTACGCTTGGTTTCAAATATGTGTTTGTAAAATAGCAGCATAAAAATGTAGAGACAGTTTCGAGAATCCCCTAAATAGACTTCAGATAACAGAAAATCCTCTTTTTTTCTTGCACTCTTTGCTTTTTTGCTTCAATGGTCCTACAGGTAATCCTTGATTTACGACCGCAATTGAGCCTAAAATTTATGTTGCTAACTGATAAGTTTGTTAAGTGAGTTTGGCCTCATTTGCAACTTTTCTTGCTACGTTTGTTAACTGAATCACTGCAGGTGTTAACTTAGTAAGCCAATTGTTAAGTGAAATCTGGTTTCCCCATTGACTTTGCTTGTCAGGAGATTGTGAAAGGTCAGCACGTGACCCTGGGACACTGCAACCATCATAAATGTGAATCAGTTGCCAAGTGTCTGAATTTTGATTGTACGATCATGGGAATGCTGCAGTGGTCGTAAGTGTGGAAAATGTCATAAGTCACTTTTTTCAGTGCCGCTGTGACTTTGAGCAGTCACTGATGAAATGAACTGTTGCATGTAAGGACTATCTGTGTTTCCTTCTAGAGCTGGGAGGATAAATAAGTCCATGTTAGGTATTTTAGCATTCTGGCATTGTTAATTTAACAGTGAACTTTGGGACTATGCTTACTCCATATAAGTGATGCAGGGTAGAAATGTTTTTCTATAATTCCAGGTTGTGTTTCTTAAGGACTGTCTGTATTACTTATCAGACAGTCAGTTATCTGAAATCTGTCTGAGTTCGTACCACCCATATGAATTAGGTAAACACATGAGACATATTCCATCCTATTGGGTTTTTTTTTTTTTGTTTTTGTTTTGCTTTGGCCTTTTCTGTATATCTTTTCTATTTTATTTCTTTAGATTAGTTGATGTATATAACCTGTTATCTACTAGGACTTTAGCTATGTCCCCAACAACTCCCCAGATTTTGCTATCAGATTTACTATACTACCATCTTATCTCCCTTCTTTATTTATTGCCTTATTGGCTGGCAATCTTTCACTATGCTGTCATCTCCAGTACATTTGGTACCTAGTTTTTTTTTTTTTGTTCTCTCGAGCAATAAACCTCAGTGTCACAGTCACTTTTCTTTCCATTTTTCTTCCAGTGATCCATCCAATTTCTTCCTCTTGCTTTTTTCTAAGCCTTCCTTCTCTACCTCCTCCCACCCCCATTAAAAAGTCTAGTTTCTCTTTTAAATGTCTCTGATATTACCAAACTACACAATATTGAAAGCCAGTTGAAGGCTTTCAGGCCAGTGAAAATTATAAGCTCTACCTTAATTAATTGCATAATCTACAGTGTTGTTGTTGTTAGTTGCGAAGTCGTGTCCGACCCATCGTGACCCCATGGATAATGTTCTTCCAGGTCTTCCTGTCCTCTACCATCTTCTGGAGTCCATTTAAGCTCACGCCTACTGCTTCAGTGACTCCATCTAGCCACCTCCTTCTCTGACGTCCCCTTCTTCTGTTGCCCTCAATCTTTCCCAGCATTAGGCTCTTCTCCAGTGAGTCCTTCTTTTTCATTAGGTGGCCAAAGTTGACAATTAATTTTATAATAATCTGGAAGCTTAATGTTCAAAAGAATAAAGGAGGCATATTTTTAATATTAAACTCAAGAAAATATCTAAATACATACACAGTCTAGGAATTTGTACCACTGGTTTATCATTAATTCTGTGATAGTTAAAACTGCAATAATTGCCTAAGGATTTCAACTCTGGTTATTCTAAAGTAAATCCCACAGATCATCACATCCTTATATCGTGGTTACTGTGTTAAAACTGTAGACTTGCATATATTAATTTTGGGAAATTAGTATTAATTTCCTAAATTAATGGGAAGTATTTATTGATAAATATCCACAAGTCTATTTATCAACAAAATATCTCTCAAGTCCACTTAAGTTTTAATATAGTGCCCTGTTTCCACTAGTAATTTATGTAGTAAACAGATAAATGAGAAGGCTGCGTCATTTGAGAGCCATGGTTATTTCATTCTTTTTTTTTATTTTGCTGTGAAGCTTTCTATCAGTTCCTGCTGTATTTTGAATTTTATGATGGCTTGAAGCAGCATCATATGTAGAGTGTGGGAAATGCATTACTAGTATTTCTAAATGTCACAGTGGTTTTTTGCTAGATTGTTATAATTGTATTTTAAAAATGAGAATTTCAGGAGTTATCTTGATTTTATGTAATAATTCAGCTTTGAACTTTACTGTTCATTACTGATTCTCTGTAGTATATTGTGCTGTATGTATAATAAGCCTGAAATTTCAACCACAGTGTCATCAAATAGTGAAGACTGAACTGCAAGTTTAATTTAGATAATTTAATTCAAGTGCTTTTCTTGCTGTTAGAATTCCTGAAAGTGATAATGACAATTGAAAATCTGTTGCAGTATTTTTACTTTGGAAACCATCATACTCCTTTCTTAGAAGCTAATGTTGTTAAGGTAAATGTCTTACATAGAATGAACATCTGTTAAGTCAATGAGATTTAAGAACATATTTCAGAGTTATTATTCTTTTGCAGAATTATAAGCTGTGACTTCTAAAACTTTCCTGTATTTGAATTACGGTAGTCATGCACTAGTCCTTATGTGAGTGGGGTTTTTTTGGGGGGGGGGGCGGAGAATATTTTTCTTTTGCTTGTTAAGATGTAGTGTTTAAATCAATCTAATAACATTTATGAACATTTTGAATATTAAGAGATTTGATATTATGTTCTGAATTTAAGGAAGTTAATAATATTCTGTTATTTATTCTTCTGAACATTAATTTAAGTAAATGTGTTACAGGCATAAGAAAGAGGGTTAGTTCTTATTCCATAATTTTATAATATGATTACGTCAAGTACTAAATGCACAGAAGTACCCTTTGAAATATTGAAGTAAGTAATACCTAAAAGGAACGATTGAAGTGAGAATATGGATCTTATTAGTATGATTTTTAATTTTAAAACTATTTCAATTGCTATGGGACAGGTAGAAGAATTTATTGATAATCTCATATGGATTTCTAAAGTATTTTATTTTTATGTACTTACTTATTTATTCTCTTACTAGTAGAATGCAGTATGCTTATATTTACTTTAAAAGTCACTGTGTCTAATCTCATTTCCATTAAAATAGGGCACCCTTTTAAAAGTGCTTTTGCATAGTAGTTGAGATTCCCAGAATTGGTTACATGTCAAGGATTTATAAGCCAACTTCAGTAATTACATACTATATATAAATCTGTTTTATTTTTTCTCTGTCCTGTGATTTGATCATCCTGTATGATTATCTAACATTATTGAGATAATAAAGAGCATACATACCCATGATCTCTTTGATCATAGGTACTAGGATTTTTAACTATATATATTTTCATTTTATCTCACTTTTCAGTTTTAAAAAGTGTCATTTTTTTTTGCACAGAATATGTTTGTTATAGCTTCCAATTTTAAAAAGAGTTCTTTAAATTAGGGCTCTTAAATTACTACCTCGAAAATATTTTTTTTAAAAAAATACCTTCTTTAGAGTTGCTTAGTTATAGTAGCTTTCATTTGAATACAGTATCTTTTTTTTGTAATTGTGCCTAAGATGCCTCTGTTAAGGTTCCACATTTTGAAAAACAGTATAAATTATTTCTTGTGCAAGAATTTTTGGAGAAGATTGATTCTCTTCTTTGGTTTACATTCACTAGAGACAGCTTTTATACATGCTTAAGTGTGGTGGTAATGTGCACTTATTGACAGTTTTACTCTTGTGCCATGGAGCAGAATGCCTTGTGCATTGCTGCCTACATTATCAAAAGTTTATGAAGCAGACGCTAATAGGCCCTTCTGCTTCTAAGCACTGTTGTGGGGTAAAGGGATCTGGGAGCCTACGTTGTATTTGGAATCACATTGCATTTTTGGTGCCATTTCTGTTTGCTGTAAGTTTTTTTTTCCTTTCACGTTGGACAAGTTTCCTGAGAACATCATGGATAACCAAGAAAACAAATAAATGAAATCACTAAACAAATCAACCCAGAGTTCTCTCTCTCCAGGCACCATTGACCAAGCTGAAATTATCCTACTTGGGGCACATTATGTGAAGACCTAGCTCTCTAGAGAAGGTTCCAATGTTGGGAAAGGCAGAAATAAAAGTAAGATGGATCACTAGCAGCAAAGTGGATGGACTCAGTTATACGGTAGTAATGATGAATACAATAGAGCTGGAAGGGACCTTGGAGGTCTTCTAGTCCAGCCCCCCGCTCAAGCAGGAGAACATATACTATCTCAGACAAGTGACTGTCCAGTCTCTTCTTAAAAACTTCCAGTGATAGAGCGTCTATGAAGGTAAGCTGTTCCACTGGTTAATTGTCCTCACTGTTAGGAACTTTCTCCTTAATTCCACGTTGCTTCTCTCTTTGATCAGCTTCCAACCATTGTTTCTTGTCCTGCCTTCTGGTGCTTTGGAGACTAATTTGACCCCCTCTTCTTTGTGGCAGCCTCTCAAATATTGGAATACTGCTATCATGTCACCTCTATTTCTTTTCTTTAGACTAGCCAAACCCAGTCCTGCAGCTGTTCTTCATATCTTGGATCATCTGAGTTGCTCTTCTCTGAACATTTTCCAAGGTCGGCAACATCTTTTTTGTAGAATGGTGACCAAAATTGGTTGCAGTATTCCAGGTGTGGTCTCACTAGGGTTTTATAAAGCGGTACTAATACTTTGCATGATCTTGATTCTACGCCTCTGTTTATACAACCCAGGATTGTATTAGCTTTTTTGGCTGCTGCTGCACATTACTGGCTCATAGTCAAGTGATCATCCACTAGGACTCCTAGGTCCCTCTTCACAGTTACTGTTTTTGAGCCAGGTCTCACCTAATCTGTACTTATATCTTTGATTTTACCTGCCTAAATGTAAAACTTTGCTTTTCTCCACATTAAAACTCATTTTGTTGTATAGGGCCCATTGTTCCAGTTTGTTAAGATCTTTTTGAATCCTGAGCTTGTCTTCTGGGGTGTTGGCTATTCCTGCCAGTTTAGTGTCATCTACAAATTTGATGAGTTCCCCTTCTATTCCCTCATCTAAGTCATTGATGACGATATTGAAGAGTGAGCCTAAAACTGAGTCTTGTGGTACCCCACTGCTTACTTCTCTGCATGTGGATGTAGTACCATTGAAGACTACTTGTTGAGTACGGTTTGTCAGCCAGCTACAAATCTGGTGATGATGTTGTCTATTCCACCTTTTTCTAGCTTACCAAGCAGTAGATTGTGGTCTACTTTGTTGACTGTCTTACTGAAATCTAAGTATACTATATCCACAGCGTTTCACTTTATCAAAGAATGAAATAAGATTGGTTTGGCATGATCTATTTTTAACCAGTTATAACTGGTGCTGGCTACCAGTTATAACTTTGTTTGCTTCTAGTTGTTCGCAGATCTGTATTTTGATTATCTTTTCCAGGATCTTCCCAGGTATTGATGTTAGACTGATTGGTCTGTAGGTTCCTGGATCTGTTTTTTTCTCATTTCTTGAAGATGGGAACCACATCAGCCCTTTTCCAATCCTCAGGTACTTCCCCGGTGCTCCAGGATTTTTGAAAGATATGGTGCAATGGTTCTGAGATAACATCTGCCAGCTTCTTCAGAACTCTGGGATGTTACTTCCTTGCCATCTTCTCTCTTTAGTGAACCTACAGTTTCCTTGACTTTTTTCTTGTTATTAATATGTTGAAAGAAACTTTTTTTTTATTATCCTTGATTTCTGTTGCAAGTCTTTGTTCATTCTGAGCCTTTGCTTTCCTGACTTGGTATCTGCATGTTCTGGTTGTCTGTTGATAATCAGCCTTAGTTATGTGTCCCTCTTTCCATTTTTTGTACTTGTCTTTTTTGTCTTTCATTTTGTCTGAGAGATCTTTGTGCAGCCATGCTGGTTTCTTTTTGACTTCTTTTTCAGTGGTATTGTGCTGAACTGGGCTTTTATGATAGCTTTTTCAGAGTTTCCCATGCTTCTTGAGTTGTTTTCCCCTTTAGGATCTTCATTCATGGAATCTTTCCTAGATTCTCTCTGGTTTGTGAAAAGTGTTAAAATGAGTGCACCAATGGAAGACCTGAAAGACTAGGTTAAAGAGAGATTGTCATGGAGAAAATTTATGTGGTTGGTAAGAGTTGACACTGACTTGACAGAACATAGTTTTCTTCCATAGTCCACTTTTACTTAATTGGGGATACTTAGAATTGCAGGATCCAATCTGGGTCGGTCACCAGGACCAGAGGCTTAGTTTTCTGAGCAAGGACTCGTGCTGGAGGATGGGCTCCAGCACAACTCCAAAAGCTTGGAAGACTAAATCTCTGGTCCCGGTGACCCACCCAGATTGGATCCTGCAACATTATCGTGGGACACATATATTTGGTTTCATATTTAGAATTATTACTGGCTCTAGGCGTCTGATCATGACCTTCTAGAGAATTCATGTAAATGATTCTCTTTGGATATCTAGTTGCAATGCATGCAATAAAAGTTCAGAGAGTTCATCTGTAATAACAAAAACGAATGTCCTATGTTGATCTGAGATCTTTTCTTAAGTTTCAGTTTATTCTTCTTGTTATTCTATGGTATCATATCCAAACCACATAGAATATTTTGCAGTTGTATTGTATTATTAACAAGTAATATTTGATGCTACTTTTTTTTTAACTAAGGCTATCTATCTGAATTTTATGTTTAAGTATGCATTTCACAATGTTGTGGCAAAATATTTTTCTTTGAAACACTGAAATAGATATGTCTTTTTTGCAACTGGTTTGGAAACTATTCCTGGTTATGTTCACATAGGTATGGATGGATGCCATTTTGCTCTGTGTTTTTCCTAGGGAAATAACATGTCTGTGCATGCACATGAAGTTTATGGACCACTTATGACCAGCCTTCGAAATGATGTGACTGCTCTGTTACTTGAAAGAGTGAAATGTGCTTGGCCATTGTGAAGCACTTTTTTTGAAGTATTTGTGCAGCCATGTGATCGACATAATTAAATTTAAACTAAATTAACACTTTATAGCTGGTTCTAATTTAATAGTTGCAACTTTTACTATTTCAGAATACCACAGGGATAGAATTGATCACTTAAGATACCTACTGCTTTTGAGAACTATTGAGATATATTCTTTGCAAACTTACCTTCATTTATGATTGGTGAAGAATTTTGTTAAGGGTTTATACAGTTTAGAAGTGATGCTGAATAAATTCTAAAATGCCTTTAGAAGAATAAAAATATAATTAAGCTCATAGGTGTATATTGTTTTATATACCCTGCTGAGACCAAAATCTGCAACAATTCATTTAATTACCATGGCCAACCCTTATTCTGTGTCTATTTTCTGATTAATTCTTGACATACTTTGCAAGTGTTAACTTAAGATGAAGTATAGTTGTACTGTTTTTAAAATTGTGACATCAGATCATACACTTGGAAGATTGTCACAAAATTAATTGGGTCTTCATTTTTAACAAATTTTTTAAAACCACATGATGTGCTTTATAATGCTTTTGTTTCCAATAATTAATTTAGAAGGTGGACGTATGATGGAACAATACATATTTTGAAGAAGTATTTCTGAGTCTCAATGTTATACAAGCTAATAGTACTTTCTGCTTATTATTTTGACTCCAGAAATGTCTTCTCAGCAAAAGTTCTGAGACGATCATAGGAGTTTCCCCACCTCCACAGGTTTCTGTTAGGCGTACGTGGTTTTGTGCTTATTGGAGAACCCTGGCCACATTAAATATGGTTTCTTTGAAGGTGGGGAAAGTCCCTACTGTTTCAACTTCAGTCCTAGTGGCTACCTACAAAAAGGACTTTGTTGCTATGGTGATAAATGATATTGAAGTAATTTAGAAGAGTTATGCTTACTTGAGATGAAAGAGACCATATAGCATTATATCATTTGGTGAAATACTATTTGGATGACAGTAGTGTGCATAGAATTTTGCCTTTTTTCCCCCTGGATATCAAATTTAAGAGTTGAACATGTTTCTTTTTCTTTTTCTTTAGAAGAGGTGGTATAATCACAATAATAGCAAAGAGAGTGTCACCTTTAGAATATTATTTTACAAGCTGTACCATTATCATTTAAATGGAACAAAATTATCCAGAAATAGCAAAGTAGAGGAGAGATCTTACTCTTCTTTTCCAGTTTATTAGTAACATTTGTTAACCCACCATCAGTTATATATACATTTAATCTCAGTAAGCGCTGTTCAACCAATATAGATATCTCTTGTATATTGGTTATAGTCATGCCTTTTCTACAAGTAACTAATGCATTCTTGAGTCTGATACTGCCAGAACTGCCTTTGAAATGCACATTTTACCTTAACAAGTTCAGGTAGTTGTTTATTATAAAAAGGAGCATGTCTATCTTTTTACATTACTCAATACCAGTACGGACACTTTAGGATTCCAATTATTAACTTCCTTCCAATATGAAAATTGTCCAATTTTTATCAATCCCATATACCTCTTTTGAACCAGTTTTTTAATCCATAAATGAATATGCTGTATCCCTTTATTACAGATTTTGCTATGGGACTTTGTCATTAGCTTTATGTTTTACACAAAATAAACCCATCTTGTTATGTAAAAAGAAAAAAGATATAAATGAAATATTGTTATTAGAACCAACAAAATTGCATAAACCCAAAACAAATTAGGCAATCGTTTCTGATGTAAATCTGATTAAAAGTTATGAAAAGCATGGGATGGAGAGAAAGAGATGGGAATTGATCCTTATGATTCCTGGTCAGCCTTTGAAATTTATTTTGGAAGAGGTAACATAAAATTTTACAAATGTTTATATCATGTATAGATTAGATTGCATTGCATAATTTTGCTAAAAAACTGAATTCTCCTTTAGTGCTGCCCTCTCCCACCTCCATGCAAGCTAAATAATTGCCTTATGGCAGTGTTTCCCAAACTTGACAATTTTAAGGCATGTGGACTTCAACTCCCAGAATTCCACAGCCAGCAATGCTGGCGGTGGAATTCTGGGAGTTGAAGTCCACATGCCTTAAAATTGTCAAGTTTGGGAAACACTGCCTTATGGGACTGAGAGAGAGTGGACCTATTGAGAGCCCACTGATCCCTAATTGAGGCCAACGGACAAGGCAACTGAATAATTGCTGAGGCTTCTAGCACCTTCACGACGAATAGGTTTCTTATTGCAAATTTCACATATCACAGTTCATTGAATCTGATGAAGTATAATTCTGCAAAAAGAGCATTTATACACAGACAGACAGACAGACAAAATTTTGTTAGAGTAGAGGTGAGAAAAGACAGCAGGGAAAGAAGGTGAAAAATAAAACAACTTGTGATGATTTAAAAAAGCAAATGACAGAGATATTGGTCCTGCTCAGAAACGGATACTCTAAGCATGTGACGAGATAAATCAATTTAGATGTCCCTTCAGTATCCCAGCTGTTCATAGGGCAAGTTGTGCTTTTTTATAGTCTGAATAATGCTATTTTGCATTAATGAGGTACTTAATTGAGAGTCAGGCAATGTACAAAATTAATAATACACGCAAGCATATCTTATATGATATGTTGGTGTCTAATCCTTCCTTCCATAGCCCACCTCTACTTAATTGGGGATACTTAGAATTATTACTAGTTTTAAGTTTCTATCCATGGCATTCTTCAAGAGAATTCAGGTTGTCATGTAAACTCTTCTCTTTGGATATCTAGTTGCAATGCCAGCTAACTTGAAATGGCTGGAAAACCTGCATCAGGAAAGTCTGCCTTGTGGTCAGTTTCAGTACCACAAAGCGTGAGATGCACGCTCATTACCTTTATTTTTATTTCACACCTTTCAGCATAGATATTCTTAGCATTCTTATCTTTCCCAAGAAGGAAATAAAATTAAGGCATACAAAACAGCCTGCAGAATCTAGAAGCAGTAAATTTATCATAACTTAATATTGCAGCTGCCAGTGAATTTCTGTTGAAAAAATAAAGCAGCACAACTGCTAGTGAGGATTTGCCATCTCATTGTGCTGATATTCTGGCAGCTGGACTGGCATGTCTTGTTAGGGAGAACAGCAGGACCATCTGTTTCAAGACAATGGCTTTATCTGCTTATTTAGTAACACATATCAGTTATAGTAGCTTTTAAAGGACAATGAAATGTTAAGAGTGCTTCTGTACATACTAACTCACTCTGGTTGATTAAATATAAAAAGCACTTTGCTATCTTTTTTCCTAATTAACCCTGCTTTCAAAATACAGTTCATACTAACTGAAAATGGCAGCCAAACCTAGCTTGGATGACATGTTTATCCTTTAAAAAGCCTCAGATCCTGACAGAAATGTTATATAGGATGGGGGAAAAAACTGGTGGTGCACAGGATTAGTTATTCACCTAGAATGCCTTAGAACCTAATTTGAAGTAAATTAAGCCCATTTCCCCTTTTTAACCCCTTGCTTATTGTTTTTGTTTTGTATGATACTATATTAGACTGTATATTTAAAAACAGCTTCCTTCTGGATATTGTTATTAGGTGATTTGGGAAGCTTTGATACTAAAGGGTGGATTATAATGAGTAGGATGCCCCTATAGAGAAGGGCCTTCAGGATGCAAGGGTCTTGTAGAAGAACTGATTTGAAGTCTCTATTAGTATTGAAAACCACAGCACCACTGATGATTTTGTTTTAAATTTTTATTTTGCACAGTTGCAAGTTTCTAATAATGTGGAAGTCTAGGAAAATTTGTACCACTTTGAATTGTATCTATTAGGATGTTCTCCAGGTTACAGTAGTTTGATTTGGTATAATGAATATAGCTTTCTATCGAAAATACGGTCTTTTCAATCTTCCTTTCCACTCATCAAAGCTGGTAATCTGAACTTAAATAGCCTTCCAACTTCTTGTGGTTGTATTCAAATTCATACAAGGATATCCAGTGCTGAGTTCTCCTTTGCTGGCTTGGCTTTGGGTTCTTCAGTAGCAGGATTTACCAATCCTATCCCGGCATAGGAGCTGACCCAAAAATATGGGATTTCCCAGTTACTTGCCTGTTGTAGAATGTGAATGTACCGGTATGTAATTTTAGCAAAAGAAAAAGTTTTATATTTTCACATTTCTTACTTAACACTAAAGTATGATACATTGTGAAGTAAAGAAAGCATTTAAAAAGATGTAGTTGTCCTGAAAATGCAAGATCAACCCCCATAAAGTAGCATTTTCTTCTTAACTGAATTTGAAAATCTGAGAAAACCTGACTTCTACATGGATAAAAAAGGGAGGGTTGACTAGTTCTTCATTTAAGGAATTGTTTTTAAGTATTTCCTCTCCTCCTCCTTTTCCCTTTTTTCCTTGCTATCTTTGCCTCAAATGTGAGGCTAAGGACAAAGATATGTTCTACCAATCAAGCTAGTTAAACAGATTTGTATAGGAGGAGGCAATCCTGCAAATGAATTGTAACCCCAAAGCAAAATTGCAGTGACTGATATAAACGGTAATTAAAGGAAAGAAGAAACTGAACATTTAAAGGTTTTTCTAAAAGAAAACTAGCATGAATTCTCCAATGATCATCTATTGACCTACATCTCAGTGAGGTTTTTTTTCTTATGGAGGTGGGGAAGAAAGTCAACAGGCATATGAATGCAGCTGACCCTGCTGGCATTGAATAGCTGGAGAGTTTTTAAAAAATGGCAAAGTTCTTTATTAGAAGCTTTTGAGTCATGGGACAATCCATTTATAGATTGCAAACTTGTGAAATAAAAAATAAATAGTAGATATGAATAGGAAATTTTCTCAATGGAGGGAACTAAGAAGCAGAGTCCCTCAAGAACCTGTATTTAGGGTTGTTCTTTTTAATTTGTTCAAAAGTGTTCTTGACCTCGGGGGGGGGGGAATGTCATTTTTTATAATGAGTGACTAGTCAACCAAACATGATTCTGTTTAAATTCAGGCAGAAAAATACTGAATTTTAAACAGATATACTATATATATAAACAGTGGAAGTATCTAAGTTGTCTGCAATGACATAAGAAGACTGGAAAAAGCAAAGAGGAAAAATAAGAATGATCAGGGCTCTGAATAAAAGAAGGTTTCATTAACGACTTTGTGTTCAGTGACCGTTTGAAGTTACTGAGCACTAAACAAATGATACTTATCAGTCCCTGAAGTTATGGCCACAGCATTACCCCTGCAGTCACATAATCAAAATCTGTGTCTCTCCTCCTGATCTCAGCCTTGTTGACCGCCCTACACAGTGGCAGCACTGAGGCTGAAGTAGAAGCCTGAGGTATTTCAGTATCAGCCAGCTGTCACCGTCCCCAGGCCTCTACTGTCGCCCCAGTGCCACAGCTGAGAAGTGCTGCTTTAAGCCCCATGGTGAGGCCAACCCCAGTACCACAGTGCAAAACCCCAGCAACCCCCCACTATCCTGCACTTGAAGACCCTGCTGTGCTCAGCTGACCTTCAGTGTCTTCTGCTGCTGCTGAAACATGCTCTGCCTGGCACTACAGAAGGCAGCTGCTGGTTGAACCAGGCTGCCTTCCAGATGCCGCTTGACCCCCCTCTCCAAACCACAGTGGGATATATTGCAATCCTCGAAAAGCATTCTGAAAAGACTATACCTTCCATTCTTGCAATGTTTCGGAAGACCTCAAAAGCTTTCTGAGGGCTTTGCAAAACATTATGATAATGCCAAACACAGCCTCAGGAAGAAGACCTGACAGGTTGAGTAGCTAACTTTCATAGGGCCAGGCTGGGTAGGCCATGTCAATAGCAGGTTAAAAATGGCAAAGGTCAGCTGGCTATGCAGGGTTGTGGAAAGATCTGGGCTTTTGTGCTGTGGGGCAGGGTGGCTGACTGTGAAACAGTGCTTGAGGCGGCACTCTTTGGTGGTGGTGGCAGTGGTGCTTGGGCTGAAATAGAGGTCCAGAGTTGATGGTGTCTTGCTGAAATTACTGAAGCCCCAAATCTCTATTTCATCTCCAGGGTCACCGCTGAGTGCCCTTGTACAGAGTGGCTAAAAGAGCAGAGATGAGAGAATTGGTAGGGGAAGTTGACAAGAAACAGTTTCTCACCTGACGTGAGATTCGGGACTGGGAGGGACCAAACTAGGAATAGCTTGGATTGGGGTGGGCTCTCACCTAATTACCAGTGGGATTTCGTTAACAAGACCAAACTTAGTGATTGTTATCACAAAACAATGCAGTTAGATGATGTCAAGTTTTATGACATCATTTAGGAATAGAAATTTCAATTCCAATTACTGTCCTAATTTGAGAACTACCTGTACCTTTTTTACCAGAAAAGGCTTGAACGCTTGGGAATCATTAGCTTAGAAAAATGTTAATTGAGACAACGCATGAGTAACGTGTATACAGTCCTATCATTGTTCTGGGGAAAGCATGCATCTGAATACCAGTTGCAATAATGAAAAGTGAGTGTTTCTTCATTTTCTTACAAACACTATGTTGATTGTTCACTGTGATAATCAAAATGCAGGACTCAGATTAGACTTGGCCTGATCCAGGAAGATTGTGCTTATATTCTTATGTTAGCATACCATTGTTAACTCAGTACAGCTAGTCCGCAACTTATGACTGTTTAATGATGTGTTAAGGTTACAGCAGCCTCAGAAAAATCTATACTCAAAATTACAACTGTTGTAGCACTCCGTTGTTTGCAATTCGGGCAATTGGCAATGGTTGCAGCACCTTGCAGTCATGTGATTTTGATTTGTGACCTTCCTAGCTGGTTTCCAGCAAGCAAAGTCAGTTAAGGAAGCTGGATTTACTTAATGACTACATGATTCATTTAATGACTGGGGTAGAAATGGTCATAAAATCAGGTGAAGTGAGTGGATGATTCATTTAGTGATCAAAATTCCAGTCCCAAATGTGGTTGTAAATTGAGGACTACGCGTATCCGAATCCAATTTTTCTGGGTCATTTGCAAACTGGAGCAATTAAAAAACCTTAAGGATTTTTTAAAGATGGTATAATTCAACAATTAGGCTGGCTGTTCAGGCCAGCCTAATAAACACCAAAAGAGTATGTGATAGCATTCGAATTCTCCAGAACTTTCTTCATAGGACTGGATATAAAAAGTAGAGGATGCAAAATAACAAAAAACAAAAAAATAGTCTGGATTCTTCATAATCTGTTTTTTTTTATCATTGTTACTGCCTTTGTTTCCTTTCTCTTCACTTTTTTTTCTATCAAGAGAAACCAACTAATCTGGAACCAGATAGTAAAAGTGATAAGTTTTAGTGTGATAAATTACAGTTCTAGTAGCTAGATTTGGCTATATGATTATAGTGTTCAAGGCAATTTTTTCTGCACTATATTGCTCTTAATTTGAATAAATGAAATCTTTCTCCCCCCCTTACAAAATTATTACAATTGCTCACCTTTTACAGTTACCCCGAAAAGTCCAGTATAAAGTATTAATAAATTAGATGTTTTAATACTGATTAACAATCTGCAGTATGAAATATTCAATAGGGCAAGGTGTTTATGCAACTTTGCGTAAGTAATATTTTCTAAATAAAATCTTAAGACTGTAGAATTCTTAGAAAAGGGTATTTCCTGTCACTGGTAGTATTTCATTAATAGAAACTCTGGAATTCTTTACTCAGTATGAAAATTCTGTCCCTGCAAGAAAAAAAAAAAAAGATTGACCAGATGAATCAAAACATAGTTGTAGATTGAGGAAAATGAATTCATACCATAACATAACAGGGTAGTGAAAAGGTTTTTAAAAAAGGTGTAAATTTACAGTTTTTACTTATTATTTTAGGCCTGCTAAAAGAAAGTGGCAGTACAACAACATTACCAGATTTCTATCTGGAGATGATGGGACTCAGACCCTTGTCTAAGATGACTGGTGGGAACTAGAATAGGGAGAATCTTATGCAGTACTTCTCTAAACTAGCAAGCAATCTCCTTAATCTCTGTGTTGAATACCAAAGACAGGACATATAAAACAAACAGAAACCTAGGTTCATATTAAGGTGGAATTATTCATATGGCTATCCAGAAGATGCCTAATGTAGCAGAAAGATAACAATAACCTTTACATAGTAGGATTTAGACTATGGAGAGATTATAATTAATTTGATTTACCTAGCTTTCAAGTCATCCTTTTGGTTAATTGTCAATCACAACAGTTATATGTCCTGATTTCTCTGTGGTTATTCCTGCTGTCTCTGCGTTAATATTCTGTTTTTTCAGTAGTAGAGCCTAAATTGATAATCAAATAATGACAACAGGCAAATAGATAGCATTAATTCCACAATACTTTGTTTCTTACGGAGATAAAGAAACCTCAAAAAGATCCACTTACTGTTCATTTTGGTTCCCAAACCAGCTTGTTAAAGCAGACAGGTCAGGGATTTCCCCACGAATCGCTTGAAGTTGATATTTCCCCTCTAAATATTTCCTGTTTATTTTTAATTATAGCATCCTGGAGCACAATGAAAGAGTTTTAATGCACAGACTTCAGAAAAAAAGTGCAGCAGCAAGTAGTACAAGGGACGCAAAAGGAAGATATTACTGAGGCGCTTAGGAACACTCCTGGCATTTGAAGTAAGTAATGGGAATTTATTTTGACATGAAGAAAATAGTTCTGTATAATTTGTATTGGGCAACCAGACTTGCATTGCTATTTCTGTGCAGTGCATGCAGAGAGATTGCTAAAGGATGAAAGTAGACACAACAGTGACATATCTATGCATTCTTAACAATGCGGCTGAAAGAGGGCATGTATCAGAAGATTTGTTTATAACATCAGAAGTGATGTATGAGCCTTGAAGCTATCTGCTTCTTTGCTTAGCTTATTCCTTCTCCTGGCAGTTTTCTTTCCCTGGCACGTTTCTTTCCTTGTGCATTGGGAGATGAGATTTACCAGAAGACCACTACTTAGAGATGGATTGATAGAGGCAAATGGAAGGAGAAGGACCTGTTATTTTTTGGGTGCACATATGTTTTTGCTGTAAAATGCGATCCTATTCTCAGTCTGGGAAATTGGCTTTCATTTAAAGTGCTGAAATAGGGTGTCATTGGAACTCAATGTATTCCCACATAGATTGTATGAAAAGAATGTAATCTACTTTTGTATAAGTACTTAGAAATTGAGACTCTTCAGATAAGGTAGAACTGCAACTGTCAGCATCCTTTACCACTGAATATTCTGGCTAAGACTGCTGAAAATGCAAGTTGAACCACATCTGGAGACTAACTAGTTTTGCATTGCGACAGTAATTTACAACAATTATATAAAAGACCTTGTTGCAGATTGGGTTGAAACTGAGTCATAGCAGAAGCAGAGTTGTAATAGTAAATAATTGTGCACAAGATTTAATTAGATCCCTAGTATTACCTCTCCTCTGCATTTCCCTAAAAAAACTTTCACTTTCATCAGATTTTTTTTTAAAGAAATTAAGCAGTGGATTTAGATATTAAGACTTCTGTCAAACAGGTGTGGTATAATTATGATTGTAGTATCAGTTTAGCGTTAAATGGCTGAGGATTTTATTATATGAAGGTTTCCTCTCCTGTTGCCCACATGTTTCAATATTAAAGATTTGCAGGACATGCCATTCTGAAGATCCCCTGATACGTGGGACCAGTTTCTCCTACTTTCTTCCAGGTCTCACACTAGAGAATGCATTTCCTCAACAACAGCATTTGGCCTCTGTTCTCTCAGCATTTAGGAAAATTGATAAAGGTTTAAATCTTGTTAGCCACCATTTGAGTAGAAAGATAAAGTGTAAATTTAAAACATAATTTCCCCCTTTAACCCTGAGTATAATGGCAATGGTTTAGGGCAGGGGTTCTCAATCTTGGCAACTTTAAGACTTGTGGACTTCAACTCCCAGAATTCCTAAGCCAGCAAGCTGGCTGAGGAATTCTGGGAGTTGAATTCCACAAGTCTTAAAGTTGCCAAGGTTGAGAACCCCTGGTTTAGGGGTCCACAGGATTGATTCAGTGTATTCCTTCAGTTGGAGGTTTACATAAGCCTGCTTTAGCATAGACTCATAATTTTAGTGCTGATAAAGGATTATGGGACCTGGTGCTTGAAGAATTTTGGATTGCAGTTCCTAATATTCTGAGTTAGTATGACCACAGTGGTCAGGAGTTTGGGTAGCTGGAGTTTTAGTAAGTGAAAGCATATCTCAAATATGTAATTATATTCAAATTTGCAGTGTTCTAGTAGAATAGAATCCCCCCCAATAAAAAACATAGTGGGAAAATATTTCTATATTATGACCAATTAATATTTTAAAATAGTAAGCATTTAAATTCTCAATAATTCTCTTTCAAGATATTAAATGAACTGGCTGTTAAACAAAATATCAGAGGAAGTGAAACTCAATTATCTTTTAAGTATACAGTATAAGGCATTTATAACCAGAGGTCCCATGCTATGTGCAGAAGTCGTAATACATAAGAATTGCTCTCCCTGGTCTGCTCTCACCTGGTAAGTTCTTTTGTTATTTCTGACCACAAAATGTGGATCAACTCTTTGTGTAAGATATGCAAAGAGTCAATATGAATAACAATGCATGTATCAGGAAAAGGTCAGGGACTTCAAGGGTAGATAATGGATTTAAATCATATATTCTGGTGTATTTTATTACAATGTTAATTTTTTAAATTCAAGAGTTTGCATTCATAGTTTGGGTAGTATTCATGTTAGATATTTTAAATGACACTTAAGAAAGCAAAAATAAATTCCCTTTCTGCATTTATGGATCTGAATGCTCGAATAGCATGCTTAGCAGCTTATGACTCAGATTACATTGTGCTATTTTTGTGTGTAAAAAAAACCCCAATGTACTAGGAATTGTAGTGACGAGCTTCACCTTTTTCATTCTATTTATTCTCCAACCTTTTTAATGATCTCTGAAGCTCTCACTTAGCAATACTCTAGGAGGAAATGACTGTAACAATTTAATCTCAATAAGACGACAGTAAATTGAGAAACAGAAAACAGGCGTTCGCTATTAGAAATGTGTTACTTTGTAAATGGATAAAACAATACCACTGCAAGCAATTTCATCCTAATTAGCATTTTTTCACCTTTTATTTCATTTAGAAAAACAAGTAGTCATAGAAAGCAGCGGGTTTTTTATTTTAACTCAACATAGCATTTCTTTGTTTCTGTGAATTCTTAGCAAAAATCTCTTCCACTGTAGCATTTTTCTTCTAAAAAAAATTATATACCTTGCCACAGATACATAATGGCCATTTGTTATGTCCTTGACTAAAATCCCCCTGCATGGAGACAAGGGTGTCTGCGAAAGAACAGCCTGTGACAGTTGCTTGTCTCATTCATGTATGAACTAAAATCCCAAAACACCTCAACTAATGATTTACAGATGTTACAACTTTATCTCCAGCTTGTGATCAAAGGACGGTTGTCTGAATGGAATTGGATTCACTAAAGGATTTCTTACTCTTGGACAATCCAAACTACAAAATAAAATGTGGATTATTATTCTTCCCACTAATTTGGGAGAAACAAAGCTATTCTCACTCTTTAGTTTTTTTAAGCAGAGCATAAAGTCATAGATAATGAGCAACATGTACTTCTAAGAAGTAACTTCTTTGTTTTTTAAACCATTTATTTTCACTTGCGATAATGATTGGTCTTCAGAAATCTAAGGTTTTAATAAGGTTATGGTGGGAGTAAGGTGAGAAATTACTATTTTTGGTCTTATTTCATAAAAAAAGTAGTTTTAGACTATTAGTATAAATTAGTATAACTCTACAAGAGTTGTAGTTAAGAATATGTATTCTATTGGCAAACTAGGCATTGTATTATTTTATTTTTTTATGCATTATTATTCTGTTTGCTGGTAGGAGGAAAGCTAAAAGTATATGGCAATCTCCCATTGAGGTATCATGTTATAGTGATGATAGTTAGGGGAAATGTAGAGTGATGTGTGATAGCTATCAGTTTGGGTTTTGCATATGCCAATAGAAAATCAGACAAAAACCTCTATGGATGGGAACACATTGATACCAATCTACCCGTTGATGATGTCAGTTTTTCCCATTGAGAAATAATAGGAGTGTACTTTGGGTATGCATATTTCTTAGAAGCCAGAACTACCCAGCTGAGTATATTTAGTGCTTAGTTTTACCAGATATAAATTCTTTCCAGTGATAGAGGTAAGGACCCCTATCAAGCCTATGGAAAAAATGCCACTCAGTTTGCTTTTCTTGCATGCAATGATTACTTTAGAGCAGACATGTCAAATGTGCGACATCACGTGACATCGCGCAACAAATTGGGACTGTTTTGCCATTGCTGGCAATGGGTGGGCGCGGCTTCTGCGTGACGCATCCGGCCTACAGGCTGGCAGTTTGACACCTCTGCTTTAGAGGTTTGCTGTGAAGTAGCTGACAATGCAAGCATGATGCTTTGCATTTAATGACTTAAATCTGTTTATATGCAAAGAATCTAGGACTTTTCATTTAGTATCAAGCCCACTAGCCATATTTTTATTTTTATAGTAGATTTGTATTTTGCAATTGTAAACATTACAATAGTAAATGTTTTTCTAACTATGGAATGATACATCATTTTAAGCTGTACTTGATATCTAAAATGAAAACCAAAATGAACTCATTTCTACAATTGGAATCAATAGATTTGCAAATCAATATTAGAAATGGTTGATGGCTTTCCTTCCTCAACCTCATACATACTGCAGGTTTCTTATAATTTTATTCTTCTTTTGTGCTTCCTTCCACACCCTTGTCTACATTCAGAGGTTAAGTTTGTGCATAACTGTGTTCTGGTCTCAGATTGGATTCTGTTGGTTGTGTGTACTATATTTGATTTAGCTTAATATATGTTAATTATACTTTGGATAATTAAATATGTAAGTACTTGAGTGCCATATTGATCAACTGTGAAAAGATCATTCTGCGAGCTAGAATTACTTAAAACTATTTTATTCCAATTCAGTTTTGTCCACTAAAAATGACTACAAGAACTATTTACCGTATTTTTTTTATTTTTGTGCTTTCATTGTTTTTCATAGCAAACAACAATTAATCCATTAGCCATCATGTACAAAAATGACTTTCTATAGCATAAATACAAAAAGAGAAAATATGTATTTCAGTTTCAGTAAAGAAATCATTCTCTTGACAAACATTGAATCTCTTTTTGGGTACTGGAATATGTTGCAAATATTTGAGATAAGGTTATGAACTCTGTGGTGGGTTAGGGTTAGGGTGGATGGGAAGGGTGGCACTAATATCTGGCAAATTGACTTAAGTTTCTTAGAGGGGAAGGGGAAGACATAACAGTTTAACATAGTTTTTGCATCTCAATTTCATATGATTTGTAAAGGCTGATGCAAGACTGCAGCATTTCTGCAGAGACAAAGAAAGCTGGCAAAGGATGCAGGCAAGCAAAACAATTTCTTAGAAATGTGATGCACTTTTATTTGCTATATAAACAGAGGGGTTTCAGAGTCCTATCTTTCATTATCATTCATGCTCTTTCTGCTGGAAAGACTCTTTTCTGACCCATGAAGATAATTGGATGTTAGTTGATCACTAGTTGGAATGTTTTTCTTTTTTTGGAAAGCACATTTTTGTCTATAAAATGCTTTCTAGTTTAAGTTTGTTTCCATTACTTTTGTCTGTCTGTCTATACCTAAATATCAATAAAATCTCACAAGGGAGTACACCTGCAGAGTTCTGCTTTCCACTGATGTTTTTTTTCTCTTCAAATGAAATCTACATATACAGTATATTATATCTACTTAGTTGTATTGTATAGGACAATTCTTTTGAATAACATTCTTGTTTTGGCCACAGAAAATTCATTTTTTCTAATCTTTCTAAAATGCAAATAACACCAGAATGTTTTTCGGGTGGTGTAAAGAGAAAATCTGTAGCTTATAGAACAGCAAGAACTATTTTTAGACTGTCAATAAATGTGCTTTTAATGTCTTCCTTATGTGTGTACATATCTGCTCTGATAAGGAAATTCTTAGAGAATGTGTTGATTGCAATATTTCAATATAGTTCCATAAAATGGAATGTGGAAAAACTATAATCTTTTAAAGATTAATAATAAGTATTTGAAATTTATTTTAATTTTGTAAATAGTCACTCAGTGCCTATACTTACGATTCCCATATAACTTAATTTTTCTAAAACATTCAGTTTTGTTTTAAAAGAACATTGAATTTTTTTTTTCAAACTGTTTTCTTGTATATGCATCTTCTATCTATATACTGATTTTCTGGAAAAAAATGTCAAGATTGCCAAACACATAGCATAGGGGTTGGTTTTTTTTTTTTTTTTTTTACATTTGTTCATGTGATCTTCAAAAAGGAGTAATAAAGATGATATAATTGGGTGTTATGTAATTGGAATAATATAAATACAGCATTGTATTGCTTTAGTGACATAATCTTCACATTCACAATCATTTGGAAGCTTTTAAAATTCTGAGTGTAAAACTTAGGTCCTAAACTGAGGAAATAGGGAGTCCTTAGGCTTTAGCGGGAATAGTACATCTTGTTTATCCTTAGTAATATACTGAGAATCTAGAGATGAGATTGCATTTAACATAAATGAACTGGTTCTCTGTGTGGGTGCCACTTCCGGAAGTCCATTCTGGGCCTGGGCAACAAAAAATTAGCTACCGGTTCTGCCAAACTGGTGTGAACCGGCTGAATCCCACCACTGATTCTAGTCTTACAAGATGAACTCTCAAATCATTAATAATATGTAAGAGTGCTCTATTTCCAAGGATGCAAATTGAGTATATTATGGTGGTACTTAGCTTCTACAGTTGCAAAATGGTTCATAGTAATTGTTAGTAATGAGAAATAACTATCCTGTAAGACTTTTGTGGTCTGTTTACATGACCATAAAGGAATTAGCATAGAAATATAATATTTTATTATATTTTCTTGGCCACAGAAATTGCATGCATTTATGTAGGTATGTCAATATTACTGGAACATGTCATTTAGATGAGCTGTAATTTTACTTAATATTCAGCCTACATGTAAACGTATATAACTTGAATTGAAGTAAAATTTGTCGGTTTGCTTATTTAGAGAAGCTGTAGTGTTTGATGTATACCTTACCTAAATGCCAATAATTTTTCCAAGCATTTCTTCAAACTATAGACATTGTTGTTGTTTTTTTAAAAAAGTGTAATAATAGGAGAAGACACTATATTTTTTCCCTTAGATTATTACAGAATTATCAGTTATTTTTTAAACAAAGAAATCACTAATGGATGGATATTGTATCTCAGTAAAGTTCTACTGAATCATTTTTTCTGACAGTATAAGGCCAAGGCCTTGGAAAAGAAGGTACTAATTATACTGGAGCTTTGTATTCTATAATTATTAAGATGGCTATTGTTTCAGATAGCTGGCTGATGTCTAAGCTTGGATAGGTAATCACAAATGAATTCTAGGACTATAAACTAGGGAATTACAAAAAAAAAAAAAAAATCCTGGGGAAACCCTTTTATGCTAGTCCTGAGAACTAATCTAGAATAATGGTAGGCATACTCAGTGTATTATATAAACTTGCAAATGTAATGTAGACAAGCCCATAATATAATATAGAAATTATAAATAAATTCACATATTTTACAGCATTGTCAAAGTAAATCAGTCTTCACAATGTTGTCTTCAAGATCTTCAATAACTGACGGTATGCACCTAAAAAAAAAAAAAAAAAGCCCTGCAGACAAGTATGTTTGGAAACAAAATATTGCTAAATCTTTTCCATAGCTGTTTGTCAAGATCTGTTTCCTTTTCTTACATTTATAATACAATAAATACCTAAAGGGTTACAAAAGACTTGTGATTTATTTACTATTTTGGATGAGTCATGATAAGCATTGGCAGTATAAAAATAAAAACATGAATATGGGTCTAGGAAAGATAAGAATGCATTTTTAATTAACTTCATTTAAAATGGGTTGAATGGGTTGACCCCCAGGGGTAGGAAAGTATTAGAAAAAGACTCGGGCTCACTTCCCATTCCAAGTACTTTGGATTATAAGAGGGAGAGAAGAGAAAACATAGCAAGATTTGCAAGATTTTAAAGTTTTTCTTCTATAAAGTATAGTTCCAATTTTCCTAATCTGGTCTGCTAGGTTAATATATCTATCACAAAGGTTTGCATTGGACCTCTGTGTGCTGTTATCTCTTGCTCACTACCAAAGAAGAATAGCTGAAAATGCTTGGGCCAGCAGAATTATGGAGTAGAATGGATACTTGGGTTTTCTTCATAAATGTAGTAAGTGATTGTGGCAATTTTTGTTGACAACTCTTCCTCATTGTAGTTGCTATTTTATACTTTATATCACTTCCTTAAATAGCAATGCTTTAAATAATGGAGGATTGTTTAGATGGAATATTTTTACCATATTTCAGCTTTTGTTATGAGAAGAATATCAATGAGAATAACAAATATTTACACTTTAGAGTAGGATTCCAACTTTTTAGAGCTGATGGGATTTTGAGCAATACTGTGTGCTGCCATTAGGGAAACACAATTTATTAGATGGCAAATGCCAGCTCCGCTAGTTGTCCTCCAGAAGAATATTGTTTTCTACCGTGCTTATTTTTGTCCTTCAGTATAGTACTAGAAATAAAGATGTAAAGAATAGAATAAGTTTCCATTTTTAAAAAATAAATAGGCTTGTAGAACAGGCAATCTAAAAAGTGGGGCCAAGAGTCAAACAGACACTACAAAGTAGGCCTTTTCAAACTTAGTGAGCCTCCAGATAGAATAGGGGATCCCTTTTTTGGGTGGTGATATATAGATGGCTCGATGATATTTAAGATTATCCTTTTGTGCAGGGGTCTCCAAATTTGGCAATTTTAAGACTTATGGACTTCACCTTCCAGAGGACTTGTGGATTTCAACTCCTAATGGCTGGCTGAGGAATTGAAGTTGAAGTCCACAAATCTTAAAGTTGCCAAGTTTGGAGACCCCTGCTTTTGTATATTAACAGTCTTTGGAAAAGCCTACATTATTTTTGTAGAATTCTTTGGCTTTGTAATCCCAATTGTGAGGTAAAAGTTAAGCTTATTGTGCATATTTACCTTTTTGAAGTACAGAGTAGGGCTTAGACAAAAAGGTAAACCATTATTTAGTGAGATAAGATTGAATATTTTGAAAAAGAGTCTTGAACTTGTGTAACTGTAAAAAGGTTTTGCAAAATCTCAATTTCTTAAGGAGATAGTGAGTAAGGGCCTCCCACAGTGTCAGGATAAAATGTTATTAACTTGTTTGTTCAAAAATAAAAAAAAGATAAAAAAATCAATACAATATATTAAAATCAGTCATATTATTAAAGAATGTGGGAAGCTTATGGCCTATAAGGCAATCCAATGGTATTTCCGTAGTTATAATTAATAGTTACATGTTCACTCAAAGATCTTAAGCAGATAGCATTCTGTGACGAATTTAATACAACCATTTCAATGAGAAAATGACAAAGAATGAATTCAAATAAAGGTGGGAGCCCAGAGGCATTTTGAAGAGTGTTTCACTTCATAGAGCATACAAAGCGTAAACTATACAGGTAAAAATAAAAAATAAAAATAATTACTGCCAATATTGAACAGGGTGTGATGGAAGCTGACTTACTTTCTGTTGGATAATTGGGGAAAGAGGAGAGTTGCTCACTGAAGGAGACATTTCTTGTTCTCCACCTCACTGAACCAGATGTGGGCCATTTTAACTTTTGCTAGGAGAATTGACAAATTAAGAAGGCAAAATAAAGCTCTCACTTGAGAATTTAGGAAATTATTGGCAACATATCAAAAGAAAAGTAACAATATTTTATTTAGGAAAGGAGGGAGAAAAAAAGATTCTTTAGCATGTTGTTCAATAATGAGTTATTTCTATTACTGTCTGATTTTCTTGGACAGTTGCATTTTTCAATATTGGTTAAGACCAGATATATTTGAACGTTAATTACAGATTATTTCAGTCTCTCAAGCTTAGTCTACTTCTTTCACATTCATCATCAAAAAAATAAAATATAGGAGTTGTGGTTGAAATATGTATGTGTACATGTAAGTAATATATAGCCTATCCTTTCCTATTTTTAAATAGAGAGGTTCATATCAGGATATTATTTGATGACTACTTCTATATATTTTTCCATTGGCAAGGATTGCTATTTTACAGGTGTTGACAGTAAAAAAGACACATTAAACAAGTTAGTTGTATTAACAGAAGCTTATATACATGCATGAGTTTCAGTCATAGCTTTTCCTGTGCCTTTGCCAGATTAGAATATCACACAGTAGTATCTGTAGTGTGGTTGTTGGTCCACCTCCTCATAAATCCACTTACATGATTAGTGCAGTCATAATAGTAATACAGATAGTAAATCTGGCATTAAAAATAAAAGATGCAAAGTCATAGGCCTACCCCATAACATGATTGGTTACTAAGCTCATCTACAGCTTATAAGCAAGCAGTGGTTAGAAAACCTATTTCAGTTTATGTTCAGAGACAATTTTGGGTTATTATATTTATTTGGGAGACTCCATAGTCAGGCGAGTGGAAGGTGGATTTGAGTTTTTATGAAAAACAGTTGAGCCAGGGATTAAAGAATGGTGGGAAAATATTCTTTTGAATTGTGTGTTAGAGTTTGCAGATTTCAAACTTATGTGCTTTGTGTAATTACTCTGAATTAATTATAGTTAATTCTGTGAGAATGGAAAGCATGAGATTGATTCGTGTGATACAGTGGCTAAGACACTAAGCTGAAGATTAGATATAGACATTTTTACGGGGGGTGTAGTGAGTTGAAATGTAGTCTTAAGTGACAAATATACTAAAAGGGCTTCAGGAAACCAAATCTTCCATTTTTCATGTTACAATAATTGTAATAATTCTGAATTAACTCTCAAAATTATATTTTCAGGACCTGGACATCCTCCTCTCCCCTAAAGTGAAGCACTTTACCTTATTTTTAAAGATTTAAAAAGTAAGTAGAAACTAGCGTGATTGGAAGCAAAACAATATCCTCCACTTTTGTTTTGCTTGCTTTATAGCCAAATACTGCACAGGAAAAAATAGACAAGAGAGTCAGGAGCCCCCAATGGCTTAATGATCAGAGAAAGAAACTTAAGAAGGACCCACCCTAATCGATCAGGCCGCTAAAAGTGACAGTGGGAGATTGTACTCTTAGACTTGCAAGAATCTGTTAATACTTCTATAGCCTTAAAGCAGAATTAGCTTATCTGGTCATGTTTGATTTATCTGGGAGGGCTGCCAACTGACTGGGAAGGTAAAAAATGGTAATCACATGACCCTATCATGCTGCAATCATTGTAAATACATGCTGGTTGCCAAATGCCCAAATTGCAATCATGTGACCAAGGACACTTTGATGGTCTTAAGTGTGAGGATCAGTTGTAAATTACTTTTTTTTTTTTTAGCATTGTTTAACTTTGAGTGGTTGCTAAGCAAATGGTAAGATGAAGGCTACCTGTACTTCAAAATTCTGCTATCGGTTTGTACTTTCCAGTTAGCTCAAATGGTGCATTATACTAGAAAAATTGTTGAATTAACGTAGCTCAGAACTGCTAACTTAAAGAATCTGGAACCGTTACTCCTGTGGAATTGAATTTTCCATGATGTTCACTCTAGTTTTGTCCACTATGATCAGATTATTACAGTATTTCTGCAGGTATAGGTAATCTTCTAAGGTGATGATGGCACCATCCAGTATTGGATTAAAAAAAACACTGTCAGTCTAATTATGGCATATGTGAAGTAAGAGGGGATGATGTCAAATATTGGGAAAAGGTCATCTCAGACTGCACTACCTTTCTTTCAAAAGATAACTCAACCGGGCAGAAGTTATGTACTTTTTTTCTAAATACTCTAGAATCTGCCAGAGGCAGGATATATGGCTTTATTGTAGAGTTTGTGGATAGTGTTGCTCAGATAGTTTAACTTTTTTTATTTGATTTTTCTTTCTGTAGCAGATAATTGAACAAGAATAATTTATTGAAGTTCTATCAAGAAAATACAATCTAATTTAGGATATATTTCGTTAATATACATGTGTTTTCCAAAGGTGATCATAATCAGCCAGTGATCTTTTATGGTTTTCTTTAGTTGAATAAATAGGAAAAAGATAATTAAAATTAAAGGGCTAGATAAGCAATTGTGCATCATTTATTTAATTAGAAAATGCAAATACATATTTCCATTTGGAAAATATTATTATTCATGTACCTTATAATTCTAATTTTCAAATTTGCCCAAGGCAAGATATTCAATATTTGATGATTGCAGAATGGCAAATCTAAATATTTTTAAGATATTTGAGGTTTCATGTCTTGTACTCCTCTAATCTTATTTGATTATTACAAGTATAGAATTGTAATTAGAACAAAAAAGGAATATAGCATTTTTGTCTATTTCCCAAATGCAGAAATAGGAAACCGTAATTTAATACAGCAATTGAATGGACATATAGGGCAGATAATCATACCATCATTTATTATGTAGAACAGCTATCATAGGAAAGTATTCCTCTATGCCAGAGGTCCCCAACCTTTTGAGCACCAGGGACCAGTTCTGCGAAGAGAAGTTTTTCTGCAGACTGGAGGGGGCATGGTTTCATGTACTGCTTGCCTCCTGCGGATGGGGCTTTGCTTGTTTGCGCAGACTGGTTTCTGGCATGCTGTGGCCTGGTGCTGGTCCACAGACCGGGGGTTGGGGATCCCTGTTCTATACCATCCCAAAGAAGAAATGAGACTTAATAAAACTAGACAGACAGACATGAGAGGGATAATATTAATACAATTAACATGTAACTAATGGTAATTTTTGTTGAATGTATTATTATTATTATTATTATTATTATTATTAATAATAATAATAATAATAATAATAATAATAATAAAGTTAGAAGGGACCTTGGAGGTCACTGAGTCCAACCCCCTGCTCAGGCACCCCTACACCATTTCGGACAAATGGCTGTCCAGTCTCTTCTTAAAAACGTCCAGTGTTGGAGCATTCACCGCTTCTGGAGGCAGGTTGTTCCACTGGTTAATTGTTCTAACTGTCAGGACGTTTCTCCTTAGTTCTAGGTTGCTTCTCTCATTGATTAGTTTCCACCCATTGCTTCTTGTCCTGCCTTCAGGTGCTTTGGAAAATAGCTTGACTCTCTCGTCTTTGTGGCAGCCCCTGAGATATTGGAACACTGCTATCATGTCCCCCCTCGTCCTTCTCTTTGTTAAACTAGACATACCCAATTCTAGCAGCCGTTCCTTATATGCTTTAGCCTCCAGTCCCCTAATCATCTTTGTTGCTCTTCTCTGTACTCTTTCTAGAGTCTCAACATCTTTTTTACATCGCGGTGACCAAAACTGGATGCATTATTCCAAGTGTGGCCTTACCAAGACATTATAAAATGGTATTAACACTTCACGTGATCTTGATTCTATCCCTCTGTTAATGCAGCCTAGCGTTGTGTTGGCCTTTTTGGCAGCTGCAGCACACTGCTGACTCATATTTAGGTGATTGTCCACTAGGACTCCGAGATCCCTTTCACGGTTAATACTATTGAGCAAGGTAGCCCCTATGCTATACCTGTACATTTGGTTTTTCTTGCCTAAATGTAGAACCTTACTTTTTTCATCATTGAAACAGCAATAATAACCACATGATTTGAATTTATGCTCTGCATTGACTTATCACTCAGAGGAGTAGTATTATGAAGATAAAGTGAGTACATGGATTTGAGTTCCTTGAAGGGAACGAGAGTGTGCAAAACTGATATATAGACAAATGAACATTCTATTTTCAGATTAAAAAATAGATTTAATATAACAGCATTAATGGAATATAGGATTTAGATTCTGTAACTTATCATACCTGTTTTCAGAAATTCCTATTCTCTATGCAGAAAACTGACACAATTTTTGAAATACATGGATTATTTTACTGTAGCAATACAACCATATGATGGTTAGGCTTTCCACCATCAGCTAATAGAAATCTATACACATTAAAACATATTTTTTACTTGTCTCGATCATATAATATTCTTATTTGGGTATAATTGTGTCATATCTTCCTCATTTCTTTTGCAAAGGTTATAGATGAATTAGACTGTACCATTTTGATTTTAATATAGTATATCACTGTCTTTATACCTTTCCTGTTTTTCCACTCTGCTATATGGGAAAAACATGTCACTTGCATTTTTTCATTTCTCCACAGAATCATTACTAATGTGTTTAGCAGGAAGATTTGTGGTGCAGTCAAAAGCCATTCTAGAGCCTCTATTACAAGGGTGTCAAACTCGCAATGTCATGTAACATATTGCAACTTTTTTTCCATTGCCGGCAATGGGGTGGGCGTGGTTTCGGCATGATGCATCCCGCCCGCAGGCCAGCAGTTTGACACCCCTGCTCTATTAGCTTGAGTTACTGTCCCTCTTTGCATGGGACTAGCTAATGCTAATATTATATTTTAATACTACTTGTTATGGTTTTATTGCTGTATCTTCATTTATTGTAAGTTAATGTGAGACAAAACTCTTAAGCTTTTTCAAATTTGTTTGAAAAATTTCAAATTCTATTTATACAAGGATGATGGCTTTCTACAGGATTCTTACTGCCTATCTGAATTATGCTGCTTCTCAAAGTGTAATTGAGGCATCCAGGCTATGGCATAATTGCTGTTGAATTCCATGTCATGCATGCAGAATATTTAGTGACTTCATAGTAACAGTATTCACCTCTTTGAAATGCTAATTTGTTTCTCCTCCCTACCCAATCTATCTGGATTTCAAATATTCAGAGTAAAAGTCTTCTTCTGCCTTTTCACCAGGAAGTTAATAATGTTATATTGTGTCTTAATAAAAATGACAAGTATTTATGTATGAAACATACAACATCCTGCATGCCAGGTTATAGTAAAAATGTCATGTATAGGTGAATATAATACAGATTTATCTAAACATTTAGGAGCACACAGTTTTGCAGGCAGTTGGATAAACTGGTAATGTGCAATGTTAGCCAGCTAGTTTTATGCTTTCAAAAAACAATGATTTTACAAGAAGACTCTTAGTGACATCAGTAGGATTTCCATAGAAGTCAACCACTGCAGATATAATTCAGTTTTATATCTATCAGAAAGAATTTGGGACGGTTTTTAGGTCTTTCTTGAAATGGGTTTGCTATTCACTATAGTTTATGAGGCGGATTTCTTTAAAAGAAAATATTTAAATACATATTATCGGTCTTTCTTATTAAGAGCTTTATAAACATTCATTTATGAATACAGAGCACTGAATCATCAAGCGTATGGGAAAAACCTATGAATAACCTACAAAGTGTGATTAAGAGCATCCAGCCGCAGCCAGAATTTTTGTTTTGTGTATAAATTACTACGGTGCTTAGTCTTAACACAGATCATATTTGATTGATTTGGCACACCATTTTTCAAATTCTGATGGTTGAATTCTGATACCTACAAAGATATAGAGAGGCATTAGTGTGTGTTTGCATTTATGCATAAGAAAACAAACACCTATATGTCTGCATTGGAGTGCATCCTGGCGTATTCATTTATCAAATAAACAAATTTATATGTCCATCCAACTCACAGGTGATTCTGGGCATCTCACAACATTAAAAAAAACACACATAAAAAACCATCCTTCTTTCCTATAGTGTACCCCCTGAGCTATCCTTGTACTAAACAGGAGGAAAAAAAAGTAAATGTAAAACATTGAGATGCAATAATACAAACCATAAATGTTTATAAATATTAATTTATAAAGTATTATTTTGTCAAGTAATATGATTTCATAAGATTGTTTCTTAACCAACATTTTCCCTCTGATATTTTTGCTCTGTTCCTGATTCTTTTTAGATATATTCTATTATTGTGTGTTGACACATTTGCCCTCATATTCCTCAGATACCAGACAATGATATTTCAAAATGCTAGAATGCATGTTCTGTACAAAAAACAATTTGCTATTTAGGTTTAAATTGGTTTCCTTGAATTTCAGTAGTTGGAATTATGCTTCATATTTGCGCTTCATATTGCAATAAATACCATTTACTTTGAGTGGTGCCATAGCTTTAGCATCAATCTGAAAAAGAGCTCAGTGCAATAAGTCAACAGTAAAGGTGATTGCTGGAAAAGATTTAGTCTTTATAGTTAGATTATCTTGTAAACCAGTGGCTTGGTAGTCTGGTTTGGGGATGAGAGGGGGGAACTGGGCCACATGAATGGCAGGCTGGCACGCATGTTTGCACACAGCCCTTGCATTAGTGGCAAGCCAGCACGCACTCACACGCAGCCCTTGCGTGAGTGACAGACTGGTGTGCATGCATGCGAGCCCACCGCTTACAGACGATGACCTGAGCACGCATGCTCCAGCTAGCCACTCACATGGCCAGTTCCAAATAGGCCATGGTCCAGTAGTGGGCCGCAGTCCAAAGGTTAGGGACCTCCTGTTGTAAACGTTTTTGAGGTGCACTTATTTCTATCCTTGCTTTCACAGAGATTTTTAGGATATGTATCTTCAGATCCACTCTATCATGAACTGAAGTGATTCAGTGAGAGCAAGTCCTAGTGGGACATTACATGTGGAAGGTGGGATTCACATCGACCAATTCTACAATATACAAAAAGTTCCAAGCCCAGCTTTGTGCACATATGTTATCCATGCATGTCAATTCATGGTTGACCATTGAAAGAATTGTAATTACAAATAAATAACTGCAAGTAATCCTCGACTTACAACCATTCATTTAGTGACCTTTCAAAGTTAGAATAGCACTGAAAAATGTGATGTATGATAAGTTTTTCACTACTTATGACTGTTGTAGCATCCTCATGGTCATATGATCGAAATTTGGACATTTGACAACTGGTTCATATTTATGATGGTTGCAGTGTCCTGGGGTCATGTGATCGCTTTTTGCAACCTTCTTATGAGCAAAGTCAATGGGGAAAGCAGATTCACTTAACAACCGGGTTATTAACTTAACAACTGCAGTGATTTACTTAACAACTGTGGCAATAAAGTTCGTAAAATGGGGCAAAACTTACTTAACAACTGTCTTGCTTAGCAACAGAAATTTTGGGCTCAATGTGGCCTTAAGTCAAAGTCTACCTGAAGTTCATACTTGATTTGTTTGAGTACCAGTTATAACAATTCTCTCTGAAGATACATGTCTCATTCTTTGAGCATATCTCCTGTAAAAGTAGGCAATAATATGTATATATGTCAAGCAACCGTCTATTGATTTGATTCATATCTGCCTTTCTACTCTAGCACTTCCTCAAAGCAGATAATATTTTAAAAACAAAAACATGATAAAAACATTAAAAACACCAATTAAAACTAATGTTAGCACTAACACTAAAACCATTTAATAAATTTAAAGGCTAGTAAAATTATGAGGTAGTACATGTCATATCTTGGGGAAATGCAGGAGATAACCCATTCTGTATGCCAGAAAGACAGGCCTCTGACAGCTAGACATTTTCAAGAGGGACTATATCTTTACAGCTAAACAGGTTTGAAGTAGAAAATGTGACCTTTTATATTGTAAAATCTTAATACTGCTTAGGGCTTAAAAATCAGTCCCAGCACAATAAATTGTGCTCAATATGCACTTTGCAACCAGTGCAGATCGTTTAATACAGCGTTTCTCAACGTTTGTGTGACGGCAACCCCCGTCACACGAACGTGCCGCGCATGCGCGGCGCCACCCCCTGAGGGGGGAAAATGGCGGATCGCATTGTTTAGCGACTCCCGTAAAATGGTCGATCGACCCCAAATGGGGTCGCGACCCATAGGTTGAGAACCGCTGGTTTAATACAATATAAACACCATCCCTGTAGTATTGCTGAATTTTACCCTGCTTGCAGCTTCCTTTCATTATCTGGTGATTGTTAGAGTATCGACAAGCCTTAGATTGTGCTTTGTATGTCTATGGCTTCTGAGTAGAAGCAGAACTATTTACTGTGCTAGGAATAATAAAAGCTATTGTGCTTTTATATTGTTTGTAACTGATACTGGATTCTTATTTCTGATACTGATACTGAAATGGATGTATATTTGGGGATCGAATTATTCCAATATGCTGCTATTCTGCTATTGTGTTTCAGGTAGTCTTCATTTAGTTACCACTGTTAAGATTGGCAACTTTGATGTTAAGTGAAGTGGGTGCTCAATAAAACCACAATTGTGCTTATAATCTTACTTCAGCTTTCCTTGGCTTTACAAATCTGAGAAGATCATAAATGTGAGGATTGGTTATAAGGTTATTCTTTTACTATCATATCTGCAAACAATTACTAATCAAGGACTATTTCTATTCTATTGTGAGCCATCTTGGGTGTGGTATGCAGGCTGTTATGTATGTTGATAGTGCTTTGTACTAATCATATTTTTTGAGGTAATGCAGTTCATGCAGTTTAAAAGAGTTGTAGCTGTAAGCATTGTCATCTTATTTGTAAAGAATAACTGTATTTGGCTTTGTGTGTTAGTTTTTCCTACTACAGTACAACAGAGCAGGGTCAGTATTTAGTACAAATTATGGAAAATAAATAATTACCAGTATTCCCATTCATTGCCTATATTTATGTGTGGAAGATAGTTATGTTTGGCTTAAGTGCCTGAAGTGAGGGTCAGAAAATCATCAGGACTTGATTGATAGCTCTGGCAGAAATTTTGGGAGATAATTACCCATTCCAGTAAGTGACAGGATGCTCTTCAATCTTTTATTTCTTTATTTTACTCTTGAAAGTGGATGTTTTCTTGAGTGTAAATTCTTAGTGAGGTACACAAAACAAGCTTTTGGTTTATATCATTTCAGAACACAAGCAAGACTTATTCAGTTGAGCCTGTTTCATATATAAAATCTCTTCAACATAAAATTGTATTTCTTTGGTGCTACAACCCAGACACAGATTTATTACATTTGTGAGAACTACTTCTTGTCTGTGGCCTTGTAATGTGTCTCCTGTGACATAAAGAAACCACTTCATGCACTTTAAATAATGCTAGTAGTTTCCCTAACAACAAAACATATGGGGGACTTTATTTAAATGTGAAACATTTGAGTTATTTGCAGTGTGCAAAGTTATGTTTTTCTTTTCTGCTTTTTCTTTTTGCATGGCAGAATTATTTTAGTGAGCTAATTGTAAAGGAATTTTTCCTCCTGTCAGAGGTGTTCATAACCTCTAATTTGCTTGCCACGCCTTTTGCAAAGAACAGCAAGTGCTCAAGCAGATGGCAAGAAGCCACAGAACTGTCAAGGCATTTACTGCAGAGGAATGTTGTGTGTTGCCTCCCATTTTGTATTGCAGTTGATGGAAATAAGGTCAAGTAAATAGGTTTTTGCAGATAGTGTATGCTGTTCTCTCTCTAGCTGTCCACTCAAGAAGTATTCTGCAAAACAGACTGATTTATCAGCAGGCTACAAAATCAAAATGGGAAATGTAATCTTTATATGAACAAGTGGAAGGGAAAGATATGGAGACTAAAGCTGTCAGAGTTGTTACCTTTCAGTTTGTTAATTATAGGATTCAGTTTACTTCCTGTTGGTTGGTAATAAGGAATAACACCTTTAGGTTTATTTCTTGCCTGATCCAGCATCATTTTTGAAGAATTTTCCTTTTTTTCCAGCAGTAGTGATGAGTACATACACGTATTGATCCCAAATTATTAAAAAGGTGTATCAGGTGTTTCTAACCTTGTTTCTCAAAGAAATGTTTAATGTGGGGAAAAATAAGAGTACTAATTAGTGTCTCATTAAATACTTCTAGTCAAGTATGCTAATTTTCTTGCAAGAATAATGTAATCAATAAATAAAAATATAGTCCATTAAATAGTGAATGCAACCTGGAACAGCAGAAAAAGGAATCAGATTTCTGTACATCTTCCATCAACATAGATACCCACACAATTTTATTGAGGAGTCTGTTGTAGTCAACCCATTACAGCACAACCAACACAGGCTATGAAAAGGGTAACACAAAGACACCTCAGAAACAACCAATTGTACACAAACCAATTAGAGTCCTCCAAAATATCTTAAATACACCAAAACAAAAAACAAAACCCAATAGCCCAGGGGTGTCAAACTCGCAACGTCATGTGACATGTCGCGACATATCGTGATCTTTTTTTCCATTACCGTCAATGGGGTGGGCGTAGTTTTGGCAGGACGCATCCAGCCCGCAAGCTGGCAGTTTGATACCCCTGCAATAGCTGAAGAAAAAAAAAACTCAGGACTCATCTACAAGGACTGTAACAGGTACTCTGTAGGACAGACAGGCAGAAGGCTATCAGAGTACATCCATAAACATCAACTAGCAGTCACAAAAATCCTTACTCTCACAATACATGGACAAACTCAAACAGAATTTCAACTTGGAAACAGTGAGCATCTTAGAACAAGTCAGATCCAAAAATTCCTGGAAGCTTGGCACTTAGACAAATGGGCTATCAATAGGCACACAGAAATAAACCATGCTTATATACCATTTAAAAGAGACAACAAAAGCTTAAAAAAAAAAAGAACAGAACAACCCAGATAGATATTAACGCCAGACATACAACAAAGCAGAAAACAATACACTAATCAAGGAATTACCAAGGAGATTATACCCCCACCAAAACTGGCAGGGCAAGTTACTGTATATAAACAGGAAGAAAACCCCATGCTCACTTGCACTGATTATGTTACCTAATTGGGTAATGAAACATCTGCAGACAACCAACAAAGCTCAGAAAGCACCAAGGACTCCATAGTGAATGCAGACTCTAACTGTACAGCTTTATTGTACTTCATATAATTATTGGGATTAAAGTAGACAGTTTATGTATTGGCATACCAAATTTGACTTCAGTTCCAGACCATGCAATAAAGTGCATATTGCAGTTAAGCAAGCCACACAAACTTTTTGGTTTTCCAGTACCTACAAAAGTTATGTTTACACTATACTGTAGCTATTAAGTATGCAGTAGCATTATGTCTAAAAAAATGTACATACCTTCATTTAGAATACTTTTATTTTTGAAAACCTGCTGATCATTATCTGAGCCTTTAGTGAGTCATAACCTTTTTGCTGGTGGAGGGTCTTGTAAAAAATGCAAAACTGTGAAGTGCAATTAAATGAAGCACAATAAAATGAGGTATGCCTGTAATTTAGATTTATACTCTTTAAATGTTTGCTCTTTAGCTTATTTGACAAGTAGCAAACCTGTCCACTTGATTGATTGCTAGTATACAATGCTAATCTAATGCTAATTTTCTGCAGTTAAGATTTATTTCCTTAAGTATATGGGCTGCTGACATTCTGTAAAGTAAGACTAGAAGTCTGTGATCTTTCAGACTCGGTGTTCCTTCAGATTTTGCTTGAAATATAGCTCATTATTTTATTTGATTGGGATCCTTGGAGTTAACGATGCAGAACAGCAGAAAGCCACAGATTCTCCATTTCAAAGATGAACATGGATTTTGATAAACAGCTTGAAAATTGTGACCCCCTTTAGGATATCGTATCCTGGGAAGCAGGAATAAGCATAATCCTTATCCTGTTCCTATGATTACTATATAAAATAGGTTTTTGAACATTCAAGTAAACTATCGCACTGTGGAACATCAAGTGGACAAAGTGCTCCACGGAAGAAGTAGTCTAGTCCGGAAAGATCCTTAAGAAAGTCTTTTAGGCATTTTAAATGTTAAACGAATAGAGAGACTACCAGTAGTCCTCGACTTACAATGGTTCATTTAGTGATCATTTGAAGTTACAATGGCACTGAAAAAAGTGATTTATGATCATTTTTCTCACAACTATTGCAACATCTTCATGGTCACGTGACCAAAATATTTATGATGGTTGCAGTGTTCTGGAGTCATGTGATCATCTTTTACAATCTTCTGACAAACTCTATGGCAGTGGTGGCGAACCTATGGCAAGGGTGCCAGAGGCGGCACTCAGAGCCCTCTCTGTGGGCACGTGCGCTGTTGCCCCAGTCCTAGGCCTTCAGCTGGGTTTTATAAAACCTTTTCACTTTAGACCTCCACTGCCATGTGCAAAAAAAAAAAAAAAAAAGGTTCAATCAGTCAATTTCAACTTCTTGCGGGAAAAAAAAAGATCTTGCAAAGTTGGAATTAATTGATTGAACTTTTTAGTCCCACCCAGTCTGCCGTTACCACTGCAGCCACACCCACCCAATGGGCCACATACCAATTGCCACACCCAGCCAATAGACCACACCCACCTAGCACCCGATGATGCATAAGTGGGTTTTGGGTTGCAGTTTGGCTACTCGGTCTCTAAAAGGTTCGCAGTTGTAAAATGGGGCAAAGTTCACTTAAATGTTTCACTTAACAAGAGAAATTTTAGGCTCAGCTATGATCTTAAGTCAAGGACTTACTTGTAATCCTTAGTGGTGGTGCAGTGGTTAGAATGCAGTATTGCAGGCTTATTTTGCTGACTGCCAGGAGTTCGATCCTGACTGACTCAAGTTTGACTCCGCCTTCCATCCTTCCGAGTTTGGTAAAATGAGGACTCAGATTGTTGGGGACAGTATGCTGACTCTGTAAACTGCTTAGAAAGGGCTGTAAAGTACTGTGAAGTGGTGGGAGAGATCTACCACCATGGTTCTTTATTTGTGAGTTGCTGCATCATCTGTTGGTTGGGAGTCAGGCACCATCAGTATGTCCTAGCTTAGTCCCTGAGGGCTGCTTAGGTCTGGATGGAGAAGAACATACTGAAGCCCAATCCTGACAAGGCCCAGTGTCTGTGTTTATTTGATCACACCGATTCCCAGCTTATTCCATCATTAGCCCTCAGTAGAGTTGCACTTTCCCATTCAAGATTGGCATACAATCGGGGATTCTGTCAGCCCCACCAGATAGATTAGACTCCATAGGAAATAATAAGAGAATTTTGCAAGTCTGCTTCTCCCCTTATACCATTAAAACAGGGAAGCATCTGCCTGATTTTCTGCTTTTTCCTTACAAACAGTTCTTGCATATTTCTATAAAGGTCGTCTCCCTTAAATCTCTAGGTCTTCTTGCCCTCTTGCCACCTGCTTGAGGAGCAGGTGGCAGATGTACTAAAGAGGGCCTTTGCACAGGTACATCTGGTATGTACTTTCAGGTAATCTCTTAGGTCATGGTCACCCCACAATTAGATTACTGTTACACATTTTATGTGGGGCTGCCTTTGAAGACCTAGGCTGGTCCAGAATACAGTGACATAGCTCATTGTTATGCTCAGGGATTTTCAACCAGTGGTACGGGTACCACCTGGGGTACATTGGCACCTGGCAGATGGTATGCAACCATCCTAGAAAAGTGGTAGCGGAGGAGGGGAATGAGCTGAACTGGTGGCAGCATAGCACAAGCCTGAGTGAGAGATGGCTGGAGCTGCAGGGCTGTCAGGGCTCAGTGGAAGCGCCAGGATCAGTGCCGCTTTCCAGCTGATTGGCGCTTCTTTGGGGCTGTCAGGGCTTAGTGGAAGTGCCAGGATCAGCGCCAGGGTCCAGCTGGAGCTCGGTGCTGATCCTGGTGCTTCTGCTGAGCCCTGAAGAAGCACCAGTCAGCTGAAATGTTGCAGCATCTCCAGGGTCTTGTGATTTACATTCAGATGTTTGGCAACTGATTCATATTTATGACGGTCACAGTATCCCAGGGTCATGTGAAGTGACCAAAACCTGCTGTAACCACCCAGCAGATGGGGGGGGGAATAAAAACCAAACACCTCCCACCCCACCCCTGCTGCCAATCCTCAACAGAAATACGCACAACAATGAAAACCTTGGACAGGAGGAAGAGCACCGCCAGGCGGGCAGGCAGGTGTCTTGCTTGGCTGTGGCTTGGGGGGCACTTTTTTCAGTGCCATTGTAACCTCAAACAGTCACTAAGCGAACTGTTGTAAATCGAGGACTACCTGTACTTTATCACTTTTTTCCTCTTTTTTTTTGGTCATCAAGTTTTTGACTGCTTGCTAGGCGATTGGTGGTACTCGGATGTTGCCATATCCTAAAAGTGGTACAATGGGTGAAAAGGTTGAAAAGCCCTGAGTTAGTCAATTCTTAAAAACATGGTTGTTCTCCAAGGCTCTGGGATAGGGTGATTTAAAGGGCTGAAATGAAAGGGGAGGGGAATTGTTTGTTATGTCTGCTGAATGATCTGTTTGAATGGTTTTATGCTCAACCAGTGTTATATCAAATTTGGCATGTTGTTTTTCTGTTTTATTTGTAAGTTGCTGAGTTGTCAAGATGTTGGGTAGCCTCTAAATTTGGAAATTAAATTGAATTAAATTAAACACAATTTTTAGTTGAAAATCAGTTCAGTTGCAAAGGCAAGTTTCTTTTTTTTTTTTAATGAGCATTGTATAATTCAGTGCATTATGTAACATTTGAGAGCTGAAACACATTGTTCCAATGTTCCTGCAGCTCTTCATTGGGTTAAAATACTGTCCACATAGCATCAGCTTAGAAAAACTACTCAATTAACCTTTATATTAATATTTAAATCAAGGATTCATTATTAAATATAGTTATTTGTAAATCCTACTAAAATCAAGATAGCATGTTTAAGTGCATTTTACCTTATGTATGAATTAAAGACTCAAATCAAATATAGGTGGTCCTCGTTAGGGACATTTAACATTCATTCAAAGTTTGGTGGTATAAAATGATTAGCTTTGTGAACAATCTCCATATTTATAACCATTGTAATGTTCTGCAGTCATGTGACCACCATTTGTATGCTTCACAACTGGCTTGCAACAAGCAGACTTAATAGAGAAGTTGGAAGTAAACTCATGATCATGTGATATTTCACAATTGCAATAATTTGCTTAACAACCAAAGGGAAGTGAGGTTGCAATTGCAATCACTTGATATTTTGTTTAACAACCACTGTGCTTAGGGACAGAATTGTTAGTTCCAATTGTGGTTGCTGAATGAGGGCTACCGGTATACACTTTATAGCAAATGTGTACTATTTTTTTAAAAAATGGAATAAATTGTTAGACTACAAATAATGTTGTATAAATACGTAAGTATGTTTAATACATCCTATTTATGCAACTATGGATTGTCAATTTTAATCTAACAAATAATGCAATATTTAGCAGCTGGAAAGCATAAAGCTTTAATTGATACATCTGGTGGAGATAGCAAGGTTTTCTGGTATCTAATATATTAACAACATAAAAATAGAAATATCTTAAAACAGCACATAGACCTGCACTCTTTTTTCCTTCCTTGGCCTGTCCTTCTAGCTGATGAATAGAGAGGGGTCCCTCATACTGTTCTTTGTTCATGTTTTGACAGGTTTTATTTTTATTGCAAGGAAAAAAATTGTACAGCATGTCATTTAGTTGGACACTAAGCTGTTTACTAATTATACTAAACTTCTATAATTAGAATTCTTACATTGGGAAAATATCTGAGGAGAAGCTAATACTGCCTTTTTCTCAGTATCTGAACTCATATGTACTCCAAATCTTCTCATTTATTTATCTAGCTAGAATTTACTGTTCCTTTCATCTATTAGAATAGTGTTATCAGCATAGGGTAGGTTTTTTACTCCAATTTTCAAACCATATTAATCTTCCTTTAATTCAACACCTCTCAATATATTCAACATATAAGTTGAACAAGGGACAAAGTACGCCATATCTCAATCCTTTGCCAACCTGAAACCAATTTATTTCATCATGTTCTGTATGTCTTGTATGGGTTTCACATAAGGACAGTAAGATGTTCTAGGGATTGCTAAGTATGTTCCACAGCTTGACATGGTTTGTATAAGTGAAGAAAGGCTGGGAATGGGAAAAACATAACCCAAGTGATTTGTGACCTTCCATTCCAGCTTCCCCATTGACTTTACTTGTGAAGCCGGCAGGAAACCAGAAGCTTGTGAAAATCGCAAATGGAAATAATGTGACCGCAGGACATTGCAACTGGTCATAAGTGCAAGATAGATGCTGAGTGCTCAAATTTTGTTCATATGACCAGAAGAGTATTGCAATAGCGGTAACCTTGGAGAGTAGTTGTAATTCCATTCATTCAGCTCCATCCTCCTTAATTCAAGGATTACCTGTGGTAACTCCTTGTTGTGAATCAAAATCTGTTGCTGAGGTTTTCATGTGATTGTTTTTTGAGGGAGCCTAAAACTGCTGACTGTGCAGCATTTGTACCTCAGGGTTTTGAACTGGAGTTTATGAGTAGAAGACATACACTCATTTGTGCAAGTATAACATTAGTTCCTTCCACCTTATGCCTTTGAAGTATAGGTACTCCAGATTACTAAGTAATGTGATCATCACTGATTATTTTTTAACTTTTCTCTTTGAAAGAGCAGAAATAGTTCAGTTATTACAGTGTTGCAGCATGTGTGTTTGTTTTATCTCATTCTTGCTTCTGAGGAGCTTTGGTGTAAAAAAATTCAGTTAACATTTGGCACAGAACAGAGAAATACTTTGCTAGAGAAATTTTTCATGGATTTTTTTTTTAATAGTACGAGGATCTGGATGATAAGTTATCTTGAGGTTCCTTCTGACTCATTTGCTCTGTCTCGGAAAGGAAGCATGAGAGTTGGCCTTTTCATCATCTGACTAAATATGAAACAGTAATTCTCTCCCCCATCTTCCCCCTGCCCACATTGCAATATATTTGGGTTGTTATATGCTTTAGAGACCAGTGTAACTATTGTATATTAATTTAAGAGAATCCATAATATTATCAAACAGCTTTTTGATTTATGTATCCTTTGAGGACCCATGATATTCAGAGATGTACATTCAGTAGTAGCAGATAGCTTGAAAGGAAATAATGGTTATGTAAAATTTATTGTATAGCAATTTCACAGTCTTTTTGGCTCGGATCTGTGTAAAACTGTAAATGTACGCACCTTTAGAAAACATTGTTTTAAGAGTGTGCTCTTTTTAGTACAGGGATAGACAACTAATTTGACATTACTTTACTCATGAAAAGCACATCAGAAGCAAAAATAATCCTGATATATGTTTTGCTGCTGTTTTTATGTATGTGTTAAATTCCTATATTGCTTTTACTAAAAAAAAAAAAAATCATTGGAATGTACAAATTGCATCCTCTTACCATTTTTCAACACATGAGTTAGATTGAACTAGGCGAGAATAATTGGTCTATAGTTACCCAGTGTACATCCTTGGCTGAAGGTTTACTTGAACAAGTCACCTCACCAGTCTAGCACATTTATCACAGCATTACAACTAGTCCTCGAGTTACAATAATAATTGGGACCAGAATTTCTGTTGCTAAGTGCTGATGTCATTTAGTAAAACGTCACATGACAACTTCACTTAGTGATGTCAATCCTGGCAGTCCCCATTGCCATCATTAACTGAATCCCACTGATCACTGAGTAAGGATCCATATCCGGCTTGATCCCTCCAGCCCCAAGCCTCAATAAGTAAGGGATTGCCTCCTCTGCCTCCTCTTCAACTCCATCACCTAATCTCCCCCAATCCCTGCCCTTCCTGACCCTCTGCATTTCATCATCTCTGTCAGCCCTGTGTTCTGCTCATCCTGTTTGGTCCTGCTGTCCCCAGCTAACCTTCACTGTTGTCTTCCTCCCACTGTTGACAAAGCATACCTGGCCAGGCCATTTGTGTGGCAAGTGCTGCCCTCCCAGGCCTTCTTCCTGAGGCCGCTTATAGCCTTGTGTAGAAAATTGTGTATGGTTTCCTCATGAGGCTTTGGAAGGCTTCAATCCCTCATGAGAAACCTCATGGAAAGGCTGCACCTGAATGTGCCTTGTCCAAATTGCATGTGGGCTTTCTCGTGAGGTTTTGATGCCTTCCAAAGCCTTGCGAGATAGTTGCATGCAACTTGGAGCAGAAAAAGGCTGGTGTGTGACTAGCAGCTCCCTCACTAAGGGCCAGGAGAGGCATGCCTCATCAGCAGTGGAAGGAAGATGGCAAAGGTCCTTTGGGAGGGGCAAGATCAGCAGAGGTAGTAGAGTGCAGGGCAGCCAAGACGGCAGAGATGAGGGAGAGAAAGGCATATGGGAGGACGAACGCTCTCTGCAGTTGTATTGGCAGGCTGCCAAGTGCCCAAATTTTAGTTATATCTGCATGGGTGCTGCAATGGCTGCAATTTCAGAGAATGGGTGCAATTACCATTAATTCAATGCTCCCATAACTTTGAACAGTCACCCAATTGTCTAAACACTTCATATAGGGTAATCCTCAATTTACAACCCCATTCAAAGTCATGAGGGAGTTCCCCAGGATACTTACAACCCAGATTCAAAGTTCAGATGGCTGCCCCCATCCTCTTGGTCACATTTCAGGCATGATTTATGACTTTTTTTGCCCCAAACTGGCGTTTACTTACCGCTTGATGACTGGCATGATTTATGACTTCAGGCTCAGTTATAGTCATAAGTTGAGGACTACCTGTACCCTTAAACTTGGTTCATGGCTAGGGCAGCTTTTTCATGATTGTGCAAATCTCTCATTTTATGAAGTTAAAAGGACAATATGTCCGTTATATTAATATATCTTCAAAGACCCCAATATTGCATTAACTATTTTTGAATCTCTGTATTAAAAAGGTGCAGTTTATTAAAGTGCAGTGTGCTAAATGGCAAGGTGTTTCTTTACTTCTATTTGGTTTTTTAATTGCTTGATTTGAAACCAGACATGAAGAACCACATTAAGAGATTATTCTGTAGGTAGCTCTGAAATTAAGTAGTCTTGACTAAGAGTGAAAAGAGAGAAATCCCTAAACATGACAAATATATAATTGGAGTAATGGACTAATACTCTGTTTTAGACTTCCATTGCAACCAAAGTTAGTAATAGTCACCATGTTCTGGTGAATAATTATTGTAAAGTGAGTAAATCATATTCTTTTGAAATCCTATAGAAACTGTTCTTAGAAATTAGCTCATAATTTTGTAAAAACCTTGTCGTATTTTAAAGAGCTCTCATGGGCACAGAGGAGAGCTATTTTGTTGCAAGTTTGCATTTGTTCAAGTAAGTATGAATTCCTAATCGATTGTCCTGCTTTAGCATAATATTTTGAAGAGCCGACCGAAATCTGTACTAATACTCCTTAGTATGCCCTTATGATGGATGGTGAAAAACATTGTAAATGGGCACGTCATAAAATGTGTTAGCATATGTTACAGCTGCTTCAAAGGCTGTTTCTACATTTCTGCCTTTTAGTGTGTTTAGACAGTCACTGATTTCACTGGCTTTTCTACTCGACAGATATCTGAACAGCCTTTAGAGCAGGGGTGTCAAACTGCCAGCCCGTGGGCCGGACACATCATGGGGAAGCCATGCCTACCCCATTGCCGGCAATGGAAAAACAGTCCCGATACGTCACGCGACGTCCTGTGACGTCACGAATTTGACATGTCTGCTTTAGAGTAACCATATTAGCTTTAAAATAGCTTTAATACTTTGAAGAGAGATATGTTACTTGTTTTAATATTTGTTAAATGTTCCTTTTGGATGCTTTGCATAGCCCTAGCTGCTGCTTGGTTTCGTTATGTATTTATACACTGTTTGGATGTATAGGTAATTATGGTAGAATAAAATAATAACACCAGAGTGTAATGCCATAAACATGAATTGACAAGTACCATTGAATAAAATGAGATTTATTTCCAAGGATAGGATAGTGCTTTATGCAAGGTCACTGGTAAATTCATGTAAAGCTGAGCTATGAACTAGGGCAGGGGTAGGCAATCTTGGCTCTTTTATGACTCGTGAACTTCAACTCTCAGAATTCCTGAGCCAGCCATGCTGCTCAGGAATTCTGGATGTTGAAGTCCACGAGTCATAAAGAGCCAAGGTTGCCTACCCCTGAACTAGGACATGCAATCCATACCTCATACCAAATACTTCCACACTAAATAAATCTGCTGCTGTAAAATCCAGTTAATTAACTGCTTCTGTAGTGGAAAGAGGGCAGTTTTCCATCCCTCTGCAGGCCCTTCTCCTAAAAACTACTCTGGAGGATGGTAGAGTCCTCTGGGACAGACCTGGGGACTTTTGTAGATCAAACTCAACCATTTATTATCATTCTGATAATTTGAACAGGTGCAAGATTCGTGAATGGAATACAAAACTAAAAGAAACTGTAATAGTTGATTATAACCTTTTGAAGGGCATGCCATATGAATTCCTTTCTCATTATTTTTTGTGAGTTTGGGATGATGAATTGTTAATATGCAATCTATTAATTAAATGTTGTGTGTGGCATACACATGTATACTGCATATGTCAAGAATGGGCAACTTACAGATCGTAAATATTGTTTTTATTTTGCATCTGAAGCCCCCTTGTAATTTAGCTAACTGGCAGTGTGACTTCTTGCCATAATGAGAAAGGAAACATATTGAAAAAAAGTTTTAAGATTTAAAAGATAACATATAGGTAACCAGTTGCCAAATGCCCAAACTACATTCATGTGACCCTGGGGAGGGAGTCATTTTATGACAATTAGAAGTACTTTATGGGCCAAATGAGATCTTTGGCCTTCCTCTTTCTCTCATCCCATTCACTTTTTCTTCACATATGTGTTTTGCAATTCAGTCCTCATTTGTATGTCCCCAAATTATCTCAGTGTATTTCTTTCGTATTGCTTACTTACTTTGTTTGATTTGTTTTCATTCTTTACCTATTAGTTCTTGACCTTCTGACCTTTCTTTGCTACTCTGCAAACTTTTTCATGAAGCCATTTTTGTGTCATTCAACTTATTTCTTTGTTTCTCCTGACATACTCATTATTTCCATGTAATATTGGGTGCGCAGAAGCATGTTCTCAGACACAGCCATATTTCTTTTTTTTTGAGAAGCACTTATTTCTCATAATGGATTCTGTAATACCCACCACTTTCTGCCAGTTTTTGCACAGCTTAAAATTTCTTCATTTCCCCATTTTAACAAATTTGCTTACTACTTCCTTTGATTTTTACTTTTTATGTATAACTTGCAATAATTCACCCCACTTTTCCTTTGAAATGCAACCACCTTGTTCTTTAGCATGTCAGCTTTCAAATTCATGCTTCTCATTGTATTACGTACTCTAACATTTGCAAATTGTCCAGCTTCTTAATCAACAGCACTGCTGCTTACTGAGATGCACATACATTTGTATCAATAATCAATATACCTTTAATATCATAGTATTTATTCCTTATACATTTATCCTTAAATACATCAAATCACTAAGGAAACATAACACCTCCTTGTCTTTACTCTGTGTTCAGTGTTGCAACCATTCTCTTAAGTATTTCTTTTATTCTCGTGCATGTTGTACTGTGATATTGATAGAGGAGAATATTTGTGAAGGAGTGCCTGACCACTCAATATAGCACCACGAACGCAAACTGTGGAAACACTACCATACATCAAACATTTTTTAGAAACCACCAACAGACTACTACAATCACATGGCATCAACAATGCATACAAACTAATTAAAGCTATCCAAACCAAAAGACCCAACAATTGCTGAAGAAGAAAGAGGTCAAATTTCTCTTTCATACTTCCTTATATTTATTTTCTGTTTTTCATTCATTGAACTTAAACCATGTTCATGTATGTTCCTTGTTTTCTGTTTTATTCAAGGTTTCCTTAACCTACTAGCCTTGGAAATAATTGGGACTTCACTTCCTAGATGCATTGTTGGCAAGAGTAACAATAGCAACATGTCTAGAGAATGCTAGGCAGAGAGAAGGCATTTTTAGCTTTCCAGTGGATGAGGCTAATAAGCTGAGTTAGTTACTGGCCCACCTTCACCTGTGGTCTTTTGGCTGAGTGGGGATTGCACTCTGAGTCTAACATATTATTCGTCACTTTATCACCCTGATATATGGAATCTCTGGTTGTAATCCTTTGTTGTAAAAAGGATGTGATGATGAGATTCTTTGGGGCTCTTAAGTTTTATGACAGCAACCTCAAAACATAAAATTACTCTTTTACATTTTCATTGTTCGTGCACATCTCAAAAAACACTGCTTTTGATGTGGAACAAGAAAAGATGAGTAGAAGCTGCTTTATCATGAGCTGGAGATGGGTTGAAGGCAATATCACATGTTCCTTTAAGAAACCATTAGTGCAGGACATGGGGATGAAGTCTTGCAGTATTCAGTTGTAGTCTTCAGCTCTAACTTCCTTCCTGTTGTGCCTATTCATTACATGAAGGATATTTAGGCTTCTCTATCTGTAGCTGCCCTCTCTTTGTTATGCACCACATTTATTTGCTTTTTTTTGAGCTAACCAGCTAAGAAATAGCTGTACCAGGGATGGAGGAATTGAGAGGAGCTGAATCAAAAGGGTTATGTTAATAAATATTTTTTTAAAAAATCACAGAAAGGTAAAAAAAAGATTATTTTTATTCTTCTGAAAAGTCACAAGAAAATAAAGATTTAGGCATTTTCTACAGCAGTGGGTAAAACAATTTCAGGTTTTAGCAACACGTATGACATCTTGCCAAAATACCCTAGTGTACTCAAGGGCACATATTTTTGCAACATATACTGTTCACAGAAGACAGATTGATGTTAATTAGAAGTGGGTGGCATGCTAGTATAAAAATAAATTTCTTTTCTACAATGTTTTACTAGTAAAAATAGAATTGCAATACGGTGATCAGTGTATATGTGTGAACAAGTGGTGTACTTTTTCTATTTTATAATAATATTAGGAATTTGCATAATTTATTTAGCAATATAGGCATCAAATTCCGAGCTCTCTTGTGAACATCTTACTATAATTATGTCAAATTTGATTCTATTTTCCTGGAGTACATATATATTTTGTTTAAAAGATATTGAGAATCCAATAGGTGTCAAGAAAACTATTCTGGTTATAATCCTAAATGTTCTTATTTCAGAGAAAGCCTAATTGAACATAATTGGATTTCTGAGTAGAAGATGGATAGGATTGTGCTGAAGGTTTTTTCAATTTACTATTATAAGAAATTAAGGAGAGTTCAATACATTTAACAGCTAAAAAGAGATTTCTTAAAGCTCAAAGTCATCTTTATTATCCTTAGAAAATAAAAGATGATAAATTACTTAATCTGCAAAATAAAATACAGAAAGGGATAAGCTGATATTTTAACAAAGGAAAAGAATGATAGTGCCAGTGAAAGTAAGTGACATGTGATTGCTCAGCTGTTTTGTCCTTTGTCTGTCCCATCCCATAGTTTCCCAAAGTCTCAATGCTGCCACTTCTCACCTTTCTAATATATTCTCATGGAATTTGGGTAAGAAATTTCAAAAGGCCCATGGACTGTATCCTTCTCCTTCATATTATAATCATTTCTTCATTGTTGGCATTACAGAAGTACTTGTGTCTCACATTTTCAGCTCATTGGCTTACATCCTAACTCATGATAATAAGGCAAAAGCAAACATTATTGATTGCTTGATTTCTTTTGTAGTCTTTTGTCTGAATTATCTGCAGCAAGGTGCCTGCAAGTTTTCTTTGTCAGCAGCATCTGTCTTAAAGAACTCTACCTCCGTAGTCTTCTAAATATTAAGGTATACTAATTGAAGAGTCTCACCTTCTCTTTGAATAAATATTCTAAATATATTTTTTGTGAAACTGATAGATTCCAGTTGAATTTGAGAATTTAATGTAACAATTCAGTTTAACCTTTGAATGCAAATATTGAAGAATAGCCTGTAATGGAGAAACATCAAAATTCTTAAAACTGCTTCCTTTTGGGGGGGGGCAAATGGAACAGAAAATAACAAGAATGGTAGATTGTTTATAGGTTTTATCTGATTAATTTCAGCAGGTTACCTATGAAGCACTTTTTTAAAAAATTGCCCCTATGTATCATCAAAGACAGAGATGGTAGGGTTGAAGAGAAAACTGACAGCAACCTTCAAATTGCCCAACAGGGAGCTGATAGAGAAATCATTCTGAATCAGTGCAAAAACCAATAATTTTAATTCATTTTAAAAATAAAAATTATTTTTTAAAAGTTAAGTTTTCCCTTCAAATTAAAGATTTTATCATGTTCTGACAATCTGCTTTTCTGGGCCGGCATACTTGTTGGCATAGTTCATTCTTATTCTAGCTTATTCTAGAATGATCTGATATGAGTAGCTTATGTAGCAGTTAAACACTTTGTGTTTATTATCACTGCTTTATATATAATACACTATGATGTAAAGCAGACATGTTAAACTTGTGGCGTCATGTGACGTTGTGCAACATATTGGAGCTTTTTCCCCATTGCTGGCAACGGTTTTGTCGTGACACATCCGGCCCGTGGGCCGGCAGTTTGACACCCCTGATTTAAAGCAAGGAGGACACCCATAGACATTCCAGAACCTAAGATATTACCATTGAAACTCAATAGAAAAAGTCTTTATTTCTCCAAAATAAAAGAAGAAATAAGAGCAGAAAGCTTTTGGATGGCAAGCCACTAGACTTTCTACCCTTAAACCTCCCAAACAAGGCCAAAACTGTATCATCAATGTCTGGATTGTCATTCCCAGCCATAAACATGTAGAAAAACGTTAACTCTTTTGTCTGACATCAATAAACTTCCTGCAATGACATGTCTGATGTTGCAGCTCATTGGAATAGTGAGTTGCAGCCCTTGTTCCTCAGAAATTTGCTAACTCTTGAAACAAAGAAGTAATTTATACATAAAATAATCTGAAGCAGATGTGCTATCTCAGACCCCTCACGCAATATATAAAACTGGATCTTACTCTCACCCAGCCATCCCCATTCCCCAACCCATGTGCAGTATCCTAATTTTCACAGAGATAAGAACAGGACTTCCCCATTTGGGGGAGGATTTGAACAGAGGATTAAAGTCACTGGCAAAACCATCACATGACTCAAATAACTCATACACCCTTTGGTAATTTGAGTTTGATCATTTTATAGGAGCAGTTTTCTCAATAGTTTTGCTGTAATGGTTGGAATTAAATACTTCTTACAAATGTTTTCAAAGGCCAATAGCTGTCAACACAATATGTAAAAAGCATCATCAGTGGGATAGTGATATAGGCACATAAGTGTGGAAGTTGACTAAATTAGTCTATAGCACATTTACTAAAAAATCTGACTACGCAGCCAGTAGCTTTGGGAGCTGTGCAGGTGGGATTTATTTTCAGACTAAAAAGTGGATATCATTTATTTAACATATGTTGGTTTAATTAATGAATGTAAAAAACTTGGAATGAATGAGCGTGCGAGTGAAACTTCTGGTAAGTGAAATTACAAAACAATGAGATATGTTAACTTTGCATTCTTATGGACAGAAAAACATTGTGGATTGATTCTCAGTTTGAGAAATGAATAATATAAGCTATTGTAAAAGCATTTTTTTTTATTCCCTTGATTTTTGCTCTCAGGACTGAAACAGATATGATAGCAGCCATAGATAAACTGCTTGCCTGTCTAAGTATTCTACATACATTCAGTCACTCCAAATGCATTTATCGTATGAGTTGGTCCATTTTCTTATGGGCAATGATCTAATCTAAGTACTGTGTAACTTAACACCCAAATGATTGGTCTGACTCATATGGAAAATGCCTCTATTAGCCATTATACAGCATTATAATGCATTTGTGTACAAATCAGATTCATGGACACTTGAACTGATAGTTGAAAGTATTTTAGGAGTGGATGGACCTTCATCTAAAAATGAAAGAGGCATTGTAAGCCTTCAGTTGTATCAACTGCCCTTACTTTATGATCAGCTATGAAAATCTAGGGGCCACTATTGGGAAAAGCTAGATTGCCGAGTATGAAGTAGAGGAATTTCTTGATAATATTACCACACTTGTGGGAGAGATTGCCATCTTGGAGTTAGTCAGATTCTATTAGAAAAGCCATGTTCTATAAGTTTTTAAAATAGTACTAGACAGTCCCTGACCTGTTGGGTAATCCTCCTTTTCACATATAATATAGGCTGGCACTGTTTTCCTTCCTCTCGTGATCTTCAGCAGAGCCCTGTGAAGCCTCCTCCTCTTCCTTGGCTGACTCACAAAATTACCTGCAACGTTCCTGGGGGGAGAGGAAACAAAGGGAACCATAGACCACAAGGAAAACTCCCATTCTGTATCCCAAGTCTTTTTCCTTAGAAATTTCACTGACACTTAAGCATATTCATGACTGGTATACAAGTGTGGACAAATCAAGTAACTATTCTGGGCTCATCTTGAAGTACATGGGCATTTTCAAAGTTAATCGTATGGATGTATTATATATGCATTCAATTATAAATATTTTTTCTTTACAAAACAGTTACTGCTCAACAGCTACTTAATTTTAGTCACTTGTTTCTGAAACGCTTGACATCCTCAGAATGTAAAAATTAATTCTTGGCCTGAATACTTCATTAGCAATAAAATCATTTTTTTGTTCAAAGCCTAAAATGCTTTCTGAATGAATCTTGCTTCTCAATAATTTGAGCTTTAAGAAAGAGAATAAAAGAGTACAAATAAGAGTGTTTCAAATAACTCATAATTATATGTTAAAAATGTGTTATAGCTCATATAGGGTTTCAAATCTGAAACTAAAGATAAATTCACCTTTATTAGCTCTTGAAATAAGCTGGGTGTGATTGTGCAAATCAGCAAAAAAAAGGGTAATTACGTGAAGAAAAGAATTTGTAGGAATCTACTAAAGGAATGAATTCACCTTATTCTAGCCTGGGAATCACATGATGAATATGGGATAGAATTTCAGTTGTATGTAATCATTGCTTCTTGTATACCATTTTTATGAATATTCTGAATATTTTGTATTAACTATATAATATTTTAGAACAGATGATTATATAGTGAATAGTTCAATAAATTCTTATGATTTGGGGAAAATATTTCTGGAACTCTAACAAAAAGTACACACTATAGGCACTTGCTAACTGTCTTGTTCAGTGACTATTCAAAGTTATGCCATTTGTAGTGTTCTTCAGTCACATGCTCACTAATGTATGCCTTGCCCTTTGGCTTACCTGATGTTTTTCTTATTTTTTTCTTTTACAGAATAGAGACATTGGAGAGGAAGGAATTACAAGAGAATGAGAAGGCACACAGTGAGGAATACAGATCTAAAGTATTGCAGTGGCCCTGTTAGTGCTGAGCACACTATACAAACAGCCCAGTGTATTACTCTCTTGTAATCCCTTCCTCTCCAATGAATGTAAATGCAGACATTAATTTCTTCTTGCTAATTATCCAGGGCCAGGTTAGCATTCCAAAGAGGGATTTTGCTAATCTTTGATTATTTGTTAGAGCCAGAGAAGTTTATGTATCAGCTTAATATGTTGACCCTTCAGTATGACGTCTATACCATGTTTCCCGAAAAATAAGATTTTGGGGGGTGGGCCTAATATAAGACCTATCCCCAAAACAAGCCCTAGTTTTGGGATGAGGCACATGCCTAAAAATCAGGGGTGGAGCTGCCTCATACCCCCGCACCCACTTACCAGGCCTCCCATGAATCAATACCTGCCTCTCCTCACTGGCCCACTTCTTTTGCAGCGTCCCCTGGTCTGCATTTTGCAGTCAGAGGCCTTTCCAGGAGGCCTCTGCAGCTGAGAACTGAGCTGTGGATTCAATCCGTAGCTCAGTTCTCAACTGCTGAGGCCTTCCGGAAAGGCCTATGATTCTGAAATGCAGGCCAGAGCTCCATTCTTAGCTGCAGAATGAAGCTGCTCCTTCAGCTGCAGAAGTTGGCCAGCTAGGCGGGACTGTTGATGCCGCTGCCACTGCAAGGTGAGTGGAAAAGACACCCCAAAAAAATAAGACCCGACACCTCTTTTGGAGGCAAAAAAAATTAAGACCACGTCTTATTTTTGGGGAAACACAGTAGTAGGGCAAAAGAAATGGGTTCATATGGATGGAATTAGACGATGATTTGCAATATTCAATAAATTCTTTAACTGAATATCTTTTGTAAAAGTTTCCAGTTATAAAACTGAACTTCTGATTAAAAAAAAAAAATCTGTTGTATGGTAGTTGTATCTAAATAAGTCTGATAAAGGCTATTTGCTTTGAGAGAATTGTAGTGCACTTTTCATTATCTATTTATTCACAGAGTGTAAAATAAACTTTGCCTTGTGGTAAAATAAATCATTAAAAAATTGGTTTATTTGTGAACCACATATTTTGTTTTTAATAGTGTAATAGTTTTTATTATGAATAATATGATAATTGCAAGCATGGACCATTATTTTTGATCAATGAGGTAATTCTCCTACAGATGGATAGAGAACAATGATGTAATTTTTATTACGTTATCAAAGAAAGTGACCTTGAGAAATATTAGATGATAGGAGTAAGAACATTGTTCTTAAAATGTTCCTTTAATAATAATATTTAATTTAGTGGCAAACTGAAGGCAGTTTAATTATCATTCAAGAGGTACATTTTTTATAGTAAGACAGTGCTTTTAAGTGATCTGATATTTCATCATTTTTTTGTTTTTACTGTCTTAATCATAATTCCTGCATAAAGATTGTTTCCATTTACTTGAAACAACTCAAAATTGTTTAATATTCATAAGCATTATATATAGAAATGTTTGTTGCATTGAATGAACATGGAGAGAATTGTGAGAAGTGGTGCTGAATCAAGTTTGTGTGGCAATTAAGCATGCCTACATGGAACTAAGTGCTATGAAAATTACTCATATTCTATTCAAGTAAGGGTGTAAATGGTGGAAAATTGCCTTGCATGTTTTCATGGACAGAATAGGATCCTTATGTTCCTTTAGGAACTGTTCTAAGGGCTCAACAGAATAATTGAAATATGTTAGATTTCCGGTTTGCCATCATGGCCACTGCGGACACTGGAAGGTGAGCTCCATCTTCCTTGTTCAGTTTTGCTCTGCTGGGGGACCCTGGAAAGGATCGAGAGTTGCCCTGTAGGGGCGACAAGCAAGGAGGGGACCCCCATGTGATTGCAGGAGGGTGGAAGCCCTTCCGCTAGATCCGGGGCAGCCCTCTAAACCGGTGGACGAAAGACCGGCCATAAAAATATGGCTTGTCACTAGGCTGCAGACAAAGTCAAACTTACCACCAGGCACTTCTGAAACAACACAGATGAGACTGGGTGAGATCTGAACCTCTCTTCAATCCCAAGTATTTTCTTTTCCTATAAAAGCTGCCCAAAACATCTTCCCCCCTGTGAGAGGGAACTTCTATCCCACCCTCTAAAATTAGCGGCGACTGACTATCCAGGCGAGTTAAAACACTGAAAGAATAACCTTACTCTAACTGGATTTATATGCTTCTAAAATTTGGGAACCAAAAGATTTCTTATCTTTACAGAAGACTTCGGGTTTTATTTACAAAAAAGAAATAAAATTGGAAAAAGGATTATAAAAATTTGGGACTTAAAAAATCTTAAACAGTATTGGTGGCATCTTGTGGTCAAGTTTGATATTACAACTTGTTATTGTCTAAAGGAGACTTGGCTTAAAGCCCAGATTATAGATAAGACTTTTTCAACCTTGACAAATACTAGCTGTGAGAAGCTCAGCTGTGTCCTATACCCAGTTATAAAATTATTTTCATTCTCTGACTTTAAAGCCCTCAACTTAACACACCATCAAGAGAATATGGATGAAGACCAGGAACAGATTCTTTTTATGTTGAAAGCAATACATGAAACCATTCTTTCAGCTTGTGATGAAATAAGATCCTACAGAAAAGAACAAGGTGTCAGCCTAGATATATGAACCCAAATTTTGACCATAATTAAAGAATCAACTATGCAGAAGATAACAGAAGAGGTGGAACAATTAAATACTATGATAGAGGATTCAACTGACCAACAAACACAGTCAATGGAAAACCCAGAAAAGAGATTAACAACACTGAAGATGGAAAAGACTTTCTATATAAATCAGAAGAAATTTGAGGAGCAAGAAGAAGAACAGACCGAAGGGAAGACAAACATATCAGGACAACTATGGGGATTTGGAATAATAGAGAGACAATTTGTTAGCTCTTCCAAAAAAATGGCGACTGGATGGTCTCTCTTATTTCAAATAATATATATAACAACAGAGGGAGATCTATTTGATGACTTAAAACCAACTGACATGATATAATAAGAATTGTATTAGTTCAAATATGAGACAGTAGATATTAAGGGAAAAAGAGAGGAAATATTTGGATGTGGTACCTTGAGATTTGTACTAAAGATTTTTCTATGCTATTGAATTATCGATTAACCCAACCACCACGTTGCTTTTTAAATACTTAAATGTAAAATTAGAAAATTAATAAAATACTACAAAAAAGAGTAATTGAACTGTTAAACTGTAGCTAATTGCATGTATTACATGTATTGACAGAAAATAGGTGAATCTTCAGTAAATAAGGACTTACACTGACGAAGTAAAAAAAACCCTTATTAATAAAGTAAGTTAGTAACAAACAGTTCTATCTAAATGTACTGCAATAAGAATATCAAAAGTAGTGAGGTACAAGTTAAGTACTAATCATGCTGGCCGAGAATTTTGGAAATTGTACTCCCAACATTAAAAAACCCTGATCCAATTTTAGAATTTTATATTCTAATTGCTGAATAGCCAAACAAAGAGGATTGATGTTCAAATTTGTTTTTATTGATTTATTTATCCAACTTATATGTTGCTCATCTCACAATGTACATCACTCCAAAGCATCAGTGTTTAAACTCAGAGGACACTATATAACACAACAATATTTGAACAGAAACTTTCTCTCCATCCCTAGAACTAAAGATAGGCCTCAATTTACAACAGTCGATTTAGTGACTGTTTGAAGTTACAACAGCACTGAAAAAAGTGACTTTTGGTCCCTTTTCACACTTACGACCATTGCATTATCCCCATGGTCACCTGATCAAAATTCAGACGCTTGGGAACTGGCTCATATTTATGACCATTATAGTGTCCTGGGATCATGTGATCACCTTTTGTAACCTTCTGACAAGCAAAATAAATGGGAAAACCAGATTCCCTTAACAACTGTGTTACTAATTTAACAACTGCAGTGATTCACTTAACAACTGTGGCAAGAAAGATTGTAAAATGGAGCAAAATTCACTTAAATGTTTCACTTAGCAACAAAAATTTTGAACTCAATTGTGTGATCATAAGTTGAGGACTACCTGTATTTGCAGTAGTTAGAGACCATGGTTGGGGACTTTTTGCAGTGAGGAATTAGCAATATTAATTAACACCGATGGTTTGTGTTATACCTGGATTTTAAAAAGATCAGGTATTCAAGAATGTACATAATTGTATTTGATCTGATTGTGTAAATATCCGGTACATCTCAGGATAACTATTGCAGAAAAGAGGCAAAAAAATATTGCTGTTGTTCTAACAACTGCAAAACCTAATTGTACATGCACTTTCAAGCTTTTCATGATTCATAAAAAATTCTTTTGGAGATTTTTATGTTATTTTAGCTACTATTTTACTCTTGTTCAGATTTTTTATTATTTATGTCAATAATTAAAAAAATTGTTATGGTATAATTGTATCATAGTATGAAATTATGAGCCACTTAAAAATTCTTTAAAACTATTGGATATTTTTTATTCGGATACAATAGCCATTAATACATGAAGAAAAATAAATATTTGTTAATAAGCTTTCTTCCTTTACAAGGTATTAAGAAAATAAGAAAATAAGGTAATATACATTATCTTCTTCTTGCAGGTGAGAAGCGTAGATGGTCTGCAGATATATTTGAAAACCAAGCAGAAAATTCTAAAGAAGATTGTTCAGTGTGATATGGTAAGCATACATACATTTCCCTTCTTTTAATAACATTTGTATTTACCAGGAAATACCATTATCTTCTAATTATGATGAGCAAAGATTAGAAGTGAAAAAAAAACTATAAGAATTTTATTCTAATTTAACATACATAATCTGTGATTTTGCTTTCTACACAAAGACTTAATGTGAGAGTCATGGGGGCGGATATGTATTTTTCTCTTGAGAGGGCAGGACACACACTATATGGCTACAATTATATTTTTACAACCCTGTGAAGCCTAAGATCTCATGACTGAGATATGGAAGCAAAACAACTATTTTCAGTGACATATTTTTTTTTTTCCTGTTCATAGCATGGAACACTAATCTCTGGATTTCTGCTAGGCTCTTGCCATTGATTCCTCTTTTCTAAAGAACCTCAACAAATGCCCAAAATCAACTGAAAAATTCGACCCAGCAACCTATGACTTTTGGAGGCCAACTTATTTTTTTAAAAGAGTAAAAGAAAGGGAAGAATGAGTATGATATATGAATGTCCACATTCTCTTGTTGCATTCTTTCTTACGTCAATGGTGCCGTTAACACTGATCTACTGATCTGTCTGAAAGAGAGTTCAGGTAGTAGATTATTATTTGAACAGCAGCAGCTGGTAACACAGTTTAAAGGATTGATGCGTTGCAAGATCTGTTTATAGTTATTTTAAGGTTCAAATTCTTGCACTTCTTTCAGTTCCCATGCACTATAATGGTTGGAAATCAGTCTTCTTTGGGAAGGGCAGATGGTTTGTATTTGTTTATTGCTTTATTAATGGCTTAATCTGGTATTGGATTTTTTTCTTGTGAACGTGAAACAATTGGCTCCTCTGCATACCATAATCAATGACACTGAACACCACCACTTCTAAAAGAACTAGGAGAGCTATCTCTGATATCTTTATACATATCTTAATTTTTTAAAAAATATTCCTTTGAACTAATTATTTTGAATTCCACTAAGAACTGAGGACTGAAGTTTGTTTCTATTCTTCAAATTTAAGCCTGTGATTCTGGCACACATTTTATATTTTCTTTAGTCTGGAGCTATTTGGATTTATAAATTAGCAGCTAAAACACCAGCAGTCTATAGTGCTCCAGTTCTTTTATTAAGTATCCCTGTTTTTTATTCACTTCCATTATAAATCTAAAAATAGCTGCACTTTCAATTAGCAATGGAAGTTGTATACCAGGTTGTAATAAGAAAGACTCTCTTCTTCCAAAGTTAGTGTTTAATTCTACATTCTGACCAGGAAAAAGATGAAGCTATCATGTGATTGGGTATCAGCATTAAAAAGAGTTTTGTAACTGACTCAGAATAATTTATTGAACACAAAATCTAGTAATTTAGCACTATTTTAAATGTTGTTGAAATATATTTTGTAGCTAAACTGTGCAAGTGGCAATGGGCTGAATATTCATTTTTCTAATTATAACTTTAAATTTCAGTTTATAATATATGTTGCCAGGAAAAGTATTTCCCAATTCTTAAGTATTCAAACTAAGTTTGAGCCTGAGAGATAACATTATGTTTAATGCTACTGATGAATTCATAAGTGAGACAAAGGTTTTTTAATTGCTCACCTTGAATACTATTACTCTACTACAGTGGTGGCGAACCTATGGCACGGGTGCCAGAGGCGTCACTCAGAGCCCTCTCTGTGGGCATGGGTGCCATCGCCCCAGTCCTAGGCCTTCAGCTGGGTTTTATAAAACCTTTTCACTTTAGACCTCCGCTGCCGTGTGCAAAAAAAAAAAAAAAAGTTCAATCAGTCAATTTCAACTTCTCGCGGGAAAAAAAGATCTTGCAAAGTTGGAATTGATTGATTGAACTTTTTAGTCTCACCCAGTCTGCCGTTACCACTGCAGCCACGCCCACCCAATTGGCCACGCCCACCCAATTGGCAACACTCAGCCAATGGGTCACACCCACCCGGCATTCGATGATGCATAAGTGGGTTTTGGGTTGCAGTTTGGGCACTCGGTCTCTAAAAGGTTCGCCATCACTGCTCTACTAACTCACTTGGTTAAGACTTATAATACTATTTTAAATGAATTATAAAATGTACAATTATGGAAATAATTCTGGAGCTATTTGGAATGATAAATTAGCACAACTTTTACTTGACAAGAAGTTGAAAAACAGTATACAAATTTGTCTTCATGCAGTCTGAATCAAATACACATTTGAAGGCTGCTTATTGAATTAATATCCAATGGGAAGGGTATGGAAGGGTTTACTAAGGGTGTAAATTGGAGGGTTTACTAAGTGTAGCTGTTTTTCAATTTTCTCATATGTAGAATTGAGTAATAGAACTTTACTCTGTTTCTTAAAAGTTTTTGTAACATTTAGCTGTGTGTGAAGTTAGCATTGGGTCCCTTAGGCCCATTATGGGTCAGCGTTTTCAAAGCATGAATATAGTAAATTAGGAATCATATTTTATGTACAAGTAAATTCCAGTTTCAAAATTATGAGTTTGCTATATCAACAAATCCTTCATTTATTGCAGTAAGGGGAAAATAGATTGCTCAGTGCAATATTTATTTTGACGCATGGCCAACTGATGTTACTCTTGCATAAGTGGGTTTCTTTCCTGTTAACTCTTTGATGCTGTTCAGTAAAAAAAAATCGTGTCTAGGAAATAGCTCAAACGCAAGCAAAATTTCATGCTTTAATTTTGTCTTCTATTATGAGGAATTGCCTCAGATATTGTTAGACTTAAAGTTTGGGTCCTTTCTTCGTTACTTTTTGAAGTTGTACTTCTACACAGTACTAAACTAAATATTAGATATAAGTCCCCCAAAGTTTGCCTATCCCTAATATAAACATTATTCAAGTATAGTTGCCATATTCCACTTTATGTTCCTTTATTTTCTAGATGCATTCTTCATAATTGTGCAACATCGAATCACATCTCACATTATCATTGTGAGATGATAATCAGGATATTCTATAGGACCAGAGTTTAATGACCTTGCTACTTTGCTGTGGTGAACAGTGAACTGATATGTGATAAACTAGATTAATTCAAAAAGTAGGATCATAAAGTTCTGCTTTCAGTCCAATTAAAAATAAAATGCTGAAATCCATTTTCTTTTGTCCTTGTGGGATATTTCAAATTGTGGGGACAAACACTTATGTTTTATATGGGGGATGTCTGAATTCTGCTGGCTGGCAAGGGAACAACATTCACAATGAGTACATACTGCAAAATGGGTACTGCTAAGGGAACAATCTGACCAAGCATTGGTTTGTAGCTGGTTATATCCTTCATATAGCTACCGTACTTTCCGGCGTATAAGACGACTTTCGCAAGCTTTAAAATTGGCACCGAAGATGGGGGTCGTCTTATACGCCGAGTCATCTTATACGCCGGAAATAACGGTAGTTTCTGGCATATAAGACGACTTTCTAGGCATGCAACCCGGCGCCAAAGACGGGGGTCGTCTTATACGCCGGGTCACCTTATATGCTGGAATATACGGTATGTTAGAAATGTGCAAACATTCCTCCTCTCCAATAGCTACTTTGGGAGAAAGTGTAAAATACATCCTGAACATTGCAGATAGGTCCTTCAACCCTCAAAGTTGGATTAATTGATAGCCACTTAAGCCTATAAACAAAACTGAATATTTTGAATCATTTCCTGTTGTAAACTGTTGGGTTTAGTAAACTTCAAGATACTATAAATCTGTATGCCAAACTTTACTGTGATTTTATTATGAGCAGTGAAACAATTAAAAGTTCTGACAAGTTAATCTTGTCATAATAGTACATACTAGAATGCTTCTGCACCATAATAATAGCAACGTGGTGCAAAACAGTTGGATGGTAAAAGTTATGAGCTTCCAGTGTGCAGAAATAAAATCCTGTCTTATCCAATACTTAGTCAGAATTGATAAACATTATGTAGATGCAGAGATTAAAAAACACAGGTGACACAGATTCTTCTTAATACCTTAAATCTTAACAGTTTGGGCTGTTTAATTTTGTTCTTGTGTTTTGCTTCCAACAAGTGTCAAATATTACTGTTATGCTTTGTGCAGTCATTGACACATTGTTGTGTTTGTGTAGCTGTTCTAGATTAGAAGCAGCAAAAGAATAAATGTTGGAGAAAGATAAATTGTCTCTTGATCACAAGTGAGATTAAAGAGCTTTCTTTTTTCTTTCTCTTATCTATTCAGTGTTGTGTTATAAAATAAGCCAGTTAAATAATACAACAACACAAAACCAAAATGAACCAGGGAGTGTAAAATTGGTTCTCTCTGCTTAGTACTCTTCATGGCTAATAATAACACTGATGAATCACAGCCGTGTAAGGAAATATGGTTGTGATATTTGAAATTACAGTAAGGTTTACAATGAAAAAAGCACTGTCCAAATTAGGATTCTAAATACTTAATGAATTGTGTGTAAGGTTCAGTGTGCATGGTTGCACTATTAGTGATTCTGATATGTAAATTTTCTCTTGTTTATTAAAACAAAAGATAAAAATATTGCTTTATTTTTAAGAGAAAAAAATGCATTTTCTTGTTAGCATTAGTTACAATTTGAGCTAAATCTCTGTGAATATAGATTAACTGTCAGGTGTAATAAAAGAGAGGGGCAACACTTTTGTAAAATTGATGAGATTGCAGAGTAAGAAGGATTTTCTTCTAAATTTGAAGTGTGGTTGGATATGTCATTTTTTTAAACAAGAATTTGAGAAGTCTTCAGGTTTCAGAGTACACTAATCACAGCGCCTAGGGAATGATTTCAAAGTATAAAGCTTTGGGGGAAAGAAATTGACAGATTCCATATAATTGAGTGAGGTGCAGAACTCAACTCTTGACACTTTCTTATCAACAAGTGTCACATGGTTGGTGTAAGAGTGGTAAATAGAATATAATTAATTGAATTTTGATGAAGTAAGTTATAATTTTACTGTCCTTTATGAAGAGCTGTTGTTAAGAATCCAAAAAGAAACTGAGCTGTTCAGGGTATTTCATCTTTTACAACCTAAGGAAATGCAACAAAAAATGCTGGATTTTTATAAGGGAAAACATCTCCATTACCTCCATACACACAAGGCCAGTTTTGTTAAGCCAATTCCTTCAGCTTTCCTGCCTGCTATTTGACTCCTAGATGATGACATTTTCCATGCGTTGCTACATTGTCCCCAGATTGAAAAAATGTAATGCCAGTTACTTTGTTTAAGGATCTGAGTTTGCAATTCGTGACAACAACGGCAAGAGTGGTAAATGAAGAGCTTGTTTTTAGAAAGCCTTTATTGTTTTCAAATTAAATATGTCTGAAATCTCTGCATGTGAGTATTTTAGCTGTTGCCTTTTTTGGCATACTAGCACATTCTTTTACCGAATTTTGTCTGGAGGAAGTATTCTGCTCTCCTTGTATTAAAATGGTAAAACATTTTAGTCATTATTTAAAAATCAACTACTCTTAAATTCTAATCAGGCAGCCTGAATGCAATTCGTATTTTGGAGATAGCCTTGGTTTTCTAACATTCAACTTTTAATATCTATGTAATTGATTTAGATCAGGGATCTGCAACCTTGACAACTTTAAGACTTGTGGACTTCAGCTCCCAGAATTCCTCAGCCAGCAAGTCCACAAGTCTTAAAAGTTGTCAAGGTTGCAGACCCCTGATTTAGACAACTGAAAGAGCTAACATGAACCCTTAATTTAATGCATTTGAATTTAATACACTTTTGATGTGATAGGCAAAAATAGAGTCAGAATAACAGACAAAATCTATTGTATCTACATTAGTTAAGCTGATGTGCATAAATTGTGATTTGTAGCAATTTACATCATTTAAGTCATTGTGTAGTTACATTGTATAGTTAGCTATTCTGGATAATGGATACAGTTTCACTGTTATTTCAGTGGAAATTTTTGAAGTTGTCTTAATCAGGTAAACAGAACAATTTGCAGCCTTTCTCAACTGGGTTCTATGGTCGAAAAAAACCTATTGTTTTTGTAATTTTGTCCCATCAGATCACTCACCTTGCTAGGAATGTTTACGCTCTGTAAATTTTTATACATTTCTGTTGTAAACATTGTAAAATAAGAATCGTGTAGTTTAGAAATGAGTTGTGTTGTGAAGTTTTTACATATTTTGCAATTTTCTCTTGAGACTTGAAAATCATTGCAAAGGTTCCTTCATGGTAAAAAGGTTGGGAGTTCCTATGTTAGATTAATACACTTAGAGGGAAAAAGAACATTTTACCAGTTCAAAATAGTTTTAGCTGAAGGCTTCTTTTAGGCCCCACCTTCAATTTTTATTTTCAGTGCTGCTAAGACTTGCAAATTGTCCTAATAATCTTTTTTCAAATAAGCTTGCCCACAATCTAAACTTTTATGGATGCTTTCAGAAAAGTTAGGGAGGTGATTGGGCCATGAAGGCACCTTTTCTGTTGTGATGCTGGTCTTTGCAGCTCTTTTTCTGGCATCCACAGATGCTATTTTAGCGTCAAATATTTAGAGTTTCCAGGGCCTTTGAAAATTTTGACACTTTGTTTTTCTGCTATTTTTTATTGTTCTAATTGTTATAGTTTTAAAATGGCTTGAGGATTTTACTTTAAAAATCTATGTTATAATATTAATTAGAAGAACCATTCTTTGCCTTCCAACTATATCCAAGGGAAAGAAATTATATTCCTTTTGGACACAATGTGAACAGCAGTACTTAACACTTCAAACGCCATTATTGTCACTTTGGAATCCTGGTAATATGGTTTGCTGTATGTTAGTTAAGAACTCATTTTCAGTTTAAAGGCTTGATTTAAAGGGAATTTACTATTTTAAATAGTTCTTGGTGGGCTGTTTCCATCAGTTCCAGATGGACATGGGTGTTTTTTTAAGCAGGGGCATTAGCAGGATTTTTGAAATGTATTCTTCTCTCATGAAGGCATGGTCCCTCTCAGTCTAAAAGTTGGCAGCGAAGAGGAATTAAAGGTGTTTCTATTGTCTTTAAGGTGTTTGTGTTGCCTTCATTGAATTGCACAAAATTTAAATAGTAATAATCTCAATCTCAAACATTTATTTTAAATAAAATAATTTGAATTTTTTTCTTGCTTGTGCTAGGGCTTATCATCTGTTCCTATTTAAAGTCCAGAAATTGTTTCTAAGTAGTAAATCAGAAATTATGCTATGTATTAATGAACAGATTTAGTATAGGGTCATGTTTGAGTTTTACTGAAATAAATCTACAGATTGCTGTTTCATGTACTGCTGAGGACAACCAGGCTAGCTGCGTTATCAAAAAATAAACAAAGAATGTTACAGTAGTATCCCCCCACCTTCTTTGTTTAAAATTATACTTGTTCATTTGGGTTTATAATATATTAGAATCTTACAGAAAGTTTCTCATTGCTTTCCTTTTTGGCTGCAGCCATCTGAGTCCTTAAAATCTTTAATGTGGGATGTGGCATAGAGGCAGCCATGGAAAGAAAGGGATCAGAAAATTTTCTTTCTATTGATTGCCTCTACTTAATGTTCCCTGGGAATTCAAACCAAATTCAGCTTCCATATTGTGTTCCACTCTTACCACATTGTACTCCCACTGAGGCAGAGAGATTTATTTATTGTGTCTTTTGTTGCTTTTTCTTCTTTTAAATTATCTCTTCTTACCAGCAGTTATTACTAAGGAAAAAAACCAATAAGAGAAAATGAATTTTTAAATAGAATTGGGACCCCAGAAGTTCTTTCTTGTTTTTTAAAGCTCTAGTCCCATCTCTATCTTTTTTCCACCTACAAATATTCATGTTCTTTACAAATAAATGTAATTAATGGTTAATATTTTTAAAAAAAAATATTTAAAAGAAAATGGGACTACATAATACAGGAGACACTGTTTCTTATGTATTTTCTAGGTGTAGGAAAAATATCTGATTCTAAGTGTGCTAAGCATAAGAAGGAGAAGGACAGGCATCTCAGTTTTACTTTTTTTCATCGACATCCTTTTTGCCTTTCATGAGTTGGGGGGATCATTTTTGAAACTTGGAGACTTTTCTGTCAGTGTAGTGCCAATGATTTTGAGTCTTTGTTTTTTTTTTGAGCAGTGAACATGTAGAAATCCTATAAGACCAAAGAAGATTTCCTTTTTCCCTTCAACTCATGATGACAGGAAGAGTTAAGAGACTGGAGCTGACATCCTCTTTGTGTTGCCACATTATTTTCCTTTACTTTTACTTTTTATTCTGTGCTATTGAACATTGTTATCAGTGACTTGGGTGATGGAGTCCACGGGGCTTACAGAGTTTGCAGGTGGAAGGGGATGAGATTCAAAGTGGAAAGATAAGATCCTAAAAGTTCTGGTGAGGCTTAAGCAGTGGACAAATGAATAACAAAACATTCTGCATCTGGACAGGAAAAAATATGGCATGAATGTTGGGTGGAGGAGACATTCTGATATGGCAATAGTACATTTGAAGGGATATGGAATCTGGGTTAACTCTTCAGTCACAACTTAAACATAAGCTAACAACTGCTAAAAGCTGTTCAGAGTCACCTCGAACCTCAAGATGGGTGGCAGATAAACTTAATAAATAAATAATGAAGGTAATAAAAAAGGTGAATGCTATCTTGAGGTGCTTGAACGGGAGCATGGAGTATACATCACAGCTACTAATTGTTCTATTCTCCTATGCTCTGTTTAGGCCCCATTTGTAGTAGTATATTCTGTATTAGTATAGTCCAGTGGTGGTGAACCTATGGCACGCGTGCCAGAGGCGGCACTCAGAGCCCTCTTCAACTACTGCCTGCTAACTTGCTGAGGTCCCACATGGCTGGATGCATCCTGTCAGGGCTGGTTTCCCTCCCTTCCCCCATCCTGTCCCTCCTGGCCTCGCATGCTCTCCTTTTCCCGGGCACGACCCACTGCATCGCCTCCTCAGCTGTCGGCCAGCCATCCAGCTCAGAGGCGGCTTCTTTGAACTGCTGGCGGCAAGCTGTGGAGCCCCAGAGTGTGCCGGTTGAGGGGCTGGCAGGCTGTGACTGCTGATGGACACCATTGGTCCCCATGCGCTTGCTGGCATCGGTATGGGGGGGCTGATGGTATCAGGCAGCAGCCGCCCCAGCCCTTGCCTTACCCCATGGCAATGGCACCCCCGCCCTGCCTCACCTCACCCCGCAGGACAAGCCTTCTGCCGACTGCCCCACCTGCCAGAGACCCCCTGGATCTCCCCCAACCCTGCCCACCCCACAGGCGTCCCTCCCCATGAGCAACATTGAGGTGACGCCCACCTTGGCCACACCCACCCAATCTGCCATGACCACCACAGCCATGCCCACCCAGTGGGCCATGCCCACCTGGCACCCAGCGATAAATAAGTGGGTTTTGGGTTGCAGTTTGGGCACTTGGTCTCTAAAAGGTTTGCCATCACTGGTATAGTTGATTTACAGCTGAAAAAGAACCAAAGCCAACTGGAGAAATTTCAGAGGGAGCTACCAAGAAGGGGAAGGGTAAATGCATCCTGTGAGGAATAAAGCGTGGTGGTACAAAAAAGATAACAGGGGAGATGTAATAGCAGTTTTCAGATATCTGAGCGGTTGTCACATAGACGAGGGAATGATCTTATTCTCTGTTGTTCAGAACCAAATTCAGTGGGTTAAATTTTCAAAGAAGGAGGTTCAGGCTAACCTTCAGGAGGAACCTCCTAACTCTACAAATTGTCACTCCTTGTAACATGATGCTACATGATATGTGAGTTCTCCTTCACTAGAAGTCTTCAAACAGAAGTTGCATAGTTGTGTGTCAGAGATGACTCTATGGATCTAGTTAATATTATAGTTTTTCCCATGTGACTATTCCATATGACTATTTTAAGCATCATTAGTCTGGATGTTGCAGATTGGGTTAATGATCGGGCCAGAGAGAGGCTGATTAACTTTCTCCCATTATCTTGTATAATGATTATCCTCTAACTTCATCTGCATGAGATATATGGGGCTAAGTTACATCTCCTTCAGAAGTTCAAGGAAGTTAATAATACTTACATGTATAACAGAAATAGTTTATTAATATGATGGCTTAATATTATTCCCTATGATTCTGAAAGTTATGCTTGTCTTCTACAGAAGTATGGATTACTATGTATCACATAACAAGAACATGGCAATAAATCCAAAGATTACCTGCTGAAGAGCTGGAAGGGAGAAACTTTGATGTGGCTTAACTTAAGTACAAAAGCCAACTGCACATTTTATTACATTTTTTTTTTTTTGTATAAGTTGAAGACATTGTGAGTTGGGTGGAGTATTTAGATTTAGTAGGAAATATTCTACCCAGAATAATCATTGCTTCTCCTCATGTTCTTGCATGTAGCAATCAGTTACTGGGTCTTTTAACTTTATAGTCTGTATTTTGCTTTGAAGTTAAGCTAAAGCACATTTTGTTTTCTTTTACTTATGAATGATTTCAGCTATGATTCAAGCACATTTGCTCTTTATGACATCTCATTTTGGATAATTATATATTCTGTTAAATATATATTTTATGTTCAAACAGTTCCTGTAAGTTCTAAGCAAGGATATATAAATGTGTTCAGTTTTTGACAAAAAAAGTTGTTTAAATGCTATGCAAATCAATGTTTTTAAAATTCTAATAAATGAAATGTGCATCCATGTAGATTTGTTTAAATTGTAAAACAATTTTTTCCTACATATGGAATCTCTACTGACGGAAGCCAGTACATTTTATTTTCTAAAAGTAACAACTAATGAAATGCTTCATGGTCTAGTAATCACCAGCATTGAATCCATTTTTCATTCCATTTGATGTGTAAGGAACATAATAGATGGAAAATTGGTCTCTCACTTTGCATCATTTGGTAGTATGATGTGGAAATCACACACACTCATATCATTGAAAATTGCAATATTCTTAGTTGCATTTGAATTATGAAATTTGAAAGTTGACCAGCTGTATCTGGCCTATTGCAGTTAAGAGAGAATTTGTCTGCTTGTAATCGTCTCCAAAATCTAATATTAAAAAAAAGACTTTCAATAGAGGGCCTTGAAGGAATTGGGAGAAGGTGGAAAATAAAATTCATTTTTGTCCCAAACATCTTTGATGGGCATCATTTGAAAACACCTTTCTATTCTGTCACTTGTCCAAGACCCCTTATTCATACAGGAATCATAACAAGCTGATATTAGCATCTTATTGTCCTGGTTCTGACAGATGAAACTCTTCAAAGAACTTCGAGGCATTGTTTACCTTAAAAAATCTTTATTCAAGTAGCATAGCATCGACATGTACATAAGCAAAGCCAAAATCTGAATTCCCCTCCCCTGAGTACATAGTATCAAAGCACAATTCCCTCCTCTAATTGTCATAAATCACATTCTCCAATTAGTTTGATATTCAGGCTTTGCCTCCAGTTCTTCAACCCATCATTTCTTATCATCTCTTATTTCAAAAAACCTTGGTTCTCACAATATTGTTATGTTCTAACTAAACTCCCATGCACATTCCTCCCCCCCCCCAGTATCATCTAATTCTAACTCTAATTCTAAGAGTAAAACATAAGAAGGAAAATGGCTGCATCTCCATATGTTGTCAAAGCAAGAACATCCGATGTTAGCAGCGTTGATACTTATCATATTGTATCCCCATGGCATCATGGGCTTCCTAGGAGCCGATTAGCTGTTGGCTCAGTTCTAGAAAAGCACCAGAAAATGTTTCTTCTGGAAATTTGATGCAGGAGGCATCCCCTTTTATCCTCAATTCTCAGGTTTTATCTCTCCCACCTTTCCCTATCTCTCATCCTTCACAGTTGCATCTCACCCCTCAGACAATAGTGTTTAAACAGTTTTTTCCCTTGCCATGTGGGTGATGGGCAGCAACAAGGGAAGAAGATAGAGGCAAGGCATCAGCAGTTGTTGTCTATACTTGCAGTTACCCAGATACAGGAAGTGCTGACTTGCAGTGGGGGTGGAGGGAACTCAGCAGTGAAACAGGAGTTGAACCTGGTAGATTTATGTTAGATACAATTATAAAAGGTTATGGGCAGAACAGATGATAGTGCAAGCAAGGGGGTGAGGTAGACTAGCACCTTAACTGGCCTTTAACTTACTGTTGTCCTTGCATCATTCTGACCTCTGCCCTGGTTCTAATGGCTTTTGTATATAGTTGTGGACCTTTCTTTGCAGCTGTTAATGTACAGTAACAGGGTGCTAAGACACATATAAGTGCATTTTGAGATGCTGCTTCAGGCACAGTAGGTGGCCATGTGCTTTCCAAGTGAAAAACAAGCAGGCGAGCAATTGACTTCAGTGTGAGCTTACTTCAGTGTGCAAAAAGTGCTAAATTCTTAGAATAGGATAATTCAGATAGGGAATTATTGTTATTGTAATACCTGGTTGTTTCAATAAAAGCATCAAAGGTCTCAGTTTTAAAGGATGGACTTGCTGAATGATGCTTTTTGTTTCTTGAGCAGGAGGCCATTTAATTGGAGAGGTTACAAATAGCTTCTTAAAAGAGATAATACTGCAGAACAGTAGACTTGCTTTAGCTGCAGACTGAGAAAAAAAAATGAAGCCGGGTGCTAAGGAGAGCAACACCAACTTTGCTCTGTGCAATGAACTGCAAAGAGAAAAAAGTTGGTGGAGAGAAAAGGGGAAGAAGATGAGTGAAAACAAATTAGAAAGCGTTTGCAAGTCCTTAGGAATAACAGAATGACAAGAGTTGGAAGGGAACTTGGAGGTCTTCTAGTCCAACCCCTTGCTCAAGCCAATCCAAACAAATGGCTGTCCAAACTCTTCTTAAAAATCTCCAGTGATGGAACACCTACAACTTCTAAAAGGAAGCCATTCCATTGATTAATTTTTGTAATCGTCAGGAAATTTCTCCTTATTTCTAAGTTAGTTCTCTCCTTGATTAATAATAGACAAAAGAAAGTTTTAAACGGGAGAGAGAAAGACACTTGAATAAAACCATGATTTTGACTCATCCCAATCTCATTGACAAGAATGATTCTGTACAAGTTTATTCCATGTTAGAGTAAGATGGTCAGTCACATTTTAAAGCAAATTTAATTGGATTTTGCCCCATTTTATGACCGACCTTGCCACAGGTATTAAATGTATCACTGCCGTAGTTAAGTTAGTAACATGGTTGTTAACGGAATCTGGCTTCCCCATTGAAATGTTGCTAAAGGTGATCATATGACCCTGGGATACTGCAACCGTCATAAATATGAATCAGTTGTCAAGCATCTGAATTTTGCTCACGTGACTGTAGGGATGCATCTGCAATGGTCATAAGTATGTAAAACAGTCTTAAGTTTCTTTTTTCAGTGCCATTGTAACTTTGAACGGTCACTAAACAAATGGTTGTAAGCTGAGAACTGCCTATATACATGCTTGTTTAAAATATTCCAAACATTTTTGGAATAGAAATAATATAGAATAACCCTTAAAATTATTATTATTATTATTATTATTATTATTATTATTATTATTATTATTAATAATAATAATAATAATAATAATAATAGTAAAGTTGGAAGGGACCTTGGAGGTCATCTAGTCCAACCCCCTGCTCGGGCAGGAAACCCTACACCATTTCGGACAAATGGCTGTCCAGTCTCTTCTTAAAAACTTCCAGTGTTGGAGCATTTACTGCTTCTGGAGGCAAGCTGTTCCACTGATTAATTGTTCTCACTGTCAGGAAGTTTCTCCTTAGTTCTAGGTTGCTTCTCTCCTTGATTAGTTTCCACCCGTTGCTTCTTGTCCTGCCTTCAGGTGCTTTGGAAAATAGCTTAATTCCCTCTTCTTTATGGCAGCCCCTGAGATATTGGAATACTGCTATCATGTCCCCCCTTGTCCTTCTCTTCGTTAAACTAGACATACCCAATTCTAGCAACCGTTCCTTATATGTTTTAGCCTCCAGTCCCCTAATCATCTTTGTTGCTCTTCTCTGTACTCTTTCTAGAGTCTCAACATCTTTTTTACATCGTGGTGACCAAAACTGGATGCAGTATTCCAAGTGTGGCCTTACCAAGGCATTGAAGAGTGGTATTAATACTTCACGTGATCTTGATTCTATCCCTCTGTTAATGCAGCCTAGCACTGTGTTGGCCTTTTTGGCAGCTGCAGCACACTGCTGGCTCATATTTAGGTGATTGTCTACTAGGACTCCGAGGTCCCTCTCACAGTTACTACTATTGAGCATGGTGCCACCTATGCTGTACTTGTGCATTTGGTTTTTCTTGCCTAAATGTAGAACCTTGCTTTTTTCACCATTGAATTTCATTTTGTTAGTTAGTGCCCAGTGTTCAAGTCTGTCCAGATCCTTCTGTACCTGAAGCCTGTCTTCTGGAGTGTTGGCTATTCCTGCCAGCTTGGTGTCATCTGCAAATTTGATGAGTTCCCCATCTATCCCTTCATCCAAATCGTTGATGAAGATGTTGAAGAGTACTGGGCCCAGAACAGAGCCCTGGGGCACCCCACTACACACTTCCCTCCATATAGATGCAGTTCCATTGAGGACCACTCGCTGAGTACGGCCGGTCAGCCAGCTACGGATCCATCTGGTGGTGGTTCTGTCTACCCCACATTTTTCTATCTTGTCAAGTAGTAGGTTGTGATCTACTTTATCAAATGCCTTACTGAAGTCCAAGTAAATTATGTCCACAGCATTCCTCTGATCCACTAATTTTGTCACTTGGTCAAAGAATGCAATAAGATTTGTCTGGCATGATCTATTTTTGACAAACCCATGTTGGCTTTTAGTAATGACTTTGTTTGCCTCTAGGTGTTCGTTGATTCGTTGTTTGATTATCTTTTCCAGGATCTTCCCAGGTATTGAGGTCAGGCTGATAGGTCTGTAATTTCCTGGATCCATTTTTTTTCCTTTTTTGAGGATGGGAACTACATCAGCTCTTTTCCAGTCCTCTGGTAGTTCCCCTGTGTTCCAGGATCTTTGAAAAATATAGTTCAGTGGCTCCGATATCACATCTGCCAGTTCCTTGAGAACTCTGGGGTGTAATCCATCTGGTCCTGGCGATTTGAACTCATCTAGGCTGGACAGGTGCTCCCTAACCATTTTCTTGCCTATCTTAACTTGTGTTTCTGTTTTGTTTTTTATGGCACTATTTTTGATAGGTTGGTCTGTTTTTTCCCTTTGTGTAAAGACAGATGCAAAAAATGAGTTAAATAGTTCTGCTTTCTCCCTGTTGCTTGTCACCTTCTTGCCACTTCCACCCACTAATGGACCAATCATTTCCTTCACTTTTTTCTTGTTTTTTACATGTTGAAAGAAGCTTTTTTTGTTATTTTTGACTTTGGTCGCAAGCCTTAGTTCATTTTGAGCCTTGGCTTTCTTCACTTCATCTTTGCAGGCTCGGGCTATTTGCTGATATTCTGACTTAGTTATGTTCCCCTCTTTCCACTTTCTGTACTTGTCCTTTTTATCTTTCAATTTGTCAGAGAGTTCTTTATGCAGCCATGCTGGTTTCTTTTGAGAGCTGTTATTTTTCCTCTTTGTTGGTATTGTGCTAGACTGTGCTTTTATTATCTCATTTTTCAAAATTTCCCAAGCTTCTTGAGTTGTTTTCCCCTTGAGGATTCTCATCCATGGAATCCTTCCCAAGCCCTCTCTAAGTTTATTGAAATTAGCTCTCTTGAAGTCCAAGACTCTAGTTTGACTGTGTTCTATTGGTTGTGCTTCTATAATGTTGAATTCTAATATTGCATGATCACTTCCTCCCAGGGTTCCTATGGCTTCAACACCGTCTATCATTTCATCTCTGTTAGTGAGAATTAGATCCAAAATGGCTAATCCCCTAGTTCCCTTCTCTACTTTTTGGGAGACAAAGTTGTCTGCTAGGTTTGCCAGGAACCTGTTTGATCTTCCACTTGGTGCGGAGTTTGTCTCCCAGTTGATGTCAGGGTAGTTAAAGTCCCCCATTACTATTGTGGTGTGCTTCCTACATACCTTAGTTAGCTGACTAGCAAAAAGTTCATCTATTTCCTCTGTTTGGTTGGGTGGTCTGTAGTATACACCTATGGCAATGTCATTTCCCCCCCCCTTTTATATTGACCCAAATGCATTCAAGACAGTTTTTATCATTGTTGTACTCTATTTCTGTGGAGATGTAGTTATTTCTTATATAGAGAGCAACTCCACCTCCTCTTTTATTTGGTCTGTTTCTTTTAAATAATTTAAATCCCTCTAGCTGTGTGTTCCATGTGTGAGTTTTATCCCACCATGTTTCCGTAATGGCAACAATATCGTATCTGCCCTCGTTAACCTGAATTTCTAGTTCACCCTGTTTGCTGTTCATACTCTGTGCATTGGTGTATAAACATTTGAGTCCTTTGTGGGTGGCCCTGTGTTTCATTTCTACATAACCTGTGTGGTGCCTGAGTTCCCCTATTGTCTTACCACCTATTTGGTTAGTGCACTTTATGTGGCACTCGCTATTAGAGGCTTCATTTTGATTGGTAGCAAGGTTGGTATTCTTGTCCACACACACATCTATGCTATATGCACTGATAACCCTATAGTTTTTAAATTGCCGGGGACAGGGTTGTTCCGTATCAATTAACTCCCTGTCCCCGCTGTTTAGTTTAAATTTCCCTCCAGAAAATCTGTGAATTTATAGCCGAGTAACTCAGTCCCTTTTTTTGATGGATGCAAACCATCTCTTTTGTACATCTTTTGATTGGACCAGCTACTGACATCGTGACTAATATATCCGAAGCCTTCCCCTTTACACCACTAATGCAGGCTTCTTCGCTTAGGGCAAATTCCCTATTAGGGAATTGATTATTTTAATCTAAGAATTGGCTTTATATGAAAAAGCAAAGGCTATTGCAATTTCTGCAATAAATCCTTCTTTCCACATAAAACTGTTTGAACATTTTCCTGCTGAAAACATCAGAACACATTTACCATTATTCTGTGAGATTGTTCTAGTTGTATCCTGTTTCCCATTTATTTGTTCACCTGCAATAGCTACTACTGTTAAAAGATCAAAATAATGTCTTATCCAAAGAAAAGAATTCTTCTAATACTAGAAACAAAAGGAGAAATTTTGCATCACTGTGAAGCTGGTGAAAGATCCTTACCCCTAAGACTTCTTTTAACCTGGAGAAATCTAGTGGGCCTGACAAAATAAAGAATGCTAATAAAATTCATAGTGTTGTGATGCATTCTGCCTCTTTCTGCTATGATAACCAGGCACATTAGAAATCCAGTTATGGGAAAAATGCTTTTCCTATACACAGAGACTGGGAAAAAACATAGTTGAGTAATGAAGTGCTTATGAATAGCGCTCTAAAAATGTATGACAACATTTGTTGGCTACAAAATTTGATATCATGTTCCAGAATCCCATTTTTTATCCTGGTTCAATGTCTTGCTTTATGTGGTTTGCTTAATGTGAGATTTTCAGGGAACATGACTCTAGCATAAAGTGAGACCAACAATGAAACAATGAAATTAATTAATAAATACATTTAATATCCTTGTAAACGCAGTATGACTGCATAAAATCTAAAACCTAATGTAGGCAGAATTAATTAAAAGACCTGTTTGGAGACTTGTAGTAATAGTGCCAGGGAGATGTAAAATTAGTTGTGGGACTAACTGTAGGCTTCTTGAGTGATACGTAAAATAATTTCATAGGGCTTTTAGGTTCTATGAGGATGGACAGACTTCCTAACTACTTCTTCCTTAACTTCCTAGCTATTAAAAACTACCAGAATTGGTTTGGAGATAAGGACTTTGGAGGAATAAATGCCTCTTGAAGGATATAAGAAGTAGTGATGAAAGCCTTTGTTAAAGAAATCAAATTTGGATTGACTGGATTGAGATAATTATTTTCAGAAACATCAGATTTAGCAATTGAAGATGAAGTAAACATATCATTTTCCATTTACTTGCTTGCTTAGTTCTGATTCAAAAGAAGATGTTGTCTAGCAGAAGCTGCTACAGTCAATTGCATCAGAGGATTTGTTTAGATCAGGAGTCTTCAAAGTTGGCCCTTTTATGACTTGTGGACTTCAACTCCAGCATGGCTGGCTGAGGAATTCTGGGAGTTGAAGTCCACAGGTTATAAAAGCAGTGCTTTTTTTGTAAAAAAAAAAAAAAAAAAAAAAAAAAAAAAAAAAAAGATGCCGGAACTCACACGTCATACAACGCGCCTTGCCTACCCTACAAGGTTCCATCCAAAAAAGGTGCCGGAACTCCGTTCTAGGTGTTTTATGACAAAAAAAAGCCCTGTATAAAAGGGCCAGTTTTGAAGAGCCCTGGTTTAGATAGAAGACAGAACTCTGGCCAGATGATCTTTGACATGAGTTGCCATTGAGGATATCCTTTGGGACAAGAGTCCTGAGAGAACAAGATAAGAAATCGGTCCTTGATCAAAGGAATGTGCTCTTTTTCTGTCTTACTTCTTACTGAATACGTTTTCAAGTCAAGCCAACTAGAAATATAATTAGACAGAGAGTTGTGCTGTGCCAGATATAATCCTGATATTGCAGCATTCAGGTTGTACAGTATTTTCCTTGAGGCTCTTATCTGGGCCTAGTATTCTTTTTCCTCTCTCAGATCAATAGATATCTTAACAACTCATGCTTTAAGGGTTCCCATTCTGTTTTCTAAATCTGTTCAGAATAGATGTACTAGGCTAATTTATCTAGTGGTGAAAGGATGCAATATGGGCTTTCGTAGAAAGTAATAGACCTATTATTCAGTGTAAATGCAGATTGCCTCTATAGTACATTTAGTTAGATATGAACTCACAGCTCTTGTTTAAAAAAAACAAACTCTGTAAATGTAGAACATTTTGCTTTAAGCTTTCTAGTGTGCTTATATCTCTGTATTTAAGATACTTGAGAGGAAAATAATTTGACATGATCTGAGGGTTCATTTCTACTTTAACTTTTGGAAAGTGTTGATATATTCACCAGCAAAAATTCTTGAGCCTTTTATATTATAAGTAGAAAACAAAATATTGGTCTATTAAAAATCAGTTCAGATCATGTAAAAAACCAAGCCATCTAGAATGTTCCTGATTAGAAATTCAAAGTAGGAATCGGTGAGCACACTGTATTGAATTCTTCTTAAATAATGTTGCAGATTATAGTTTGTATTTGTGTGTTTAAATGGCAAGTATGAATTACATACAAATAGAAATGTTCACATCACAGTAAAATTGTATAGTGTATTGATGAAATATGGATGAAAATTGTACAATGTTACTTGGCCTCCAAACAATTCTGACTGTGCATAGTTTTGTACGTGGGTAGACCTTTTAATCCATATATATTAAACAGAGGAATACATACAGAAAATATAAAGCCTATGCTTGTAGATTTCTTTACTGAATCATTGTTCTACACACACATTTATATACACATGAATGTTTTTACAACATGCTTGAAAATAGAAAACAAAAAAAGGATTAGAAATTGTAAATTAATACAGTATAGTTTGTGCTTTTTGAAACAAGGTTTTTAAGAGTGCTTTGAAGTGAGTTTTCAGCTCCAGTTATTCAAAATACATAGATTTTTAGAAATTTGTTGAAACTTTGCTATTAGCACCTAGACTTATATACCACTTCACAATGCTTTACAGCCCTCTCTAAGCATTTACAGAGTGAACATATTGCCCCCAACAATTTGGGTCCTCATTTTAATGACCTCAGAAAGTTGGAAGGTTGAGTCAACCTTGAGCTGGTGGGGGATCGAACTGCTGAACTGCCGGCAATCGCTTCTCATCAGAATTAGCCTGCAATACTGCATTCTAACCATTTCGCCACCACAGTTCCATCTCTCTCTCTCTCTCTCTCTCTCTCTCTCTCTCTCTCTCTCTCTCTCTCTCTCTCTCTCTCTCTCTCTCTCTCTCTCTCTATTATTATATATAATTATATAATATAATTATATTTTTCCTTGCCTTACTTCTCACTACTTTTTAATTTTTTATTTGAAAGAAGCACTATTGATGGACCTGTCAGCTATTCAGTAGCATCTGCAAATTCTGCAAGTGGAAGCATAATCTGGGATATCCAGAAGACAGCAGTGAATGGGGTGAGTAAATTATACAATAATGGTTTTTGAACACTGCCTTTGTAACTATATTTGACATTAGGTCATCTGAATCAGAAGGAGGTCAGATGCTACATTTCACTTATTTATCCATGATAATAATCTTCAATGATTTAGCAATATGCAAAGGACGTGGTCTAGACATCTAATATATCAGTTTGCTTCTAATGTCATGATGGTTCATTATGAAAGGTATTTTTCTTTATATATGTGTAACCAAAAGAATTGTTAAAGTTATAAGTTTTAAATATTCACAGAACTATCTTTTGGACAGTTCTGTTAAAGAGAAGAGAAATAATACTTCAAATTTCATCCAAACATATATTATGTTAGTTGAAGAATATTACCAGTATATTTCAACAATAAAGCCTTCAAAGGAAGGTGTGGCAAAGTATGTTTTTTAAATGTTTGTGCTTGTCTTAGCTGTCAAAATGAACATTTATTTCCTCAATATGATTTATTTCTATGACATTATTCAGAAGAGGGCATTCATAGGTAGCAGTAATTCTAGACTCACATATTTATTTTGGACCTAAATTCAATGCAACTTGGAAGTAACTTCAGTTTAGAATTATAATAGGTGACCATTCTCAATAGCCAAATTTGATAATAAACTAACTTATTGTATTTCTTTGTAAAATTATATAGGATCAGATTGGCCACTATTTTAATAGGAATCACTTAAATAAATATTCTTAGGATTGGACTGCACAGGTAACCCTAAAGATTGTTTTTGGTAATATTTAAATGGCAAAGGGTAATGATGGGCTTTGCTTTAGGATAGTGTTTTGCTAACAGTTGGCTTTGCTATTATATATACACTCTAGCTTATTAATCTGTTAGAACTGGAAGATTTTGAAGGTCATTCAGCAATTACCCATTGTTAATTAGAATATAATTCAGTTTAGAAAAATATATGCAACTCAGCATTAACTTCTTATATAAGAGTGACCCTTAAGTAGGAAAAATATGTATGCATTCATTGTACAGGAGATTACAATTTTATTTTACCTTGGTAACTAGGTAATATAGATTAGATTATCTATACTTAGATAATTACTTAGTGACATTCCTGGCTGAACATGTATTCAAGTTTCCATATCCAAGCCCCCATATTGAAAAGATTGCATTTAGCTCCTTGGTATATAGTTAAATCTTCTATAATATGCATAAAGAACTTGTTATCCACAGTGCCATATGGTTTTACATAACCATGTTTTTTTTAAAGGATTCCTGATTATCCATGAAAAGTAGTTATTGTTATGTTCTGCCTGTATGTCATGGCAGAGCAACATTTCCAGATGTGTACTACACTTCTTTTCAAGGTATAATTATCTAGTTTTTTTTAAAATGTGTGGTTGACAGGTTGGAACAGCAAATAATGAAGACCACTTGTAATCATATTAGATTTTAGAGTACTATATCATCAAATCTAATTCCAAGAGAATTGAGGGGGAAAAAATTCAATTACATTTCGAAAAGTAAATGAAGAGGTTTTCTCAGTAACTGTTCACAAAAAGAGATAAAGTATCTCCATTTGATAAGTAGCTTTATTGCTGTGATATTTTTTAAAAAAAAATATTGCAAAGTTCACTTCAGATTAGTTTGTATATACACTATGAAACTATATCCATAACTAATGCAATTTAATAGTCCTAGAATTTAGTAATTGTTTGAGAATGTCTGGCATTCTTCTGAGTACTTCCTTTCTGGCTCCCTTGGTTCTTGTTGGATTGTTTGCATTATGGAATTAAAATGGTTTAACAATAATCCCCTGCTGACAGGTATAGTGAGCCCCTGCTGGCCCTTTTTGTAATAAACCAGCCTTATGTGCTGGGAGGGTGTCACCTGATCCCCAAGAGCCAATAAAGGAAAAGAAGTGGTTTCTCTCAGGTTTTGAGATGGGAATAGTTTTTTGGGTTTTGAAGAGAGTTATTAAAAATCTGGATTGGTGTGGGAGAGGGGGGGTACCTTGGGCAAGGTTGGAAATTGATGTATTTCACTCTAGCAGGAATTGCATTGGGGTTTGAGGGATTGTTTTTTAATCTCCTTTTAACTGTGGTTTGTGTGTGTGTGTGTGTGTGTGTGCGTGCGTGTGTGTGTGTGTGTGTGTGTGTGTGTTTAACCTTACCTTGGTTTGGCTCCTTTAATAAATTAAGTTTTGTTTAAATCTTAGAATATTCTAACATTCTGCCTCAACTTGGCTAAGCTATTGATTCTCCCAAATTTTGTTTGGTTTCCCGCTAGATAGTCTTATCTAGAGGTGGGATGGGGTGAAGATTTCCCTTTGAGGCCTCTCCTGGTTCACCAGAGGGCTGGTGTGGAAGGGAGGAACTAGTTTGTAACAGAGGGGTTTCTGTGACAGCAAAAGTACCTATATTTCCAGTCATTGTTCAGCTGTAGGTGTGACTTAGCTCCAGAACAAAGGACCTCAAAAGAAAGGCTCATTGTTACAATAGGTGACTCTGCGAATTGTAATTTAAAACTGGTCAATAAAACCCCATATCTTGCAATGCAGAATTCCCAGAATTATTAGGAAGCACTAATCCATAATGATTGGCAAGTCCAGTCATTGACTAACCTATGAAGCTTGTGTCATGCTGCTTCTTGCACTTGCTGGCAGACTTCATAACACTCCCTTACCCTAGGCTTAGAGTGTTCCTGTTAATTATTTCATCAGAACTGCATGGCAACAATAGAATCCTGAGAATATGACAAAAATCTTTATGCAAGAATGTTAAACAGTTTATTATTTTACATTTTACAGGCCATTTGAAATGTGGGGAGCAGTTCTGACTTAGGACTGTATAGTTGTTTGAGAATTGTCAGCTCTTTTCCTTGATAGAATAAATAGAAAATTTTCTGACAATTTAAAACTCCAAAATTGTTTGCTTCTAAACTTTTCTTCCCCAGAATTATAAGCTGTGAAAGATCCTTTTGCCTCTCTTTTATAAGCAACACACTTCTGTGTACCACCTCATATATTTAAGGATGGGGTCAACATGTGTTTAGAAAAGGCAATGACTTATTCTCAGGCATTATTCTTGATTAAGAAGCATAGAAAGAAGATAGCTGTTGCTTTCATTTACTGTAAATGGGCATAATGCAGAAGGCAACGTGTATAAGTAGGGTTCACAGGATTACAAGATCTTTGTCAAAATAATAACTATTTAGCATCAATGAATTATTAGCATGTTTTATTAATTGGTTTCTATTTTGTGCTTCTATTGCAGAACCACTGTCTTCTGATATTTTCATAACAGCCACTCTAAGGCAGCTATTTTGAGGTTCTTTGGTAACCTAACACAGCAAGGATTATTAGAGTTGCTGAGCTTTCATTCTTTTGAAATAGATATGAGGCAAAGTAAATCAGTGGGGGGAAAAATGCAAGATTGCAACTTGCTTTATTTTTGTTCTTTATTCCCAAACCATCTAAGAACAAAAGGGCTGATATTCATTTACGGTATATAGATTTGGAATGTGAATGAGAATAAGGACATATTTTACCCCTGAAGTAAGATGCAATTGTTACTAGCAGAAAGGAATATGTGGTTCAACTAATAATTGTTCATTGCATCGAAAATGTAGCGCCCCCGTTTTAAAAACTGTATGTTTTGATTCTCATTGCTTCAAAAAATAATACATTTTGTTTCTAGAAAATTGTCTTTTGGCCATAAGCCCCATGGAAGTAAATCAGTCAGATTCCTAAATAGATATAATTATAATCAAGTGATAAATCTTAGTTTTGAAACTGGATAATTATGGAGTTCCTCATTTTGCTTTCTTTTTTACTTTTGAATCAAGAGAAATTCTGTTAAAAAGGGGGGGATCACCCAAGGCTGTAATGTATTCAACCTTTTTTTTTAAAGACTTTGCATTAAAATCCAAATAGAGAATTATGATTATAGATTAGCTTTCCCAATATGATTAATCTTTAACTGCACTTCTCTTTCATCCCAGCCTGCAGGAATATTATAATAGTCCAATTTATTAAAAGAAAATGGAGATATGTTTGATTTAGTCTTCGATTATGCTTTCACAATTGATTTAAATAGTGGAAGTTGCATTGTGACTATCAGAAACTATTCTTTCACTGTAGTTTGTGCTCAGTACTATCGAACCATATTGCTTTGGGGGATGTTCCATCCACAAAAATTGTAGATTTCAGTTTGCAAGATACTCAGTTGGAAAGAAAAATGGGTGATAATGGATTTTACATTTTTGTGAAACTTAACAATAAATGAAGTAGGAATAACTATTACAAGACAGTCTTGAACTAAGTAGCATTTAACGCCAGCCAAACAGTCCCATTTTTCAATTTGCTATGGTTGGCACCTATCCAAAAATAGGTTACTATTATTGATGCATGAGAGGAAAGCAGTCACATTCCATCCAATCTTTATGGGAGAAAAAATATTGTTTCCTTATGACTATTCAGGTGTGCTTCTGTTACTAAAATATTAAGTTTGAGTAGGAAGTCTACAGTATCCTGTGAACACTTCATGGTATTAGAGGTGACTTTATTTCATCAGAATAAAGTCTTATTTCTTATTATATTAGATACTGTAGTTAGAGTTATAGATACCAATAATATTTCAGAGTGGTCTGTGCCACAGAGCAGGGCTCTTCAAACTTGGCCCTTTTATGACTTGTGGACTTCAACTCCCAGAATTCCTCAGCCAGCATGCCTGGCTGAGGAATTCTGTGAGTTGAAGTCCACAAGTCATAAAAGGGCCAAGTTTGAAGACCCCTGCCACAGAGACTAGAAAGAAAACACAGAAGACATAAACGGCTACATTGATTGCACTTGGATAGTTTCTTAGCTAATAAAAATAAAATGGGTAAGTGATACAAATATGCCATTGTTCTTCAGATGTCTAGGACAAATTCTTAAAGCTCCGTTTCACATATAAATAGAAATGGTAATGATTTAGAAATGTAGGCTGCCCAACTACTAACAATTCTGGGCAGTTCACAACAATAAAATAAAGACATTACAATAAAATCAATAAAAGGTAAAAGATGGCAGGCATAACACTGAAGGTCCCCCTCACCAAAGACCTGGGTTGAAAGATAGGGTTTCACCACTCTTCTGAATAATAGCTTAATGGTGACCATCAGGGTGAATCTAATTCCAAAGGGTAGACACTACTACAGAGAAGGTATGCTTCCAGGTTCCTGATAGTAGAAGTTGTTTTATTGAAGGAAGCCTGAGTACACCAACCCTGCAAGATCAAAGTGGGAGAGCTCTTATGACTGCTGTGGAACTCCTAACCTGCCCCACAGTCAGTGTAACAAGGTGGTAGATTGAAATCACCGAGGACCAACAATCTTAGGGACTCTTTTACCAGCAGCAATGGAATCCAGCAGCTAAGACAAGGATGCTAGTGGGTAGCAGAGAGGATGGTTCACCAGCAGCACTTCTTCCTCTATTTCCAGTAAATCTCTAATTTCAGTGAGACTCAGTTTAATCAGCTATCTTCAACTCACAAAATCCCCTGGGTCAAAATTGTATTCTGTAAAGAACTGCAACCTTATTTTATAGGAACTCAATTCTAATACTTCAAGCTTTGCAATAAAAAAGTAGATGTTCCTGACTCTTTTATAATAGTTCACTTTATTTTGTGAACATTGGTGTATTAAACTATCAGGAATCTAATACAGATAGTCCTTAGGTTACGGCCGCAGTTGAGGCCAAAATGTATGTTGCTAAATGAAACATTTGTTAAGAGAGTTTTGCCCCATTTTACGACTTTTCTTTGACACAATTGTTAAGTGAATCATTGCATTTTTAAAGTTAGGTAACGTGGTTGTTAAGTGAATCTGGATTCCCCATTGATTTTACTTGTCATAAGTTTGCAAAAGCTGATCACGTGACCCTGGGACACCACAACTGTCATAAATATGAACTAGTTGCCAAGCATCTGAATTTTGATCATGTGACCATGGGGATTCTGCAAAGGTCGTAAGTGTAAAAAATGGTCATGAGTCACTTTTTTCAGCGCTGTTGTAACTTTGATCTGTCACTAAATGAACTGTTTAAGTCGAGGACTACTCTGTATTGCTTGATATCAATAATTTATCTGTTTTCAGTTTGTTACTTTCACCACATCAAAACATAACTCAAAACTCTGTAATTTTATGGACTTCCTGTATTCTCTTGTCTTGGGTGACTTCCAGACAAATCAAAATGATCCTTGGTTCTCATTTCCTGTATGTCATCTCCATTATTTCAGTCTTCTACTACATATGATATGAAGGAAGTTTGTAAAAGTTTACTTTCTCCAAACATATATGTACAGAAATTACTAGCATAGACTTTCTGTAGCAAATACCCACCTCTGAGCTAAGTGGTAGTTCAAAATCTCATAAAGCTTTGGTCACCTACAGTTGGTAGTCTTATTGGTTTTCATCAAAGCTCAATCTTCTTTCCATTCATAATATTTCTATTCAACTGGTGGTATTTTCACTTTATCTAAGCTAAAGTTTTGCTTGAAGTATCAGTAAAGAAACAGGCATCCTTTCTTTACTATCTACTGTGCTCTACCTTTTATTCACTTTCTTTACTTTGGATTTTAAGCTACCTCCCTTGTTACACTCCTAGCACAGAAGAATTAGCCTTCCAATATAATTATTTATTTTTAAAATTTATAAGCCACCCCACTCCCGCAGGACTCTGGGCGGCTAACAATAAAAACACCATAAAACATGACAAAACAAACAGTACAATAACAGTCATCCAAGGGTCAGATTTTATAAACCCCAGGCCTGCCGGAAAAGCCAGGTCTTAAGCAGCTTTCGGAAAACCAACAGGGTGGGAGCGGTCCTGATCTCCGGGGGGAGCTGGTTCCAAGACGTGGGCGCCATCACAGAGAAAGCCCTCCTCCGCGGCCCCACCAAATGGCACTGCTTGGCCAACGGGACCTGAAGGAGGCCCAGCCTGTGGGATCTAACCAGACAAAGGGAACTATGAGTTAGTAGGCGGTCTCCCAAATAGCCTGGCCCTGGATATATCAAAGCTGCTTGATTCTCTTCCTGACTTCTGGAAATTATGAAGATGTTATTATAACAACTACCAAGAAATCTATTTTTAGATTGCATTCCATTGTCTCATTAGCTCTTTCATTCAGTATTAATTGTCTTAATATAATTTTCTTGTTTTTTAGGGTTATAACTTGGGGTTGGCAACAGAACAAGAACAATGTTGTTTATGATAATACTGCTGGTTGAAAGATTGCAGTATATTTTAAGCAGGCTCTTTGTCTTGAAAATTGTAGCTTATGCTGAAAGCAAAAGTTAAATTTGATAACCCAGAATGAGTGCAATGAATATTCAGAGGGATTTGTTCAGGACGGAGTAATATTGAAAGTGATTTTAATTTTAATCTCATTTTTTTCTTGTTAATATATTTAAAGTTTAAAGTAAGTGCTGATGTCCATTTCTCTTGTAAAGTCTTCCACTTCACAGAATTTCCAACCAGATTAATAACGAAATAGCTAAATAGCATTGTTTGAATATTATATGTAATCACTTTATGGAAAAGAAAATGAATTTCACCATCTGTTCCTATTAATCTTTCAATGTCCTTGTTATTTTAAATTCCCAGATGTCTGTGTTTTAATTTTCATATTTTTCTATTGTGTGCATGTATAGATAACATATGTTAAGATGCTATACATCTAAACCTTTTCCAAAATGTACCTAACCTGTGAACAGTAGTTCAAAAAGAAAATAATAGTGAAAAGCATATACAACTACTTTGAATGTTTGATTTGCTTTATTTTAATTGTTAAATGTTAACAATTTACATTTTTTTTCTACTTGGGTTTTGTAAACACAAAAATTGTCTGCACCACTTAGCATTCTTAATTATGAAACTGATACATGCAATATCAATATCCATTAGAATTTACCTTCCGTTATTTTTTCATTTGCTTTTACTGACCTGTTACCAATATAGAGAAGAGATAATTTAGCTGGCCGAGCCTTTTTTCTAAGGTTACCCAATAAAAAAAATAATTTAAAAATTATAGTGGATTATGTTAGGCAGTCAAGTCAACGAGAACCTCTGTCTAACTGGGAATTCTTATCCCTTCCTCCCAGGACTACTTCTGCCTTTATATGCTCTTTGCCACACTAATTTTTCCCTTTCCGTGGTAATGCATATTCTTCCAAACAGCCAACCTCTTATTTCCTAGTAATATCTGTGGGAATTTTGTGTGACCAGAAGTGTTACAGAAGTTAAAGATACGGTAAAAGTTGGAACAAAGAAGCTGAAGATTCCTTGTCAGAGGAACCATTCTCTAGATATTTTTAACCGATTATTTACGCCGGGGAACAGTCTTTTATTTCAGTCAAAGAGTTATATTCCATTATTGTTCTCTTCTAGAAAATGCATTCTAGCTGCAGCAAGTTCACAATCAAAGTGGATAAAGTCAGAGTTGGCACAGGATGCTTATTTGTCGTTTTGCTGATATGCGCTTGTGTTCATTTGTTTGTTTGTATGTTAACTTATATGGCGCCCATTTCACCACTGATGACTCAGGCAGCTTACAATCATTCAATTAAAATGCAAACTAAAATATTAAGACAGTAAGCATTAAAATAAACATTAAAAAATCTTAAATTTAAAATTCAGTTAAAATAAAATTGACCAAGATGGAAATGAAGGGAGCAAAGGGTGCATGGGGAGGAAGTGGGGTTTTATCCATCAGCCACTAATAAAATGCTATGGCTATACATGACAAGATGTACACACATGTTTTCAAGCTCTTTCAAAAGGCCAAAAGTGTGGGTGCAAATCTCACCTCTGGAGGCATACTGTCCCTGAGGGCAGGAGCCATGGCAGTTAAGGCTTGACCAACAGTGTCCAGGGCATGTCCCTTCTGCCAACATGGATGGGGCACACTAGTTCAATTGAGGTGAGCCAGTTTCTCAGATGGCCTGTACCTATGCCAGTGATGGCGAACCTTTTAGAGACTGAGTGCCCAAACTGCAACCCAAAACCCACTTATGCATCGAGTGCCGGGTGGGTGTGGTCCATTGGGTGGGCGTGGCTGCAGTGGTAATGACAGACTGGGTGGGACTAAAAAGTTCAATCAATCAATTCCAACTTTGCAAGATCTTTTTTTCCTGCGAGAAGTTGAAATTGACTGATTGTACCTTTTTTTTTTTTTTTTTGCACACAGCGGTGGAGGCCTAAAGTGAAAAGATTTTATAAAACCCAGCTGAAGGTCTAGGACTGGCGTGACGGCATGCGTGCCCACAGAGAGGGCTCTGAGTGCCACCTCTGGCACCCGTGCCATAGGTTCGTCACCTATGCCATGAAAGGCTATATAATATCTAATGGCAGGTTGCAATAAAATGATCTGGGCCTGTACACAAATATGTCTTTGAGAGTGAGTTTAATCATTTATTTTATTTATTTAGAAAATTTATATTGCTGCCTATTCGCACATGGCAACTCAATATGGCGGCTTATAGGACATAAAAACACAATATAAAAGAAATAAGAATAATGAAAAATGAAAATAATAGAATAATAACCCCTCACCACCTTACAATAGGTTTGTACCTATTGTAAATTCAGCCCTCAAAATTCATAAATATATTTTACTTTTAATATCCTGGCTATTATAGTCTAAGATACTAGATGGACCCAACATACCGATAGGACATTATGATCGCCACTAGGGAGTGAGTTTAGCTGAACATGTTTTATAGCAGTGTTCAGAATTTGATTCTATTAAATCTAGATCAATGGCACTACAAATCTGTAAACTGATATGCTGCAAAAAATGTCTTAAATATTTTATAAATATATTTTTATATATTTCTGTATATTCATAAAACATAGGAAGAGTATAAAAGACTGCTTACAGCACTTCTTTGCCCCCAATCTGGTCTACTAATACCAAATAATTGATGCTAGGGTGTTTCGATAACATTTTGAGGAAACAATACAGCTAAAATATCATAGAATAAACTCTTTATCCTTGTTGTTTAAGGAGTCTCTGTGCCTTGTATGAAAGCCTAGTTACTTTGCAGAGACATCATGTGGTCGTTTTGCATGACTGCAGCTATATGTCAAATAATACAGTGAACAGAGAGAATTATAATGTGGCAGCCGGCCTTATATATAGGTTCTGAATATATGGATCAGACTAAAGCACTGCAATCCCCTTGGTGTTTGGCTTATGATAGGAATAGCTTTCTCATTTCTTCCTTTGCATCTATTTTCAATTATTTTTTCATGAATTAAACACAGTTACCCCTCTAAGTTTTTTCCCCTTATTCTTCAACTTGATTTCTCAGCAAGATTATTGTATATAAAACAGAATAATATTTTATTTTCAGCAGCTACTTTCAGGAGTATCAACTAAGACTTTTTGAAGTAGTAAGTTTAAACTGAAGCAAGTATTTATCAAAGGGATTAACAATATAGGTTTTTATGTATATTGCTCTGTACTGTTGCAGGTTTCTGTCTACCATGTTACTCAAAATTGCCTACTTCCTCAAGTAATGCACATGTTATTTTTGGCCAATCTGGAACTGGTTTTCCTCTCTTTGAAAGAAAAATGCACTTTGTTTAAAGAAGTTACTATGTTCACAATCAGGAGTCTTGGAGAACCTTTGTAGCACCTTTTCCAACTAACAATCATAAACTAATATATCTCTCCTCCTGTAGTATATATAAAGCAGGTCTCAGATTTCTCCAAATGTCTGGGTAGAGTTAATACCATTTGTACTTTCTCAGACATTAGTACCTTTTCAGTGATTTCTCAGAATCTGAATCATGAAATGATAGTTGTATAGTTGTGACTAGCACTTGTTAGAACAGTGAAGGTGTAGAATTATATGCAGGCAACTGTCAGTCTACTCTATGCTTTCATTTAAGTGTTATTGAAATATGTTAGAATGTATTAGAGAACTAATGTTTTTGTTCTTTCATTTCTAAAACTTGAGTTGTTCTTATTAACACAGGATTTTAAATAAGATCAAATTAAGTATTTTAGATTAGAATGCTACAGCCACACTCATATATACATACCTTTATCAAGATATTTTATTTTACTTTATTAGTCCAATTTGATACAGGTATGAGTGTGGTGCGTATGCGTGTACACATTACACACAAACCCTCGAAACACAAATCCAAACAGAGTTAAGAGTACGATAGTTCAGGCGCCATGAGAATCTCACAATACCCACATCTGTATTGTATTCAGTTAACATCTGGCCCAGTGCTTGTGCGGGAGGGAAAGCCAGGTTTTCGCAAGCTTTCCGAAAGCCTTTTTAGACAATGATAGCAGTGTAGTAGGAAAACATGAGTTGCATTCAACTGTTGTTAATTTAGGCTTAATATATAATAATAATATTAAATAGCACTACTCAGGAATTTTTGTATAGGGTTCATCACTCATCTTCTCATCATTAATACAGCAGAGTAAAGTTGAGGAATTTATTCATCCAGAATCATACAAAATGAACATTTTACTAGCTATTTGGGTTGACTAGTAACTGTGAGCAAAAGGATTTAATACTGTGCTATATAACAATTCCAATAGACCATGCATTAACTTTTTAGATTACTAAATAGGTTTTTTTTTCCTTACAAAAAATTATTAAGGGACTGAATATTAAGGGACTGAAGGGCTCTAAGTATTTTGGTAGGGGCTTGATTTTGATATAGTTTAGTAGTTGTAGTCTATTTACCAAACAATAGAAATAAATTTAGTAATATACATTTTGAATTGTGAATTGTAAATAACACTACTTTCTGAAAGATAGCAATTTTGGGGGACACACACACATATGCATGTATCTACAGTACATATGAATGATATATATATTTTACTAATAAAAGAGAATATTTGTAGCTCAGGGTTGACATGCGGGTTCCTGGGTGTTCTCTGAGCATGGTTGTTTTCTTGCAGACACTTCATTACCCAAACTAGATAACAACATCAGTGCTAGTAAGGAGTGCTGTTTGCTGTCAGTTTATATTCTAGTAGCTTGCCTGTCAGTGGTTGGTGGAGGTGGTCTTAGAGATTCTTTGATTGGGCTGTTTGCTGTTGGCAGTGCTTGGGTCTTTTTGTTGCTTTTTGTTCCTTTTTAACCATCGTTTCAATTGGGAAAATGTGACCATCCTAGATGAAGCCAAGTCCAAAAATGCCAGGGAATTTCTAAAAGCCTGGCACTCTGATAAATCAACCATCAATAGACACATAGACATTAACTACATCTATAGACTATGCAAAAGAGGCTATCACCCAGCCCAAGAAGGAACAAAAAGACCCAAGCACCTCTCCACCAGTAATCAGCACCCAGATCAGCGTAGGTTAATATCAGACCAGCAATCAAGTAACCAATATCCCAATAGAAAACTGCCAAAGAAGCCAACAGCAAACAGCCCAATCAATGAATCCCTAAGACCCTCCCTCCTCTACTAACAGTGAAAGGCAAGCCACCAGAATATAAACCAGTGATGGCGAACCTTTTAGAGACCGAGTGCCCAAACTGCAACCCAAAACCCACTTATGCATCGTCGAGTGCCAGGTGGGTGTGGCCCATTGGCTGGGTGTGACCAATTGGGTGGACGTGGCCCATTGGGTGGGCATGGCCCATTGGATGGGTGTGGCCCATTGGATGGGCGTGGCTGTGGTGGTAACGGCAGACTGGGTGGGACTAAAAAGTTAAATCAATCAATTCCAACTTTGCAAGATCTTTTTTTCCTCACGAGAAGTTGAAATTGACTGATTGAACCTTTTTTTTTTTTTTTGCACATGGCAGCAGAGGCCTAAAGCGAAAAGGTTTTATAAAACCCAGCTGAAGGCCTAGGACTGGGGCGACGGCGCGCGTGCCCACAGAAAGGGCTCTGGGTGCCGCCTCTGGCACCCGTGCCATAGATTCGCCACCACTGATATAAACTGACAGCAAACAGCACTCCTTATTAGCACTGATATTGTTACCTAGTCTGGGTAATGAAATGCCTGCAAGAAAACAATAAAAGCTCAAAGAGCACCAAGAACTCCTCATGATATATGTTTTCTTGAACAAAATATAATATTAACCATATTATAATTGCACCCGAAACTTAAGTGCTTTAAACTTTTATTAAAACACCTGGTTTACCTTTTCATAGATGAATACTCTTTGCATATATTCACTATTTGAATCTGAATTTAAACAGGTCTTTCTCAGAAGTAATTTTGAGAGGGATATTTGGTTGCTTTTTTAAAAAAAATAATGAAATTAAAATGCTCAACAGTCAGCATGTTTTAATGTCAGCCAAGATATTAAGCCAGCAACTTTGACTCAGTTATTGATGTGAGTAAAAATGCATATTCACTCTCTCACTTGATTGAAAATGTACTTCCTTTACCCACTTCAACAGATGTATGGAAATTAGGAAGGGTTACTCAGATTCAGCATAGAATGAGGTATCATTAATATGGTGATGATGCCCAATTTTATAATGCCATCCTGTTGAATGAGCCATTCTAAAGAATAGGCAACAAGTTTGAACTAGAATATCAGAAAATATTAGTTTTGGAATTTGTGTAACTACTTACATTTTATGGTTTCTGATGTCTGTTTCTCTGTGGTTTAATTTCTGTATGCATGCTCAGTGATAATGTATCTTGGATAACAGCTCAGTACCCTCTCTTTCCTATAGAGTGTAAGCCAATTGGAAAATGAAACCAGCATAAAAATCACTTACCATCTCTCAACCCTTTCTTTGATTTCAGTGATAAACATGATCTGCACAAAACATTAGTCTAAATGTAATGTAACCTCTGATTAGGGCATTCTTTTGTTTCTTTACATTACTTGAACTGAAATAAAAAAAGAAAAAAGGAAATATCATTTTACCATTTTCACCTGGTTAAACCAGAAAAAGATAGATTTCACGGTTCCATCACCAAACTTAGAAAGTGGGGGACAGCTATTAATTGAAACAAATGTAATTAAAATTGTAAGTATACATAACACATTCTGTTATTGTAGCTGTTTGAAAGGTAAATATGTCATTGTCACCAAAACAAAAAAGCCTGCCTTTTCCTCTTGAGGAAAAGCCATGTCCTTAATTTAATTAGATATCTAGGTGAATTATTAAGCATCCTGCCCTATTAAAATTATCCACACTAGTTATTTACTAGGCAAGCCAATTTAATAGTAATTTATAATTAGACAACCCATTGGCATGAGGCAATGCCCTTATTTTAGAAGTTTGTTTAGAAAAGACATATTTTGTGTACTTAGAAATTTTTCTTCTTTCAGTTGAACCTAGGCAATAGTTTTCTTGTTCAACAAGAATGGTAAAATAGTCAGCTAGTATTTACCATTAGATCGGATTATACAAAACATTTTTTTAGCAGTTAAATACAAGTTTGCAGATTGCTTCAGTTTTAAGAAGGAGATGAGTGGGTTTGCTGTTAATAATTAGTCAGCTCTTCTTTAAAAATATTTTGTGAAGTGATGCTATTCTAAATATGTTTTTAGAATTGTGTAGGGGGTTATGAGTCATCACTAGAAATAACACATAGGTGAAATTGTAGTATCTGTGTAGTATATAGAAATGGAAGAATTGCTTCTGTTTAAAGATAACATCTGGTGGCTTCATGAGACATCAAAAATGCTGAACATAGTTCTAAGTTAATTTTAAATATAATTCACTTTAATTTATACTCCTTTCAAGTTTTCCCTATTATATTTCTGATTATATGTGAATATTTTGATGGTCTAGAGCAGTGGTGGCGAACCTATGGCACGTGTGCCAGAGGCGGCACTCAGAGCCCTCTCTGTGGGCACGCGTGCCATGCTTTGGAGATGGCAACCGTCCTTCTTCAACCATCTGCCTGCTAACTCGCCAAGGTCCCACATGGGTGGATGCATCCTGGCACAGCTGGTTTCCCTCCCCCCGTCCCGTCCCTCCTGGCCTCGCACGCTCTCCTTTTCCTGGGCATGACCCACTGCATCGCCTCAGCTGTTGGCCGGCCATCCAGCTCAGAGACGGCTTCTTTGAACTGCTGGTGCTGGGCTGTGGAGCCCCAGAGTGTGTGGGTTGAGGGGCATGTGCTCGCTGGCCTGATGTGTCAGGCAGCAGTCGCCCCGGTCCTTGCCTTGCCCCATGGCAATGGCACCCCCACCCTGCCTCACATCACCTCACAGGACGAGCCTCCTGCCTACCGCCCCATTTGCCAGAGACCCCCTGGATCTCCCCCAACCCTGCCCCCCTCCCCATGAGTAACATAGAGGTGACCACACACACTTTGGCCACACCCACCCAATCTGCCATGACCACAGCCACGCCCACCCAGTGGGCCACACTCACCTGGCCCCCGGCAATAAATAAGTGGGTTTTGGGTTGCAGTTTGGGCACTCAGTCTCTAAAAGGTTCGCCATCACTGGGCTAGAGATTCGCCTACCTCTTTTCCTTTCCCAAATATTACATTGAAGCTTGAACTGCTGTCTTGCTGTGAACATATATTGCATCTACCATTGGCACTGAAAAGTATTGAAACCTCTTTGTCCTGCCTGGTGCAAGTGGAGATTTGCTCTATAAGTTTAAGGCTTCAATTTGAGACCCACATTCCTTCTGCTTTGTTCTGTCTGTAGAAAAGGGGTAAAAAATACAGAAGAAATAAGCACATTTTAATTTGCTACAATATCAATAGTTTTAGGTAGAATTATAAACTATCAGGATCATTTTAATGAGGATTTCTGCACTGAGGATATAAATCTTATACCGTCCTCCTCAGTGCAGAAATCTTAATTAAAATGATCCTGATAGATGACTATCCAGCCTCTGTTTTAACTCATCAGTGAAGGGATGTCCACTGTCTCTGGGCAATTGGTTTCACTGCTGAATTATTCAGGAAATTTATTTCCTCTTTAACATTTAGGTAGAATCTGCCTTCCTATTGGAAGAGGTAACTGGTTCAAGTAAAAAAAAAAAATACAGTCCAGCTTAATAGCTGGGTCTATACATCAAGCAAAGCCATTAAAATGTATAAATAGTATTTTATGGTTTGGCAAATAGGGTAAACTCATATTGTTAAATGAACAAGGTTAAACAAACTATGGCCAGCCCTGTGTTCAAATTAGACCAATTAAGTCTTAATGAGCAGTTGCATACTTAGGGTCTCCCTTCAAAATTGTGAAAAAAATGGCTATTTTCAAACAGAAGTATTGTTTATTAAGAATCCCTTGTCTTGAGTTATTTATTATTTAGTTAGTTAGTGTATGGCACATCATACACAGACTAGCAGTATATATTAACATTTCAATTAGTTTAGTAGAACCCAATAAAATATAAACGTTAAAAAGTTCTATGTTATTTCATTTTCATTGCCATGTATTTTGAAAGCCAGGAAAAGCTACAAAGTAATCTGGCTGCCAGCAGTTGCTAGTTTGTTTAGTTCATGCTGTCACGCTATCCAGGTGCACCATTAGGATGTGAACTAGCTATGGTTAACTCTTTTGTATATTCGAAGTTTATATAAACTTCATAAGTGTTTGTAAGTGTAGTTTTTATTATACTTAATCTCTATCTATCCTATCCTTTCCATTTTTTCTGATATGTAACATTTATCCTTTGAAGTTGCAGTCCTGCATGTGTGAATAAGATAACTATGTTTACAACTTAAATATTTTCAGTAATTTCTAGTCTTATATAACTGACTTTTAGAACAGAATTCAAACATTGAAGCTTACATATATGTATGGTAAAAGTATTTTTCTTCATAATCGTGGTTTATCTATATCAAAAAGCTTCTATTCTGCTTGAAATTTTATGCTAAAAGAACATACTCTTTCCTTCACTCTAACAAAAGAATGATTGGTTAAAAATGTTTGTTTATAAATTTTCTTGGCGCTTCCTCCTTATACACATACACAGACATGCAGATTGTCACTGTAGTTAGCAATCTGTAATTGGCAACCAAATTGTTTTGGGTAGATATTTTTCTGTTTGTTTTTTAACTAAAGCAGTAAGTTATCAAAATAAAATAACATATATTTATATATGTGTCATATAATAAGAGCCAATATAATGGCTAAACTGGTACACTGAAAACCAAGATTCAAAAGTGGTCAATAGCATTAGTCACTGGATGATCCACTGAATTCGTTCAGACATAATAGCTTAAATCAGTGGTGGTGAACCTATGGCACGGGTGCCAGAGGCGGCACTCATAGCCCTCTCTGTGGGCACGTGCGCCACCGCCCCAGTCCTAGGCCTTCAGCTGGGTTTTATAAAACCTTTTCATTTTAGACCTCCGCTGCCATGTGCAAAAAAAAAAAAAAAAGTTTAATCAGTCAATTTCAACTTCTTGTGGGAAAAAAAAAGATCTTGCAAAGTTGATTGAACTTTTAGTCCCACCCAGTCTGCCATTACCACCGCAGCCATGCCCACCCAATTGGCCACACCCAGCCAATGGGCCACACCTACCCAGCACTCGACGATGCATAAGTGGGTTTTGGGTTGCAGTTTGAGCACTCAGTCTCTAAAAGGTTCGCCATCACTGGCTTAAATACTAAAAACATTTCAAATTCAAAATGTGTCATGCCCAGAATTGTTGCTTTGAGTTCAAAATGAGATTTCTGCTTGAATCATTCTGGAACTATTTGGGAATATTCCAGATTTGAAGAATTTTGCATAGTCTCTAACTTGTGTGGGTAAACCTTGGATTCATGGCTTCCTGCTTCCTGTAACTACGAGGGCAATTCAGAAATAAATCTCCTTTTGGTTTTCAATGATAGACACTCGCAGATACAGAACTTTTATTATACACATTAGAAAACTACAAAATTATATTACTTTTTGACATAAATCGCCATTCAAATTGAAGCACTTGTCATAATGTCTTATAAAGGGTGAAATTCCTTAGTAGTTGTCGCTCAGTGCCAAATTTGGGCTATAAGGGGGGTGATCAAAAACATCCCAATATAACTGCTTCAAAAGTTCTTGTGTATGTCTAGTGGTGTGCGGCGAGTATTATTGTGAACCACCACCACACTGGAAGTGGTGCCATAGAAAATCCCGCCAAATGTGAAGATGCCAAAGGAGTATTGTTAGTGAAGTTCATGGAGCGTGGTTCAACCATCAGTTCAGAAGTCTACTGTGAAACATTGCGAAAACACAGATGAGCCATCCATAACAAGCGTCGGGGCATGCTGACTTACGGTATGGTGTTGGTTCACGATAAATGCTTGCCCGCACACTGCTAGACACACCCAAGAATTTTTGAAGCAATTCTGTTGGGATGTTTTTGATCACCCCCACCAATAACCCAGATTTGGTGCTGAGCGATTACTACTAAGGAATTTCAAACCTTGTAAGACGTTATGACAAGGGCCTCAATTTGAATGGCGGTTATGTCGAAAAGTAATGTAATGTTATAGTTTTCTAATGTGTATAATAAAAGTTCTGTATCTGTGAGCGTCTGTCATTGATAAACAAACAGAGGATTATTTCCGAATTGCCCTCGTATAAGGATATTACAGGGAACTGTTTTACTGTCAATTGGTTATTGTGGTTAATTTTATTTCTAGGTTTTTGAAACAAGCCAGAATCATTAAGTATGGTTTACAGATACGTGTTTTATATTTATGTAAATTTATTGGCTATCCAACTACAACGGACTCTAGAAACTTGTTTCAGTAAATCTAGACTGTTCTAACAATAATATTAAATAGTGCCATTTTATGCCTGAAAAGCTATGCTATAAAGGGAAAGGGAATGCACTTTATACTAAATTATGTTTGGTTAAACTCTTGCTTCGCTTGAAGCTATGAAAGCATTTGTCCATTGCGTAAATTACAGTGTTATCATTTGGGTTTTAGATAATTGTGTCAATCCAATCTAAATAGTATCAAACTAGCAGGCTGTTTATGCCCCAGGAAGAGGCTTCCATGCTAGCCCTGAGGAGAATTCCATGTCAGACCCAGGACTCTGGCTATTACTCTTCTTAGAAGTACAATATCTACCGGGCATCTCAGCTCCACCTCTGAAATGCCACCTATGTCCTTTTCTTGAGTGAATGCCTTGCCATATCGCACAAAGCTACTGCTTTGCAAAGAATCATTTGAACAATAGATAGGTTTGATTCCATCTTAGAGGACATCCTAAAGAATAAACTGCCAGTGTAAGTTGAGCTTGGCTTGATGCTGATGTAGCATCTTTCTGCGGTGAAAATAACCAGTAATTTTACAATAATTTCCATATGAGCACTTGTAGCAACCTTGGAATGACCTTGGTCCTGATCATTCAGCACCACCATCTGTCTTTGAACAGTTGCTTAAATCACTATTGGCACCTTGCTCTGCTTAAAAGCAGGTACCTTGGCTTACTACTGCCAGAAGTAGGAAGAATACTTGGGGGACATCTGAGCAAGTGCTTAAGCTTCCCCAAGATCAAAAGATGCTTAGTGTCCTTCTCTTTGTTGTCCTAGGGCAGGCGTAGGCAACCTTGGCTCTTTTATGACTCGAGGGAGTTGAAGTCCATGAATCATAAAAGAGCCAAGATTGCCTACCCCTGTCCTAGGGTTTCAGGCAGCAAAACGTAAGTCTTCAAGACCTGAAGCATTTTGATACTTGGCTGCACTCTGCTGTCTATAAAAATACCTAGCATTCAGTTAAAATCTAGTTCCTCCCACAGTTATGGTCCTCTTTCTCTGTAATAGAAATAAACCTCACTGACCCATTTGCTTTTTAAATGCATACTACAGGCAGTCCTCAACTTGCAAAACCTCGTTTAGTGACCATTCAAATAGACAACAGCATTGAAAAAAGTAACTTGTTTTTACACTTATAACCATTGCAGTATCCCATGTTTATGTGATCAAAACTGGCAACTGACTTATATTTATGATGGGTGCAGGTGTCCCAGTGTTATATGATCACCTTTTGCAATCTTTTGACAAGCAAAGTCGAAGGAGAAGCCAGATTCACTTAACAACCATGTTACTAACTTAACTGCAGTGATTCGCTTAACAATTGTGGCAAGAAAGGGCATAACATGGGGCAAAATTCACTTAACAAATGTCTCACTTAGCAACAGAAATTTTGAGCTCAATTGTGGTCTTAAGTCGAGAATTACCCATACTTTATTCCAGCATTACACTTCCCTTTATCATATCACCTATCCTAAGCCAATAGCAACAACTAGGAAACTTCAGAGACCGAAGCACACCACAGTTCCATCAACTGGAAAAGTATAGAACACAAATTACATTTTGTTCCATACTTGAAGCAGAATTTTTGACAAACCTATGCTTTGTTTTAAACTATTTCACATGTCCTTACCTACAGTTCTTGGATCCTTTGCCTCAGATCATAAACTGGCAGCAAAGACCCATATACCCAGTGTTTATGGCCAAACAATGATTCCTATGTAAGTCTGTTTCTTGGCTGGAATAATTGAATGCATTTCATGAGAAGAAGTGAAGAACCAGGGATCAGTTTTCAGAGAATTGTAAGGGGAACATCCCATATTGAATGATGCAGCTTTCAATTGTCAGTACTGGAGGGATAGCAATTTGTCCTATTTGAATTACATTGTGGAGAAAGCAAGAATTGAACTGAGGGATGGATTTAGGATTACTTATCTGGGAATACATTTTGAAAGGTGAGGGTGAAAATTTGGGAGCTTGTTAGAAAAGCTGCTAGGGCACTGTTTTGTTAAATACTGAGATAACTAATACCTGGGATACCGTCAGAGTTTCCCAAAGGAAAATAAAAGGGCAAAACATAGGCATCTCTGAAGAGGTTTCAATTAATTAACATTGTGGAAATAAATGAATCATAGAGAAATGAAAAATAGTAGCATAAGTATTTGATAAAATCTTGCCAGTCCAGTGCTACACCTCACTCCTTGTTTTCAAAGCTCTTCCTTCTTTGTTTCTTCCTGCTATTGTGTTTGCTTTTTAGGAATGTCAAAGGAAAACAAAGTGATCAATTACTGCTGGATGGACTGTTTAAAAAAAATCATATGAAAACCAGATTGACACACTGCCAAAGTTGTAGGAAAAGAATGGGCCTATTGTTCTGTTGTTATAGCTCTTTTCTAAAACAGACAAAAGTTAAAAGAATGAAAAAAGGAAATGTTAACAAATTGAATCCTATTCCATATTCTACGTGCAGTAGCTTCTTGGATTTCTGTTACAGAAATTTAGTGATTGCGTCAGGTTTTTTTTCTTCATCTATTAAATTAGAAATGCGAATGAATGTGCCATTATTCATTTCTTATTCATGCACTAAAGGGATATACTGAGTAATTTATGACTGATTTATTGAATGCATCATGAAATAAGCTGGTGCTTTTTTTACACACATTGTGACAGGCACAAATGGGGGCACTTGCGTCATTTTGTCAGGTTAAGTGAACCTTCATATTTGTGGTTACCTGTACACACTAGGTGAAGCAGCTTCTTTTAGTTTATTGGCACCATTAGAACCAGTATATCTTCCACAAGTAGGAACTGCAGTAACATTTGTTTGGCACATTATTATTGAAACACTCAACTGTGAGATTGCAGTCCCCTCCCACTTGTCTGGGAACTGTATGAAATCTGTTTTAGTCTTGTTGAACAAAAATAGCTGGCAAGGAAATATAAGCAGTTCTACATTCCCTTTATATGAAACAAATTGTTGTTAACTTCATGCTAAGATGCTGTGGGAGTTTTAGAGGCAACATTTTCCCTCCTTCCTTTTTATAATACTACAAAGAACTGGTGAAAATGGTTTGGGTCAATGCTATTTATTTAATTTTTAAACTTTAGTGTGTTTTAAGTGTTAGCAGCAGAATGTAATGCCAATTATGGATTGTACTCAAGTGAACAAACTCAGAAGTTCTGTCGGAAATCATTCCAATCTCTGAAGTGAGGAAAGCTCCAGACACTGCATATGATGCTCTGGCTCTTCCCATATCAACTTTGTCTCTAAATTATGTCTGCTTTCCCCCAAAATACATACCCCTGAGTAATGTTTGCCTTTTGAGTTGCTTCTATAACATTTTAAAGGTTTCAGAATTTAGAACTGTTTAAAGAAGGAAAGAAGTTTCAAATAACCAGATTACTGGTTGAGGCATCAGGCTAAATTGTGAGTTCTAGTTCCGCCTTAGGTACAAGGCCAATTAGGTGATCTTGGGCCAGTCACATATCCTCAGCCCTGGGAAGGAGGCAATTGCTAACCACTTCTGAAAAACCTTGCCAAGAAAACTGCAGGGATTTGCCCAGGCAGTCTCCAAGAAACAGAGTGAAAGAAAAAAAAAATTAAACACCCCCAAGTGGCTGGTAAGAAGACAGAAGGAGAAATTAGAATTTTTATTCCATTCCAGAGGGGGGGTTCCCAACCCCGGGCCTTGGCCCACCGCCAGGTCACAACCTGCTGGGAACCAGGTCACAAAAGCGGTGGGCAAGCATGCATGCACACAGCTGCATTTGTGCAAGTGGCGTGCACACAAAACCATCTCCTCTCCTCCCCCCCCCACTGCCGCCAATCCGCAAAGCTGGAAAGGTTGGGGACTGCTATTCTAAAGGAGAAAGGGGAATCTTTCTATTGAGAGTCTGTCAACATACTGCCATGAAATTGACCTATCCAAAAAGTAGCCAAGACTATGATAATAATATAGAGAATCTCTTTCTTTTTTATAATTAACAAAAATGCATGTCTGAAAGGAGAAATCTGAACATAGGTTTTTAAAACTGTATCTTCTGCTTTAATGACCTTTTGCCCAAGATCCTACAGTATGCATGTAGCATTCTGTAAAAATTGAAAAGACCAAATGGCATATTTTATAAAACAGCTTTCAAAAGTAAAAATCATGAAACTAAATAAAAAATGACCCTGCACTGCACTAATTATTAAAACACAAAAATATGCTATAACTATTTTATTTATTTTATATGAACTCCAGTATATGTACTTGCAATGCTCCTTTTTTACTGTTTACTGCTGCTACTCTGGTAACAAATATAAATCCATCTTGAAGCTCATGATATCTGCTTTCATACATCCTGATAATTATTCCAGCAAATATCTTGACAGCCAGAGGATGACATAATATATATAATCTCTGATTTGCTTCCGGCTAATAAATAATAAACAGCTTTACCATAATGCTTTGGATCTGTGCTATAGTAAGATCAGGGAATAATGTAGGAAGAAGTGTTCAATAAAGTGCTACACACTGAAATCCAGTATGCATATTGTAAGTTTATTTAAAAAAAATATTGTATATTCCTATCTTCTCAGTGAAATTTTCAAGTGTTTTATAACATTTAAAATGAACTGTCGATTTTAAAAGGTTTATTATAGCAGGGGTCCCCAACTTCTAGTCTGCAGCCCAGTACCGAACTATGGCCCGTTGGGAACTGGGCCGTGCAAGCAATGGGTGAGTCTGCAAAGCTGCATTTGCACAAGTGGTGCGCAGCACGTGAAACTGTCCTCACTCCCCACCGCCGCCAGCAGTCCACAGAGCTGGAAAGGTTTGGGACTGCTGTATTATAGGACAAGGTATCTCCAATATGCAGTATTTGTGTTGATTGATCAATGGTGGCTGTGGAGAATGACATATGTCCATGTTGATTTCATTTAGTTCTTAGATTTTCAGATTCAAAAATTAAATTGCATGTATGTTCACTATACAGTTTGACAAATGTTTTTCTAATAATCCCCCAGCGAGGCACTTAACATGGTTGTGGGCTTGGCCTAATGAATATGCATCTTCAAGTTCAAGGTACTTCAAAATATCACTAGGGCAGGGGCTGTTCAAACCTCAGGGAGAATATTACACTTCTGAGGTCCAGGCAGATGGTATGGTTTAATTGAGAGAACCCAGAGCAGACCGCCATATTGAACTGGCCACGCAAGTATTATAGGAGACACATTGTTCCTCAAGTAACCAGGCACTATGCCATTTTTGTTCTCAGTTTCTTAACAATTGAATTTTCCAGGGAACTCTCCATAAAAGGCTATTACAAAAATCTTTCCTAAATATACATATTATAAAGTTGTTGACTCTATTACAAAATTCATAAAAGTGTAGATTTTGCTTTACAAAACCACTACAGTATGTGTTCGTACTCATTAAAATAAATCTTAACAACCTTTTGTCTCATTCTTATTTTGCTGAAGAGGAGAATATTCTATTTTGTAAAATGAAAAACAGAGTTGTATTAATTTTTACACAGCAGAGATGACAAAATTAAACTGCTTTGATTAAAGACAATATACTAGACAGCTTTATAAGAGACTGAAAGCCATTAGAGAACTTTTCATGTGTTAAATACAATACCAGATGGTTAATGGATTTGAAAATTAGTGTAACGTTTGGACTAACCTGTGAACTGTTTTTTTTTCTTTTTTACATATATATTATGTATATTGTGATTAGATGTTGGGTTGATTTAATTATTAGATAGATTCTCTCATCTGGAATATTTGTTTATTTAACCTAGTATTTTTGTTAAATAAGGAGAGGAAAGTTTATAACTATTTGTAGACCTGTTATGTAAGGGGAGGAGAACCTATTATTTTTTTATTTTTCAGCATCCAGCCAGTGTGCGTTCTTTATGTTCAATGTTAGAGATATTTGACATCTCTAACATTGAGATATTTGACGTCTTGTATGTACTCAAATTTGCAGCCTAAATGTTGGAGATGTGGTTGCTTGGATGCAACGTATTATCATATCTGGTGGTCATGTAAAAGCATAAAAGCCTTTTGGATCAAGATATGGTGGAATATTCAAAGAATTTTCAAAAGAAGGATAAAATTTACCCCACAATTGTTTTTGTTGGGCGTTGTTTCTGATTGTGATGACAAAGAGATTATTTTAATGTTAAACTTGATTACAGCGGCAAGGTTGTTAATAGGGCAATATTGGAAGAAGGAATTTTTGCCTACTTTGCAGGAATGGTTTCTTAAAGTTTCTTACTTATCTGAAATGGCAAAAATTTCGGCTTTTTTGAAAGATCAATCGCAAGAGAAGTACCTCTTGGTGTGGAAAAGATGGATACATTTTATACAATATAAGTATGATATAAGAAAATATCATTTAGCTTTTGAATAATTTATATTTAAAGTTTAAGATATTATTTAGAAGTGTAGAATAGTTTTTTTTGTTTTTTTTTCTTTTCTTTTTCTCTTTCTGTTTTTTATATATAACGGAGTTAAAGTATTTAATAATTTGTTTATTGAATGTAATTATATTTGTTTGAGGTTTATTTGGGTTTAAAAGTTTTTTCTTTTAAGTTCTAGTTAACCCTGTATTCAGCTCTGGGAAGAATGGGGGAGGGTTTGGGGGTGGGTTGGGAGGGATTGGGAAAGGGGTTTTTATTGTAAAATTGTAAAAATTTATAATAATAATAATAATAAAGAGAGATATTTGACATTTAGGTTTGTTGCTTTTCCTTTTTTTGGTACACAATTTTTTTCTTTTTTTCATTGTTAAGTGTTGGATGTTCCTTTTTCTGTTTTTCTTTTTTAGTATTTATTCTTGTTGATAAATATGTTTAAAAAAACAGAGTTGTATTAAACAGACAAGAAGGCAAGGCTACTATACTTCCTGAATTGGTTGTATATCTATCCCAGGTACTTCTGTCTATTTAGTGTTAAATTTACTGGAGTTAAACAAAACATTGTAATCAGTAACTGAAACACTTTAATCATAACCACATTCTGATGGGGTTTTTTTGTATTAATTCCTTTGACAATACTTTTAGCCTAACAAGTGAAAAATACTCCAGTGTTCAAAGCTTGCCTTTTCTGTCCATAATTGCATAATTTGTATATAAAGAGGAAGCAATGGACCCATTTCTGTCTGAAAAGAAAAAAAAAGCTTGACCAAAGTTTATTCAGATATAAAGATATCTTACCATTTTTCTTGATCATATAATACTATTTGGGGAATTTTCACCTTCCTAATACTAGCATCTTTGCCATTGGCAAATATAACCAGAGCCATTGAATATACTTCTCTTTACGGATGAGCTAAACAGTTTTAAGAAACATTTGCTAGAAAACTTTTTACTGATTTAAAATACAGCAATGTTATTTTTCCAATCTTCAGTGAAGATCACAGTGTCAGTTAATAGCATACTTTAAAAATATCAAATTTTCAATCTCTCTGTCTTGTGAAATAGTGACAAGTAATGACATGTTTACTTGCAACTCTAATTAGAATTGAGGTATGTGCTATAAGGGAGGGTATTTCAAGTATAAATAGTTCTTAGCTAGGATAATAGTTTGCTCTTCTGACTCAGTTATCTAAAATGTAACTGTCTTCTATTTCATTTGGTTACAATGATAACAATGTCATCATATCTTACTCCAGGTAGAAATCCTTCCTGCCTTTATGGCAGAGCTATAGTTTGTCCCTCTGTGACTCATCCTTGAATAGCGGTTGTTCCTGAAGTAAGCAACAAATAACAACCTCTGGTCTCTCTTATTCGGACTTTTTTAAGCTAAATTTTCCCAAACATTATAACTATTCCCGTAGAGCTCATTTTATGAACTTTCCCTAATTCCATAGTACCTTTTCAAAGTATAGCAACCAAAATTATAGAGAATATTCAAATGCAGTCGTAATGCATATTGTGTGGGATATGTATTACGTGGTGCAAACATGCATGACAGAGGTAAAACATCTGATAATTTAAATATATATTCTGTTACCTCCCTTGCATAAATAAAAGCTCTGCATGTTATGAGTTAGTGTCATCTGTGACAATTCTCCCTGCTGGCTACATATTATAAGCCTGAAATATTCATTAGGGCTCCTTGATGAATTTCTTATTGTCATTGAGGATGGGTATAGTGAATAATAATAATAATATAATAATCACATGTGGAGTGATTTGTGAAACATTAAGCAAGCTTTGTAAATGGTACAGTTGCTTTAACATTTGAAAAAGGAGCAACTTGAAAATGCTCTTCTGTGCTGCAAAGCATATATTTCCAAGGCTTTGCATAACTCTTAACACAACACACTTAAAATAGAGATCCAATCTTCTCCTTCCTGCATGTTCATGCACAGCTGTGCAGACACACACACACACACACACACACAGAGAGAGAGAGAGAGAGAGAGAGAGAGAGAGAGAGAGAGAAACAGCTTCTGAGAGAGCTGTCAAATTCCATTACTTGATGCTTTTTACACCACTCCCAATTTGTTCCTCAGCCTAAAAAAACTATTTCAGAGATCTCACCTGATGTTAGCAGAAGGAGTTCTTTCAATTTATATGTGTATATTCTTTCCAGTTCCTTGGCCTGAAAAAAAAAATGCAGCGGTCCAGGACAAGGCTCAGATGGATGTTATTACAGGTATAGAATTCTTAATAATAAAGATCAGCCAATGCAGAACCAAGTTGTCAAGTCCCCTATTTATAGTAGCCTAGCAGTTTGATTCTTCATCTCTTTTTCTGCTTTTACATATTAATGAGGGTTATTGTTAATTTATTGGTTTTGGATGTGAAGGGTACATGGCCCATATTTTAATAATAGCCTTATCTCATCTCAGGCTCTAAGTTTCCCTTTCCAGTTTCAGTCTTCAACAGATTGCTACATTTCAGTTGCAGTTGCTGTTTATGGATGAGCCAGAGTGGCAAATTACACATTTGTTCGAAAAACTATATCTGAAGTTGTGGTAGTGGTGGAAATTCTTTTTTTTTTTTCCTATACAGAGTGGGCCTATCTGCACATTAAGACTTGTTCAAACCATTATTGCAGGGTTTAATAATAGCATCTGAAACAGGAGAGTGTTCTAAACGCCTGGAAAAAGAAAACGTGTGTAAAATAGGAGCAAAGAAAAAGCAGTTGCTTTAAATACTTCAAGCCATGTTGTGAGGTTTTTATTTCCAGTATTGTCTTCTAGGCATTCATTACAGCAGCGTAAGACTTCACAATGCCTCATTACATGCCAAGCTGTGAAAAAAAACAAAAAAACAACCCACACAGCAAAACTCAGTTTACTGTGAGAGAAAATTATGACTTGCTCTTGGTCAGTCAAGAATCTACTTGCAGACTTCAGAACAGTACTGGGGAGAAACAAGGGTCTTTGTGGTATTGTGCATCAGGGCACTAAGTAGTGGTTTTACTGTTTAAAGTTGTACTCCTGCGGTGTGCCTTGCTTTGTCCATATTCACACCCTGAAACATAAAGCCTTGGAAGAGAAGATGCAGACCTAATAAGCCAAGGAGATGCATGTCCTACTATGAAACAAGTAGATGATTCAGTGCAACTTTTTCTCATCGTCATATTGGGAAGGCTACAGCAAAACATTCATAAATTAAATTTCAGTCAATTCCAACAAGCATACCTCAAACAAGATAGAAAGCAATAAATTACATTCAAATTCAGTACTGGGGGAAAATCATGTTTGCAATAAAGGAATGTTGAATAGTCTGTGATAGGCAGGTTATCAGTATGAAGAAAATGAAAAATCTTTCCCTTTTGACAAGTTTCAAATTATTGAATAAGAACTGTTTCTTGGATGCTAGTATTCAAGCAGATGTAATGGTTACTCTATTTAACCCATGCAGCAGATAAATTAAATTTTTGGACTTTTATATCTGCAGCATAAAACACTGTATCTTTCTAATAAAGATATATTAGTGCATACTCAAAACAATTTCAAAGTAGAAAAAAATGTTAAAACATTTTCAGAAAGCTACATAGTTATACTATGTAATTGGTGCATCTGCAAGATCATGCATAGTGCTGACATTTCCCCCCACAGAGTGATGACATACAACAGACCCCCAGTGTATTTGCGGCTGTCATTCCGGCCCACTCACATTGTACCTGAAATTGTTTTGTTCCTTGTCTCTAAATATGTTTTGTAGAACTTTCATCCAGATCCAGCTTTGTGAAATACTGAAAACAAATGAGAAGTATTTAAGTTATTTCAGAAATGCTAACTTCTAATATTCAAGAGATGAATAACATTGTAATAAACATTACATCTAGAATATATGTACATTCTTAATACATATAGGTAGTCCTCATATTACAACTATAATTGGGGCCAGAATTTCGGTCTCTTAATTCATGCGGTCATAAAATACAACATCATATGATCAAAACTTTTAGTGATGGCAGTCCCAGCACTTCCCTGTCATTAAGCACATTCCATAAAATGTTAGCCAATGGCCTACCCTAATCCAAGCCATTCCGGGCTTGGTCCTTCCCATCCCTGAGCCTCCAATTCCTTCCACCCGTCTTCCCTCTTTTTGGCTGGGCATGCGTGATCAATAATGGGAGCAGAGCATGAAGATGGTGAAGGTCAGCTCTAGGGTGACGGGTTGTGGAATGCAGGGGCCCAACAGGGCATAGTAGATGCAGGAGAAATAGGGGGTGGAGCAGTTCAAGTGCCCTTGTGGTCATAAGTGTGAGTAGGATGCCCAGTAATCAAATTTTGATCATGTGACACGGGCATTGCAAGAGGTATAACTTTAGGGACCAGGTATAAGTCCCTTTGTTCAGTGCTGCTGCAACTTTTCATGATTGCTGATCATAAGTTTAGGGTTATCTGTATGGTACTGTTCCTCTTTTGGAAAGCAAATATATAAGAAAGGAAGTCTGACATCAGACATTACCTGAAACTGAATAACATTACATACACCTATTACTAGGAGAGAGGGCAAATATTATAATCAATATTTCAACATTATTTATTGTACTTATTGATAGCTCAGTTATAACTTAAAGACATTACCATATTACCACTAAAACCCCCGGATACAATAATTGTAAGGTATAATGTCTTGAAACTAAACACTGACTTCTTACAGACTAAGCTCAAGGAGATTTAAAGCTTATGTTTTAATTTATTTGTTAATCAGAAGATCTTAATATGACTATCAAATGCAATATGAAAAAAATGAAGTTTCATAGAGTAGACCTAAAACATAAAAGCCTGAAACTATCCTAGCTATGCAATCTACTAACTAGAGATCCAGGCAGAAAAATATCTATATCAAGACATACCTTGTTGAATAGAAATGAATATATATGCACTAGATTCTGTATTTTAAAAATCCATTTTGTGTTTTCATTGGGAAAGAATGTTTCAAATCAACAGTTCTTTATATTTTTCTCAGGATTTAGTTATAAAAATCTGGCTGGCCATATTGCAAATATGAAATGTGTGCTTATCTGACAAAAGCAGTAATTCTGTTTTCCTGCAGAGCTCTCTATGAAAACAGTATTTGCCAAACAGTATTTCAGTAAGCCAACTTCTTCACCTACCATTTCAGTTTCAATAGATTAAAAAAAACTAAACAAAACTTAAATGGATTTTCAAATTAACCTTAATGGAACCTGTTTGCTTTTATAGTATGTCCCCCATGCATATGAGAAGAATAGATGTGTTGTTTACATTGCCATATATATACTCATGCATACTGTTTCCTACGCAGAAATTCTAGATATGCAAGCTCTAAATGTTCTCATAAAATAATCTTGGCCAGTGGGAAATCATCTGGTTTTGTAGTACTGGGTGAACCATGAGAAATAATTATTGCCTGGCATTGTGTTGTGAAGACCAGAATAACAAAAGAAGCGGAAGTTGGCTTTGTGAGGATTTGCAGAAGAAAATGAATTAGGTGTACAAGATTATTGTCTTCCTTTACATTGGGTATGACCTTTCATTCAGGGTGAAATGAGCTGGTTTCTGTTAGAGAATAGAGTTAAGAATCTCTTTTAAGTTTACTATCTTAAAATATTCAACCACTGTTCTTTTTTTTGGCAAAGTGATGTCTTTGTGCACCAGAATACACTTTAGCAGTTATTGTAAGAACATTTTCTTTTGGTGATTTTCATTAGATTTTGAAAGGATTCTTCACTGTAAAAAAAAAAAAAAAAAGTAGCCCTGCTGTTTTGGACCAAACTGGGACTTGATGGGTCCCAATGTTATGGGAGGCAGGAACAAGGAACATTTTCCTCATATTTCAAGGAATGTATGCTGTAAGCCAGTGGTAGTGAACCTATGGCACGAGTGCCAGAGGCAGCACTCAGAGCCCTCTCTGTTGGCACGTGCGCCATTGGCCCAGTCCTAGGCCTTCAGCTGGGTTTTATGAAACCTTTTTGCTTTAGGCCTCCACCGCCGTGTGCAAAAAAAAAAAAAATAAGGTTCACTCAGTCAATTTCAACTTCTCGCAGGGAAAAAAAAAGATCTTGCGAAGCTGGAATTGATTGATTGAACTTTTTAGTCCCACTCAGTCTGCCGTTACCACCGCAACCATTGCCCGCCCAATGGGCCACACCCAGCCAATGGCCATACCCACCCGGCACCGGATGATGCATAAGTGGGTTTTGGGTTGTAGTTTGGGCACTCAGTCTCTAAAAGGTTCACCATCACTGCTGTAAGCCATCTTTAATAGCCATTAGCCTTGTTGTTGGTGAATTGTATTTTAATCTTTGAAAATCTCTTAATGAACATCACACTTTTTTTGCAACAGGTTTCATTTGTTAGCAGTTTTGTGTGAAATCCTTTTCTTCCAACTTTACTTTCCCAGCATGGAATTTATTGGCTGACTTTGCATTGTAATATTACAACAGGGAAGAAAAAAAATCTTCCTTGCATTTTCTCCATACCATACAAAATTTATAAATTGGAACACAAACACAATGAATTAATTACTCATAAAAAAGAGGTACTTTTTATATAATATTTATTAAAAGAATATTTATTTATTTGGGTTGCCTCTTTTCTCCTGCCAAATTACTGCAGATTAAAGTTAAGGCTACTATACATTATATTCAGTGTGCACACAAAAAATAATGTAAGAGGAATACACAATGCTGTACCTTTCCAAAAATATACAGTAACCCTCATTATGTGGACTGTTGGAAAAGGCAAATGTGAGGCATGATTTTATGGGAAAATATAATACGTATATATTTTAAAACAGGAGTTTGTAATAGTTTTTAAACCAGTGACCATATTCAGATTGGTCGCAATTTGATGTGGGGGTTTATTTAAAAAGTAGGTAGGAACGGGACAAAGTATGTAGAACCAGGGAAAAACCAATTTTAATTTAATTTGATTTGATTTGATTATGATTAATATCATTAACTTGGTTGTTTGCAGTAGGTTTGCTATTTTTTTTACATAATATTAGAAGTTATTAAAGTGTTTTTTGGAGGAGAGCGAGGAGGGTGAATACAGGTTGTGCCTTTGTGATTTAAATTTAAATTAATAGTGAGGACCAGCTGGTATGCCCTATTCCTCTCAGCAAAAAGCATATCACATGAATTTTCAAAGCTCTCCTCATTTGACCTTGGAAGACTTATCATTGTTTCTTGAAAAAAGACATTATTTAAATTTTGCAATACACTGAAAAATTGATATATTCTGTTTTCATGAAGCATTATCTTCCCTCCCTAATCATTTGTTTATTTTTTTAATATGTGCGTATAACTTCATATCAAAGGAGAAAAAGTAGAAATATTGGTCTGGGAAATTACATTAAACCATTTTCAGAATATAAGCATGAAAGTTGCAATTGAAATTAGCACAAAACCTTTTTTTTAAAAAAAGTCTGTGCCTACGAGCTTTTTCCTGTAAAATGTTCAGAAGAGCTATTTTAATGAAGCATTAAAAGTGATACGGTCTTGCCAGCAGGGATCTTTCTGGGTTTTCAGATAGTAAGAGACTTCATGAAAACTGCCAGGGTATCTTCTTGAATCATTTACATATTTTTATGGGCTTATGTAACCATGCAGAAAATCTAATAAGAGTGCTATCAGTATACACTGCAGTGCCTTTATCCAAGCTGAGGAGTGATATTACAAATTATATTGAAGAAATGCTATTCATAGAAATTCAGAATATTATTTATTTGAGTTGCTTTTTCTACATTTTTTTAACCTATTTTGCTTAATTCAACAGTTTTTCCCTTGTTAATTTCTTCTGGACTGTAGCCTCTGAAGGGAACATTACTGAAGACCTTTGGTGATTAAAAATGGCCTTAATGTACAACAGTCAAATTTCATTGGTTAGTATGAAACTGTAGAGCCCTTTATAGCAGGCTGCAATACATACAGCTAATTCTCTTGCTTTGATAGCTATTGAGACAGGGATTGACAACACTAAACAATGCAGTCGGAAAATGTGACATCACGTGACCATATCGCTTAGCAACAACAATCTTAACCGTCCCAGTTGCCATTGTAATCCCAAGATGTGCAGGTCATTAAGCAGGAAGCAGCATGAGTCTCTGGTAAGGAGCAGGGGGGTTGCCACAGGAGGGCCAGCGCAGGCCACATGTCAGTTGGGGGAGGTTGGGGATTGGGAGACCTGGTGCAGGCTGCATACAAGTGCAGCAAAGCCAGGGGATGGATGTCATGGTAGGGGGTGAACGCAGGAAGGTCAGGGCCTCGACGGCAGGGTGCAATCACAGGAATGCCAGGAGGACTTACCAGAGTGACTTGCAACTTTCCCTGCTAGCTTTCCCAATGGCTTAGCTTGTGGGTTGCCAGCAGGGAAGGTTGCAAACAGTGATCATGTAACTGTGGGATACTGTAGCTGTCATAAACAAGAGCGGGTGATCAAGTGCTCAACTCACAATTTCATGACCACAAGGCCCTGTGATGGCTGGAACTTCAAGTACAGGTAATCCTCGACTTACAAGAGTTCATTTAATGACTGTTCAAAGTTACAATGGCACTGAAAAAAGTGACTTATCGTTTTCATACTTAGGACTGTTGCAGCATCCTCATGGTCACCTGATCAAAATTTGGATGCTGGCAACTAGCTTGTATTTATGACAGTTGCAGTGTCCTGGGATCATGTGATCCCCATTTGCAACTTCTGCCAAGCAAACTCCATGGGGAAGCCAGATTCACTTAACGTGTTACTAACTTAACAATTGCAGTGATTCACTTAACAACTGTGGCAAGAGAGGTCGTCAAATGGGATAAAATTCACTTAACAACTGTCTCACTTAGCAAAAGAAATTTTGGGGTCAGTTGTACTTGTAAGTCGAGGACTGCCTGTATCAGTTCTAAGTAGCACTTTGTCTCACCTAACCCATCAACAAGGAAAGTGATTTAAAATGTGTGCCTATCTCAAAAGAGAGATGCTTGAAAACTAACATCTTGAAGACATACTGTATCTCTGTCTATTTAAGGTCCTATGATTCTGCCAATCGGTTCTCAATTTTTCTGTTCATTCAGAAAGGAAAGAAAAAAGAAACAAAAAGCAAAATGTACAAGCTGCTACTTCACCTTATTTAATTGTTAGTTGTGTGCTGTGGTCAGGAAATTATGACCTCCATCAGCTTGCCAAATTACAATTTGAGAACTGATAACATCCCTTAATCATAGAAAGGTAGATACATTTTTATAAAATACTATTCCTTGGTATAGAAGAAGGGTATATAGCACAAAACAGTTTGTATAGGTGTGTGTGTGTGTGTGTGTGTGTGTGTGTGCGCGCGCGCGCGCGCATATGTATTGTAAACCAGTGCTAGGGAGGGGAGTCACTTGAGGGTTGCTTGCTATGGGGATCATCTGTTGCAACATAATCGATCTATGAGACTTTTTTTTTTTTCTCCCTCTCTCTCTCTTTTTCTTGCTGCTTTCTGCTGCCTCCAGCTCTGATCCCCTGGGGATTGTCAGGATACACATAGCAAGCATGCCTGAAGTTATTTCAGTATTAAATTTAATTGAAATATCCATTCTTCCTCTGCAATACAATTATCCGTGGATTCCTTATGGACAGATAACATTTTCCAGAAGCTCAAATGGTTATTGCACAGTATCAGGGAAAGCAGAGCATACAGGTACTCCTTGACTTACAGCCATTCATTTAGTGACCATTCAAAGTTACAACAGCACTGAAACAAGTGATTTATGACTGTTTTTCACATGACCTTTGCACTTCCATGATCATGTGATTAAAATTCAGCCACTTAGCAACTGGATTATATTTATGACAGTTGCAATGTCCCGGGATCATGTGATCACCTTTTGTGGTCTTCTGACAAACAAAGTCAATGGGGAATGTCACTTAATAATCATGTTACTAACTTAACAATGGTAGTGATTCACTTAACAACTGTAACAAGAAAAGTCACAAAATGGAGCAAAACTCACTTAACAACTGTCTTGCTTAACAACAGAAATGTTGGGCTCAATTATGGTTGTAAGTCAAGGACTACCTGAATACTTTTTAATGCATGTGTAACTGAATTGTATAGAAACTACCTAGTTTGGTTTGGCCTTCAAGTGCTCTTATGGACTCCCTGCCTCAACAATCCTGGCTTTTTCGTATCTCAAAGTTTTGAAATATCCATCAGAAACCACAGAGGAAAAGGTTCCGTCATACTCACAGAAGCATCTGTGCTGTAACTTGTCAGCATCTGATGGTAGACAGCCAAATATTCCAGCTTCGACAAGCAGAATTATTGTTTTAGTCTTTCCTGTACCTCTGCATCAGTCGGAAAGCATTTTCTTGTCTTGTCTACAACCCCTTTGCCTTTCCATCAGAGAAGATGAATCCCTGCAACGCCTGTCCCTTGGAAAGCCATTTACAAACTGGTAAGAGCAACTTGGACCAGTTAATTCTCTGGCTTCCCAGACCAACAGAAGACATAATACCTTCAAATACCCTAAAGCAGTGGATATTATGGGGTAGGTTTTGCAGCCCAGCTTGGAGAAGCAAGGAGGAAGATATACATTCTGCTTTCCAAGATGGAGATTTTAACCAAATATTCTGGAACCATTTGGGAATAGAAATTCTCATTAAGAGACTTCCCTTTACATCTGATCACTACAAGGTAGGGTGAATGTCTGTGGAGATTCTCAGTCATCCAGGCTATAGTTGTCTCAAAGGTGCTGTTTTTTCTTTGAACAAGAAGAACAAAATGTTTCATTCATCCAAGAAACTTGCATCAGTTGTGATGGTGGGGGGGGAGGTAGGATGGAAGGATAGGTATTAATAGTTGAGACTGGATGGTGGGGGGGATGGTAGGGGAACCTAACATTCCATCTCCCCACCATCCAGTCTCAACTGTCAGTACCTAGCCTCCCCCCCCATCACATGATGAAGTTTCTTGTATGAGAAACAAATGTTTTGTTTGTTCCTTCCTCAAAAAAACAACAGTCCAGCTGCCTTTTGAAAAAGCATTTTTGATATAAGATAGGCTGTTTGCTTGGGAAGGAAAAGCAAACCTCAGTAGCTCTTTCAGCAATTGTGAACTAAATGAGTTCCATCTTTCTAGAGAACCCACATTCCACTGCTAATTCAAACTTTTTCTCATATTTCACATATATTTCTCTTTCCTGCCCAGCTAGTTGTGATGCATACTTTATAATTATGTGCTACAGATGCTCTTAACATCTTTGCGACATCACAGTTCTTATGCAACTGAACATTATAAAGCTGTGAATAAGATTGTGAAGTGTATTATCGGTGATTTACAGAGAATTGTAAAGTGCCACAGATTGGTTTTCTTAATCAAGCAAAACAAGAAAAAATGCGAGTGATTTTGGAGAGCCTTGATATTTGGCAACACTTGAATATGTGATAAGGTGCTTGCTATATGTATTACTGTATACAGTCTTAAGTTGTTGGTGCTCTTTGACTTCTTATATCTTAAAAGTTCATCACAGTGCAATTGAATGTTACATAGGAGATAAGAATAGACCATATTTTTAATGAAATATCTTTCACGTGTTATGTCTCCATTTCGCCGTATGTTTGCCAAAACTCATAAATAATATGAAAACCTGTGACACATGAATAAGAAAGTTTGGCAGTCAGATCATAATGAAGCTAAAGATTTTTTTATGTTTTGTCACATTGCTTACTTTTTAAATATGTCTCTTTCCTGATATAGATTGCATGCAGCATGTATGTGGCCATAAATCAATTCTTTAAAACAGCGCCCCCCAGCCTTTTGGGCACCAGGGACTGGTTGTGTGAAGAGAGGTTTTTCTGCAGACCAGAGGGAACGTGGTTGCGCATGCTGCCTGCATCTTGCGGATGGAGCTTCGCTTGTTTGCATGGCCCGATTTCTGGTGTACTGCAGCCCGGTGCCAGTCCATAAACAGGGGATTGGGGACCCCTGCTTTAAAATACTTCATATGGTTCCCCGTTGCTGAGAAGTATTATAACTATTCACAGTTCCTTGTGGAAAGTTGGATAAACTCTTTTAATTTGCATTTCTTATTTCTACTTTCCCTCCCCTGTCATCCATTAATATATTTCATAAATACTTGATTTTTGATGAGAAGTAATTTAAAAATAACTATGGGAAGTTCAAAATAAATCCTTATGGGTAATTATGATAGTGAGATTTTTTTTCCCCAGTACTAATTCCCCCCCCCCCCAAAAAAAAACCAGGTATGGGAAACCCTTTAAGTATGAGCTCCTGAGTCACCGTATTTATATAATTCCCTTATGATTGAAGGATGGTGTCTTTTTTAGATCATACAAAGAAAGTGGAGTGTACTTCTCTGAAATTCCAAGGTTTCTAAAGAAGGTATTTCAGGAAAAAATACTGCAGTTAGCTGGAACTATAGTTACCCTGTGAAATGGATGAAGTTACGTGACATACTCAAATTTAGCTTTTCCATGCAAATTTGATACTGCACCACACAATTCCATGCTCTGCAGTTTGCTGATTCCAGAATCATCCAAGAGCTTTTTATTAGAATTTCTTTCTACTTGTCATTGTTCCAGAGTTTTTGTCAGCCTTTGAATATAAGATTTTTATTCTTTCATAAGCATCCTTGCCTTTGCTAACAATTTTATCATAGCTTCAAGGAATGACTGTTAAAACCTAGTAACTGTATAAATTATGCTTCTTGAAAACAAATGCTCTATCACACATGCACATACATGCTGTTCACACTTACACTTTATTAATAGAGAAGAAGTGTGTGTTCTCCTCAAGAGTATCCACCTGTCAAGGCCATTTAAGGTTACCCAAACTGCTAATTGGTTCTATAGCCTTTGTTTCCAAGATCAAACAAGTTTAAACTTTCAACAAAGTTAATTGTAAAGTCATATAATCTATCTGTTTGTATATGTGTAATAGTTTATTTTCAAAAAGAGTAGCCTGCAGTTGTTGTTTTTTTACTTTTTCAGATCAGCTGATGTATAACTGACTTGTTCTCAGTTGAGTCCCACAGGCATGTCATGGAAATATCCAAACTAATTTAAGTCCCTGAAAGGCTGAGTTAGTATGAATATTTATATCAGAAAAAATATTTGTCATTTATTGTTGTGTTCCCAACACAATGTTTGCAAATGCCATGCCACTGGTGAAAACCATTTCTGACTTCTGCTGCTCCCCAATCCCCAATCCACCACATCCTTTACTTGAATAAATAGCATTCATTCCTCTTTTTTTTCTAATAGTGAACACAAAGATGTAGAAGCGAAAATGGAGCGACATTAATACTAGGTGGGGAGACTACTAAGATCAGAGAGGTTATGGTAGGGAAGAAAATATTGCAATTCAGGAATTGGAAGAGATAGGTGAGAGCAGCATACAAAGGAGACAGAATATAGAAACAGTGTGTGTCAAAGATAGGAAAGCCTCAGAGAGAGAGGGAGGGAGGGAGGGAGGGAGGGAGGGAGGGAGGGAGGGAGGGAGCTCAGATCCAGTAGAGTGGATGCCATCTCTCCCTCTGTTTTCCTCACATACGTTTCATACAAGCCATCATCAGATCAAACATATTGTTTGTTTACGTGGACTGAATCGGGAGTTGAAGTCCATACGCCTTAAAGTTGCCAAGGTTGGGGACCCCTGTGCTAAACCACATTTGTTTGCTTTTTCTTGGCATCATCTTAAAACAGTATTTTGCATCTTGCAAGGATCTTTGTGATCATTCCATGTAACAAATACAAATTTCAAAGTACGTATTTTTGAATCCATAATTCTGTTTTTATTGCATAGCCCATAAATAACACCAATACAAACTTTAATTCGGAGCACTGGGCTTCGCAAAATGTAATTGAAGTTGTACAAGTGTGCAAGAAGAAAGTGACTCTTTCCTTAAAGAAGCCACTATAGATAGAAAAGACCTTGGCTGAATGAATGAAGTAATTGCTTAGTGCTTTATGAAGTCAGGGAACTCTGCTATTAAAATTTGGGATTGAACAGAATGTATTTATCTGAGCATACATGCATACACACACACACACACACACACACACACACTCTTATGAAATGCATTCAGAATGTAGAGCTAAAAGGATTATGTTACCTACATTTGCAGCTACAGTACTAGTATTGCAGGAGACTGCTGGATAAATAGTGTTACAGTTGTTTGGTAGGAGAAACCTTCAGTTCTATTCTCAGCACCTTTACCAGTATATATTGAAAAGGCTGTTTCCCAGGAAACAGATCGTCTTGCTATTATTCTAATGTAAAGCATTCATCATAGCTTAGGACTGTTTCTTTTCTAATGAATCAATATCCTATCTTTCATGGCATGTTGAAAGAGTTCCGTCTTTTATCAAATTAATGCTGGCAGAAAATCTAAAAATATACACAATCCATCTCAAAGGTTATAGTCTGATTTGGATCAGTATGTTTAGATGCTGACATTGCCAGGCATTCTGGGTAGCAGGAGTGGAAAGGCAGGGGGAACAGATGGCCCACCAAATCAATTTTTGCAAATACATCCAAATGTTATATTATTAGGAATATACAAATCAGCCAAGATCCAATTTGAATTGGTAGTAATTTCCAATTAGAGATTAGAAGGCAACAAAACATAGTTCAAACCAATTCAGGATTTGCAATTCAGTGTGATAAAAAATTAAACTATAAGATAAATGTGTAAGCATCAAAAAGCCTACATCTGCTTCATTTTTATTTATTTTTTTTAGTAACATAGGATGAAACTAGGATAGTAAATACTTTAACCCTGCAAAGGTTTAGTTGGGCGACTTCAGGATTTTTGAAATTATCCCCTTACCCATATAACAGGAATGAAGAAAAAGACAACACTGTATTTGCCAAATTGCCCATCAAAAAGTCTAAAGAGAAGTTGTACTGAACCATGCAGAAAATGTCCTATTCCAATTTTAAAAAACGTTCAAAAACCATTTTAAAAGTTGCACAGATTTAATAAAACCACCACCACATTATGATGATTTCCTTTTTAAGGCTGGCAGGCTTGTTGGCATACTTCCTTGGCAGAGTTAGCCTCCTCTTCTGAATGACAGCGTATGTGATAGCTTGTTCAGTATAAAAGTAAAAATGTGTGAGAATACGTTACCACTATTGTTTATAAAACCCTATGGTACAAATAGTCTGTAGCACACCCAGAAGTTGAGAAAGCACATTTTTCTCATACTTGGTGCAGTGAGAACTCACTCAGTCCAAGACAAAACATAGAAAAAATTACTTACTTAAAAAAATCAAGGGAGAAGGGGAATGAAAGTAGCAACTGAAAGGGCTTAATAATGGCAAACAAATCGAGACACAGAGAATAGCAGAATTATACAGCTCAATTTATGAAGGATGAGGATGAAGGGCTATGGATTTGGGCAAAAAGGTAAAAACAAATCAAGGAAGAAAGAGTAATAGACTAAATCAATTTTTCCTTCAGCTACTCTAAAAGAATGGAATATAAACAGAGCATCACTCCACTAAACTTTCTGATATAAAGGGCTTGTGGAGGTAATCAAACTTACTTATCAACTACTCATTACTTGACTACCAGGAGGCTTTCTTCCTAGAGGTCAAGAAGTGTGTAAACACACTAAAATAATGTGATGACATCATGGAATCACTAGTATGAGGGCATGACACACAGTAACAGTTCTCTCTCTCTAGTTTGAGAACTTAAATAAAGAAATCGTATACCACTCATAGACTGCCAACTACTCATGTTAATATCAGCCTATAATACCATATACAGGTAGTCCTTGTTTAGCAACCAATCAGGCCAGCAACATGATTGTTAATGAAGTGATCATTAAGTGACACTACAACTGTGCTTATGATCTTACTTTGCTCTGCAGACCTGTGAAAGTTGTAAATGTGAGGATTGGTTGCCAAGTAATTGAAATGCTGAAGTGCCTTGAATCCCTCCAGCATGATTCAGTGGCACATGATTTGATGATTGAGTTCAAGTTAAAAGTATAATTCAGTTTAATCTTTTTCAAATTATTTTCAAATTATAAACCATTTGAAATTTTGCATAGCTGTAACAGCCCTTGTGAATAAAGAAGATGGAGAGTTTAGAAATCACTGAGATAGACAATTTTAATGGTATAATTTTAATAAAACAATGAATAGATCTGCATTTTTAATAAGTGGAAAGAAGACAATGCATTTGCAGACATTTATTTTGGCTAGATTTTCTCTCATGTTTTACTGCAGAACAACTGTACAGTATTGTCTTGACTGATACCAAAATATTAAGTGAGAAAATGTAAGGACATTCACTTGATATTTAATAGTGTTTCCTTTTTTTTCATCTTTGCCCACTTAGTATATCCGCATTTGTAAGTTTAGTGTGGTCACAATTTGCATTAGATGTAATCTTCAGCATTTTATCCTCTTGTTTTTTTAGCCTATCTACAATTCAAAAACCACATGATCTTCTAAGATTTCTTCAAGGGAAGTTTTCATTGAAATAGTTGACAGGTCCAGGAAAGAAATAAAGAGTTGGAGTTTGGCTTGCTTGGTTATTCTGTCTCCAAACTTGACCATAACATCTAAATAGAATATAATTAGAGATAGAAAAAAGAGAATGTATCAAAATGTAAGAGTATGAGTGTATACAGGTGATCCCTGTGTTACGAGTGTTCCCTTAGTGAACGTTCAAAGTTACACGATAAGTGCTTTCTAGTGCTTACGAGCAAGTCACAAAATTACGAATGTTGCTGTACCACGGCAATCGTTAACCCTCCAGAGTCTGGATCAGGCCACTAGAGGCCATTTCCAGGCCGCTGCTACCCAGATCTGAGGCCAGGGGACGCTTCTGCGGCCCTCCATAGGCCCGATTCAAGTGTTGGAGGCCTTTTCCAGGCCACTGCCTCTCAGGTCGGGCCTACGGAGGATCGCAGAAATGTCCCCTGGCCTCAGATCTGGGTGGCAGTAGGGACTGTGGCAGAGAGGAGATGGAAAATGTCTCCAGCGGCCAAATCCAGACTCTGGAGGGCCACAGAGGTGGCTCCCGGCTTCAGATCCGAGTGGCAGCGGCTTGGAAAAGACCTCCGGTGGCCGGATTCAGCTGGATCCTGGCAGCAGCAGGAACCACGGCAGAGAGGAGATAGATCTTTTCAAGGTGAGTCCGGCGTGGCAGAAAGGGAGGGGGAAGCATGAGCTATCTTAGTGGGTTGGGGAGGCCTTGGTGGCCTATTCCATCACTAGGCCCTCCATGGCCTTCCCCACCCTGAGATACCTCATGTTCACTTAATGAGCCGTGTGCGTCTTAACGAGCAGGGAGTGATCTTGAGGTACAAGATTCACTCCCATGAGTTTTTGAGTTACGAATGGAATGGGCAGGCTCCATTACATTCGTAACTCCAGGACTACCTGTATCCAGATTCAGCGTCTGAATGCTTTTCTGTAATGTACTGGCATTTCAAGAAATGGCACTGAAAAATGAGCTGTTTGCAGGAAAATCCTTGATCATATTTGAATGAATTCCATATTCATAATATGGAAACATAATGAAAATTCCACTGAAGTACCGAGAATTAGATCCATTTATATTATTATGCTGCAAGAGTGCATGTTCAAAATTTAAAATCCAATAAAGGGTATTATATCTGTGAAGTAAGAATAATGTCAATACTTGCATAAGTGAAGAGGTTTTACAGGTAACAGCTTGTCCTAATATTTTTCTGAATTTGGCAGAGGGACAAGAAAATTTTATTCCACCTCTCTCCCCAAAGTACTGTATTACTATAATTAAAAGCACTGATTCCCTGAACCATGAAAAAGCATACTACAACTTCAGACACACACACACACACACACACACACACACACACACACACACGAAGATGGATATACCACAATAGTTTCTGCATTCAATTACATGTCTCTCCTAGGCAAGCTTGATCAGTCTTCCACATTTCCTAAAGGAAAGGACGTGGTACTTAACTATAATTTCACAAGCCTCATGCAACCTTGAAGTTTTGCCAAAAGGTGATTTTGGGTACTGTTCTTTTTTTTCCTTAAAGAGGTGAATGGAAATGGGAAATGTTTGGGAGACAAACCCCATCCATTTACTTTCTTAACACTTCTCCACAGGAAATTTTGAAAAATGATCCAAGTCTGAAATTCACCTCATTGTGCTACCACAACTGTAACAAAAGTTTTGAATACTTTTTTATCCATTCTATTTGTAGTGCAACAGTCCTATATGTTGGTTATATCAAACATATAATATATTATCTGTTCCAGATAAACATATAAACATATAATATATTATCTGTTCCAGATAATCGTATCTTTGTTGTGAAAGCACTGGATACGCAAATTAAAATAGGGAATTAAAGCTTGTGTGTATGTGTGTTGTGTGTTTTGAGGGAGGAGAAAAAAGCCTACAGTAGAGAAAGGGAGGCAAGAGGCAACACTTATTTCATTTTATTTCTAGACATGGTAGCCATTCTTTTTTGAGCTGATCTGGCTTGCGCTAAAATAGTTGCAACCAAGTTTTCCAAAATACCATTGGAAAGGTTTGTCAAAGAAATAAATAATGATTAATTCATATGGCTTTTTTGATAGTAAAAATGTGACAGTTTTAACAAAGAAAATTGCCACTTATTGTTAGAAGAAACAGCCATCTGTCTTTCTTCTAGAAAACATTTGCATCCAACAAAGTTTTACTTGATAAGTCTTCTGAATAAACTTATTAAAGTTTGCAACTTCCTTTCAATATCTTTGTTTGTGTATATATCTATCTATCTCTATATCTGTATCTATATCTCTATCTATCTATCTATCTATCTATCTATCTATCTATCTATCTATCTATCTATCTATCTATCTATCTATCTATCTATCTATCTATCTATCTATCTATCTATCCATCGCTGGTTCCCAAAACTGGTCATAACATAATATACCTTGGTCATATTCCCATGTTGTCCAAGTACTGTTTCTGTTTTCCTACAATAAAAACTGCAACTTCTACAAATTTCTTTAAAAGGTTTCAAAACTAGTCTTCATCAAAGTTTGTAACAGTCTTTACATAAATAAGATAAAATATAAAGAGGGTATCTCAATACCCTCATATGTTAAAATACATTTTAAAGAAAAAAATATAAATAAAGAAATAATGTAGAAAAAGAAAAGCATGTTTGCCTGATAGTATGGACAACAATAGATTTGAGAAACTGATTGATTAATTGATTATGCGCCATTAAGTTGATGTTGAACCTTAAGGACCATATAGATTTTTTTGTCCATGACAATTTGTGTCTAACTAGTCTTTCAGATCTTCCAAAAGTACAACCATTGCTACTGTAACTGACTGTAACTGAGTCCATTCATCTTGCTGCTGATCATCCTCTTATCTTTCCTTTCCCAACATTAGAGCCTTTTCCAGAGAGCTGTGTCTTCACACAATGTAGAAATTATTATATAAATTAAAAAAATAAAAACTGTTGTATAAATAAGAAGCCTCGTAGTTTGATTGTTGTAACGCATTCTACATGAGACTTCTCTTGAAGACTACCTAGATGCATAACTGATCCAGAAGGCAGTGACACAAGCGATGGACATGCTTTGACATGCCTGTGAAACATATCTGATCCATGAGCTCTGCTGATCATGAGTTTCCTTCTGGGTGTGATTCAAGGTGTTGGTCATTAGCTATAAAGGCCTTCATGGCATAAGACCTGGCTATTTGAGGGTGGCTACTTTCTACTACCTATCTCCCCAGTATCTGCCCAGCTGTTTTGATCTAGCACAGTTTGTGTGCTCCGGGTTCTTTTGATTAAACAATGTCAGTTATCGTGATCCCAGAAGCACGCCTTCTCAGTCATAGCATCTGTCCTCTGGAATGAGGTTTCCCCACAAGACTGGATGGCTCCCACCTTCCTGATATTTTAGCAGGCCTTGAAGACATAGCTCTTCAGCCAGGCCTTTGGCTAGAATGAACATGACTCTCTTTGGGAATAGGTGTGTTTTGTTGCTGCCTGGTCTTGCCATCTTTATTTCTTCTTTTATCTCTCTGTTACCTTTATTGTATTGCAGTTTTTCAGGTTTTTTGTGAACTGCCCATAGTCTTTGAAAGTTAAGGGATGTAAAAATTGAATAAAATTTAAAAATTAAAACTGGAAGAAAAATAATTTTTGGTCATCAGCATTTAGTACTATGTTTTACTGATTGGACGCTTCTAATCCAAAACAATATAGTAATGGCTTAATTTTGGCATGGGTCCTAAGGGGCTATAATGCTTAAATTAATTGATTTGCTCTAATCGTGTTTTGAAATGTAAAGCTCGTTTTGATCAATGAAAAGGCCAGTGGAGACTTTTGGAGTTATGAGGGCATATCATGGATGTTCTCATAATGGATTTCTTTTGGGAAAGGTGATTTTCTTCTCAAAGGCTGCTCAGATAAATGGGTCCTGTACTTTCCACATCCATAACAGCTAAATCACACATATAGACATAGGATAGGAAACCCATACAGGAAAAAGCCTCATGAATGCAGACAGCCAATGGTGGTTCCATTTTCCACTTTCTGCAGAAGGGGAATTATTTTTTATTTATATATGCTACTTATACAATCAAATGTATTTCACTTATTTAAAAGTCTTAGGATGCTTTAAAACACCAGTGAAGGTAAAAATAGAGTCAGTAAACAAAAAAATAGACCCATGATCCACAAAATGATCAGATCAGTCTAGGGCAGTGGTTCTCAACCTGTGGGTCGGGACCCCATTTGGGGTCGAACGATCATTTCACGGGGGTCGCCAAACAACGCAGTCCGCCATTTTTCCCCCCTTTTCCTTCGCTGTGCTACTCCCTTTTATTCTATTGGCTTTGAAAGCCAATAGGAATTGTCCAGGCTGTCTCTGCCCTGCTGAGCCCGCCAAAAGTCCCATTCTGCAAATGGTGCTGCACCAGTTGAGTAGTCCTCGACTTACAACCGGTTGAGTAGTCCTCGACTTACGACCAGTTGAGGGTCGCAGCATTAAAAAGGTTGAGAACCAGAGAACCACTGGTTTAGGGCCACCATGCATGCCAAAAAACTAATTGAAACAGTATTATGTTTTTTACATCTTTATGGGGCCACTACCAAGAATGCCTATCTCTATGCCCTACTCCTTGCATCTCATGTAGGATGGGAACCTTAGCCCCTCTTAGACTGGACATATAGGACAGCTACAGTAGATAGTCTTGTAAGTACATGAGTGCCAAGTCATATAGAGCTTTATAGGCTAAACCATCACCTTGACGCCTAACAGTAACCAACACAAACAACTAAAGTCTGGGTATTATACTGTTATTAATCCTATGAACCATTCATCTGGAATTTTCCTACCAAGTCTTTCATTTTACATTTTGTACAGGATAGGACATAGAGGGATCCTTGATAAGTTTTTCAAATGTGAATAGAAAGGCTATTGTGTAATTACCATTACTGTGTCAATACTAGTAGTAAGTAGTAATAGTTCTTTTCTACTTTTTGTATATTAGCCTGAAAAGACATTTGTCCTTGACCAGTAGTTTCTCAGAGTGATAAGCACTTTATGCAAGGAGATAGGAACTAATAAGCTGCAAAAGAGTGTCTATTATTTTGGTTCCCTGAAAAGGAGATCTTGTATTGGTTTGTAAACCTTCAGTAAATCTTAAAGCATTTCTAGTAATTTAGATTTATGCTCCTAGTATTAGCATCAGATTTCTTTGCATCAGAGAACCCTAACAAGTCCAGTAGATTTTAATGGGTCTACTCAACAAATTATTAGGAGTGGATTATGCCATTATATTTTTTCTGCCAGGGTACAGAGTATTTTTTTTTCCAGCTACTCTCCATTTTACTATTGTGTTGTCATATTACAGCAAACTGGCACCAATCTTTTAAATCGTTTGCTTCATGGTTATATGTTTAAGTTGCTATCCTACCATTACTATCCAAGATGGTTACTTTTTAGTCAGCCTGTAATTTGTGCTGCCCTTTGCTTAACTGTAAAAAGAAACATGTGCCATTAAATCCCTTATTAATACTGAATTTAATTTATATTAAACAGTTTGAGAAATTATGCTCTGAAGCTCCATCCTTTGGCTTTAAGTGGATATGTGTAAGATTAGTATTGTATACTCTTTATGCATGTTGCTAACTGTTAAGCAGTGCATTAAAGTGAATTGGGTGTCTTTTTTTTCCTTTCAGTGAATACCTGGTTGAAATGATTAACCTAATGGAGTTAGCCAGTGATAGAAGGAATGACCGCTCTGCTCAGAGTTCTAAATTTTGTTTAGGGATTGACATAGAATGCATATATCTATATATTCTACAGAATATTAGTACAGTATAAGAACCAAAATATTATAACTTGTGATATTGTAAAGCTCAGTTTATTGTAATAATGATATTGTGTTACTATGAATCTAATTGTAATATTATTGAAGTATTAAGCTGCTGTTTAAGTCTGTTCTCATCCTGTTTTATATATGAGTTCACCCCCTCCCCTAAATTGTACTGAACCAAGCTCCTTATACACAATAGTTCCCAGTCATTTGTTAATGCTTTTCCTCCTACACAGAGTTCAATCATGCAGCAGTTGCAGCTCACAATTCATTGGTTACTAAGGAACAAGGGAACCTGATATGATCAGAGCTGCATATGGGGTTATTGTAGTATGTAATTTTAACCATCCAGGTAGAGTTTAAACTTGTGTATGCAGATACAGATTGAAAGGATCAGAAAGTAAAATCCTGCCCTGAATAGGCTTTAAAAAAATGGAGAAAAAGAGTTGGATGGAGACACCTCAATAGTTATAGAATAACATTTCAATATTTGAGAGGCATATTTGATTGTGCTTCTGACCTAGATAAAATATGTGCAGGAAATAAAGGTAAGTCTCCTGCTTTGTTATTGTCTCATTGGTTGCCTCTTACTTCCTTGAGGCAATTCTGATTTCCACGGTGGACAAAAGGAAGAGAAAAAATAAATAATCTAAACTTATTCTTTCAGTTTTGTGGTGATTTCATGCATGGCTTACTACAGTGCAGTGTTTTAATCAATAGTGTGATTAAGTGCCGCCACACATGAACTGAAAACTATATCAAAATACACATGGACCAGAGTCAAAACAAAGTCCAGAAATAAACAGAATAATGAGATCATTGGCACTTTGGGGCTGCTCCAATCTGCTCGGTAATTCAGAATCCATATAGAAAGGAGAAGTTTGTAAAGAAAAAGAAATTGCAATATTCAGTTGAGGAAAATGATACATTAATTACATTGACCCTGATTAAACTTTAAAATGTATGCCTTATTTTGGGTGATGGTAGCAACTGTGAACTCTATTACTGTTTATATCCAATGATATGTTGGAAAAAAAGTATGCAGACGGGACTTGGGACTCTGTATATCATCAAGATAATTCTAAACACTGAACAGATTGGGATCTGTTATGGCGGGGAAAGCTGGCAAAAGAAAGATTGGATTTCTGAGCCAGATTGATCTGGGGGCTGCAGAGAAACACATTGCAGGAAAAAAAATATCCCAGATCCTCTCTACGGGTGAGGCATTTGGGCAGCACTCAGAATGGGGGATTACTCTTCCATTTTAGGCCCCTTCCCTTTCTTGCTCATTTGGTTCAGAATCATGCTCTTAATAAGGGCTACAAAAGATTTTCTCCATCTTATAATTGTTTGACAATGTCTGTATTGATTTAGCTTACTTGTATGAGTCATGTACTGCAGTGTTCCCAACCTTTCCAGCTTTGCAGACCAGCAGGAGAGGGAGAGAGAGGGAATGGTTATGTGAGAGTGGTGACAGGAAGTGTGCCGTTTGCACAAATGGCACCACGTGCACACACCCGCTGCTCATGCAAATGAAGCTGCATGTGTGCATGCACTCACCTGCTACTCCCGTGGCCCGGTTCTGAATGGTCAGGGTCCCGTTGTGGAACGCAGCGCGGGGATTGGGGACCCCTGATCTACTGTATATACTACTAAATTTCTTGTTGTCATGACCTTTAGTTGGGTGAAACAGTGCATCATGGGGCAACAAATTTTGAACCAATAGACTTACAGAATGTGCCCAAAATCTGGGACTCATGATTCCCAAATGAATGAAATTTGGGGAAGTTCTGGCTGTTTTAGGCTATTGGCGGCGGCTTTACTGGGCTGCTGCTGCTGCTGCAGTAAAGTGATTTTCATTTATAACATTCCATGACAGTTTCCTAGCCAGTCTTTCAATCCTTCGCTCTCTCCTGCACCCAGTAGCAGCTAAGTACTTGGCTGCTGAGAAGGGAAGGGAGATTTCCAATCTTCCCTGCCCGATTCCCAAAAGGAAACTCAGTGGAGAAACTGGCAGGAAGTGAGAAGTCACTTTTGCTTTCACTGTTTTTTTGCTTACCATGGTCATTTTGTATCTCTGTTTTAGGTCAGTGGTGGCGAACCTATGGCACGGGTGCCAGAGGCGGCACTCAGAGCCCTCTCTGTGGGCACGCGTGCCGTCACCCCAGTCCTAGGCCTTCAGCTGGGTTTTATAAAACCTTTTTGCTTTAGGCCTCCGCCGCCATGTGCAAAAAAAAAAGGTTCAATCAATCAGTCAATTTCAACTTCTCGCGGGGAAAAAAAGATCTTGCAAAGTTGGAATTGATTGATTGAATTTTTTAGTCCCACCCAGTCTGCTGTTACCACCGCAGCCATGCCCATCCAGTGGGCCACACCTTCCCAATTGGCCACACCCAGCCAATGAGCCACATCCACCCGGCACCCGATGATGCATAAGTGGGTTTTGGGTTGCAGTTTGGGCACTCGGTCTCTAAAAGGTTCGCCATCACTGGTTTAAGTAAAGAAATATCTCTAAAAAGGTGACCCAACGGCATGGGTTGTCTAGTCCTTACTATTATTTGGTTTTTTTCCTTTTCCTTTTGCCTTTGAGTCAGTCTTGACTCCTAGTGTCTTCCTGAATAAGTCCCTGGAGTTTTCTTGACAAGGTTTTTCAGAAATGATTTGCCATTGCCTGGTTCCCAGGACTAAAAGAGAGTCACTGGACCAAGGTCACCCAGCTGGATTTGTGCCACAGTTTCCTGGTTTCTAGCTTGATTCCTCAACCACTCCACTTAACTGGGTTTCTATTCAGCTATAGCAATAAAATTGCTGGTTAGAGTTTAACTGATAGGATGTTCTGAGTTTCATAGTTTTCCTTCAGGTTGAAATTTTGATTTCCTCTTTTCTTTCCCTCCTTTTCTTATTCATTTCAGAGATGCTTGTAGAAGATTGTGGTCACAAGGAGATGATTCCTCATGAAGTCTCTGGATCCACAAAAGAAATCAAATGTGATTTTCCACTTAGCAGACTGAAATCAGAGCCAGCCAGGCAGTGAAGCCACAGAAGATAAGGGCAGGGGGCCGGTGAAAAATGAAATCCAACCAGGAGAGAAGCAATGAATGCCTGCCCCCCAAGAAGCGGGAAATCCCTGCTACCAGCCTGCCTTCTGAGGTGAAGCCATTAGTTCTGGCCAGTGAAAATCACCGTGCAGATAATATAACATGGCTCTCAAGTACAACCAGCAGCCTCAGCAGTGGGCGGAATCGATCTGGAGGTATTTCAGTGGAGGCTGGTTCACAACAAGGAATAGGTTTACACAAGTCACTTTCTACAGGAATGGATTATTCCCCACCTAGTGCTCCTAGGTCTGTTCCAGCCTCTGCCACACTTTCCACAGTGTACCCCTCTGCCCTTTCACAGGCAGGAACACCTGTTTCGCCAGTGCAGTACACACACTTGCAGCATGCTTTCCAGTTTGTTGGGCCTCAGTATAGTGGACCATATGCCGGATTCATCCCTTCGCCGCTAATTTCCCCAACAGCTAATTCTGCAACCACCACGGCAGCCTCCGCCACTGCTGTTGCAACCACTCCATCCCAGCGATCGCAGCTGGAGGCATATACTTCTTTGCTGGCCACCATGAGCAATCTTAGCCAACAAGGCCAAAAAGTGGAGCCACATTTAATCAGGACACCTGGATTGATCACGGCAGGATCTCCTCCACCTATTCAGCAAAACCAGTATGTCCATATTTCCAGCTCTCAGAGTGCTGTCAGAAACGTCTCTCCTCCAGCCATCCCAGTCCATTTGCATCCTCACCAGACAGTGATTCCTCATGCATTTGCCCTTGGCCCTTCCTCCCAGGTAGTAGTGCAATATGCAGATTCCGGTGGCCATTTTGTTACTAGGGAGTCCACCAAGAAATCTGAGAGCAGCAGATTGCAGGCTATGCAAGCAAAGGAAATACTGAATGGGGAAGTAGACAAGAGTAGGCGATACGGCATCTCACCCTCTTCTGAAGTCAATCTTATCAAATCAGGCAATAAACCATCTCCTCATCATTATGAGGCCAGACATGTGGTAGTCCACTCTGGTCCTACTGATTATATTGCACGTGATTCCTCTGCTGTCCGACCCTCTGTTATGGTTGTTCCCAACAGCAGTACACCTACTGACATGGAGGTTCAGCAGTCCACCAATAGAGAAACATCTCCTTCAGCCATCAACGAAAAGGGAAGTTTGCATTTAGGAAAGACAGGCCACCGATCCTATGCTTTATCTCCACAACAGACTATTGGTCATGAAGGGGTGAAGGCAGTTGCCACTTTATCCCCTCACACTGTCATTCAGACCACCCATAGTGCTTCAGAGCAGCTATCTGTTGGGTTGCCAGCTACAGCCTTTTACACTGGGACTCAATCACCTGTAATTAGCTATCTGAGCAGTCAACAGCAAGCCTTTGGCTATCCTGGAAATCTACCACAGCATCTGGTGATCCCTGGTACCCAACCTCTCTTAATACCAGTAGGAAGTGCAGATATTGACTCCTCAGGGGTACCGCCTGCTATAGCCACTTCATCTCCCCAGCTGGCAGCAGTGCCTCATACGTTTGTCACAACCGCCATTCCAAAAAGTGAGAATTTCAGTGCTGAGTCCCTAGTAAGCCAGCCAGCTTACCAGGCAGCTGTGGTCCAGGCCCAGATCCATCTCCCCCTGGTCCAGCCGGTACCACCTTCAGCAACAGCTCCTGCTATATTGCCTCCTTATTTTATGAAAGGTTCTATAATTCAGTTGGCAAATGGAGAGCTGAAGAAGGTAGAAGACTTAAAAACAGAAGACTTTATACAGAGTGCAGAAATTAGCAGTGACCTGAAAATAGATTCCAGCACCGTGGAAAGAATTGACGACAGCCATAATCCAGGCATTGCTATGATACAGTTTGCAGTTGGAGAGCACCGAGCACAGGTAATCAACACGAGAGCTTGTGGAGGGGAGGGGGGGAGAAGAAGTCATTAGGAAAGTAGACATAATATCCTTATTATTCCTGCTCTTGATTCTTAGTCTCTTAGCCTCGGATTAATAGATTGGTGACTGGGTGCACGAATGGCCTTACACAAATTACACTAGTGACAGAGGATTCAATTGGATGAAATTATTGTTATGTAGCCGAAGATTGCTGCAGTTTTGAACCTTACAGAAATATAAATACTATGTGACTTATCATGCTTAATAGACATTCTGCTTTTAATATTAAGTCCCAAAAGGATGATCATTTTCTTAAACTAATTAAAATATGTAGAGTTTAAACACACACAGTTTTTCTTAGCTAGGCATTAAACAGAATCACAACAAGAAGAAGAAACCTCTCTCAAGGAATGATGGATCATTGTTTTATGACAGGGGTCTTCAAACTTGGCCCTTTTATGACTTGTGGACTTCAACTCCCAGAATTCCTCAGCCAGGGAGCTGAAGTTCACAAGTCAGAAAAGGGCCAAGTTTGAAGACCCCTGTTTTATGACGTTATACTTTGGTCAAATAAAAGACAGTCTCAATGTTACTTCTTTTGCTCTTCAGTTAATTGAGCAATAAAGAACCAACACAGGGACCTGCGTTTCTCATTAGGGTTTATTAGTTTAACTTTAGTAATTATCTTTAACTATTAACTCTAATAAATGAAGAAAAATTAATCAACTATAATGTTGTCTTGCTAAAAAAAAATAATGAAATTAAGCCAGAACAGCGTAATGAAAAGTAAAATAATCTGTATGGAAATTTGATTTGCAGTCTAGAATATTTTAAGATTTTACCTGTAGCAGTGTATTTGCTAATAGTTTCTCATGTTGGCAGGTTAAATGTGGGCTTTAGTAAGCACTTTCTGGTATCCATTCACAAATTCCTGTCCCCATTAATGAAATGTCAGCAGATGTTGTTTTCAAAATGTTTTTGGTCTGCTTTATAGTAGCAAGTATTGATGAAAAATACAGCTGATTTCTCCAGTCTCTTTTCTTGTAATCTTCCCATTATGTCATAACATTTCAGAATGCAATGGGTGGTTTGAATTTGAAAAGTTTAGAAAACTTGCAATCATTTCTTTGAAGCTACATTCCATTATTTAGAACAGTGGTTCTCAACCTGTGGGTCGGGACTCCATTTGGGGTAGAATGACCATTTCACGGGGGTCACCAAACAACGCAGTCCGCCATTTTTTTCCCCTTTTCCTTAGCTGTGCTACTCCCTTTTATTCTATTGGCTTTGGAAAGCCAATAGAATAGACTCTCTTGAATAGAGTCTAATTCTATTGGCTTTCAAAAGCCAATAGGAATTGTCCAGGCGGTCTCTGCCCTGCTGAGCCCGCCAAAAGTCCCATTCTGCAAACGGTGCTGCACCAGTTGAGTAGTCCTCGACTTACGACTGGTTGAGTAGTCCTCGACTTATGACCAGTTGGGGGTCGCGGCATTAAAAAGGTTGAGAACCACTGATTTAGAAGGATCTGCAGATTAATTAGCTTAGTTAGGTGTCATAGAAGCAGTGGAGGACTCCTAGGGACTGTGTGGATAAGGCCTTATTAACTGATCTATCTTTAGTAATAACTCATAACTCTTCTGTTCCAATAATCTTGTTAATACTGTCCAATCATCTTACCCCATTGTCTTCTTCTTTTCCTTTGCTTAACTTCCCAACATATAATTATTATTATTATTATTATTAGTCCATCACTCATTTGATAACATTTATGTATATTTTTTGCTTGGTAGTTATCACTTCAAGATACCAGTCAGCCTTTATTTGAAACTGGAATAATTGTTCTGTTCTTTCTGCAGTCCATGATACTCATAGTAATAATCTGTAATCCTATAGTTCAAAGCATCTATCTTCAGTATCCTACACACTCTCAATATCTAGCTTCAACAGTAATGCATTACCATTGGAAAGGCAATTGTTTTAACTGTTATAACCTTTACTGTTATTGAAACAGCTTTAACCTTCATAATTTTGTCAGAGTTTGCATCGTCTTTCTCTTTAAGATTACTCTCCAGCGCATTGCTATAACACACTGTCCATTTTTATCCATTGTTGCGCTAGATAAATCATACTAATACCTTCACTTCTTTGCCATCAGTTGTAAGTTCATTAAACATGTAAATTGAATTTTTACCTTCATAATATTTAATACAAACACAGATTTTCCATTTTTCTTTCATAATGACCTGTTATAAAGCTCTTTCCTTTTCTACCAGAATGGTGTCATCTGCATATCTCAAAAGATTGATGTTTTAGCTTCCAACTTTAATTCCAACTGTTATCTCTTCCAACTCTGTTATTCCTATAATAGATTTGCTATATAAGTTAAAGTGATATGGGCACAATTTGCTTCTTTGTCCCTATTCTGACTCACTTTGGTTCTTGAAATTCAGTTCTTAATAATTACTTTTTGTTCATAGTAAAGATCCCTCAGAAGAATAGTGTGGGTGTTCTGATACATCCTTTAGCCTTTAGGTTCCATATTCAAGTATTATCCCTAAAATCAACATATTTGCCAATTAGTGAAGGAAGGTAAATCTTCTTGGATTCTCTTGTTCTTAATTTGTGTAATGATAACTAACTTATAATATATCAATCTGCCTTTTCTGAAACCTCTTATTTGGTTTGAGAGTTTTCTTTCCTTATTTTTCTTGAATAAAATATGTGACAAAACCTTACATGTGTGAGGTATTTGTTCATTTCTTGCATTACCTTTCTTCAGTATAGGAATATGCACTATTTTTTTCCAGTTTTAGATCCTATAGCCTTGTTTTATATTTGATGACATAAGAGTTGTTTACACTATAATTGTCTTTTCTCCTGCAGTTTTAAACAGTTCACTGGCTTTTACATCTGCACCAAATGGTTTCATACTTAAAACTGATGCATTGTTTCACATTCCTCATTTTTTAGAACTGGTTTCCAAGAATATTTTCTCTCCACAAAGGTTTCTGTAATTCTGTAATCATATTTGTAAAGAGATATCCTTTCTCCCATCAGCAGAGTTTTTTACCTTAGCCCTAACACTTTCACCTCATTTGCATTTATTACTCTCTTCTGTTATTATTCATGCTTATTACTATTTCAGATATATACTTTAAATATGTTATTTAAAGATCTATATTTTTTCATTTTCCTGTTGATGTTCTTGATTGAGATATCTTTCTTTGGCATTTCTTCCTGGCATTGGAAGTCTTGAGTTCAGTTGTCATTCTTGTCTCCTAAAGCTTTCACCTGTCCTCCCAGGTTTCTCATGATAAGATGCCTGAAAGATGTTCTTGAATCATTTTTTTCTCCGTTTGGGTTTTTACAATATCTCTTTCCATAATGCCTTCATTTCTATTTCATAAATGAATAAAATGTACCACAGCCTGTTACATATGTTATCACTGTCTGGCATAACCATTTCCTTTAATTTTCTAAGTTTAAAGCATATATCTGTCACTAATAATTGGTGGTCTGCCCTGCAAGAGTTCTAGCTGACTGGATTGCATTTCTCCATCTTTTGTTTCGTATTGTGGAACTGATTTGATTCAGTGATGGGTATCTAGTGTGTCCATGTTTGAAATAGATGTTGTCAATAAACAATCTTCCAGTTCTGCTAAGTCTGTACATTTGCCTTTAAAGCAATTTTATGAGAATAGGCTATCTGGAGTTTTGCTGTTCCAGTGGACACACAAGACATAGCCAAGGTTAGGTGTCTCATGCCACTGATATGGAAATAAAATAGGAATCAACAGTTGTTTCTTTCTTATGAAAAGGTTTGCTATAAGAAATGAACTTTTTGAAAAAAAATGTTTTGCAAATGAAAATTAAGGAACAAAATCCTGGAATAAGATTTTACTCTTTCATTTGTTTAATCTATGTATCTGAAGGACATAGGTAAGGATGTTTCTGACTAAACATTGCCAAAATTAGAGAAAATATATCTGAACTACAATGACATACACAGTGAATGCAGGTATAGTACATATGTACAGGCAGCAGCACACATAAGCAACATCACAGAATAGTATTTTTCTGGCTATAATTCTTATGTGCAGTACCATGTTGTTACTAAAGAGTAGTGCAATTATGTCAATATTAGAGGCAAGCCAAAATCTTAAATCAGGTAAAAAGATCAAATGTGTTGATAGGTAAGATGGACAATAGTGTATTTGGCCTGTAAGAGCATACTCTAGTCCAGTGTTTCTCAACCTTGACAATTTTAAGGCATGTGGACTTCAACTCCCAGAATTCCACAGCCAGCATTGCTGGCTGTGGAATTCTGGGAGTTGAAGTCCACATGCCTTAAAATTGTCAAGGTTGAGAAACACTGCTCTAGTCTGAGGTTCTGAAATAGAGGCTATAGCTTGGGTACAGGTAGAAACTGGCAAGCAGAAATTTAAATGGAATAGTGTGGACAATAGACTAGAGAGGTTTTTTTTATGAAAAGGTTGTATGTTTCAAAGGTGTGCAGTATGTGTGGGTGATTGCTGACTAACTCACAGGTTTATTGTTGCCTTCTGATCTTCCTGGCTGAAATTTTCTGTCAGTCTTTTTTTTCACCTCACCCCAAATAGGATCTTGTATCGTTAATAGAGGCAGAATTGTCCCTGAATATGAAGAGGCAGTGACATAGAAAGTATGTTCCTACCTTTCATATTATTATTATTGAAAGTACAGGAATTCTCCTAGAAAGCAGAGAAAGACTTTTCGATTTGGAATATGTGTGGGATCTGCTGCTATTTCATATAGTCAAAATGAAAAAATAGGAAAAAAATTACCTGCAGGAAAATATGTATATGTAAAAATATATATATATATATCTTTGGTAGTCCATAATATAGTTCATTTTGGCATCCTTAAGTCTTTCAATATTATCCTGAATTGTCATAGTATGTTCCAGAAATACGGAAGCAATGTTTTTGTATGGTGTTCTCTTGTTCACTGACAGTCTCACTACAGCTTGCCTTTCAGAGATTGAGAGTGCCATCATCTGGTAGAAGAAATGATGATGACCTCTCCTATTAAAGTGTCACTTTATGCAGAAGTCTAACAAAACGTAGCTGATATCATCACCTTAAAATACTTCACCAGCTGTGTTTCTCACAAGAGATGCTTCCAGAATTCAGAGACAGTCACGTAGAAATGTGAGTTTAATTTAGGTTTTCTGTAGACTCCAGGAGTTGGATGTTTTCCTAGATGAATCATGTTCTTCTGTCGTAGCAGCTACTCTTCTACTGAGGTTGTTGTTATTGTTTTTGAAATAAGTAAATAAAACCGCCTCACTAAATAGGCTTTAGCATCTCTTACTTGGAGTGTATCTTTAATATATTACCAGAACTTTGTTGCTATATACAGTATTTGTGAATGGAAGTGACTGTGAGTTCAGAAGTATATCATATATAGTCCTGCAGCATGAACTCCTTATATAGCATATTGATTCCCTTATTCTTCTTCCTATGATCTGCAGTTGTGAGATAAGGTAGTGCTAAACTTCTTAAGGATTACTTAAATGGCACATCTGTGGTATTGCATAAAAATGTAAGAACAGCTTTGAGAGGACAGAGCTAGTGTGCTTTTTCTTAGTTTTCCTCTTGACACGTCATTGTTAGTCTTGACAATCTAAAGCAGAGGAATGTATGGGGAAGGGAAAGCAAATGAGTAGTCAGAAAGGAAAAAAAATAGCTTGAATTCTAAGCACTATTTATTGGCTGAAATTAAGAGACATCACAGATCTGGTCATCTCTCCCTCCTTGAATTATAACATGGGGGGGTGGAGACAGAGAGAGGGAGGGAGGGAGAAGTGAATCATAAGGAAGCATTGTTGAATCAACATTCAGTTCATAGGTTAGTAATCTATTGAGTGGAATGTGAATAAGACAAAAAACAGATTTAAAATGGAAGAAAAAATATTGCATTCTATGAATGCATCCTGGAAATATTATGGTGATTTAGCCAGGCAGTTGATAAACACTGAAAAATAATTTTCTATATGAGTAAAATTCTACACTGTATAAAGCACTGTCTAATCAACAGATCAGACAACAAAACAGATACAGCATCAAAGCTAGCAGATGTAAGACAGTGTTTTATGGTTAGTTAAAGACAGTGGTGGGATTCAAATATGTGAACCACCGGTTCTGTGTGGATGCGACTTCCAGAAGTCCATTCTGGGCCTGGGAAACAAAAAGTTAGCTACCAGTTCTGCCAAAGTGGTGCGAACCAGCTGAATCCCACCACTGGTTAAAGACTAATAAACTTATTATGGTTTCAACTTTGACTGACCAGCATCCACTATCAGATGCATGAATTGTGCTATTCTTAGTAGATAGAACTGCAAATATTATATAGTTCTAATATATCAATAATTTTAGGAGAGATGCAGTTATTTTGTATTGAAAAGGATTTAACATAGGGCATCAGTTAGTATTGCTTGAAAAGACTCTGGTAATCCACTACTTCAGTAATCTAGATTTATTGGGATAACTGTTCATAATTCCCAGTTTGGAGATCTTGCCTGGAAACTCAAGCTCAGATTTAAAAAGGTTGATGAGCTAGTTAGATCAGTTGTCCCCATTTTAATATAACTATTCTAGGTTCCATACAATTTGACAATAAAGGGATTGGATAGCTAGAAGCAGACCGTGCTTTATTTCAGAGTCCTATAATAATTTGTGGTAAAAAGTTTTAATCTTGTTAAATTATTTTCCACAAAAAAACTGATAAAACTATTTGTAATTCAAATTGGAAGTAGATCATAATTTTGCTAAGTAGATTAACAATTTTTATTTTTCAATTTCTTATTTATGATTCAGCTTCCACCCTATCAGATATGATTGTATCCAACCTTTGTTAAGAATAGTTAAATTTTTGAAATTTAACTTTGAAATCAAAGTTGACTTCTCAGCAATAATTTACTGATTGCTAACCCAACCCAAAATCTCTTCTGAATGCAGAATCCAGCCTGTAATCTTTTAGATAATTAAACCAGTATTTTTTAAAGCAAGAAATATGATTAGATTCCCCTAAGAGCTAAAGAACATGATTGGAGAACTCATTCATGGAAAGATACGTTGTGCAATATATATAATTAACATTCTCACTTGCAGATCCAACATGTACTTAATCTGCGTTAGAATATTTTGATCTTGTGGTTTTTAAAAGTGGTTTGTACATTCATTCATTCATTTTGCTACTTCATCAGTTTGTGCAGTCCATCTGCAACAGTTGTTTTTATTTTACATTCATTGATCATGAACATTTTCCCTGCAACTTGGTTCCATGATAGTAATTTTCTGGTTGGTTAGCCTTCACGTGTTACTTGTCCTTACACTGGTTTCCATTTTCTTGTAGGCAGGATTGTTTAGTCCAGTCTTTCCATCTTAATGCCTTTGAGATGTTATTTCAGTTCCTCTCCCATCGTTCTTGCAGCAACAAATTAGCACAAGCCCAGAAGGAAACTCTGGTCCTACCCAAAAAGGCAACGGAAAGGCCAGTAGAAATCTATACAAGCCAAACTCCCAGAAGATCTCGGTGCAATGCAACATTGAGATTCATGATAGTAAAGAAATAATAGTATTTGAAGCAGCTACAGAATATAGGCAAGACCATAGTATGGTGACTTTGGATGTATTCAGGATGTGGTTATTACCAATTTCACTATAATAAGTAAAGGCCTTCCACAACTTTCTGCTTTTTTACTTGATCTTCTACTGAATTGTTTTGCTTTACAGAAGGGTCTCTGTAGACCATCAGATCAGCTTCTTAGCAAAAGTAAAATCTGAAAAGGATTCACAAACTATTTATTTAAGGTAAACCACATTTGCAAAATATTCCCAGGAGAAAAATCTCCATGATAATATGTATATGTCATCCTGGCTCATGTGAAAACCATTATGCATACAAGATAGTCTTCACCTTACAACTGGTTGCTTAATGACCATCCAAAGTTACAATGGACTTTTAAAAAGCTATTTCTCGAAATTATGACACACACATGCAGTCACATTATTGCATTTTGAGCATTTGGGAACTAGCTCGCATTTATGACTGGTTGCAGTATCCTACAGTCATATGACCACAATTTGCAAACCTTTTTGCTGATTTCTGGTGATTCTTGCCAGTTTCCAGCATTGGATATGCTGGATCTGTTTAATGAGCACATGATTTGCTTAATGGCAATAACAACTCATTTATGACTGTTGTAAAATCTGCGGTAAAATCAAATCAGTCATACAGTATAGTGCCTTGACTTAAAACTGCAAGACTTATGACTGAAATTCCAGACTCCATTGTGGTCCTAAGTTAAGGGCTATTTACACACATGCAATGGCTTTTTGACAGATCATTGTATTGAAGGGATTTAATTGAACTACCGATATTGAACATTCCAGATATAATATACCTGAACAGAAAAAATTGAAAAATCAAAGTTTCACCTGTACCACCAACACCTTTGAAGGATCTTTCCAGAAGTACATAAGGAGAATTTACTGTTTTACTTCTGCCAAGGCTGTGAAAAATCTTGGAGTATTAACATTTTCTTAATCTGAATGCTATACATTTGTTTTCTGGGAATGAGAACACACGTTCTCTGGAAATACATTTATCAATCTTTGAAAATATACATGTAAAGAACGAGCAAATGAGCATATTAAAATTCATATGCGTGTTTTCTATTTTCTATCTACAGGTCAGTGTTGAGGTTTTGGTAGAATATCCCTTTTTTGTATTTGGACAAGGCTGGTCATCCTGTTGCCCTGAGAGAACAAGCCAGCTCTTTGATTTGCCGTGTTCCAAACTCTCTGTTGGTGATGTCTGCATATCACTTACGCTCAAGAATCTGAAGAATGGCTCAATTAAAAAGGGCCAGTCCATGGACTCAGCTAGCATCTTGTTGAAGCATTCTAAAAATGACAGTCTAGTTGGCAGCAGACATAGATATGTGGAGCAGGAAAATGGGATTGATCAAGGCGGTGCAAAGATGACATCTGAAAATGGTGAACTGAAGTTTCCAAACAAAATAGGATTACCTGCAGCATCTCTACTCACCAAATCAGAATCCAGCAAGCCCACAGCAACTCGGAAGAGGAGGTGGTCAGCCCCTGAAACACGGAAACTAGAGAAGTCTGAAGAGGAGCCACCGTTGACTCTTCCCAAGCCTTCTTTTATTCCTCAGGAGGTTAAGATTTGCATTGAAGGGCGATCCAATGTAGGCAAGTGAAGTCTATTAGGAAAAAAAAATTAGAATATCCCTTGTCATTTTTATCCAGATTACTGTACTGTAGGCTAAATAACCGAGTATTTACATGTTATCATCTTATTTTAGGTTTATGTTTATAACGTTGTTATAGTTGCAGTTAGTATTATGCAGGAGACAGGTGCATACTTCCCCCACCTAGGTGTTCATTGGTGATTATTTTTATCAAGAGCTACAAAAAAGGGCAGTATCTGCTTGACACATGAACACACACCCTTTGTGGAAGCAAATGTTGACATGGCACCTGTTTTCCCACACTTCGAACAGAATATTAGTCTGGCAAGAAAACTCTAGGAAAGATAAACACTATTGCCTGATTCAAGAGTAGAATTGAGAGTTCCACAGCAATGTGATTTGATGGGTCTCTCAACAAATTTCTGATGACGTGTAGTCCAGGGGCAATAATGGAGAACCGAGCACTCTTTGAGACTCTTTGCACAATAAAGTGATTTTTCTTTTAATTTTCTGATTTTTTTTGTCTTGTATTTTCCAGTCCCCCAATCCAATCCCATACTGTGTCCCAGAGTGGGGGATCTAACTGCACTATTTTTATTAATATTATTGTTGTTGTTATTATTGCTCTTCTCAGAGACTGCCACATAAGAGATTTCATCTCCACTTGCTAGCACAATGGCATAGCAGGAGCGTAGCAGCTGATTCTTGCTTTGCTAAAAATGGTAATTTGCTTAAAGTGTGATAATGTTGGTGTCAATATAGTACGTTACAAATTGTGGATATCGTAACTTGTATACAGCATGTTGCCGCTAACATTTGCTTCCACAAAGTAACTATGTCCTTTCCTTTGGGAAAGTGAACATAAAATTGTTTGCAGTTAGGTTGCATTTTTTAAAAAAAACTCTAGTACTGTTTTTTTAAATTCTGTACTAGGACTAGTGCCACTTTTTACAAATTTCAGTGTGATAACGAGGAAATGGGAGAACATAGAATGTCTTTGAGCACTTAAAATGATAATCAGAGTTTCCATGCTGAGGATCCTGGCTTAACACTCAGCAAATCCTGTATTTTGCTTTATTCTCTTTTGGGTTGGGGCGGAGGGAAGGAAAGAGAATATTGACATTTTCAACACTGTTAACTAAGTAGGTTTTTCACAAGCAAGAATGCTGAAAATTTTCGTGTGGTATCAAAGGGATGAATGTGAATTATGAACTCGTATGTGACAGTCGTTGTCCACAAGGACTACTTAATAGGAGGCACTTTTAAAACTTTTATGCTTGTGAAAAAGTTAAAGGTATATGCAAGCTGACAAAATAATAAAAGAATAAGAAAGACTATAAGGGAATAAGAAGAAAAAAAACATTGTCCAGTGTTTTTGAAAAAGGTGGACTTTAAAGAATCTTGCAATTTGCACATCTTGAGTTTATCATTTGTGTGGTATTCTTGCAGTTTTTAATTTTTTAGGAAGGGAGAGGGGCTGAAAAAGCTTAAACAAATGTAGCAGTTATTTACTAACCTGCCTAATTTCTAGACCATTTTAATAGGGTTAGACTTTCTTTCAATTTCTTTTACTTTCTTTGTATCATATCTGTCACCCTGAACCAGAAAAGCTGAGAATTTCTCTTCAGATTTTCTGAGTTTTCCCATGAGTCATTTTGACACAGAAGCAATTTTTGTGTTTTGTTTTAATTCAGTTTAATTCTGTGTTTTATTGTAAAATTACTATTTCTTAACTCTCAATTACTTTTCTTCTGATTAATAGTATAATGTTAATGTCAAAATTTGTTACAACAGGATGATGGGTAAAAGTTTATCCAATTAAACTCTTTCAGTAGTTATATGACTGATCACAGAAATCTGAAGTAAATTCAAGGGTGGATCCAAAGGGTCTAAACTCCTGCTGATTTAGTGGCTTCCATCTTAAAACCAGATTCTGATTAATGGTCACATTAAAACCTATTTAATTATTCACAGATAAGTAATTGACTATATACCAGTCTGTGAAAAGAATCACTTAAACTATTAGCCTATTTTAAAGCTTAGATAATAAATACCGCATTAATTTCTGAAGTTTTAAAATCAGGATTTCCTGAAAGATGCTGTGGGCATTTTCACACACGAGACTAAATCTAAGTATCCATTGAATTTGTAATGTAACTCTATATGGACATGTTCTATCGGTGTTATTAAATATGTTTACATGTGATACAAATACTATGTGAGAACCTCAAAGAAGTCTAGTGTCTTGTGTGAAAATGGTACAAAAAAAATTTTTTTTTTGCATTAGTGCTGTATTCCAGCTTACCAGGGTTAGGTGGGTGATCATCAGTTATCTTCTTTCCCTACTTGCAATTTGACTTAGATAAAATTCAAAGAAAGAACAAGTAAGGTAGAAGGTGTGGTATACTGCATATATAAGCAGGCTGCTTACCCTGATCTCTTTTCTGTGATCATTTCACTTGCCCTAAGGTGGTCATTGTCTGCAAAATGAAATGGATTAAGCTAAAATAGAGAACTGGCATCTCCTGCTACAGAAGCACATGATAAATTGAGACCGTAGCTGAATTTAACAAATTTGTAGTTCAGTTTAGTTGCCCTGCAGGAGATTTTTTTTTTAATCTTTGACTCTGATGTCCTGCTGGTTGACATAACTCCATTGATATCAGGTTCTTATTTGGCAAGAATCTAAATTTTAGAAATCAAAACAGAACTTTAAATGAGCAATTTCTCCAAATGTTCATTTCCCTGCCCACTTGCCTAAATACTATACCTTTAAAAATTCCAGTGTAACCCTCTCTTTAATTGTGTTTCTTTGTTACTTGAACCTTAGCTCACACCAGAATGAATCATTTTTGTACCAGTTTTGAGGATGCACCAAAAATGTGCTTAAGTTTTAAAGTAGCTTGAAAATCTATCTTGAATTGTTATTATGACCTCCCAGTAATTCATTAGATCACTGGGCGGGTTCCTTCTCACAATCATATTGCTTTTTTTTTGTGCTGTAATTTTTTTTTTTCAACATTTCTGCTCAGAGAATTTGCTTAATCTTCCATAAACTCTGCTCAGGGCACTTTCAATTTATTGTTTATTGAAGTTTTATTTTGGCTTGTTTTTGTTTTGTTTTCGTTCTCACTTCAACCTCTGATAGCAAGAAGAACAGTAAGATATGAGGCAAAACTCCTATTTCATTCCTATCAGTACCACTATTTTCATCTGTCCTCAGAGAACATTTGCCTATAACAAAGCAGGGATTACAAAACTGACCACATCTCTAAAACTAACACTAACAAGTGAAACAAATAAACCAATATTAATAAATAGTTCAAGCAATAGGAATTTATTTGTTCTCTACTTGCATTAGAGACTTAGAACTTGCAATTGTTACTTCCGTCCAAACATGGCTTCCCGTTGCTGTGCTTTTTGCTTCTTTTTATAGTATGTGCAATATTTTATGTGCCAATTTAGATTCACCTAAAGGTGACAACAGACTTTCCTTTTGCCATCTTTTTTGGAGGGTTAAATGTAGGGTCTTATGCCTTCCTTTGAAAATAGTAGGGATAAAATCTGTCTGGATGTCAACAAGTTGCACAGCCTGGACCAGGGGCTTCTTACAGCTCCTATTATTCAGTGCCCTGCTGGGGGTGGGGCGGGGGGGGGAACCCAAGCAGAGAAAAAAACCGTCAGATGTCTGTCTCCCTCAAAGGTTGTTAGTGGAAAAGATAATATGAGCTAAGTCTCATTTTGTGAAGATGAATACTTATATGCAGTAATTCATTACTGCATATAGTAATGAAATATTGGGCATCCTTTGATGGGTGCAGTCTTCAATAGAGCATCATATTCTCTTTTTTGTTTATCGTGACTAATCTTCACTTAGATTGGAAATGTGGATAAATTCAATCTTGTGTAGGAAGAATGGCATCCCTTTGTCTTTCTGTGACTGATGAAAGCTTGTTCTTGGATTGTAGCTCTCTTTTGTGAGTTCATATAATTTTGCCCTTACACCAGGGGTAGTCAACCTTGGCTCTGTGCTGGCTCAGGAATTCTGGGAGTTGAAGTCCACAAGTCATAAAAGAGCCAAGGTTGACTACCCCTGCCTTAGACTATCTTATCTGACTTTCTTGGCTATGGAAACAAACTTATAAACTGGGGCTAGTGCTATGACCTTTTTTTTTTTTTTTGTTCTACATTTCCCAAATTCCAAAATTACTCAAGGCAAGTTCTAGACCTATTGATGTTTGCAGTGGAATTTGTGTTAGGTTCTTTTGTCCTCTTCATCAATGGGATTAAGATGTGAGCCTTGTGCTCCCAAGTGCCTTAGTTTCTCTTTTTAAAAGGCACCTAATTTCACATGAAAGATTTTAATGCCATGCTTGTTCCTGCAACTTGTCCTGTAAACTCCTGGTTCACAGTGTCGCTCCCTTTTCAATTTCTTTTAATTACTGAAATAGTGACATTGTAGAGGACATTTTAAGATTAATGTCATTGTAAAAGTCTGTACAGTATCCACATGGCAATATTAACTGACACCGTTTTTTCCTCCCCTTGTTTTGTTTTTGTATTAGACCTTCTTTAGTTTACAATGAAACTATACAATCACCAATAAAATTAGTTCAGGGCAAAGGAAAAAATACCAGAGCCTCTTTATAGGAATTTCTAAATAAATATATCTATATCTATATATCTATATCTATATATCTATATATAAAATGACTGTTCCTTATAGTGTTTAACTTAGGCATCATTTCAGTTTGTCTGGGCCACATGGTGGGGTTTCAGAATGTGATGTCACTTACCTCATATTCTGCATACAAATCTCAATTGTTAAAAAAAAATAAATCTCGGTCTTCTTTGTCCCCTACCCATTTCCTTTTCTTTCCTGGAAAAAAAAAAATGCATGCCTAATTCCTTGGCACCCCACACCCTCCATCTGATATTTTTCTACTGTTTGGGAGCTAGGAAGTGACATCACAGTTTGATTTCCCGCAATCAAGGAACATTTAGAAACCTTTCAAACCTCTTACTCAGGGATGGGGCTGGTGTATGGTGTGGTACACTGATGTGACCAGAAGGAGCACTTTTACTGCTCTGGAGTAGGGATGTTCAACTCCAAGGAGTTGTTTGGATTTCCTGCATGATTATGAACTAACGTTAAGGTTAATAGTCGTGTGCAGTATAAGCAACAGACCCAGTCAGAGCTGTGGCTTTAGGTGATAGAAAAGACATCCTATACACAGTGGCTTGTTTTACTTTGCTCTATTGCCAAGCCAGGGGGGAGGGGAGACCCACAACAGTGATAATTTTTAATTAAGAAATAAGAATGCTGTTTTAAAGGTATTTTGCGGTGCTTTGAATTTTTGACATGGGTTACTAAATATTTTTTTTTTAAAAAATGCCATATATATCCAGGCCCCCGTGTTGCTTTCTTCAGGATTCAGTCCTACAAGAAAATAGGCAGGATCCCAAATCTTTAAAGTGAAATGTATGCTTACCCCTTTGAAATCACAGATCTAACTATACCTAAAAGTACTAGTTTCAGCAGACCTATGCATTGATGGGTCATTTCAATGAATGCCTGGTTCATTGAAGGCCCACTTGTGTGTCAGAGCTCACTTTTTTTTTAATATGCCTGCTATTATGGATGATGCCACAGATTCGCATTAGATGACTTGGATAGACTTTCTGCTCGTTTGATCTCAGATTATACAGTGAAAATCGCTATAGATGGGATTAGTGATGGACTTAGCCATACCTATTCCACTAGCAATTGAGAAGGGAAAGAAAGCAGCTGATATGTGGCCCAAAGGCAGTGTTAACTAATAGTAAAGCAAGGTCTAAAGATAAGTTCCACAGTACCATCTGTTTGTACTAACAACGTGGCTTTGTGATATTGGTACTTAGAACTTCTTCAGAAGTAGCGTTCCACATCTGGAAGGGACCTTCTGTGAATGGACAGTATTTTATAGCTGTTATAGAAGCAGAAACATAAAGATGTCAACAGGCCCTACTTTATTATAGCCCCACACAAACACTTCTATTGATTATGCAAGTGAACTAATTTTTTCTGCTCCCAGTTCTTTGACCCAGTACCTTATATTTGATTAACTGCAATTAAGCATTTGTTCCCTTTTATCTCATCTCCTATGAAATGAACACTGTTAACAGCAATATGTGATTCCCCCCCCTGCCTTAGATTATTATGTATAGGTATTGTCCAATCAAGGGACAGACACAGTAATAGCATAAAAACAAAGGAATACCATTCCCTGTCTGTTTTTAAGCAGAATGTGGTTAATGTTTTGCTTTTTTTTAAATGTTTATTACTCTGAAGATTCCCGAAAAAGGGTAGTCCTCCAAATTGTAATTGTTGCTTTTGAGAGCACAAAAATATTTTGTTGATTTCCTTTGTAGATTCTGAGAGCAGTATTGCGTTTTTCTGTTGATGGGGAAATTCCAAACAAGTTGCACACTTCTACTCCAGAGTTCACTTTCTTTTACATAGATGACCTCGCTTCTGATGTGTTACCTTACTGATAGGATCTTTACTTGTAGCAGTATAACTGGTGGGAATATTTTTTTATGTGAACCTAATTTGATGAGAAGGTTAAAACAAACTTTTTTGAAGCACTCACATTGAGAGGAGTACAGGTAATGTTTTTTAAAAAATTGCACAAAAGAAACGAATGTTTGGAATGATTCATTCAGTATTTGAAAAGCGATGGATATGTTGAAAATCGTGTGTTGTTTGTAAAAATTAAATAAACCTACAAAAGTCGAGAAAGGGTGAAAGTTACATTTTTTTGTATATAGAAGACTCTCATGGATGATCCGATTGGTTCTGGCAGGAAAGAATGCCTAATTAACAGGTTTTTCAAAGACAGTATACCTAGGTTTGCATTTTCATTATATGAATTGCATTATTGGGGCAGGGGAGAATGGTCACCTTTAACAGCATTTGAGGGCTGTTTGTCCCTCTTTAATTTAGTTAAAGTTGATTGGGATGTCATGACATCTTCTAAGGATGATTTTGGTTTTGCACTTCCTGTACTTAAAAAAAAAAAAAAAAAACCCAAAGAAATTTCAGAGTGGACAAGAAGTGTTTGTTACAAGGGATTCTCAAAGTGAATAAAGAAGTGAGGGAGATCATATTGTCTCCTCTAATTCCCCTCTTCCCCAAACCCATATATACACATGTACACCTCTCTTTTTATGCCTGGAACTGTTAAAGACAATGTTAGTTATTCTAGCAGTTGTACAGAGAGTTTGTATTATTTTTCATTTGGTTCTGGGAATGTTTATTACTGGCACACCAAAAATGAAGGGAATCTAGGAAAACTAGTACTTCTGAGAAAGAGGTCCAAAATGTACTTACAAAAGCAAGCCTTTAAAATGGGGATGGGGGATGGCTGATTGTTTTCTGAATCCTTCTCTCCTTGTGCCATGCAGTCTCTAGAGATAATTTTTGATTCCAATTCTGTTATTCAATATAGAAGGGATATAACTTCTGTATTAATATGAACCCTTCAGGTGCAGTGGGATGGCCTCTCATACCAATCAAATGAAGTACTTTTAGTGAATGACTAGTGTTTCTATAATAGGGATTGCAAAAATTAAGTTTATTCTCACTGTTATTGCAAAGGACTTGAGTCTTCCATGAAAATTGATCTGAGGCTTCATTAAAGTTGCTTTTGTTTGTTCATTTACTTTCACTTGATCAAAGCTTTGGTTCCCTTTTCTTCAGCCAACCAATAGGCAGCACTGGATGTATCTTCTGCAATAGATTTAACTTGCTGGTGCTGGAACTGCTTATAATAAGTCTACTGGAAGTCAGCTTCATTGAGGCCAGGAATGTGACATTATCAAAGTTCAGATTACAGGGATTTGCAATTTACAAAGATCTTGCCTTGACAACACTTTTGTATGCAACAGCAGCTTATGAATTCTTGAGAACATTAAACACCATACAGAATCACTCTTTAAAAGTATTCTATTTAATTTTAAATCTGTATTCAAAACTAGCAGTGGCAGACATAGATATACCAGCCAAAAAAGGGGGGCACCAGGAGAGTCTTCTGAAAATTACCGATGTGTACTTTTCCTCTTGCAATTAATCTCTTTGTAACTGAAGTTACAGTTTAATTTTAGACTTTTCCAGTTGAGAGATAAAGAATGAACGCAGTAAATGCAGCCATTTACTGCCCAAAGAAATGCAAATGTAACATACATTGAGGCTCTGTGATTGGTGGTAGAAGTTAAATTTTGAATTTTTTTTACATATTTTTTTTAACAATAATTGTTTGAGTAAATTCAAATTGCCAATTTTCTGCATCTGTTTAACCCCAGGGAATAGGCCTCAAGTACTTGAAATGCCTCAAAGTGTTGGGTATAAATATGCTATTAGCCGATTGATAATTTCCCTCATGTTTTTACTGTATCTCAGGATTTTTGCCTCTCATGACTCTGTGAAGATGTACAGCTTTATTTTGACTGGTCTTTTTGTTAGGGCAAAAAAAAAAAAAGATAAAGCATGACATCAGAAAGCACCTTTCTATGTCTTTCATTTAAATAATTAAGCTGAATAGACAAATTTCAGTTGCCTACTTGCAGTTTTTGGTAGCGTTTTATCAGTGGTTTGAGCATCCAGCAAACTCTCAATGAATGTTTCCCAAATCAATACATAGTTTGTTTCTTTTAAATGACTACAAAATACACTTTCATTGTCCTGCCAGATGTTGGCCTAGAGAAAGGGGTACCATAGCTTTATGCTGAGGTCATATTGGGCTGACATGGCCAGTACAAAGGAGAAATAGGGAGGGAACGTTTTGCACCTTATAGAATGAAAAGAGAATTGCATACCGACATAGGTAAGAGCTTTTATTGTGACAAGAACTTTTTCCATATGCGTGCATACTCTCTGTAATTCCAGTGTAAAATATTGTACTTGCACTAGCTTTTTTTAAAACAAATATTAAAAAAAATGGAAGAATTCATATTCTATTTTCTAATCGTGGTGTGTCTATTTGTAGGATACACTCGCGTCTGTTTATTGAATTTTATGGTCCCTTTCTTTGATGGTGCTTGCAGGTTTTCTAGGTAGAAATTATTTCATTATAATAATAAAACAATGTTTGATTCAAAATTTGAACAAAATTGTTTTAAAGAAATTGTCTGTATACCAGTACAAGTTTATTGTTTCAGTATACTCGTACTAATAAAATAACAGTGCCAATTGCAAATTAGTGTTCTTTGTAGTGTTTAAATAAGAGGTTGGTAGTAGTTCCTCTTTGAAAGAGCAATTTTTTTTCACATGAATGTTTTCCTGAGGATTTACTTTATGACAAGCTTTGTTCACCATAATAAATGCACATTTTCTGAACTTTCTGAAATAATATACAAGCACTCATTTGCACTATCAAGTTTGCCTCCTACTATCAGCTTATCCAAGTAACTTAACAGTGCAGCTTATATTATGCTCTAAATATACTTAGCAAAGTTTCATAGTTTTAGCTTTGTATTTATCCCTCTTTACAAATCACATTAAATAGTTGACGTGGAAGCATTTTATTCAGTGGCTTGACTCTAGCATTTTCAAGCTATATCGTGAAAATCTGTTATGCTGAACATGAAGAAAACTTTGGAAGTCAGGAAAAAAAATGACCATTGTTTTTAGGGCGTTTATCGCAAATAAATTCCAAAACTCAGAATTCCAAGGTTTGAGCTGAAGTGGTTGCAGTTATCTCCTTTCGTGTAGTGCAGATACTCCAGTACAGGTAGTCCTCATTTAATGATCCTAACTGGGATGAGCAATTCTGTCACGGTTGTTAAGTGAAACCTGAATGTGCCAATTTATGACAACAATTCCAGCAGTCTCAGTTGCAGCAGTGAAGCAAATTATCCATGATCATTAAGATGTCACATAACCCTGACTTGTGAGCCACTGCTGGCTTCTCCATTGACTTTGCTTGTCAGAAGCTGACTGGGAAGGTTTCAAATGGCAGTCACATGGCCATGGGGATGCTGCAATCATCATTAAGCATAAGGACTAATTGTGAAGTCACTTTTTTCAGCACCATGGTGACTTCAGACAGTTTCTGTACTTCCTGTACTCAGAAACTGAGGCCAGATGGTCCAAGGAGGAAAAATGTCCCACTTAAACTACCAATATAACCCTTCTATCTATGTCAGTGGTTCTCAACCTTTCTAATGCCGTGACCCCATAATACAGTTCCCCATGTTGTGGTGAGCCCCAACCACTTATACATCACGGGTGCCAGGGGCGTGGCCAAAGAAAAGGGGGAAAAATGGCGGACAGCCTTGTTTGGCAACCCCCGTGAAATGGTTGTTCGACCCCAAATGGGGTCCCAACCCACAGGTTGAGAACCACTGATCTATGTGAACCCGTCTATCTGTGGCTGGTGCTAAGAACTGGCCTATGGCAAATATTGTTTATTACAGCTAACCCTCTTCTGTCATTTACTGAGCATCTAAGAGCCACAATTATAAAAGATCTCAAACTTATAATGTATTATAACAATTAGAGTTGACCCTATTAAATAGCCTGACTAAAAAGTTCTGTTTCCAAAGCCTTGCTCAAGGTCAGCAATCTCATTAATCCCAGGCTTGACTCACAATCAGGATCTGTTAAAACTGTGGCAAATACAGGGTTTCCAGGGCTCATCTTTGTATGGAAGGATTGTAAAGTGACAAGACATTTGCTTAGATAACCTAGACTTAAATCACTTACTAATTCACAGGTAGTCACCATCATTTTTTATTTTGCCTGGAAATAAATAAGTAGCCAATGTAATAATTTTAATTTTAGCATAATAGGGCTTTCTGAGTCTTGTTTTGTATCATGGAACTGCCCTGTATCCAATTCAAGCTTCTCATTCTTGTGTGCCAGTGCGAGCTGTCGTTTCTGACATTACAATTCCATGTTGCATTTTAAAAATGTATCTGGACATTTCAGATGCAGCTGCATTTGTGTTATTTTGGGACATGCAAGCTGCGTCCTCTATTTGCATGGATTCTCCTGGATTTTGTTTTTTGTTTTGATTTTGGTAGGGGAAAGGGCTACGTACCTACCTACAATGGAGTAAGTAGGCACATTTAACAGGAAAACTGATTTTAAAATGCCATTCAGTAATCATATCTCTGAAAGATGTTTAGCTACCTGGGAGGTAAATATATTTTTCATTTCTCTTGTATGGTGCGTCTGTACCTAAAAAGACACCATAGATAAATGATGGAATCAACATAGACAGATGTTATAATTCTAATGTAGAAAAAAAGTAAAGAATTTTAAAAATATTTCTACATGCTACATAAATCAGCCCAAAGGAAAAGAACAGTTATTTATAGTATGGCTTTATGTATCATTCGTCTAGAAGCAATCAGTGACTGGTTTTGTTATTTGTTTCACTGTAAACGTGTCAAGTTACCAGATATGGGCTGCAAAAATTGAGACAACCACTAGGTGGCAGAAAAAAGATTTCAAAACTTCCAAATCTGGCGTCACAAACATATACCTTACTCTTTAATTACCAATTACTCAAATTTTACTTGGACTTTGAAAATAAAACAATGCTATAGTAAGAAACTATACGGTAATTGAAAAAATAAGGAACTTTACTTGCAGTAAACCTACATTGCAGATATGCAGCTTCACGAGTGTTACAGTGAATCTCCTCTGCATATCATTTATCAAGTTTCACATAAAAACTGCCTCCTAAAATTATGAAACAATTGTTACATAATGAATTGGTTGTGCGTATTACAATAGTGATATGGAAAACGAGATCTAGATCTTGCACAACCAAAACATGTCTCTGCTATTTATTAACTTAGCATGTCTTTTTTTCAAGCTCTATGCTCTGCACAGTAGGGTCAGGTGTGGAACTGCAGTACCTTCTCTGTCTTTTCCCAAAGTCATTGGAGAAAAAAAAATAGTTAATCATCATTAGCTTATCTCTTTCATCTTTAAAACGGAGATGAATGAACAAGGGAGCATCTCCATTTGCAATGAAGGAACAAGGGAGCATCTCCTAACAAAGCACTACAATAAAGGGAGTGTAACTATTTGATCAACCATTTTAAGAACTTTATAATAATCAGCACACGTTAAAAACTGAACACTTGATGCCTCTGTAAAAATAAGACAGTTTTTTTTTTTTAATTCTGTAAGTGCTATTCCAAGGTGGCATGCTGGAGCAGTATCCATGCAGTGAGGGCTTTCTGGGCTTCACAGTTATTTTCCTGTTCTTCTGACTTTCACCACACATTGCAGGAGCAGTTGAAACGTTAAATATAAAATCCCGAATGGCTTTGCTTTTTTTAGTAATGGCAGATCCAAGGGACAAATACTTTATGAATGGACATCTAAGTCCCTCTGATCAGTTGTTCTGAAAGCTCGATCTAGATTTCTTACTTAAATAGACAAGGATATAAAAAGAAGACCACTGAACAATTCTGGACAAAACCATAACCATGGACCCAGAAGCGGTTTATGGCTTGTTCTCACTAGGCCCGACTCCAACCACTACTACAACAATCAATGGTATTAAGCAACCTGCTTCTTTCCTAATTGGGAATATAATCACCTCCCCATCCTGCAAAATAAATAAAAGAAGTGGAGGAGAAACAGAACATAGCAAATTTCACATCTCCAAAGGCCCGGGGTTTTCTTCTTTGGCTAAGAAAATATTGTGTTGTGCTGCTGAGTTACCCGAATAAAGGTTGCCCTTCGACTAAGCTCTTTGAGTTTGGCAGCTCCCACGTAGGTACAAGCAGAACGGAGACCACCCAGGATGTCACGGATGGTATTTTCTACATCTCCTTTGTAGGGTACTTCCACCGTTTTGCCCTCTGAAGCTCTGAAAAGGAAAATAATTTCACTTGCATTGGTGGGCTACCTATTCTGCTATTAAAAGTATTAAAATGTACTATTAAAATATGGAGCCATGGTGATGCAGCGGTTAAAGTGCAGTAATGCAGGCAAACTCTGCCCACGGTCTGGAGTTCGATCCTGATGGGGTTCAAGGTTGATTTAGCCTTTCATCCTTCCGAAGCTGATAGTTTGTTGGGAGCAATGTGTTGACATTGTACATTTACACCCAGAGAGGACTGTAAAGCACCATGGGGTGGTATATAAGCCCAAATGCTACTGCTATTTCCCAACAGTGCCTCTTTTATCCAAACAAAGATATATTTGCTTGTATTCCAATCTGAAATAAATCCATCTGGAAAGTAACCAAAGACATTCTTCACTGTGTTTACTATTCATCTAGATAGCATGTGTATGTGTGTTTGTATGAGGGTATTATTAATCAAAGAGAATTAGCACCCATTTACTTCTTATGAAAATCCTCACAATATACTTGTAAGCATATTTTAACCCTTCGAAGATGCTGTTTCATTGTTCAAATATAAGAATCATTTACATATTAATTGATTAGAGAAATGTGTATATCTCCCAAATGTTAATGTTAATTTGCCCCAAATCAACAGATGCCTGCCAGTGGTTTCATATACATCTTAAATAACAGGAGAAAGTCCTACAGTACCTCAATCTTGAGTAGCCATGAACGTAAGTGCTCCTGCCCCACTATTACCTATGGTAATTACCTGCCCACTCTAGAACCACTAAGCCCAATGAAATCACTCCAACTTTGTTTTAGATTGTGACTACCATAGTCCATGTTGTCAGAATCTAATTTTCAGATATCAGGAGAAAAGGTGTGATGACCTTATCAGTAAACTTCCAACTGGTGGCTAAGTGTGACTGCGCTTCTGCAACTAGCCAAGCATTTGGCATCTGCCAGTGTCTGGGTGATGCTGGGAGTAGTAGCAAATAAATCAAGTCAACCATATGGTTGACGTTCCACCCCTTTTTTTAACCTACATTATGCCAGACATATAAAAGGGACGGGACTTCGATCATGTAATGGCCGTCATCTTAACCTCCTCCAACAATAAAATCTTGTCTGTTTTATTATTTGATTTGATTAGTAAAGACAACCCTTTCAGAAGGAAAGAAGGGAATAAATACTCTGTAAAAACATAGTTAAGCAACAAAATCAACTCTCATCAACATATAAGCCTGGTGACATGCTCTTGTCACAGAACAAGCTCATCTAACATCCTGGCCCAGTGTATGGGAGAAAAGCCAGGTCTTTAGAGCTGTATGGACAACCAGTGGAGTCAGGGCCACTCAAATGTCAAGGGAAGCTTATTTCGAAAGATAGGCTCAGGCACAGAAAAGGCCCATTTCCTAAAGTCATCTTGCTTCAAAGAAGGGACTTGGACCATGCCCAAGCTGAGTGATCTCAGGGAGAGGAAAGGCAACAGGAGAATGGCAGTCCTGCAAGAAACCTGCTCCTGTGCCGTGCAAGACTTGATAGATGATAACCAGCATCTTGAACTTGGGCGTCTACTAAATTCTGCATTCAGCAACATGCATTATTATCCACACCACTGCATTCTGGACCAGCTACCGCCCCACATGGAGCACACACTGCAGAGGGCTGCAATTCTGTTGGCTGCCAATACCATGTTAACAACACCAGAGTTTCAAGAAGTGGCCTTGCATATTATGCTGGAAAGGGAGCGGTACCTGTAATCTGCAACACCACCTGCGTGCTTCTTCATAGCAGTGTCAGAGCTCATTCCATAGAAAAGCTTCACTTTTTTACCATTTTTTTCTACAATATCTCCAGCACTTTGGTCATGTCCTGCAAACATGCCCCCCAGCATCACAAAATCAGCACCAGCTCCTGTGAGTGGCACAAAGGAAAAATATGAGGGGCTAAACCAAAACAAAATAGCATTTATAGTATTTAAATACAGGGTTGCATTAATCATTGCAATCTCCTTTTCAATTCCAGTATTATGTATACAGGTACTCCTTGACTTGCAACCACAAGTCAACCCAAAATTTCTGTTGCTTAGCAAGACAGTTGTTAAGCGAGTTCCACCCCATTTTATGGCTTTTCTTGCTCTGATTGTTAAGTGAATTGTTGCAGCTGCAAAGTTAGCAACCTGGTTGTTAAGTAAATCTGACTTCCCCGCTGACTTTGCTTGCTGGAAAGTCACAAAAGCTGATCACATGATCCCTGTGATCCCTGTCACATGACACTGCAATGGTCATAAATATGAACCAGTTGCCAAGCATCTGAATTTTGATCACGTGACCATGGGGATGCTTACGCAACAGTTGTAAGTGTGAAAAACGGTCATAAGTTACTTTTTTCAGTACCATTGTAACATCAAACTGTCAATAAACAAATGGTTGTAAGTCAAGGGTTTCCTGTAGTAGATTCATCTTAATGCATTTCCTATATTTCGGCAACAGACAGTACTCACCAAAAGCTTTGGCCACATCTCCTGGACAGCTGCATCCTCCATCCTGAATAAAGGATGGAGAAAAGAGAAGAAGTCAGTGCATTCAATTTCATTTGTTACTATAACACTGACAATTTTAGCTGGTGGTTAGAAGAAGGACCCAGCCTAAGCATTTATAGAAATGAGAACAAGAAAGTGACTGCATCAACCTTTTTTTCGTAAAAGGTTTAATTTCAATGCATTAAGCACATTATGAGAGCATAGTGGTTAAGGCCTCAGGCCTGAAAGCCAGCTGGCTGACCCTTGGGCCAGTCATGCGCACCAGGAGTCAACACTCACTTGAAAACAATCCTAAAAAAAAAATATTGCAGATTAAAATTCCATTTACTATTTGGTCTGACTTCAAAGGATTTGGCAGACTAGAATGCAGATTTTTTAAAGAGTACCGGAAACAGGATTTAGGCATAATTTTACTCCCAATCATTAATGAGATATATTTGTCCACACAAGCAGTCATTAGCATTACTATTGTGGATATGGATATATTTTTTTCAGAAAAAAAGGACACTGAAGATGCCCACCTTTACCCATTTAATCTCACTAAAATAAAGGAGATTGGCAGACACTGATGGAGAGGTTTTTTTTTATTGAAAATTTTTAAAATTTTTACAAGAAGAAAAACAACCCTCCCCAACCCACCCCAACCCTCCCATTCCCTCCCTCAGCCTTCCCAGAGCTGAATATAGGCTTAATTAAAGTTTCTTGAATTCTTAGAAAAAAAGTATAAACCATAGATAAGTCTAAATACATTACTTAAACAACTAATAAAATAATTAACAATAATATATATATATATATATATAAAAAACATAAATATTAAAGAAAGGAAAAAAATACTTAAAAAGAAAAAAAATAAAGAGAAAGAAAGAAGAAAGGAAATATAAAAAAATAAAATAATAAAAAATATAAAGAGAAAGGAAAAATAATACAATCTATAAAATATTAAAATTTATATATGAGTTATTGAAAAACTAAATATTTTTTATATCCAACTTTTGTATAAAATCTACCCATTTTTCCCATACCACAAAAAACTTCTCTTGCAATTGATCCTTTAAAAAAGCCGAAATCTTTGCCATTTCCGCTAGATAGGATACTTTAGAAAACCACTCTTGCAAAGTAGGCAAAGATTCCTTCTTCCAATATTGCCCTACTAACAACCTTGCGGCTGTAATTAAATTTAACATCAATACAACCTCCTTAATATCACAATCAGTAACAATACCTAGCAAAAACAATTGTGGGGTAAATTTTACCCTCCTTCTAAAAATTCTTTGAATATTCCACCATATCTTAATCCAAAAGGCTTTTATATTTTTACACAACCACCAAATATGGTAATAAGTAGCGTCCAGACAACCACATCTCCAACATTTGGGCTGTAAGTCAGGATACATACGAGACATTTTTTGTGGGTCAAGGTGCCATCTATAAAACATTTTATAAAAGTTCTCCCTTAAGTTCTGGGCTTGTGTAAATTTAACATTTCTCACCCAAATAGTTTCCCAGGTATCTAGTAGAACCGGTTCACCAAAATTTTGTGCCCATTTAATCATACATTCTTTAATTAATTCTGGTTCTGAGTCCAATTCTACTAGCAACCCATAAATTCTCTTAATATGAGTTCGTCTTTGATCTTTTACTTGTTTAACAAAATTTTCATCTTCTTTAAGCAAGCCCACATTACGATCTATCTTCCATCTGTCCGCTATTTGTCTGTACTGAAACCATGAATATATAATATTTTCTTGTGCTAAATCTTCCAAAGATTTTAACTGCCAAATTTTACCATCCCATCTAAGCAATTGTGCATAAGAAACACTATCCATCTTGACTCCTCTCCTTATCCCCTCTATCGCATGCCAAGGTATAGCCCATAATGGTATTTTAGAATCACTTCTGTGATATTTCCTCCAAACCCGCAGTAAAGAAATCCTTATAATATGAGATTTAAAAACCCGGTCAACTTTTTAATTAAAAATTAAATAGGCATGCCATCCAAAAAGTAAATCCCAACCCTCCAAGAGGAGTATTTCTACATTTGTTAAATTAACCCAATCACTAATTAATGTTAAGACCACAGCATCATAATACAATTTCAAATTCGGTACCTTGAGTCCACCTCTCTCACGAATGTCTTGTATAATTTTAAGCTTTACTCTTGGTTTTTTCCCTGCCCAAATAAATTTATTGATACCTTTCTGCCATTCATTTAAATTGACCTCATTCTTTAAAATAGGTATCATTTGAAATAAGAAAAGGAACTTAGGCAGGACATTCATTTTAATCGCCACAATTCTTTCCACTGATGGAGAGTTTTATATGTCCTGGTATTTTTTGAAAATGTACTCGCTTTTCAAGGGCACTTCCAGAATATCCATGGACTGACTGGTGAGCTGTTTTTCTTGATTTATTTTGTTGTATTCTATAAGTCTGATGTTCTCACTTCTCTGTATAAATTAGGAAATGAAGGATGTACTTAAGCATCCATTCCACCCTTCAGAATGGGCAGAAAGGTATTAAATACATAGCTTTTAAAAAAATATCTTTGATTACAAAACTGATATAAAACATTGCAAAGTACACTGAAAACATTCACAGATAGGTGAGATGGGAGTGCCTATCTATCCTTTCCTTCAACCCACTTTGCACCAAGTGTGAATATTTTGTTACTAAACATATGCACTGAACAATAATGCACTCTTCATGGGATTGTTCTGTAGACCACTTTGTTGGTGCAACTGGCACAAACCGAGGATGAGCTACTGGTTTTCTCTATATGCCAGAATCAATTATAATTAGTGTACAGGTAGTCCTCAACTTATGAGTTCAAAATTCCTGTTGCTAAGCAAGACAGTTGTTAAGTGAGTTGCTGTTCTGTCCCAGCCTACGTGAGTCCTTGTTAAGCTCACAAGGAGAAACCCCTCTTCCAACAAGCAGGCTGAAACCGCAGGAAAAAAACCAATCCCCTTTTATTATTCATAGACCTGAGTTAATGTCCAAGGCAAACATTGCCTTTGGCAACCAGCACCTCCCATACCTTCCCTTTTATTATGCAGCCAAGGCGTGGCTTCCTAATGCCTTCTCCTTTGCCTTTGCCCCATTGCATTCCTTTGTCCTACTCTCTTTTCTTGCCGGGTTTATGTGCATCCTGGATAGCTCCCAGCTGTGAGTCATCACTGTCCAACTCAGACTCCCAGCACAGCGCAAGTAGAGGGGCCAGGCTCCTAGTCAGACTGTAAGTCTTGGAGCTCCTCAGAGCCTTCCTCTGACTCTGACGTCACTCCAGGCCCCTCCTCCTCCTCTGATTCCTCAGACTCAGCTGCCGGGTCCACTGGCTGGCGAGGAATCACAACAATTGCACCCCATTTTACAACCTTTTTTGCCAGAGTGGTTAGGCGAATTACTGCATTAAGCAAATCATGCAGTTGTTAAATGAATCTAGTTTCCCTTATTGACTTTGCTTATCAGAAGCTAGCTGGGAACCGTACAAATGGTGATCACATGATCCCAGGACACTGCAACTATCAAAAATATATGCCAGTTGCCAAGGGCCTGAATTTTGATCCCATGACCATGGGAATGCTGCAACCATCCTAAGTGTGAAAGCCAGTCATAAGTCACTTTTTTCAGTGTCTTTGTAACCTCAAAGTGTCACCAAACGAATGGTTGTCAAGTCAATGACTACCTGTGGTTTTTCTAAATACAATATAAGAGAAACAGATATTTGAAAACTTCTAAAATCTTCATGATCAGATTCATGTCTTTGACCTGGAAAGTGGACTTTTAAGGTTATTAAATAAAATAACAAATAGAAAAGTTCATTTAAAAAAAAATCCAAGAAAAATCTCCCTCAATTACTACTTATTGGGACTTTGCTTCTGGATTCATTGTTTTTTCATTTAATGGGATTCAACATAGATCCTACTTACAGAAATGATATGTCCTTGCAGTCCATGAGCGGAATCTGCACATTCAATTACTGCGCTGAGCTGAGGATAGCCAACCCCAGTTTTTATCCGAGTAGTGCACACAGAACCTGGGCGTGAAGAACAGACAAAATATGACATCACAGTATCTTGCGATTTAGATGAAAAGTAGCCCCGATCTCTTCAGATAGCTGAATCTCTCTGGAAGCCTTTTCACATATAAGACATATAATAAAATCATGTGCATGGGACAGAACGAGAGAGCTATTTACTGTAAGAAAGGACACACATCCACAAGAGCCAAAATAATATTTGATAGGATCCATAAAGACTAAAAGATAATAGCAGATTGTTGGGGGCAATGTAAATATATATATACATTGCTTACTGGTGTACACCGCTTAGAGAGTGCTTGCACTTAAAGCGATATATAAGTCTCATAAATAAATAAATAAATAAATAAATAGAACCAGTAAATATCCCTTTTCTCTTCTTTACTCCTTTCTTTACATGAAACAGGACCAGAGAGCCTTGGAGGCAACAGATCCAAACCTCCACTCGGCTAGAAAATCCACATCAACATTGACATCAATTATTGGTTCCCCACAAAAGCATGCTTCTCTCGGGGGGGGGGAGATGTATCTCTACCCCCCCCATAAATCCAAACTTCACATCACTGAATTTTGATGGCAAGCAGCCAAATTTCAGTGGCATATTTTGATTGCTTTTCATAGTCAATGTGTTACTTGAGCTTTTAGTATTGTGATTTTGAATGCATTTTTGCATGTCTCTGGAGAGGATTGAGTCTGACTTTGTCTTTCAGCTTCTTTTTTAGCAATCCCCTCATTTTAGAATAGTTTTCCCTTTTCAAGTCAAATCTGTCATTTGGCAATGAACCAAATACATCTGCGTTAAGGGCTTTGTTGCCACTTTCAACACTGTGTCTTCAAAAAAAAACCTGGATACTACTTCCTTTTGGGTCAGTTCCATGCCTAACTATTCTAGGACACAAATACTTAGGGTATTTAGATTTTATTTTCTCCATATCATTACAAGATGTATATTTTCTCAGACTATGTCGTGACAGCTTTGCTCATTTTTTTCCAAAGATGTTGCAAAATACGTAAATACTCATCATTTCCCTTTGGCGGGAAATGTTACACAAAGCACAAAAATGGAAACTGTAAGCCAAAGGAATTAAAGGCATAAGATAAGGAAATGTGATTAAAGTGAAGTGTTTACAGCAACATTTTTCACTCTACCTTTTTATATTTGCAAACCAGCCTGCCAACTTGTCCAGTCACACACCAAATCAGACTCTACTTTTTTGTTCTTTTGTTATTTATTCATTACTGTATATATGTAGTAAGGATGCAAAGAAAATACTCCTGACATAAATGTGTAAGCAATGTTGCATATACCCTGCAGCATAATCCTGTGATCCGCATATCTGTCTTCATTCACATATCCTTCTTCCCAGCTTACCTGGTCCAATTCCTACTTTAATAATGTCTGCTCCAGACAGAAGAAGTTCTTCCACCATCTCTCCCGTTACTACGTTGCCTGCCTGAAATAGAGCCAAAATCATTGCAAATAATGAATAGATCCACAGTGACTGCAGTAGTAAAACAAATGTAGTTACCTCTCTTCCTTCCTTCTATCCTTCCATTTTTAACCTGCCTTCCAATCTGGGAAGATTACATATACCAGTGATGGCGAACCTTTTAGAGACTGAGTGCCCAAGCTGCAATCCAAACCCCACTTATGCATCGTTGAGTGCCGGGAGGGTGTGGCCATTGGCTGGGCGTGGCTGCAGTGGTAACAGCAGACTGGGTGGGACTAAAAAGTTCAATCAATCAATTCCAACTTTGCAAGATCTTTTTTTTCCCCGCAAGTTGAAATTGACTGACCGAACCTATTTTTTTTTTTGCACATGGCGGCGGAGACCTAAAGTGAAAAGGTTTTATAAAAACCAGTGAAGGCCTAGGACGGAGACGACAGCATGCGTGCCCACAGAGAGGGCTCTGAGTGTGCCTCTGGCACCTGTGCCATAGGTTCGCCACCACTGACATATACAGTGCATTCTCACTTGTAGTCAGAAAATTGCCTTATTTTCAAAACCACGATTTCTTTTAAAATGGCAGTGTCGTTATCCAATGCCCTGTTCAGCAATCAGTATCATCCTGACTGATTTACACCCTAAATTCTCATGTGACATATCTACTTTCTATCCTGTAAAAACAAATACTTCTATTAAAATAGATGGATTCTTTGCTCTGGCATTAAGTGGACCTTATAATTCCTATGCCAGATCATTCTAGTAAGTTAAGTATCCCTCATTCTCCTAGTATCTCTTATCTGCATTTCTTTAAAATGTTGAAAAAGGGAACATCATCATAGCCATAACCCTGTATGTAGCAAATACAAACATTTCTTATAATCTGTTTTGTACAATCAACAATTTTATCTAATAGAATGGAGAGCTTGCTTAATATGGTTAAGAAAGATTTATATCAGAAGAGAAACATCAAGGCAAAAACATGCCCTTTCTGACTGAATTATTCAATGCGATGAAACTGCCATTTACCAGAAAAACATCTTCTCACCGATAACAATGCTAAAAACACACATAAAAGAAAAGCACTTTGCTTCAACAATTGATTTGCTCTGGATGAACTTCTTCAGAAAATTGCTCCCAATTACAAAACAGGTAATATTACTTTCTATTAGCATTTAGTTACGAAGTAATTGTCCACCGCTTTATATAATTTTGTCTCTATTTATGCATGAATTTTTTTTGTTTTTTTAAAATTTATTTATTTTTAACTCATCCATCCTCCCAGAAGCTCAGGATGCTGTATACCTAATAATAATGTTGTTACTCATTGGTATTTGAGAAAGCACTGACCATACCTCTGTGCTGTTACTACTTCTGAATGTTTTTAACAAGCATACAATGCATGAAGCAAAATTGTTTCAAAATATATTGTATGTATTTATATAAAAAAAAATCCTGTGTGATACAGAGTCAAGTTGAAGATCCCAGGTTCAAATCCTTAGTTCATTCCAAATCTTATTAATGATATAATTGGCATTACAATTTAACACATGATCTCATTAACAAACACGCCAATCTTTGTGTTGTGCTTAGATCTCTATCCAAACTTATCCCGTAAGTCCTAAATGTTTTTCTATCCTTTTAAATAAAAAGAGGCAAGACCACAAATATAATATTGTGTGTTACTGGTTATTCTTTTATTGCACACAATTAAGGTTGTTGTAGATTGGACAGTCTTATGTGTTTTAAATAAATAAACAAAACTAAAGATGTGATTGTTACTAAAACTCTTATATATGTGCAAGCATGCAAAGACTACTAGGGAAAGAAGTCCAAATGGACCTTTTGGTGGCATTCATTCATCCATTTGTGAGGTAACTCAAAAGCAAAATGAATCAGAAGTAATAAGATTGACTCTTCTTCCTGCTGTAGAAATGTCTACCAGAATCAATTAGTGACAATTTTTCCCTTGTTCTAAATACAAATGGAGACATTTCTTGGTGCAAGGAACACTGATATTTAAGCTGTATCTTAAAATGAGCCATGATCACACACCAGATTTCTGCCCGCTGCCCACTATTCAAACAAGTAGACCATGGTCTACATCAGGATTTATCATGCTGCCGAAAATGTTAGCTTTTTTAAAAAAAATCTTGGAATCCCTGATCAAAAGACAAAGCATTAGTGATAGAAAATTGACTTGGGATTTTGCTCTCTTTTTTTAGTCTCTCACAGTAACACGTCAATTTCTTGGGAACAGTTTGAAACCCTGCTCTAGAGTTAATTTTCCTGCTTTCTAATACAATCACGTCAGAATGGGAAGCTAATTCCACAGAAGAGGACAGAAGGTGGTTTACAATGCCCATTTCTGTTCCATCCCAAAATGAAAAAATGTTGGCTTCTTGAAATCCTGCAAATCTTGCAGAACTTTATCAATATCTTGTGAAAGTGTTGGGAGACTCTCTTTTTCTCTCTCTCTTGCGTAACATTTTCTAAAGTGTACTGGAGTGGAATGGAGCAGCCTGAATCATCTTACAAAAATATGCTGCCAAGACAGCAATAAAGAGCACTCCATCCCATGGCAGAGAAATTCAAAATCAATCAAACCATTCATCAGTTCTGTTCAATGTTGCCTATATTCACTGGCTGCAAGTTTTCACACAGGAGTCTATACAGATTAAACCGCAATTTTTTTTTTTCACATACTAAATTCATGATTTATTATTTGTGGTCCCTTCTTGTTAAGACACAGGACATTTGCTGGAATAAAGGAACTCTTTTGCCAAATTACAGGCCTATCCATCTCTCAACTTCTCCAACCCCTACCATAATAGTGTGCTTTGGGAACCGGACATGAACAGCTTTCACAAATTCCACAAAGTGTTCTGAGTAACCATTGGCCACATCCAGGCAGATGTACTTGACAAGGGGGATGGCCTCGATGATGTTTATCAGCTTCTCGAAATCAGCCAGCCCACTGCCTGAGCTCACTGCTATGTGCTGCAAAAAGAAGATGAAAACAATTAAGTTTTTTTTTTTTTTTACAGAAATGAGGTCAAAAGCATTCAGTGCCTGGCTTTGCAGAAGAAGCCAAATGGGAAAATGTCTAAGACAATTAAATATGTGTATTTTCAGGGTATTTTTTTTCCCTAGGAACACAGCAAAGCTGTAATATAGGATGACGTTTTAATGCTTGTGAATCATGCACCCCACTACAATTGTTCACTTTTATTTATTGCCATGTATGCTGCAACCTCCTTAGTGTTTTTAGTATTCTACCTTTTTCCTACGTTTGATGAGTCCATACAATTTGTTAAAGGGAAAGTTCCAAGTTTTAAATAGGAACATAAGAAAAAGGCTTGGCCTGTATCAGACCATTTGGTGCTTTATTTAGTTGAGAGCCTGACTAGTAGCAGCTCTCCAGAGTTGAAACTGGGGTCTTCTTAACTCTATCTGGAGGAGACAGAGATTAGGCCTGGGACTTCCTGACCTACATGTAAAACAGAGCCTATCCCTTCATCCTGGACAGATTGGTGAACATGCTATGAAGAGCATGGAAAGAGAATGTTTTGCAATAAGGGAGAAATGGCTGTCCTTGGCTAGGATCCAGACATTTTTCTCTTAAACTGAGGCCTCCCTAGTTAGCCAAAACCCAATCTAGGAACAGGAATTTAACTTGTCCAAGGTACTTTTATATTCTCTGGAGTTAGAGGAATATATATGATTTTATAAAGTAATCAAGGTCAAAGTGCTCAGATATGACCAATCTGTTCTCTAGTTATATCCATTTTCTAAGCCAGATCTGCTCCATGGTGACATATCTCTTAGTTACTGTGCTTATCTAAGTACTATAATGAGACTAGTGCACCAAATATGTTTTCAAGGTCAACTGGTCTAAAATGATTTGTTCGTACAATCAACAGGCTGAATATATGCAGCATATGACTCCTATAACAAAATATCTCCTGGATTGTTTCAAAGGGCTACCAATCTATAAAGCCCCTATATAACTTCTAAAGCCTACATTCTCCCAAATAAGCCATTTAAGCTTTTTATTCTTCTTCTTTCAACCCTCCAAAGACATTCATACCACCCTATCTCAAACTCTCTGATTTCACACATGCATATGCATACCCCATTCCCCAAAATAAAATAAATATTAAAATAAGAAGTTTTCTGATTGAATGCAGTGGGACAAAAGGAGGTGGTTTGAGGTTTCACCTGGAAATCTCCAAAATTAATGAAAGCCTTTTGCTAATTTATCAGTAATTTATTTTTAGGAACACTGCTTAGCAAGTCTACCAGTGCAATCTTCTACTATTCTTTTGAAGTATTTGCTTCCTTGCCACTTAGAATATATTATTATTATAAAAATCATCATTTCTTTCAATTAAATTTACAAAACTAAAACATTTATTTGGGCATTTCCAACACTGTTTTATACATTGTACAATGTTTTACTTTCTATTTGATCTCAATGTTTTTTGCCTGAATAAAATACTGTGTTTGCAGCTGTTTTCACAGACTACCACTGTTCAATAAACCATTTTCTTATTCATTTTTGTCAGACTACCTGTACTTTAATGTATACATTTGTTATCTAACCTTGCCAACAAATCATCTATTGATATCTTTAATAATTTAAACTCAGTTTTTACATTCCATTAACGTTTTGCTGTTCCACACTGTTCAGGCTAGACCTTAAATAGTCTTTTTTGGAATGAATTTACTTGTAAAGAAACATGAAAAGAATTCTACAACATAATAATAAATTTATAATGTTCACTTAAACATGCAGACATCTTTCCATTGTTTTATAATATTACTTTTTACTACGTTGTATATATAATTCCCTTGATCTTCCAGGATGCATTAGCCAGAATGGTGTAAAATAAAAATGTAATAAAACCAACATGATGCCTGAACACCAAAGTACCTATAAACACACGCCCTTCAAGCTCTTTGTCAATCCCATTTAGTTTATCTTTACATATTATTTTAATTAAAAGTAATTATCAGCAAGAAGTTGTCATCTGATGAACGAAGAGCTATCGTCTATCATCTAGCTTTTTAAGAATGCCTCAAGGCTTCATTTCAATTCTAAGTATATTTTTAGAAAATAAAAATGGCCAACAGCTCTAGTTCACCCATTTGTTTGGAAGCACATGAGCTGTTATGGTAAAGAGTATCCAGTTATGCTAAATATGACGGTGAGGATAGCCTCATCTGTTTGTGTTCTAGTCTTGTGATTCGTAAGGATCACAGCAGTTGTTTTGTTATTGGGCAGCCTCCCTGCATCCACACACTCACTCCAATTTCTGCAAGTGCCACTGTACTCATAACACCGGATCCCTCTAATAAAATACCATGCATCCTTTAAATCTAATATCTTTTGGAAGCATATGATTTTATAAACCACTCTCTTGCTTACAGGACAGGATGTATCAGTTTTTCTAATATTTCAGAAAATGCAATCTAATATTTAATTATTAACTTTGTGAAAAAGTACCTCTATGCATTCTGGGTGATCACTTGCAAACAGCTTCCACTGTTCTAGAGAGTAATGTTTGTGTATTGCAGTAAACATGGTGTACTAGAAAAACAAATAAATATGCTATAATTATACTATTTGATGTAGACACATCAAAGTTACATACATACAAAACAAAGTTCCATGACGTCATTGCAAATACATAAAAGGTTCTTGTTTAAACAGTAGGAAGGTGTGAACTAGATACTGAAATAGAAAACCATGCAGAGATTCTAGATTACATATGAAAGACACAACAGCAAGGAACTAAAACTTTGCCTGAATGCACGTTCCAAGGTCAGTAGTTCTCCAGATTTAAGAAACTGTCTTTAAATGTAAATCTGGTCTATATGTAATACAACTGCCAGAGATTTCCACGATAGGAGAACTTCAGTATTATTTGTAAATTTTACTTGAATTCAAATATTACAGGACTGGATGCTAAGCCTGTAACCCTTCATAGCAGTTTAGTAATTATATAGTAAACCATTAGAGAAGATGACTCTGACAAAAGTGCTCTTCTTATCTAAGAACTGTTACAGGCTATGACACAAGCGTGAGGTATAGGAAGTATGAAAGAAAAGTTGTTGGGTGAGATGATAAAGCAGAAGAGGTTGTGCATGAGAAAAAGGCATATAAGAGAATTATTATTACAAAATATGAGAAGAAAATACTGTTTAATGGACATATATTAAGGGAGTGAGGGGATTATTGCTTTTTTATTGTTTTATATTGGGTTTTTGTCCTTGTAAGCACCCAGAGTCACTGAGAGTGAGTTGGGCGGTCATATAAATTTTCACAAATAAATAAAGTTGCAAGGAATAGAGCCAAGATAACAAGAAAGTGGGAATTGGAACTCTTAAGAGAAACATTTAATAACTTGATTGCAACAGGAATAGTTTGCTTAACAAGTTAAACAAAAATAAAAGTCAAGAATTAAATGGACTGAATATAAAAGTGAGTAACCAGTAGGCAAGAAGTACACTAAGGTGATTTAAACACAGAGAGAAATAATGAAGAATAAATCACAAAACAAATTAAAATGAATGACTCAAAAGAAAAGGAATATTGAGAAAATTGTGGTTGGATAAAGTTGATGACATCCTCAAAAATAGAGATAAAAATAAAAAAACAACGGATGAAGTGATGGATGAAGCAAAGATCATTTAAAGAAAGATAAAGAGAGGTTATAGTGAATGGGTTTTTTTTTTTAATTTCAGGACTTTAATTTCTTTTGCTTAGTAATCTTTTCTCCTTTTCTACATAATAGTATCTTGAAAGAGAATAGTATGATAAGCATGCATGTATGCCTACATGTAATTTTGATTATGTATGGTACAGTTATTTAACAACTTTCTTACAAAAATTAGCAGTGTTCCAAACTGGCTATCCCTAATTGGCTAATGCTTCATATGAGTGTTATAAAATTGACTTTTAGGTAATATGACATTTACTATAGATAGCAGATCATCCCAAGTCAATGACTTAAATCATTACAATGACTTGAAATTAATTCAAATGTTATTTTCATTCCTTTTTTTTTTTAGGAGAAGAGAATTAAGAAACACTTACTTTAGCCATAACTTGTGCCATTTCAAAAGTACCAACAGTGTCCATATTTGATACAATAACGGGGATGCCTGTATAGGTTTGCTTGGAGTTACGAAAGAAGAAAGTACGAGTAAGATCTACCTGTAAAAACAACACCTTTTTATTTTGGATCTGAAAGCATTTTTATTCTTATCAAGTGACAAAAATGGATTCAATATAGAATTAAGTCATAAAGTTAGAAAAATGAAAACACTAAAATAACAGATATTAAATATTTCTCTACATAATTACAGTATCTACAATCTCATAAGTGCTTCAGCTTCCTAAAATGGCAAGGAAGGAGATAGCCAGCCAATTTGTTTCTAACATTGTTAAAGCATCCCATTTAAGCAATAAATCCATCTGGACCATGAGAATAGCCTGAAATTCAAATCAGGTAATTAAACTTGTCAGCAAATATAAATAATGGAATCACATGCTCACAAAAAAGGTAGATTTATAATTCAGACATGCTTTTCAATCCATCCAATCCCTGGATGAGAAAAGTGAACTGGTTGAAAATATTTTTATTAGGCTGTGTTTACTTTTTCATCAGCTACTCAATTCTTGAAAGAACAAAGCAGTGTTTGATTTGGTGAATGAATGGACAAGTTGGAAGACTGGTTTGCAAGTATAAAAAGAGGTAGAGTGAAAAGCGTTTCTGTAAACACTTCAGTTAATTATATTTCCTTTTATATGAAGCCTTTAATTTCTTTGGCTTACAATTTCCATTTTCTGACTTCGCTGTCAGAAGATCACAAAACCAATTGCTAAGCGTCCATTCTGATACATCCTAAGAACAAGACTGAATCTCGTACGTATGTCATAATGTTCACAAAGAATCAAGAGTCAACATCTAACATGTTTCCAGAAATAGGAGAAAAGCAGCTCAGGTTCAAGGCTGATGGTTATTCTATTCCAATATTTAAGTGAATCATACAGAATCCAACCAGGTCTACTTTCAAATTCACACACACAGATGGAATCCATATGTGAATTCTACATTGGTCATACTACACCAAAAGAAGTATTTAATATTATTTCATTGGAAGCCACTGTTAATTTGTTAATCTGCAACCTGCACTTGTGAATGAAGCTCAAAATTATGTGGTGATTAGACTTAAAATTAACACAAATTTATCAAATATGGCCTGGTGGATTGTAATTATTTTTAGCTCTTATCTCCTTCAATTAAAAAGGCCCCAATTCTAGAAGATCTTTCAAAGTCCTTTCCAGATGACAGGAAACTATAATAAGTCATTTTGGATCAAAGCATGCTGGAAATCATATTTCAAAAATTTCCCTTATGTTAATTTGTTTCAGAGATATACTGTATTTTAACAATGGCTATGTAGCAAGAATTGTAATTATACAAACCATTTGGTTTCAACTAAAGATATCGCGGTAATCTGCATAATAGAAAGAGGCCCATCCTGCATTTTCATTCACCACCATCCCCTTCCTTTTTTCATTTCCACAAAACAGAGGTGCTGCAAGAAAATCCAGACTTTCAGTGGGATTCTGACCAAGGATCATCTGGTCTCCAAATTTGTCAACTTTAAGACTTGTGAACTTCAACTCCCAGAATTCCCCAGCCAGCATCGCCTTATCTAAACCAGCCTTACCTAAGCCAGCCATGCCCATCCATGGACTATGGGTTGCATGCAGCCCTGAACAGCTAGTAATGTGGTCCCACAAGAATGTAATCTTTTAACATTACGTGATTTATATACATTAACTATATATTTTATATACGACCCAAGACAAATCCTCTTCACTCAATGAGGCCCAAGTAAGCCAAAAGATTGGACAACAGTGATCTATACTGTGTCCCACAATCCCAGAGACTTGTTCTTTAAACCTGCTGTGCAAGCCTTCATCTGGGAATGCCCAGTTCCAACTACAGGGACAAAAGGCATGGTGACACTTTTGACTTTTTTGATCTTTACCCTTGGAGAGACGTTGTTTGTGTAAATAGGAATTTTTCAACATCCTTTTGGAGACTAAACGTTAGATAGAACTAAATTAATGATAAATGTTGGAAGAGTAAAGGCCAGTGTGTTTTCTGCAAAACACAAAAAGATTGCAATTCCATTTCCCAGCTCCCCTCCCTGCTTGCGCCTGTGTGTACTTCGCTATTCAAGACATCTGACCTGCCGGCCCCAGGAAATCGCTTCTGCAGCATTACTTCCACTCAAGAAAAGCCAGGCCTCTCATGGAGGGTTTGTAACTTGAATCAGCCTCCCCCCCTCTTCCTTTCCCCCATAAAATGATCTGTCATGCCACTTGTTTATCGGCTCCTCTACAAACAGTTCCGAGCAGAATGCAATCCGACTCTAGGTCCCCTTCTGTCGGCCTCACACACACACACCCCCGCCCCCCAACATCCCTGCTGGCTTCTTGCAAATTTGGAAGCAATTCCACCAAATGCCCCGGTGAGCACTTTCCTAAGGATTCTCCTCGGGATCACAATCTGCAAAAGGTGGGAACAAAAAAAACAAAAACAAAAAGCAAAGCAAAGCAAAGCAATACCGGTAGCTGCTACAGAGGGGCCGACCTCGCCGACCGGGTTACGCACGGAAAGTTCTGAAATCCTTTGACTTCGTATTAGGGACAAAAAAGAGGCAGAGGCGGCGAGGGCATTAACCCCTTCGCCTGAAATGCAAATAGGAAGAGAAGAGGGATTACATATAATGAAGCCGGACGCCGCATTTTAAAGAGGGGTGGGGGAGAAAAGCATGCTCCTTTGGAAATGCCCCCACCTCTGCTCTGCTTCGGAGGCTGCTCCGCTTAGGTCTGAGCAAGACATCTTTAAAGTCCAGTTTGAGATCTGCATCTACTCGGGGCATCTCGCCGGCTCGTCTAGGAGGACGGGCGCTCAAGCTGCCTCAGGTTTTCCCGCGGTGGCGGCGGCTGTTCTTCTGAGCCAGGGTCAGGCAGCCCACAAGCCACCCGAGCTGGTGTTCGGGGCCGGCTGAATATTTATAGGGCGTGAAGAAGCGGGAGGCAGCGTACCGGCCCCATCGCTTTATTAGGAGCGGGCTGGCACGGAATGCACATGGCCGCGAGGCGGGTCAGACTGGGGCCTCGCTCTCCGCCGGCGGCCCCTCGCCCGACCTCGCTTTGCCTCTCCCGGGTCGGCACTGCAGCTCTGGCTAGCGCCTGAGCGTTGCGCGCTCCTACAGCAATGCAGCTCAGTAGTGGCCAGATAGAGACGCTGCTGCACTTAGCAGCAGCAGCAGCAGCAAGAGGAGGAGGCGGCGGCGGCCGTTCCTGCAGTAACGTAGCGCTGCACCAGTCGGCGCTGATTTTCCCGGGAAAGAAGCGAGGAAGCGGGCACGCCGGGCTGCAACCGACGCCGCTTCAAATCGGAAACCTGCGGGAGAATTAAGGCTGAAGAGACGGCGGCTCTCCTCAAACCTTCCCCATTTGTGGAGAAATAGCAGGAGTTGCTTCTCCTGTTCGCGCGTTCCTTTTTCTTCCTCCTTCCCTCCCCACCTTCTTTGTGGCTGTTGATGTGCGTAAGTTCTTCTCTTACACTGTATTTTTATTTATTTGCCTGCATTTATATTGTCTTTCGCGCGTTGCAGAGGGCTTTGAGGTGAAGAAAACCTTTCTCTCCTCACAAATTAATTTGCCTCTCAGGTGCTAGCACAACGGTGCTTCTTGAAGACGTAAGTTGTCCATTGCTTGTGTTGTGCTGTGACTACAACTCCCACAGTCTCCAATGGGACAGTGTAGCCTCTGAGAATTCTGGGAGTTGTAGTGTCCACAGATCTGGCTGTGAAACCTGCCTTAAAGAGCTCTTAGAAATTATTGTAATAATGGATGCTAATCTTCTAGTATCTTCTGTGAGCCTGTGAGACAAGAGTCTGATAATATTTCAGGTGTTCTTGATTTTCTTTTTTAAAGTAATCTGTCTGTATTCCATCCTTCTCCATTACACAAGCGGTGTGCATGATTCTTCCTTAATTCTAAGGAAGTGTATTACATTTGAAGTGTATTACATTTACAACTAATTACAAGTGTACCTCTATGCAACCTGTCTCTCACGTTTCTTAATTCAGATTTGCCCAGAATAGCACTTCCAGTTCTTTGTGACCCTTTGGGCAATTGGTTTGCCAAATTTATCAGTCGGCAACTTTATTTGAGTTTTGTAAACTCCTGCTTATAATATCAGTGATAGTATAGGTAGTCCTCAACTTATGTCCACAGTTGAGCCCAAAATGTCTGTTGCTAAGCGAGAGAGTTGTTAGGTGACTTTTGCCCCGTTTTATGACCTTTCTCATCACAGTTGTTAAAAAAATCACTTCAGTTGTTAAGTTAGTGACAAGGTTGTTAAGTGAATCTGGTTTTCCCTTTGACTTTGCTTTTCAGAAGGGTGCAAAAGTTGATCACATGATGCCGGAACATTGCAACTGTCATAAATATGAATCAGTTGCCAAGTGTCTGAATTTTGATCACATAACCATGGGGATGCTGCAACAAAATGTAAAAAAGGTCATAAATCACTTTTTTCAGTGCTGTTGTTACTTTGAATCATCACTAAATGAACTATTGTAAGTCGAGGACTACCTGTACTGTATCTAATCATGTTATGAAATGGACTTCCATCATTAGTACTGGATTTTTTAAAAAAAATTAAATATGTTTTATTAATTTTTTAACATAATCACCTTAATATTCGGTAAACTGTGTTGTCTGGGTTTACATTTAAGAAACATTCACTAACAGTTGATTTCTATAATCTATAATCCACATAATAACTTTACTTGATTTCCTCTTTTTCCCATAATGTTCTCTTTTACCAACCTTAAGTTAATACAATTCTTGTTGTTTTAATGAATGATGATTGAGTATAAAAGTTTTCTAATATTTCTACAGATAATAATCACATCAATATAATATTCCTTTTCTATCAAGTCATTCTGGTTGTCTCATCATAGGTCCTGTTTACAATTCTTGTTTACATTTGTTTTTCCCACAATGTTCAAAACATTCTTACTGGTTAAGATTTTCTCAAAGTTAATTACATTGAAATATTTAAATTATTTTTTCTCTTGTAAGCCAACCCAATACTTTTACCTTTCTTAAGGAATAAATAAGACTAAAAAAAGAAAAAGAATAAATAAAATAAAAAGATAGTATGCTACTTAAAATCCCTATTTACTATAAGCTAATACATATTTGTTTCCATTTTTTGTTCTTTTTACCATAATTAAAAATATATTTAATTTTAAAATATTCCATTTAATAAATCTAGTCCTCTAGTCTTTTAATTCTTATTCAAAACATATTTTTAACTCATTGTAATTTTCTTAAAGTCAATCACCTTTAGATATCTAAAACATTTCCTTTATATAAGCCATTCCAACTTTTATATTACTCATATCAAGAAATAAATTAAAAAAGAAGAAGAAAAAGAAAGTACTAGTTACTTGAGGGGCTCTTCCCTCTTAAAGTCAAATTCACATCCAAACTTTTTCTATTTCTTTAACCATATTCGAACAGGTGTTTCTTTTTTAAATATTCTCTCTGATAGGCCCCATCGTCTGTTTTCTTAATTTTCACTTTAGCTTTTCCTTTTGCCCAGGATCTTTCTTAATCAATATGTTCTGCTGAGTCAAAGAATCTTTCCATATTCTTGTAGGTGTTACTGTAGATATAAAAGGTAAGTCAAGTACAATATCTTTGAGAGAGGCATTTACCCATTCATTTTTGTTGAAAATCTTTTTCTTTCATTTTCTCTCTGCTTCTCTTATCATTTTTTGTCTCTCCAGTTCTAGTGTTTTTCCTGGCATCTTTGCAGTCCATTTTGTCCAATCTTTTTTCTTATCCTCAAATTTGTTTTGTGGTGTTAAAGTATAAGTTGTCTTTTCCAAATCCAGTATTTCTTGTAAATTTTTTTCCACTTGGGTTAAATCATACTTCTTTGTTTTGTTAGGTTCCATCTTTAAGTCTCTATCCTCAAATTTGTATTCAGCTGTCTGTTTTATCTGTTCCTTCTCTGTTGTTGTTTCCTGGGATTTTTTTGTTGTTGTAAAGTTAAATTGGAGATGAATTGTTTTATATTTTCAAAGTTATTTTGGATTTCTTTGTGGTTTGAAATCATTGTTATTTGAATTAGTTGCAACATATCATATGTCTTCTCTTGAAAAGTATTTTATTTTTTCTTGATAGGTTCTTTCTATACATCTCTGATTTTCCATGATGACCAAGAATCCAAATTTTCTTTTCTCTGCAAATAGCTTTGGGGTCAGAGTTAAATAGATAATTGTAATCCAGAAAGTTCCAAAAAGTTTTGCGTTTTTTGTTCTCTGAAGCTTGTAAGTCTCACTTTGTCTGCAGCCCATATTGTTTTCTTTTTTGTCACAGCTGTTCTCTATTGTTAGAGCTTTGGACATCACAAGTAGAGATTAGATTTTTCCAGATTTTGCCAAGTCCTGCATGAAAGCCATAGCTGTCACAGTCTTCATCCACCACTAAATGTCAGCACTGGTTTACTTTTCAAATTTTCAAAATGAACAAATTGCCTTTAAAATGAGAATCTTAACCATTCAGTAACTTCAAAATTATCCAGATTTAGGTTTTATAGTCATTTCATTTCATTTCAATACATTTTGGTCCATCATAAAAGGTTTAATTCGCCGCTTCCATTAGTAAAAGGGTGGGGCAAAATTCCCCTACTTCACTTTCAGAGGTTTTTGCTTCTTGGGATTTTTTTCCTTCAGGAAAGTTGATAAATAGGATAGAGAAAATCGATGTTCTTACCCAGATTCAAACACGCTGTTTACAATCAGCTTAAAATAATGCTTTTGACTTCGGTTGCTTGCAGCTTGGGCTAGACTCTGAAGTTAGGCTAGCCTTTTTCCTGTTGGTTTCTGGAAGGCTTCTCCTGGGCCAATGGGGTCGACTGCTGTCTCTCTAAGGTCCCCGGGATTTACTTCCTGTGGGGAAAAATGCACGTGCAGCAAACTGCCGTGCTTTCCCCCCCACAAATCTCATAACCTTTTGATACCCTTTGTCCCAGTGAAGCAGCCAGAAGGTCATACCCTTTTGACTTAATGCCTCACCTACCTAAACAGATAATATGCATAGTTCCTTCTCCTATCTCTTCCTGTCTTTGTTAGTTCCTTCTGCTTTCATCTCCCTGTATTTGTTCTTACCTGATCTTTGACCATGTAATGTGTTACTAGAAAATAGTTGCTTACATGAAGACATTTTTCAATGAAGAAATCTTTGTCAGCATTTAATGGTAAAGCCTATGTATGTAACAAGTATATAAGAAGCAATAAACTCAGAGTTTGTCAAGCAGTGTCTTGCAGCTTCAAACCTCTGCTCAAGACATGCCTGTGTCTTTTTCTTAGTGTCTTACATCTGGCCCCTGAACAGGGACAGCCCCCCATGGAGCAACTGGGACAGCCCCCCCTTCCGAGGGAGCAACAGCCAACATACTTACTAGCTTCTGGAATAGACCCCTAAGTGCACTTTCATCCTATGGGACCCCTCAGTGGTAAGTAAGGGTTGCAATCTATCTCAGCACCAGCAGAAACATGTACAGGAACTCAGATTCCTGTTACACAAATCAGGCGTGAAAGTGCCTGAAGCAGACATAAGGAAGCTGGTGGATGAGGTAGGGAAACACTTCCCTTGATATCCTAAGCGCTGGACGCTTAGGTTACGAGATTGGGAAAAGATAGGGCATACTTTACATCTTGAATCTCGGGCTCCAGTACAGGTATTACATCAATGGCATCAGTGCCATCAAGCAGTGGAAAAATTTGGCTCGGATGCTTCAGTAGGGCAACAGTTAACTACAAGCCACACACCTGATTAGGATCAAATAAAAAGTGTGCCTCCGAAAGCATCTTTAATTGGATTTTCAGCTCCTTCTGAAGAGGCTAATTCTTTTGCCTCCTTACGGCCACCATACACCCCCATAAGGAAAATATTAGAGGAACAATCTTGAAGTAGAAAAAATAAATATGGGGAATCGTCAGAGGAATTTAAAAAAACAAATTAAATCAAAATGTACTCCTCTGCAATGTGTTTTGAAGTAGCTGTTAAATTTAACCCTGTCAGACAATGTCTGGTGGTGCTTTGTGTTGATGTGTATAAGTATAAATAATCTTTAACAAGGCAACATGGAAAAACTTTGTAAACCTCCGGTTGGCTAGTTTATCTGATAACAACTAAAGACATGGAAGAAAAAGAAAAGAAAATTCAAAGAACTGAAAGCAAGTTTTTTTTTCTTCCTTTTTCCCCCTTTTAATCTGGCTCTATTCAATTCCCCTTTGTCAGAGGTGAGGAGAGGAGGCTGCTACTTTTCCCTCACCCTTCACACCTTCAATATTCCTTTTAGTCTTTCCCCAATGTCTTTTGAAGTTGCTGGGATAAATTGGAAGTAATCATAAATGTTCCCCTCCTTTTTAATTAAAAGGGGAGGCCTGTTTTAGCCTCAAACCCCAAACTGATGTGTGTTTTTTTATGTATTTGTGTATATATGTTTGTCTGTGTTCTGTGTTATTTCCAAGACTTGGAAGAGGGTCAAAACCCTCTCTGATAACATCACACAAAAAGGCCTTATTTAAAAATAAATAGTTTGCCTGGAGCAAGTATGAAATGAAATATTTGTATGTGGAATTGTTTATACAAGCAGTTAGAATGAAAATGAATGAATTAATTTGTTGATACCTAAGTGTGTGTGTTAGCCCTCAAACCCCACCCCCCACCCACTCTCTCCCAGGCTGTGAAAGAAATAGTAAACTGCAGATTTTATTGTAAAAGTAAATTGAAAAGTAATAGTGTTTGCATGAGAAGAATCCCATGGAGAATGTGTGAGAGAATTTATGGAAAATTCATATGAAGGAGAGAAAACTATTTTTTAGTGGTGAGAAGTTTGTAACAAAAACTTTTCCTGTCTCTTTTGTTTTTCAACTGGCTGTGTTGCTTTAAGACAGCGGTTCTCAACCTATGGGTTGCGACCCCATTTGGGGTCGATCGACCATTTTTCGGGGGTCGCCAAAGGCGGTGATCCGCCATTTTCTCCCCTCCGGGGGCGCCGCCGCGCATGCGCACCATGCATGGGGGGCGCCATGCATGGGGGCGCCCCCATGCGCGCCGCACTGCGCATGCGCATAACATTTGTGTGACGGGGGTCACCGTCACACAAATGTTGAGAACCGCTGCTTTAAGAGCAAGAGAGACCGAAAGAAGGGGGGTGGAACTGTTCGTTTTAAACTTTTTTTCCTCTCTGCTTAGAATTCCGGTTTGCGAATGGAGATGAAATTAATGCCCACTCTTGCAGTTTCAGATTACAAAGTTTTACTCGAAAGAGGAAACAGTAATTGTTGGATATTTTTTTTTGGGGGGGGAAGTGTTGAGTTTAAATTGTTTAGTTACACCTATATATCCATCAACCAAAAGAAATGACTCTGAATTGTTCTGCTTAGATTTGTAAATGTTTAACATACTTAATAGAAATTTGTTTTTATCTGAATGGTATTTGTTTAACATACTTAATAGAAATTTGTTTTCATCTGAATGGTATTTGACTTATTGACCAAAGGAAAACAACCTGGAGATCTCATTGTAGTTCCACTTGCAGCATTTACCACAGTTCAGCAAATTAAGTACTTGAGTACTCAATTTGTGGACAGAATTCCACATAAAAATTGTCACTTAACACTTTTCATATTTCTTACTAGTAAGCTACTATCAGGAGTATTAGCTGTGTTAGAAGCACAAAAAGTATATTGTATTGAATGGCTTTACTTATCCCATCCCAAAATGTTTTATCTTTTATCCAGGCTGTTGCTGAAATAACCTTAGGACACAATCAAGCTTGTCCTTGAAATGGGACTGATTTAATTAATATTGTCCTTCCTATCCCAAAATTTGATTTTCAATTTTATTTTCAGAATAACTTATCTCTTCAGTGCTGACTATATAAGCTGTATTTCATATCATCTGCCTACACTGCAGTGCAATCCTCACCACAACACTCAGAATTATGTGCTATTTTAGCTTTCCACACCTTTTCTCAACAGACTTTTAACTTAATCTCTGACTCTCATTATGTGTGCCAACTTATTTTTAATTTTCCAGGTGCTTACATCGTGCCCAGGATCAACCCCAATCTTATGGCTTTGTTTTTAACTTTACAGCAGCTATCCTTTGTTTCTCACATACGCATCGGGCCTTTAAGGACTGCCTTCACAAACAAAAAAGGAGGGATCAAGGGTACCTAATTTGGCATGGATAACTCATCAAGTCAATAAAGTCCTAATAACTTTAAATCAGCTAAATATTTCTTTTCAAAAAACTACTGCCTACCAGCGTCACTTTCAGCAGAAAGCTGTGCTCCCTAATCCATTGGTATGTTATCGGCAATTGGCTGATAAAACCTGGTTAGGTCCAATTCCCTTACTAACTTGGAGGCGAGGCTATAGTGCTGTGCTTGCTCCTACAGGCCCTCTCTGGATTCCAGCCCAGTGTGTGCGACCAGCCAAAGATGTCATGGCATCAAGTCCAGAACCCAATACCGGAAATGAAGAAGGTGACTCTTCAGACAGCACAACATCCCTTTCGCTCTCGCCATCGCAGTTGACCAATGACCTGGGGCAATGTGACATCCTAACATCCAAAGCGCAGGAGGTTCTGCGGCAACAGGGAAAAGAACCTATACCAGAGAATTTATGCGCTGCCATATTTGTGGTTTTGACTGCAAATTCCTTAGTCATTCTTTGCCTCTCTTTCCTTCTTAATTGCTGTGTGGGGGCTCAAGCTCTCCCACCTCATCCTTTAGAATCACAGATGTATTTCTGAATCATATGATATGGAAAATCTATTCTCTACCTGTCTTATACCTTTGTGTGTTCCAGCTTCAGTTTTAAAAAATTATACTGGTTTAAGCAATTTTCTATCAGACAATGAAATTCATTACACAACTATGGAGTCCTATCTCTTATATGTTACCCTTTGATACTATTGTTTTGCATACACCAATTGTAGCTGTTCCTACAAATCTTACTTGTGCAAAAATTGTCAATTGTACTACTTCACCTAAAAATCTTCATTGTATACATGTCAGTCAAAGAATTTTAAATTGTACCTCCTTTCAAGAGGTATCCTTTAATTATGCACATATATGGTTATTCAATGTCTTTTTTTTCCTCTACTTTCAATTTTCCATACTAAACTACCATTAACTTACCTCAGGAACAAGTTATGTTTTGTATAAACAAATGCAAAGTTATACGTCCCCTGACTAAGACCCACTAATTACTCCAGCTTAGGATAATGTCCTCACTAATAAAATAGAGAAGAGTGAGATGTGGGGGAAAAAAAATGCAGGCTCAGCAAACTGCCGTGCTTTCCCCCCCACAAATCTCATAACCTTTTGATACCCTTTGTCTCAGTGAAGCAGCCAGAAGGTCATACCCTTTTGACTTAATGCCTTATCTACCTAAACAGATAATATGCTTAGTTCCTTCTATCTCTTCCTGCCTTTGTTAGTTCCTTCTGCTTTCATCTCCCTGTATTTGTTCTTACCTGATCTTTGACCATGTAATGTGTTACTAGAAAATAGTTGCTTACATGAAGATATTTTCCAATGAAGAAACCTTTGTCAGTATTTAATGGTAAAGCCTATGTATGTAACAAGTATATAAGAAGCAATAAACTCAAGAGTTTGTCAAGCTGTGTCTTGCAGCTTCAAACCTCTGCTTAAGACATGCCTGTGTCTTTTTCTTAGCGTCTTACACTTCCTTCTTTGCCGCCTCTTCGGGGCAGCTTCTGGCCCATTTAGGGTCCCCTAACAGGAAGAAACTCAGCTGAAGGGCACAGAGTCAGGAGCTGTTTAATGCCCAAATGCCCTCAGGAGTCAACATCCATGAAAGATTTCCAAGAGGAGGTGAAAGCCACTATGATCCTCACAAACTTTATTAAACATAAATACTTACAGGAATAAACACACAATGTTACTTGCGACAGACAACAGATATGTATGCTGTGTTCTGCCATGACATGTCTGTGCCCAGGAGCTGGTTTGCAAAGCTTTTCCAACAATAGGCCCTTCCTGTGAACTCTTCTATATCTCTGCACCTGGCATTACCTCACTGTGCGTTCACATTCACAGATATAGTCTGTACTATGCTAAGAGGTTATGCAGTAGTTAAACATGTTATTAGTTTAGTTCTGGATGTGCAAGAACTCAAGTCTCCTCCCTATTTTCTCCTACAACCAGATAGGTAGAGCTGAGTGAAAGTGACCCAAAATCAACTAGTGAGCTTCTATAGCTGTGAGAGGACTAGAACCAGTCTCCCAGTGTCAGCCCAGCACCTTAACCACTACACTGGATCTCCTCTGATATCAGTGATTCTCATCTAGTATCCAACCATTATTAACCCCAACCCTTGACTTTATACACTTTTGTTGGCAGTACAAACTGACTATGCTTTAAAATTCTGTTATCTATTAAAATCTTTCTCCAAAGATCCAGATATCTCTCTCGGGTTTTGAGCTGAGAAAGATAAAGTCAGTTCTTACACTAATTTACAACCATATGCACAAAATTGATATGAGCAGTTAATATTTTTTTAAAAAAATACTGAGCATCAAAATGGCGTTTGCACTTTCAACTTTAACCTTCAGCAAGAGGTTTCTTAAGTCTTCCTCACTTCCAGCTACCAAGGTGATGTCTACAGTGTATCTGTGGTTCTTAATATTTCTCTCAGCAATTTAAATCTTAATATGGCATTTCTCATAATATGTTCTGATATAGGTTTAATAACTATATAATCTTGGCACGTGGCTTTTGCAATTTTGAACTGCTTAGTTGCTATATATTCCATTCTAAATGCTGCTTCCTAATCAGCATTTCTTCCAAAGTGGATCTAGCTAAACTTTTTTCTTCTGAGACAACTTGAAACAGATTAGATAGACTGGAGACCAACCTAGAGTTATCACTAAAGGATCCAGGGTAAGCTTCTTCAAAAGAGATCTAACAATTGCCTTCTTTAAATACGAAGGCAACCTGCATTCCCTTATTGATATCAGGAAGGACAGTCCTAATAATGAAATCAACCACGTTGAGCCAAGTCCTGAAGAATGGATGGGGCCCTCATTTCTGCCATCTTAGGAAGTCACCAATTGAAAATGATAGAGTGCAGTCATATAAGAAGAATTGCTGGATACTCCTTAATAAAAATTATGTTTTATTTCTCATTACAGAACCCATTTACTTGTACTTTTCTCCTGGACTCATGTCTATAACCATTCAGAAGAAAGAAAATATACAAGATAAATGAAGGAAGCATATCTATTTCCTTACCCAATCTGCATAATTAGACGAGCAGGTGAGTTGGAATTACAACAAGAAGGAAGAGGCGGGGAAGGTAAGGCGATTCCCAGGATTTAGAGTTGTCTTCCTACAAACGTGAGTCTTAAAAGCCTACTTTTGATTTCTGGCATATTTGTATTTAAAATAAAAAATAAAAAAATTAAAGCACTTATTTGGTAGCTCAAAATGTAGCACAGTTAATATAAGCTGGGATGCTTGATATTTGTGTCATACAATTCTCTACCACGCCTTAGATAACTAGAAAATATAATTTGTTTTCTAATGTTTCTCATTTTCCAGGCAAAGTGGTTATTTTAATAATGGACTTCTCTTTGCGTTCCTCTTATAGCTCCAACTCTAAATAATGCTATTTTAATTTTAAATCATTTCCATATCTCTCTCCACAGATGGTTACATTTAAATGAAGTCAGAGGTGACATTTGCAAATCAGAGTAATTGCTTCTGGACCAGCCCAAACTACTATTCATTAGATTTTCTCAGAAAACACAGTGTTAATAGGCTGTGCTTTCATCTTCAGTTCCCCAGATTAAATGGTCAAAAATTTCCATAATAAAGTAGACCTCTGCTCCAGGCAACCTTATAATCATTGCTACATTCGTTCAGCTTTATAAATAGAAACGATTATATTCAGTGCAACTAGTTCTTTATATAAATATCTTTTCCAGCGGAAAAGAGGAGCTTATAGGGTCTCAAATCTCCATTCTTGAAGCCCTTTGAGTGATCTTTCTTGGTCCTACTTCCTGCTTTAAGTTGTATCTTGTTATTTGTTGCTGCCATCACTTATCTTCCAGTCATCCTCCCCCAATCCCAGTATGTAAGAGAAATACTTCTCTGCTAATTAAAAAGCTCAGAAGTGGAAATAATGTCAGTAAAGCTATCTCTGAGCCAAATAGCAGGTTATGTATCTAGAGCAGTGGTTCTCAACCTGTGGGTCGGGACCCCATTTGGGGTCGAACGACCATTTCACGGGGTCACCAAACAACGCAGTCCGCCATTTTTTCCCCCTTTTCCTTAGCTGTGCTACTCCCTTTTATACTATTGGCTTTTGAAAGCCAATAGAATAGACTCTCTTGAATAGAGTCTAATTCTATTGGCTTTCAAAAGCCAATAGGAATTGTCCAGGCTATCTCTGCCCTGCTGAGCCCACCAAAAGTCCCATTCTGCAAACAGTGCTGCACCAGTTGAGTAGTCTTTGACTTACGACCGGTTGAGTAGTCCTCGACTTACGACCGGTTGGGGGTTGCGGCATTAAAAAGGTTGAGAACCACTGATCTAGAGGTTTCAGTCTCCTTCCATCCTTGAAAGACATACCAAATTCACTAAAGATAAACAAAATAAAACTTTGTCTCTTTTCTTTCTTAGTTTGTATTTTTAGTTGGTTGTGGTTTGTTAGAAAACAAATTATACATTTGGTTTAATCGGGGTCAGCAATTAACAGTAAGCCAAATTCCACAAGAAAATATGAAATAATTACTCCACATAGACCAGAAGATGGCACTGGTCTGCAAAATAAAAAGCTACCTGTCAAGAGATTCATAGTATATAAACAACCAGAAAATTATAAATAAAATGATCATCCACAATCTTGAGGTTTGACGCCAGTTTCTAAATTTATAGCAAAATAAGAGCATTATATTTAAAATAATTCTACATAGAAAAAAAGAAAGCATTCCATACAAATTTCTGTTTGCCTTTTTTGTCTATTTGTTCAGAAATAACTTTTACTGAAGGATCTGGTCTGCTTGCTTTTCTGAGGTTCTTGGGCATTCTGGCAAGACAGTAACCCTACCTCTGATCCTGAATTCAGCCAGCTCTTTTTTCATTCCCCTTTCCAGTTTTAGCTCTGTCTTTCTAAAGGACCCAGAATGTTATAGGGAAAGACTGCGATACCTATTTTTGCTTAGAGGACATTTCTCCCTTGTGAATGTGGATTATATGTCTGAGCCTGTGAAAATATGTCTCGTGTTCTGAATTGACAGCTTTTGTAGCTACCTTTCCATACAAGTAGTCCTTGACTTATGACCACAATTGAGCCCAAAATTTCTATTGTTCAGTGAGACATTTGTTAAGTGAGTTTTGCCCCATTTTACAACCTTTCCGTTGATAAGTTAGTAACGCAGCTGTAAAGTGAATTATGTGATTCCCCATTGACGTTGCTTGTCAGAAAGTTGCAAAAGGTGATCCCGTGACCTAAATATGAACCAGTTGCCAAGCATCTGAATTTTGACCACATGATCATGGGAATGCTACAAAGGTTGTAACTGTGAAAAACGGTCATAAGTCACATTTTTCAGTACCGTTGTAACTTTGAACTGTCGCTAAATGAACTGTTGGAAGTCAAGGACTACCTACATTCTTTTTCTCCTTCTCAGTACATCCACTAATATTCCCTTCCATTTTTTATATGCAATTCTAGTGTATAGAACAGAGGTTCCCAACTCCTGGTCCATGGCCTGGCACTGGGCCGCGGCATGCCAGAAACCAGGCTGCGCAAACAAGCGAAGCTCCATCCATGGGATGCAGGCAGCACACGAAATCACGCCCCCTCTGGTCCGCAGAAACACCTCTCCCCACAGAACTGGTCCCTCGTGCCTAAAAGGTTGGGGGCCTCTGATATAGAAGATGGTTACACAGAAAACAGCTATGCCATAGGCAGCTATACAAACTCTGGTTCTTGTACATAGCGTTATGTATTGTGACACCAAATACATGACAGGGCGGAGTTTACATCATGATGCATTTTCGGTCTTTCTAAAAAAAATCCTCCCTATTTAATGAACATCTCGTGAGTATGACAGTTACATATTATTGATATTCTGTGAAGATCTTCATCAGATCCCTGCCCTTAAGTTTGAACAATTTTATCCTGAACAGATCCCCCAAATAGATAATTTCATTTGTGCCAATGATATTAACTGTTTCCGAAAGCAAGACAATGTTACTGTACCTAGTAACATTATTTTGAATATCTTTAAAAATATTTTTGAACAGAATGTCAAATTGTTTTAGTACTTTTTAGCAGAATTATATGGCAAACCTAAGTCAGTTATAGAGCAATAATCAGTGTACTATGTTCCTTGAAAATTGTCAGCTGTACAGAAGAAATGTGAGCATATTCAAATTATCCTGAACATTCCACGTTTTGTGCCTGTGCTCATAACAATTGGTACAAACGCCACTTTTGACTTAATTCCATTTCTTGCAAATATTCCCAAGGAGATAGCAGTATTCCAAAATGGCTGCTCTTGAATGTCCATTCACACGATAGCTGTTAATGAATCTGGCAAGTCATAAAATACCCTTTTCATAGGAAGGTGTACTGATGACAAGTAACATGACCCAAAACCTCAAGGCAAGGAAAGCAGCACATCTCCCAGTACACAATCTGGTTGTTAAAGACCTTCCTCCAAACCACATTTAAGCTAAAACTTCTCTCCTCTCTTTTGCTCTCTTGTACATACAAAACTAAAAATACATCATGCAGACACTGTTGGTTCATCTTGAGTTTACATTCAATTACTGTAGATATTCCTTGACATAGCCATTTGCTTATCAACTGTTCGAAGTTACAAAACCACTGAAAAAAGTGACTGATGGCTGTTTTTCATATTTACGACTATTGCAGCATCCCCACATCATGGGATCAAATTTCAGACTCTTAGCAACTGATTCATATTGATGACAGTTGCAGTGTGCCGGGATCATGTAATCTCCTTTTGCAACTCCTGACAAGCAAAGTCAATGGGGAAGCCAGATTCACTTAACAGCCAAGCTACTAACTTAACAACTGCAATGATTCACTTAACAACTGTGGCTAGAAAGGTCATAAAATAGGGCAAAACTCACTTAACTGTCTCGTTTAACAACAGAAATTTTAGGCTGTGGTTGTAAGTCAAGGGCTACCTGTGGTTGTAAGTCAAGGGCTACCTGTACAGGAAAAAAGTGCATTTTTAAAAAAGTTGTTGTTGTTGTTAATTGCGAAGTCGTGTCCGACCCGTCGCGACCCCATGGACAATGTTCCTCCAGGTCTTCCTGTCCTCTACTATCTTCTGGAGTCCATTTAAATTCACACCTACTGCTTCAGTGACTCCATCCAGCCATCTCATTCTCTGTCGTCCCTTTCTTCTATTGCCCTCAATCTTTCCCAACATTAGGCTCTTCTCCAGTGAGTCCTTCCTTCTCATTAGGTGGCCAAAGTACTTGAGTTTCAACTTCAGGATCTGGCCTTCTAAAGAGCAGTCGGGGTTGATCTCTTCTAGGACTGACCGGTTTGAACGCCTTGCAGTCCAAGGGACTCGCAGGAGTCTTCTCCAGCACCATAGTTCAAAGGCCTCAATTCTTTTGCGCTCAGCCTTTCTTATGGTCCAACTTTCACAGCCATACATTGCAACTGGGAAAACCATGGCCTGGACTATACGCACTTTTGTTGGCACCCTGCCAACAAAAGTTTAAAAAAGTACTCTTGCCAAACAAGTTTATCCCACATGATTATATCACCTGCACACCTGATTACCTTTCTACTTTTTCATTTAATGAAAAAATAATAAAAATGTTGATGTGTGCAAGATACATGACTGAACTTTCTGGCATAATATATCCTTTGAGTTTGATGAAGAACCATTAAGAACCACTTTTCAGTATTGTTTTGAGGGCAACCTACATACTCACTTGTCATATGATCCAGCCCCCTCCTAATTTAACTTAGTAATCAGACCAGCATGGACTACTTTGTTAAATACTCTACTAAAATCAAAATGCTACATAACATTCTCACAGACTGCTAGTGAAATTATCTGATGAATAAATGCAGTAAAATTAGTCTGTCAGCTCAATCTAGAGATTACATTGTTTTCAAAGTGCTTATTTATTGATCTCTTTTTGATTCTCTCTAGAATTCTCCCAAATAGCAATGTCAGATTGGACTTTAGTTCCTTAGGTCTTAACTTTTTCTATTATTGGACAACATTTGTTCTCATATAGTCACTTTTTACTTTTTTTCTTCTCTAAATTTCTTCTATCAATTTTTACAAATGGAAGTTGAGCCAATTATCAGGACATTCTTTCAAAACTCAGAAATTCAATTCATCTGCCTGGGAGGATTAAAATCATAGTTAAACAGAGGTTTTCTGATCATGGTTCTATTAGTGTCAAGCTAAGGCCCTTCAGTTGCCATTGCTTGTGGAACATGTATGCTCTTGTTGAAGAGGACTGAGCCAAAAGAAGAGTTAAGAAGCTCTGCTTTTCTTTTGTTACCCGTCTTAGAAAGTAATGTTGATTTTCTTCCATGCTTGTTTGCATTTACTGTCTTCACTAAGTATTTGCCATATGAATTATTTTGAACACATCTAAATATGGTGTATTCAGCGTCCTTCATTCTGAGCTTTCTTGCTGGTATCTCTGCAATTCCAGGTAATTTATATATACTCAAGCTTCATTATATGTACCCCTTTCTAACCCTTTAGATGTCCCCTTTTTTTTTGCACCCTACACTTTTTGTGTGAGCACACTGAATTCTTCTAGTGTCCTCTATTGGTTTTCCTCTGGGATTATCCGATAATGGAAAAAGTTAAAAACTCATATGGGCTGATAAAATTTAAGACTTTAAGAGCCAAACTTGAAAACTCTATGAATTAAAAACAAAATTTTGAATGGTACTTATTAACAGTCAGTTATAGCAGTGTTTCCCAAACTTGACAATTTTAAGGCATGTGGACTTCAACTCCCAGAATTCCACAGCCAGCAATGCTGGCTGTGGAATTCTGGGAGTTGAAGTCCACATGCCTTAAAATTGTCAAGTTTGGGAAACACTGAGTTATAGCATCAATGTCACATGGCTGTCCCTCTCCAACCTATAGGAAGTAGCATTTTGCATCAGTTAGAGCCCAGGTGATCTTCAAAAGTATTTTGATACACAGTGCACTGCAGTAGTTCAGCTTCAAGGTGATGATGGGAATGGGATTGTCAAAACGTCCTGCTCCAGATAAGGTTACAATGAGCACATCAGCCAAAATTGTCAACTTTGGGATTTGAGGATTAGATCTGATATGATCAGAGAAATATAGGTGTTTTTTTATGTGGTTATTCATATTTGACAATTTCTTATGTGTCAGATTAAAATTAAGAGAGGAATATAATATGCATATGTTAGAATGTTTATTAGTCTTTTAGGATAGTTTATTAATTATTTATTTAACTTTTAAAAGTTGTATCATTGTCTCTGCACTGAAATACATTAAATTGGAAGTCACTTTTGTTATATATTTATTTGATTTGTAAAAAAAAAAAAACCCAGAAGAAAATCTTCCCAGTGTACATCAGTGTAACTGTAATTCTTTCTTTGTCTGAGCTCATCAATGATTCTCCTTATGAGCTAAAATGTGGCCTCTCATTGCTCCAATTCTCCAGTTTTTTCTTCACTTTTTAGGGAACAAGTGGTCTTTACACAACAGTTTGTCCTTCAGACAAATGTGCAGTGGTACCCTCTTCTCCACCGTACAAATACGGAGAAATCAATTTCCAATCAAATTTAGATGGCTGCATCTTTTGGATGCCTTTTAAATTATGCAACATATATGCGACAGACCTAAACAATGAAAGCAAATATAATAAATTAATATCAATTGTTAGTGGTGGCTACAATGTTTTTATCTTCCTCCTCCTTAGATTTAGCAGAAAGCACATCTGCATGTTCCAGATAAATTATATTAATTTTATTTTATTTCCTTCAGACAGGCAATTATTAACAGTCTGGAATTAGGTTGCTTCAGAATTTGGATTACTTTTAAAAAATATTTCCTATCTGATTGATACTGATAAGTTTGATGTGTCTAGCACCTTTAAAATTATTTTGCTTTGCCTCATTTTGTTTATTATTTATATGGCCATTCATAAAATAATAATCATATTTCTACTTCTCTAAATCACGGGAATTTTCATAGCAACTTTAATAGAGGAACCAGTAGAAGGCAGCTTTATCTTTAGATTTTGAGATCTAAGTATCTAAGATTTTGAGTATCTGGAGATTCGGATGTTTAAGAAACATTCCAATTCCATCCCTGCTTAAATATATCCCTATGCCATAAGAAAGGCTGAGCGCCAAAGAATTGAGGCCTTTGAACTATGGTGCTGGAGAAGACTCCTGCGAGTCCCTTGGACTGCAAGGCATTCAAATCGGTCAGTCCTAGAAGAGATCAATCCCGACTGCTCTTTAGAAGGCCAGATCCTGAAGTTGAAACTCAAATACTTTGGCCACTTAATGAGAAGGAAGGACTCACTGGAGAAGAGCCTAATGCTGGGAAAGATTGAGGGCAATAGAAGAAGGGGACGACAGAGAATGAGATGGCTGGATGGAATCACTGAAGCAGTAGGTGTGAACTTAAATGGACTCCAGAAGATGGTAGAGGACAGGAAGGCCTGGAGGAACATTGTCCATGGGGTCGCGATGGGTCGAACACGACTTCGCAATTAATAACAACAACAAATGTCCATATGAATCTTTAAATAGTCAAAAAGACTCTGTCCTGATCAAAAGATTTCTATATGTGTTTGAACTGAAAACAGCACAACTGATAAAACCTTCACAATAGTTTCTCATTCTATTAACACAGAGGGACACAGCTTTCATAAAATCATTAAAATTAACTTCCCCCATCCTCTCCTCATCTTTTAAAACTCCTGCAAATTGTCCTGTGACAAGTTTACACTAACAGAATGGTGCTTATCTTTACAATAATTATTGAATCACTGTAAGAAAGGTTCTTCTATCACGTTCAGTAGTCCAACCTGTCTTCTCTCATTATTTTGCATAAAATACAAATTAATGCAGCCTTCCTCCTGGAAAACTTGTTCCAAGAGATCCTTCTTCCCAGTCATTTTCCTTTTGAATGTAGAGATCAACAGAAGGTTAAAAAGTAGGAAGATGTGGAAGAGACTTTGGTTATTACTTCAGATGTTTTGCTAGCTTTAGGTACTTGGTGTACTGCTGTTGCTGACCATGATGATGATTTGAGACAGAGCTACAGCACTAGTAAGGTTTCCACTGGATGAAAAGGTCCAGAGCAACATTTTAGGCAAGCTTGAATCTGCCAGATCTGAAGCCCCCCTCCCACTCTTCAGTAGAAGGGGATTGTATTTGTGAGCTACATAAATCGAGATAATTCAGACTTTATTTTGGTGAGAAGGGGATTTAAAGAGAGGGGAAAAACAGCAGGAGGAAGAAAATTCTGCTCTTCTGCCTTAGCTTCAGCAAGTCAGCAACAATGGAAACAGCATGTCATCTACTCCAGGGGTCCCCAACCCCAGGCTGCAGCCCTGCACTGGGCCACAGCCTATTCAGAACTGGTCCGCGCAAGTGAAAGCAGTGGGCGCAGGCATGTACACAAAGCTCCATTTGCGTGAGCATGGGCACGTGCACTTGCGCAAATGGACCTGTGTGCACTCGCACGCTTGCCTCCTGCGCACAGAGAACCATCCTCTCTCCCCCCACTGTTGCCGGTCCACAAAGCCAGAAAGGTTGGGGACCACTGGTCTACTCTATGGTGCTAGGCTTTGCTATGCGGTATCTCATTCGAACCTACTTTGAAAGAGTTTTAATATTATTTTAATAGTATTACTGAAAAGAAGTCTGTTCTTTTTCTTTTAAAGTGAGCTCTTGGAACCTTCTCTCCGAAGAAGGAAGGAGATTTCTTTTGTCTATTATCAGAAAGGTTATTATAACACCTTCCAATGGCATTGGATTAGAAACTGAAAATTTACATTTCTACATCTCTAACCCGTTTCTGTGCTTCTAGACAATTGCTTCTCCTAATGTTTGGGTTTCTTTTATTGTAACCTGCCTTGAGCTTAAGAAAAAGCAGTATAAAATGTAATGTTTCATTAAATAAACTTAAAATAGTTGTTGCTTTCTTGGCTTTTATATCCTTTGGACATTTCAGCACAGCAGAGGGCTTCTTTCCTTAATCCCTTAAAACAGCGGTTCTCAACCTTTGTGTGACGGCGACCCCCGTCACACGGATGCGCCGCCCCATGCGCGGCGCGCATGCGCGGCGGCGACCCCTGAGGGGGAAAAATGGCGGATCACGTTGTTTGGCGACCCCCGTAAAATGGTCGTTCGACCCCAAATGAGGTCGCGACCCATAGGTTGAGAACCGCTGCCTTAAAACCTGTTTTAAGGTGAGATGTAGTCATCACTTCTGCTGACTGAGGAAGCCTGAAAATAAGACAAATCATTACTTTCCTTCTAATAACATCAACCCAATTCAGGATTAATAATGAATATGAGAAATGATCAGTCGGATTAGTAGTACCTCCCTGCTTGTATGAGTTAAACGGAGTTTGAAACGGTTCATCTTAAAGAGAAAGCCATTTTGACATTCCTTCTTGCAGTGTGCCATAGCAGTTGGCACATGTGAAATATGCTGGGGTGTGTTTGGACAAGCTCAGTTCACAAAAAGCAAAGGCCAAATCTGTGGGATGCCATTGGTAGGGTGAAGTCACACATTTTTCGAACTTGTTCAAACTCATACATTGTTCAAAGCAGAATAAAATATGTCTTGAATGACATGGCTGCTCTCTTAGGGGAGAGAAGATATGCAATGTGCCTCGTTGGATTGGGGAAGAGTGACCAAACCTGTCTATAGCTATTCAACAGTTGCATCCTGTCCTGTAGCCTCCTCCTTTTAGAGGCAGAACTGAAAACTGGGAAAACTACTTCACCATGCTTGATAGTGGAGGTGGAAAAGAGAAGGGTGGAGGGTTTGTTCTAAATTTGAAAAAAAAAACCTCAAGATACAGGTAGTCTTTGACTTACGACCACAATTGAGCCAAAAAATTATGTTGTTAAATAAGACAGTTGTTAAGTGAGTTTTGCCCCATTTTATGACCGTTCTTCCCACAGGGGCTGAGTGAATCACTACAGTTGTTGAGTTAGTGATAGCTGTTAAGTGAATCTGACTTCCCCATTGACTTTGTCAGAAAGTCACAAAAGGTGATCACATGACCCCGGGACACGGCAACCATCATAAATATGAACCAGTTGCCAAGCATCTGAATTTTGATCACGATGGGAAAACTGCCACAAGTCACTTTTTTCAGTGTTCTTGTAACTGAATAGTCACTAAACGAATGGTTGTAAGTCAAGGACTACCTGTAGCTTCCTTTGACCTACTGTACCCAGAAGATTCTTTCTATCTGCGTATCCATTTTGCAATTTCCCTTTCTTTCACAGTCCCAGCACCTGAAAAATATAATATCTGAAGAGGCAGATCTTATTTTCTGAGCTGAATAGCTCAATCTGCTGACCTATTTACTTAATGTTTTTCACTTGCTATAGCTTTTTCCTATGGTCTTAGAACTGGGGCGTTCTGTCAATGCTAGAAATGGTTTTTAAAAAATGAGATTCAGGGCTGACCCACAAAAGTCACAGTAAACAAAGTTTAATCTGGGCAAATGCTTCAGCTTTTACTTAATGGCAACAAACAGCAAGTTTTAAGAGTGAAGAAATGAGGAAGTACTTTTTTCTTGGCACAGAAAGTTGATTTTTTTTTTTTAATGCCAAGAACACAGACCTCTTGTTAGTGGCATTTTCAAAGATAACCATGAAGCAAAAGTGCACTCCTTGTATCTCACATGCATCAAACTTGTGTCATGCTTTGATAAACTGAAGATCAGGAAGGATTTAATTGCCGACAGTTTGAAAAATATGTGGTCACTTCTCACCACACTTTGATTAAATTCAGACAAATCATTGCTTGGAAAAATTCTACAAATCACAGCTGATGCCTTTGGCCAAGCTAAATCACTTAAAATGATTATACCAATTGTAGTGTTAGGCAAAAAAAATCAAAGAAATAAAACAGTGACAGCAACCAGTTGGTTCTCTTTTCAACATTTTGATTTATCAGTTTCTTCTAAATCAGGGTGTCAAACTGCCGGCCCGCAGGCTGGTTTCATAATACCGGAGCTGTGTCCACCCCATTGCCGGCAATGGTGAAAAAGCTCCGATACGTCGCGCGTGATGTTGCGAGTTTGACATGCCTGTTATAAATACTAACATTGACCAGCAGAGGGGCTGTTTTCTGAGACCAAGATTGATCTCATAACCGGTATGAAAAAGTTAGGGTCCGCTACCAACAAACTACTTTTATACGTTACTATAGTGGGCAAAAATAGTTATTTTCACCACATTAATTTAGTGATAAGCAGAGTGCTAGCTCAGCAATATTTTGAGCAGCAGGAATAAAACATCTGTAATCTTCTGATATAATAATGGAAAGAGACCACGTGACTATGTCAAAGTTTGTTTTATTATTCCTGCAGACTGAAAACAGCAATAATTTTCCTGGTATGTTAGCTTTTTTTCCTGGCACAGCAAAATATGTTAGGATCCCTGCAAACTATGGACAACCTTATGAAATATTGACTACCCCCTTCCAAAAAAAAGTAATATGGGAATGCAACAGTCTGTTTAATTTTTGAGGAAGTTGTGTATCTCAAATATCATATTTTATATGCAGAGAGTTGCAGGTTTCAACTTGAGTGTGCCCAGCATTATGCTTTTTTCCTCCAGTGTGATTTCTCAGTTAAATTTCATACTTTTATTTTTCAACCCATCTTCCATAACAAAATTGCTTTGAATTCCTGTCCCTTTAATTGCCATTTAACTAGCTTACCAATCAGAATCTTACAAAGTACACTGGCAAATATTTTGCTGAAATTTTATGTATACCCACAATCTAATCAGGAAATCACCAAATCAAAAAAGAGGTAAGAGTAGTCAAGTTCTTCTTGACAAATTGATCCTGTTTTCTGCTAACCACAGCACTGTTTTCAGTGTGCCTACAGGTTAATCTCTTTATTAAATGCTTTAGAAAGCTTCCAAGTGATATTAAACTGATTTGTTTGAGTTCTCCCTATTTTACACTTCTTTTTTTAAAAAAAGAAATTAAATTTATAAATAAAAAGATTAAGCACTAGAGCAAACTAAGAGAAATATAAAAAATAAAAAAGAAGAAAAATGGAAAGAAATAGAAAAAAAACTAAAAAGATGTATAAAAGATTACTCTTTTCTCCCTCCAGACAAGTGTAAACTATTTGGCTAATTTAATACCTTCTCTAGTACTTCAATAAAAATCTTCTCAAATTTCACCCCTTATCAATATTCAAATTAAAAAAAACAACACTATTCCATCCTAATTAGCAAAAATCTATGAATCAAGTTTTCAAGCCTCATTTTACAATACTGGTCATACCGGAATCCCATTAACAGCTACTAGAAACCACTGCATGCGCACGTGCGCGCGCACACACACACACACACACACACTTATCCAACAGATTCATTTAATAAATCTTTTCCTTTTTTCCCTTTTAAAAACCTTGATCTTTATCCCATAAAGTAGTGTAAATCCATTTTGCTGCCCTGGAAGCCAAGACTTTCCCTCTGTTTTTGAAAATAAAGGCAACATATGCCATCCTAGGCCATTCTCTAATCATCTAGTCTCCCAGATTCTTCAAAAATAATGGATAGAGTTTGGCCAAGTCATCAGCAGGTTCTCAAAACAGCCCTCAAATACAGTTAATCAACTTTGGAAGTTTAAAGTAATTCCGAATAAACAGATACTCCCTGACTCTGATTCATCTCACTTTTCAAAATTCTTGTTGGCACACATACTGCTCATGGGAGAGTCAAAACAGGAGTTAAGTAGCTTTGCCTTTTGTTTGATGTCTTCTCTGAGTAAGTAGTATACTGATTTTTTTTTTTATTTGTTCTATTTTGTTGAGCAAACTTCGATGACATCCTTGGTGAAGCATCCTGCTTCAGCTCAGATAACTCTTGAGCCTTAGCATTTTGGACACTATTTCTATATTTTCCTATTTGTCTTTAAATATTCTGTTGGGCTCCTTCTCCATTTCCTATGTGTGTTGCAGTTGTGCAAAACTTAAGGTTCAAAAGAGAAAAGTGCTTTGGAACATGGACAGATGTGCATTAACACTTGTCAGCAACTCCTTCAACAAAGTGGTTTCCTCCCTGGCCTGGGCTGCAGCTGTGAAGGGCAGCTGTGCCATCTGGATAAGATCACAGCTGCCTTAAGGAATTGCAGATAGGCCTCTCCAGAGCACTTTTGTGGGTTCAAATTCAAGACTGCACAAGCCTAATAACTTTTAAAAATATTAAAAGTATTTTGTTTTTTAAAAAGTGGAGGAACAGGAGGAGGAAGATAGTAATAGATGCTTTGAGTGCGGTCTAATATATCTTGGGCAACACTTCAACACCACCAACATTGACAAAATCACCATTAGTCAATTGCAAAAGGCAGCTTTATTTGGAACAACTCATAGCTTGTGACAATACTCAATAGCTTGTGACAAAACACCATCAAACAATAACATCTGCTTATCCCAGGTCTTTGGTTGGTCTTGATAAGTAGACAAAAATGCCAAGTCCAGTCTAAACATCTGACTGACAGTGCAAACAACAACAACAACAATAATAATATGCAATGAGAAAGATGAAAGAGTGGATCACCTTATCAGTGGCTGCAGCAAAATCTCACAGACTGATTATCTACAATGTCATGACTGAGTTGCCAAAATTATATATTGGAAGCTTTGCCAGAAGTTCAGGTTAAAATGCAGCAAAAATTACTGGGAACACAACATGCCTGACCTCACTATTGGGGAAAAGAAAAAAAGTCTGGTTCATTGATATTGCCAAAACCAGGTGATGCACGAATTGAAGAGAAACGGCTAGAAAAAAAAAAAACCAAAATATTGTGATTTGCAAATTGAAGTTGAGCGACTATGGAGGAAGAAATCAATGGTTGTAGCAATACCCAAAGGGCTGCCTAGACACATGGAAATTTTGATTGGTTTATATTTGTATATTGTTTTAATCCTGTTTATACATAGTAGGTTTGCAAACTGTACTGTATAGTGTATAAGCAACTGTACTGTACAGTGTATAAGCCTATACTCCTTGATTGCTTAAGATTATATTAGTAGCATATCTCATCTCTGTAGAAGCAGTAGATCTATTAAGATGGCAAAGACTATTGGATCCAGTTAGTTTTCAAGAGATGTTGAAAAAGTTGTAGTTGAATCCACCAGTGATTTTGTGAGGGCCTTGCTGCTACCTGGAAAAGAGAATTTGTTAGTCACTGACACAACTTAAATTCATGATCCACTGCAGACTGACTTTAGAGGAAGCTATAAATTTTACACTCTCTTAACTGGTCTGATGGAGATTGACCAAACATATATCTCTGTTAATTCTTAAACTCTCAGTGACTTTTGATACCAGGAAATATTTCTGCAGATTTGGGAATCGTGTCCAGTCTGCAAATAAATTCCAGACTGTGTTGTTTGGAATGAGTTGCTGTTTGAAACAGGAGTTTCAGGGTAGCGTCCCTCACAGTTCTATTCCATCTCTGGTATATTTCAGAATGTACATTAAACGGGCAAGGTAAATCATCATAGAATTCAGAACTGGGCACTACTACATACTGCTGCTGAAATCTATTCCTCAGTAACATCTTCATGTAATATGTGACTCCTGTATATGCTTGGATACTTGGAAACTTGGATGAGAGACTGGAAATCAGATATAGTGAAAGTTTATTGTAAGAGATCAGAATTCAAGGAAGGGGCTGATCTTGTTATGGTGATCTAGAAGAAACAGATATGCAGATGTTTCTCACACTGGGAGAAATACCTAACATGGCCAACATCATCTTCAGTCTATCAACATATGGAAGTTCATACAACATTCAACCTTGTTTTTAGTAGCAAACAGTTCAGAAACAGGACTAACAACTCTGCCTCTACACAACATGTGGTACTGTATTAACTCAATGTTGTTGTTTTTTTGAAAACTTGACATCTCATCTGAGCTCCTGCACAAGTTTGGAATTGGTCATTTATAAATAGAATGTTATAGCTCTCAAATAAAATTGCTAGTCTACAGCTTGCACTAGGACTTTTAATCTTTTATTTCTTTCTTAGGAAGACATGCACAGAAAGTTGAACTTTATCACCTGCAAAGATTAATCGGCAGGTGTTTATCATTCACATGTTCCTGAATAAAGGTTGTTTATCTTAACCCTTAACCTTTCATACAGTTGTCTCATTTTACTTTTGCTAGGCTGGCACAGCCATGCTGTAGGTCAAAAAGGCAAAAATATGACCTGTTTAACTGGATTATGATTTGCCCTTTTGTACTGAGGCTTCCTTTTTCAAAGAAACTTGGCAAACTTGCAGCACTTTTTATATACTTTTGAACAGATCATCTCTTTTCCAAGGTAAGTATCAAAGTATTTTTAAGGGAAACAATGATTTAGAAAATTCATGTATCAAACGTTGTGCTTGGTGGCATATGTACAGCTAACTTTTAGAGATGTTAGATTAATACAAATGTTGCTGTAGAATCCTGGTACATTTATGAAAATTTCCAAAAGTTTATTTGCCCCCCAAAATATATAATTTGATTCCCCACCAAAAGGAGAGTAGATTTAAACCATGATAATAAACAAATTTTTCCTTCGTGTCTTTTCAACACAAATGAAATAAATCCTAGAGTTTTCTCCTTCCCAATAAATCGGTATATATGACACATTTGTTCGTGTGAGTGCATATGTATGTATACACATACTTCTTAGAAGCCAGAATCCCAAAAGAATGGGGCTAGGAAAAAATATCAAATTACTGTTTAATTCCCTGTGAAATAAGGTACCTCCATTATAAACTAAATCTTATCTTATGTATCAAATTTTCTCCCACATACCACATTCAAAGCTCTGTCCTATTTCCAGTAAAAACAGACAGTTAGACACAGATAGGGATGATTGAATGAAAGGGGGAGATATACTTAGAAGGGAAAAGAGAAGAATAAAACTTTGAAATCAGGAAAAAAGGGGATAGTTATAAACAATAGCAGTAATGAATCTCATAAATCTTCCAGGATATCTAGTTTCCAGTACACAATCCCAGAGTGACAGAAAAATAAATATATAAATAAAAGCTGACCAACTTTTTATTTTTTTAAAAAATATATTTTATTGGTTTTTGACAATAACAATCTCCAGTGCCTGGTGTACTGCGTGTTGTCTTGGTTTATATATTTGAGAAAAAAAGCAATAATAGTTACAGTCAATAATGATTAAATTTGATAATTCCATAGTATATTAATTAATAATATATTTCTTTGATCTTTCCTTCTCCCATTTGTATTCTCCTTCTTCAATCTTAAACAAATATAATTCTTAATATTTTCAATATATAAATGATTAAATATAGATATTTTGCATATTTATACAGATAGTGATAACATCTTTGTATAACATTTTTATCAGCTTATATTATTCTTATAACCATCATCTCATTAGTTCACCATGCGTCCTATTTTCGTGATTTTTGTTTAAGCTTAATTTCCCCTTTTATTCAATCCATTCTTATCAGTCATGATTTTCTCAATGTTAGTCATTTAGATATCCAATTTTTTCCATTTAGGTACACCATCCCAATATTTTCATATTTCATGTATTATAAAAATACTGTGCTTCTTATCTATCTTGTAACACCTGGGTATAACATCCTTTCTGATCAGCTTATATTTCACTTATATTTATAAAAGTTACATCATCCCAATATTTTTACATTTCATATAATGTAAAACATACTATATTACTTAAATCTCTTATCCCTCTTGTTATAGAGCCCCTTTATGTCCAAAGTTCTCTATTCTTTTAACCATATTCAAACAAGTGTTTACTCATGTAATACTCCATCTGGTAGGGCGAGTCAAATCTCTTGAATCTGTCTCTAGCCTTCTTCTTTTGCCGAATAGCTTTCCAAGTTAATATATTCCGCTTATCCAGCAGTTCCTGTGTTTTTGCAAGTATTTTTGGGAATACAGAAGATAGAATAGGTAGGATATATACTTTCTGTCTCCCAATTATTCTCCTGGGAATTCTATAGTCCACTCCATTTTTATTGTTATATCAAAATCTTGTAGATTTTTTCCTGTTTGTGTTGGATTGTGATTCTTTTCATTTGTAGTTTTGTTGATATGATCATGTTCTTCTAATTTGTGTTTTGTTATCTGATTTTTTTTGTTCATTTGCCGTCATTTTCCGGATGTTTTTTGATTGTAGGTTTAGATTAGAGATGTGCTTATTTGTGTTGTCAAAGTTGTTCTGGATTTCCTCATGGTTTAAATCTGTTGTCATTTGTATCATAACATTGTGTACATTTCCTCTTGGAAAGTATTTGTCTTACCTTGAAATATTGCTTCTGAGAATCTTTGATGTTCCAGGCTAAATACTTCCAGAGTGAATATTGAGTGTGGTGTCCTGTCATTTGTTGATAAGTGTACGATATCCATGTTGTCTCCCCCTTTCAAATAGTCTTTCATCAATATTTTAGTTCAGGGATTAATTATCAATCAGTCAACATTATAATTCAGTATGTTAAACCACCTTAAGTCCTTCCTGTAGATTCTCCTCTAAAAGACTAGCCAAGATCCAAAGTTTTCCTTTTTCTCTAAACAATTCTTAAATTTAATCAACAGTCCATGTATTTTTCTTTCAGACACTTTTTAATTTTATGGCTGGGCCAACTTTCTTTGTTCCCAGTTGTCTGCAAGGTTATTTAAAATTTAAGGGAACAGATTATTCTTTGTTTCTAGGTGTCCTGCCAGTTTCTGAGTCATTATTTATTATTAGTGTTCTGTGCTCTGATTCTTCATTAGGTGTCAGTAATCGTTCATTTTCCAGTTTTTTCAGACAAAAAATATTATTGTCATAGATATTTTATAATTTCATTAAAACCCTTTTAGGTGTAGTCTTAGCAGGTTTTTTTTTAATTTCTAGATTTGTCCAGACTGTAGTATTTTAAATTTAATTTCTTTCCCCCTTAGTATTAATTCACTGCTTCCATCTATGAGGGAATGGGGATATAGTCCCTCCCTTCACTTTTGGAGGTTTTCTTTCTTTGGGGGTCTTTCCCAAGAATTCAGTTAGTAGATAGAAGAGAGAAGATTGATACTCTCACAAGTTCCAAGCACACTGTTCACCAATGTTCTTGTTCGTGCTCTTGGACTTTGGCTGCAGGTAACTTGGGCTAGACGTTGATGCCACACTAGCCTTTCTCCTGTCAGGTCAGAGGGCTTCCCCCGAATCGAACGAAATGACTACTGTCATTTCGTGATCAACGGAGCACTTCTCTTTCATGGTCACTTCTTTGGGGCAACTTCAGACCCACTTAGGGTCCCCCTGATACGACGAAACTGGCTGAGGGGAGTGGAGCTTTGCTATCTCACAGCCGTGCGCTATAGCACAAAACCAGAAGTCCTAAAAGCTGACCAACTTTTTAACCAAGTAAAAACTTCAAAAGCTGCTGAGGTAAACAAATGGCTGAAGATCTGGGACTAAAATGTCATTTCTATTGCAAACTTCATCTCAAATTAGATTATGAGATTCTATTAGATCCATAACTGTCCTGGCTGGTGAAGGCCACCTGTGAGATAACACACAGTTCAGCCAATATCGTAATAACTGCTTCTTTGAGGGAGGGGCAGTACCTCCTATCTTCGAGGAGGGAGTAATAAGCACTCTCCTCAAAAAGCCTTTGCTGGATCCAACTTTCTGGAAATTTTCATCCAGTCAGTGTAAGGGGGAAGAATAGAAATTAAGCTGGGGGGGGGGGAGTACCTCAAAGCTTGATGCTTTCACATTTGAAAGAATGAGATCATCGGTTGGTGGTCCAGTATTATTAGTTGTTGACCGTATCCAGCTATACATTTTGGCCCTAGGCTAACCAGGCGACACATCAAATTCTTATAGCAACGTTTGGAAGCAGTTTGGGTGAGTATGAGCTCATAAACCTGACAAGACTGAATGGCTGAGGATGTTTTGACTGTCTGAATCTGGGGTAGGTCCATTTTTAGCCCTGAATAGAATTGTACTTCCCCTTCCAATGCTGGTACAGTCTGGTGAATTTTTTAGATCATACTTCTTCCTAGAATAGGAAGAGCAATTGTGGCCAGGAAAACCTTTTTATAAGTTCATTTAGTGCATTGGTTGTACCCCATAGCTAGGCCAGGAGACCCTTTAAGACACTCAGCTTATGCTTTTGTCAAGTCATATTGGAACTATCATAATGGTATGCTCTGATATAACTATGCCTCCTTTGTCAATGAAGCCATTACATTTCTATTCTCTCTCTGCCAACTGGTTCAATAACTGATCAGCTACATGGATGCTAGGTGACCTGAAGAACCTAAACATTATGTAATCAAAAAAGCTTCTTTATAAGTCCTATAGATGAAGTCAATCATACTGCAACCAAAACAATTATGGGTAAGAGAATGACATCATATGCTATGGTTGCAAATGTTTTGTGATGAATTGAATAGGTAAGATTAATACACAAGTCAGATATAGAGAAGATTGCCAAAACTATTTTAAAAGTCCTTTATTAACCTGAATATATAAAAAAGAGAAGTTTTCTACCATATAGGAGCTCTTACTTCATGTGGAAACAAAACATTTTTACAAAGTGAAAAAATAAATATCTTTTTGGGAACAAGATTTATATGCTAATGTGCCATAAAAAAGTAGAGTTTTGATATTTGACAAAATGTCTGTGCAAAGAAACAAATGCATACACATATTACTGCTACATTAAGGCAATATGAAAAGTATATTTAGAAAGCTGCAGTAAAGTGACTTTTCTAGCTTTCATTTCAGCTAGTATTGCACATGGTCATCTACCTTTCAGTATTCTGTAGCATTCACTAGTTGACCAAAATCCTAAGGGAAGATAGGGATTGTGGCTGATGGTTTTAAGAAATTTTACACAACTGCATTTTAAGGAAAATCTAAGATTATAGAATCTGAGGAACATCTCTCCAAACATAAGGCATATGAACAGAAACAACAGCTGAGTTTTCTAAGTATAAAAAAATCTTTAGATAATCAAAGTTACATTTTAAGTGTTTTATCCACATTTTCTTAGGTACCCAACAGTCTGATTGACTCAAAAGTTGATAGTAAATTTTGCAAGTAATCTGATTGCAAGATTTGCTGAATAAACCCAGCTATTTGCTTAAAGCTTTGCAATCTTAATTTCTTAAGTGTACAAATTTAAAATAAGTTTCTTACTTCAGTAAAACAAAAGCAGAAACAAAATTATACTACAACAGATGTACATATTAAAAACTAGTCTTTCTAAAAGATAAATGGGAATGGTCATGCTAGATAAAGTAATTTTTAAAATGATTTTAATAAAATGCATAAAACTGAGTTACTGCTGGATACTGCAGACTAAATTTTCAATTTTTTCTCTCAGAATATTGTTAATTTATTAATAATGCTGTTTCATATAACACAAGTTTGTCTACAAGTCATTCATAGTATATCCTCTAAAATTTATTCTAATAAGAGCTTTTTTATATTCTTTCTTTCCAAGTTTTGTCATGGTCCTTCCAGTAATTGCTGGCAGATGCAGAAGTGATAGTTCTTTATCAGTGGAATTGGAACGTTAGTGCAGTACTTTGGAAGTATGGATTAGTTAAGAAAGTAACATGGAGGTCATATTAGAGTCAAATTAAGCAAGCTGGTGTGGGCAGGCAAATATACATGCTGCACATGTTCTATTTGAGATCTGCAGACTGGACACACCTAAAAGGAAAACACAAGAGCAATGTTAGCAACTGAATGTCTAGAGTGAGTTTCATTAGTTCTCATAAACAGAAAATGCTAATACACAAGTTTTGTTTTTATATATCAAAACATTAATGGCTATTATTCACACACACACACAAACAACCCCCCCGCTACACAGCAAATGCTTTCTTCCAATGACTCTTTTCCAAAATGTAAGGAATACAGAAATAGTTAAACTTATCTGGGAATGCAACATCTATGGGACTCCAGTGTCTGAACTAATGCCTGGACCGCAAATATCCAGAATGCCACTAAATGGCAACATAAAATTAAGATTTTTCTGTATCACTTCTGTCATCTAGTGGCAGCCTGGATTTTTGCAATAAAGAAGCGGTAACCCCAATGCCACTCTCTTTCTTCTGCTACTTTTTCCAGCTTCCTCTTCCTTCTCTCCCCAAGTGGGAGAGGAATTCATAGTGAATGACCAGATAAAGCCATTAGGTCAACTGCTGCAACAGTGAAGCAGCAGCGGATATCCCTCTTTCTCTTGCCCACCTGAAGTTGCTGTAGCCTTGCAGGTACCCTTTCACTACTTGGCATCTCTGTCTGAAAGACTTATTTAAGTTACTGATTAGAGACCTCTAATTCTGTTTCTATTTGAAGGATTTACTTTGGAGGCCACAGGAATCTAGTTATGGACTGATGGCAGCTGAATCAACTTCCAGAAACATACGGACATGTGGAACATTTGGATTGATCTGTTTTGGTGGAATATGAAGACACATTCTAGAACTGGTACACTACACCAACTTAGAACATTTTACATATTTACCCATATTTGGGTGCAGCTGTCTAGGAAACAGTAAAATCCTAAGAAAACATTTATAAATTTCAATTAAAACTTGGTGACTTCACTTTTTATATTTAACATATGACTTGTATGTTGCCCCTTTCTTCCTTCCATAGTGTCTTGATGCATGACTATACTTAGCCATGAACTGATTTTTAAATCCTGCATTCTAAGTTATTGTATGCTTTTTTGAGAATTAAACAGTTTCCAGTACTTTTAAAACTTAAGTCAAAATGTAATACTTCACTGTGGCAACTGATTTTATACCTACTTGTAACTGTATGGCGCATGTCTCACAACACACAGTGTGGCCACATGGACAAAACGTTGAATTTATTTCTTCTTCACAGCATGCCATACACAGCAGAGACTCCTTAAATTTCCGTAGTTTTTCCTGAACAGCTTTCATTTGCTGACAGTTGAGACCCTCACAATTGTTGTTACAGTTCATACTGTTTTCTGATGATTTAAGAGGAGAACTGGGGGGGCTTTGGTCATTTCTTGAAACTAGATCCACAATGCCAGCATTGTAAAGAGCTCGTCTTGCATGATCATAAGCTTCCTTAGATGTCCGCTTAATGTCAAATACATACTTTTTCCCAAGATTAATATTTTCTGTCAGGAACAAGGATGCCAAGTGACCCTTTAGGTCTCGGCTATATTGCATCATGACAGCGCTAGTAACAGTATCACACCTAGCAGGAAAGGAAGATATAAAAGAAACATGAATCAGTCAATCTTTTTTCCCTTTATATCCCAATACTACTGAAATAAGAATGTGGCAGAAAAAAAAAGCCATGTGTAATATAAACACAGATTTCAATGTTAGTTATTTAAAATGGATTTATTATCTTCTTGTTTACAACATACTGGAACAGTGATATGACAAACTACTTATATATTAGTGACAAGAACACTGTAGTTGAACTTAACCTAAAACTGTTTTACGTGTGTGTCTCTCCCCAGAAATACAAACCTGTAAAATGCATGTGTTTCTGTTATTGCTCTGTACAATCCACTAGCAGCTCTGGTGCTGATCATCTTGAAAAGATGAACTATGCTGTTTCCTGATTCTTTAGTGACAGTTAAGTATACATTCTTCCCAGACTGTGTAGCCATCTGAACAACTGAATACACAATCCTAAAGCAATGGAAAAAAATACAAAGAATGAAACCATAACACTAAGCCCTAAAATACTGTTACCAAAACAAAAACAGACCAAGTGCAGACTGGCAATATAAAATTAAAGATGACATTTAAAGATAAGTTGACATTTTTGGAATGAAGAAATGAAAGTAGCTTTCACAATGAAAATCTTTCCCAATATGTTGCCAATTCAAGATGTAAAACTAAACCCTTCTATAACACGTTGGTAACTGATCTGAGATATAAAAAGAATCTCTGAATTTTCTGCAGTAAAAAATATCTATAGTTATTTGGAGTTAGAACCTTTCCTATCCCCCATCCCCCAAAATACATCAGAATGAAACAATCCATTTCAACAATACACAGTAAGAAATGTTCAATACCGTTAAGCTAGAGACTCAGATAAAACAGCTGCATGCTTCAGAATCCTTTGGCTATTTTACAAGCTTTTGATAAAGTTTTTCAGGCAGGACTTTCTGGTAATCACCTGTTGATGGGAACGAAGTCATCTGTACATCTGGAAATGCCTTCAGGGCCAATTCCAATAAAAAGTTTTTGCCCCTCACTGTCTCTAACCGAATGCCATTCTACTCCATAGTTTTCTAGTGTTGACACAATCTGTAAAACTTGATATTCAGCTGAAACTTGGCTAAGGCCTTCAAGATCCTTATGTTTTGCAATAATACTGTGGATAAAAATACGAAAGTAGGTTAATCATAATTTTGATTTTATTTTACAATTTAAATATATTGATTTGCCACTATAAAATCTTAGATTGTATTGTGGGAACTCTTAAAACAGATTTTACACAATCCATAACTCTTAATTTTAATACAATTAATTTAAAGGTATAAATAATATTAAGGATCAAAAAGTTATAATTTTTACTAAATTATTATTATCAGCTATATTGAGAAAATTCATTTGCTGAATCAAAAGCATAACTTTTTATTTAAACCTGTATCAGGTCAAGACAAAAGTTAATCACTTTGACTATTCTAATCAGTTCAAAGGGTAGGCAAAAAAGAAAAAAGTAAATTTTCTCACAGAAAGCAGCCCACTTTTAATATTATAATAACTTTCCCGCAGATGATGCTTTCAAAAATTAAAACTCTTGCATCAGATGCACATTTAAGACAACCTCACCAAATTGTGAAACTTACAAATAATTATTCTTATATACTTCTGTGTTAAAAGTTTAACCACAAAAGTTACCTGTCCAAAGTAGAAGAGGTAAGTTCTTTCATACAGAACTCTTCATAGTGGTATTGGGCAGTATTTTGATTATAATCACCAAACTTCAACTGGGCAAGCAATGCACTTAGCTCAACAGCACGTTCAGAAGAACACTGTAGATTACCAGCCAGAAGGTCCTCCTCTATGTGCAGGAAAAACATATGCCTAAAACAGGAAATTTATTTTTGTAATGCAGAAATGAAACCTAGCAACTTTTAAGATCTGCTCAAATATTACAAAAAATACAGCATTTCTGCTAATAACTGAAAGACAGAACTACTGTCTTTATAAATAGAATTATAAGAAACCCCTGAGTAAATTGATGGGAAACATTCTTTAAAAAAGTGTGAGTAAAATAACTGCATTTAGAATAAAACTGGAAGACTAAAACCTAGTAATATCATGTCTAAATTTAGCTCCAGCCCAGTACGATTAGGAAAACATGAAAAGAATGTGAAGCAATTAGTAAAAAAAAAAATCAGAGCTACAAAAAAATGTAGCTAATATTCAAGATTCCTATTGAAATCTGTCATTTTAATCTCTTAAAAGATATTTGGTAGAACACCAAATCAAACACACCTCCCTAAAATTATTAGCCAAGAAACCGATATATGATATATCCCATATTCTATACAAAAGCTCAGGGAATATCTTAGAAAAAAGATGTGATATGATACAAACACATTCAACGAAATACATAAAAATTTCAATAGCCCATAATATGAACATCCTAGGCTAAGAATATCATATTTTAGGAATATAACTCCAAATATACAGCTAGCGACATCTCAGAACAATTTATTTGCTCCTATTAAAATTGAGGGTTTTTGATACCTTATTACTTGTACTTTTTCAAATATGCCCAGTATTTAATGTGAAACTCCTGCTGAGTGCCCGCTGTTGATTGCCAATACAACCCTACATTTGTTCTTTACATTCCTTACAGTAACATCTTTTCAGAATAAACATTTAATTTGCTTCCACTTTGAATATTTGGGAGTAGCTCCACTTTATCTCAGCCCAAGTAAAGAATTGAATCAGATATTGAAACAAATAAGACTGGTTTATAGTTCAGTGCCAAAAGCATACTGGACTTCAAGCAAAGGCAAAGGTTTTACAAGCTCCAATTTTCACTGCTGGTTAATCAGGGGAAAGGTTAACTCTGGATGTTCAACTCTGCTGCATACAGTTAAGGGCATTCAGCACTTATCTCAGAAAAAAAAGCAATAGATTCTACACCACTTAGAATCGATAAACAAACCCTTTATCTAATGCAGTGGTTTGATGTTTGGACTACAAATTACAAATATTTCCATAAAGTGCAAATGTCTAATGAAACTATCATTTTAACTGCAAACATCCATTTGAACAAAGTAGCACATCTAATATAGCTCACTTCAAGTCAGAGAAATTAAGTTCTTCACTAAATGGAAAATCGGTTTGAGGAGACTTTTGTCAAAATTTTTATCCGTTCTTTAATTTTTAGAAATTAAATCATCCCCAGACTGCTAGAAATTCTTCAAGAAAGTTCAACTACAAAAGCAGAACTTTCTGCCCAAGGCATTTGCAACAGACCAATCAGGAACTGAATTTCTTAAGCAGCTCCTCTTTCTTCCTGAGCAGCAGCGCTGATTTGACGAAACAGCCTAGCAGCTCTTAACAAGGGTTACTTTCAGTCAATGACCTATAGTTACATTGTTGTCTCTTTTCTGAGTACCAGACTTTCTTCCTTCAAGCCAGAGACTTTTACAATTGCAAAATGAGTCACACCCAGAAGTGTTTGGGAGTCAGCTTTCAGTCTACAATTCCTTTCTGAACATGTTCTTTTAAAAGCCTAACTTGTTTTTACCAAAGATGGATACCCGCATAAGAGTGGGGGCAGAAATAGCATATTTATATTTAGCATATTTTCTGTGTCAATAGTCTCTTCCATTTGGTACTGCCTCAGACTATTTTCTTTAATCATTAAATAGGCTAAGGAAAAAAATGCTAACAACTGGGGGAAAATATACAAATAATAAACGTCTTTAACTTGGAATCTCATTCTTTAGAAATATTCTAGCATTCATTACATGTTGAAGTAGGCCAAAAAAAACCCAGCTGATTTATTGGCATGACATAAATTTTGACCATCATGGTGTAGATCACAGCATAGAAATCAGTAGATTTCAATTCCAACAGAATCTCAGGCTCGTATAAATCACGCTCTGCACTACTCCACAAAAATGTATAGTACTGTTCAAGTCTTAGGCCACACCATTAGATTTGTTGCTGTAGCAATAGTATAATGACTGTATATAATTATGTCTCAGTCTTATCAGAATACAACCAGAAAATACAGGAAATTTGTATGCAGTAGTCAAAAACAGGAAAAGGCAGAAAAAACAGCTTTCATAGGCTAAAGTGGAAATTGTATAGTGTGATCTCCCCTTACACTTTAGCAACCGCACACACATGGCTGCTGTAAACCCGAATGGAGTGAAACACTAGGTACTGTGATTACTATCACCTCCACGTATCCCTCTATTCCATGCCAAAATGACTGTTGTGTAAAATTATAACAGGTTTGTGCAAGACATGCTTGAGCATCACATGCAGTACAGACACATGTTGTATGAGTGTAATTCGCTGGAAGCTTGTTAATAAGACCAACTTTCAATCACGTCATTCCAGTCAAAATGCTAAAGATCACAGAATTTGACAAACGTAAAATCATACTTTTGCATCAGGGAAGCCATTCTTAAGGGAAACCAACAAACAAACTGGATATTCAAGATGTGGTATTCAAGACCAAAAAATAATTATAGATGGTCATTAAACCTTTGCTAAAACAAAGTGGGTGGTTTTTCCACAGTACTGTAATTATATTTTAAACAATAATTTGGATCCCATTGTAGAGATGCACTCTTACAAGGTTATAAGCAAAATATTCAGCAATTATTCTACCACATAAGGTAGAACCACAGAAAGTCTGGGCTCTTCAGGGATGTAGTAATGTAGCCAATCTGTCAGCAAGGTTATAATTTTGATTCTCCACAGAGAAGATGACTGATAGCTTCAATGAACTCTCAAACTGTAATTAAAGAATTTATGTAAAGAATATTCTTCCATCATACATGCAGAAAACTTTTCAAACATTTTTGTAAATTTTTTTACAAAAACTACTACTGGGAAAATGAAGAATATGCACTCTGGATGTTTATAAGTTCAGACTTGTTACAGTTCACAAACCACAAATAAAACAGTAGTCTTCCAAATAATTGTTAAAAGTCAATGACAATGTTTTTGTGATTACTTTTAAATCCAGTTTAGAATTATATATTTTTAAGAAAAAACATCTGTTTTCTCTTTGTAGCTTGAATCAGTCATTTGAGTATTACTGTAATATGACACAGATTAAAGGAGGAGTCCTGTAAACTAAAACTCAGAGGAAGTTTCCTGTCGTGAACATTTTAAAATGACCTGCAATAACACTGCTAAGAGGTTACTGTCGGGCACTGGAGCCAATACTTTGACTTTCTTTTATTTTTATAACTCCATAACTAGATGAACTATTGCCAAGTCCATATAGAAACACTAATAATTGCAAAGCACCAATACTTTCAAAACGAAGACTAAAGCATTGCCTTTAATGGTGGCTTCTTCCCAGTATAGTGTACACAATAAAAAGCATACCATAAAGCTAAGATCAAATGAAAAAACTAACCACTTTAAGTATGCTGAAAATCCAAAGTCATACTCTATGGAGCCGCAGACTGCAAAATAATAAACAGAAACCATCTTCAGTGAAGGTTTATTTCTTTTTACCTTGTCTGCTCCTGCAAGATCAGATGTGGTTCCACAAAGAACTTGACCCGTAGTTTCAATCTGTAAGGAGGCAAGCCATCCATCTGTTGGGATATTCTATTTCTCAAATTCAGCCATAAGTTCTCTCCCTTGCTTCCTGTAAACTGGAGTCCGAAGTAATCAACTTCTATAATTCCCAGTCGCCTGCAAACCTATAATTACAAGTTAAACATCATAAACACTACTGTAATGAGCACTAGAGAAAGATGCTATAAGGTACCCATTTACTTAACAAGGTTACCCAAATAGTTTCCTACTTATTACCATTATACTGGCTGAGACAATATTTTCAGAATATGCATTCAATAAGAAGTCAGCTCAGAGGGCTCTTATGGAAGCTAGTGACCTTCCTAAAGCTTTCAAAGGTTCAACAAAATTGCAAACAAAAAACCAAAAACATGACAGTCTGCTTAGAGAATAATTTGAGATATGAACCTTTAACCGCGTGTATAGCAAAAATAGCAACTGCGGCTGGAGTTTCAAATATTCATGGAAACAAATGGGTCTAAATTAGGAGCACTTTAATGTTTTCCCCAAAGGTGCTTTTTTCCAAAAGGCAGCTGGACTTTCTTGTTTTACTTGGAAAAGGTTTCACTTCTCATATAGGAAGCTTCTTCGGTTCTAACTTTTTTTTTTTTTTCCAAAGGAAAAGAACCAAGAAAGTCCAGTTGCCTTTTGGAATGACCTGGATGGTTGAGAATCTTCACAGACATTTCTAATGTTTGCTTAGCAGGCATTCCTGCTCCCTCCCTCGCTCCCTCCGCATCCCCAACAGGTCCACGAAGCCGGGCGAGATGTTCTCCAGCGGCGCCCGGTTCAGGGGGTGGTAAGAACCACCCGCCTTTGCAAACGCCACGTGGCTAGTGCGGTTAAAACGGGGCTACAGGGGGGGATTTCCCCTATGGGGGAAAAATAACTGATCAATAGCTGATCAAATAAACGGAGCTGCTCCCAAGCAACGCGTGGGAGATGATAAGAGCCGCAGTCCGGGGGGGGGGGAGAGGAGAGGGACGTCCCCTTCCTTCCAGCTTCACCCGCAGCGGCTGCATCGAGCGGCGAGGCGGCGGTGAGCGAGGGTCCCACCTCGCGCCGCGCCAGCCAGCCCGCTTCGCCGTGTCTGCGCGTCAGCCACACGGCGCGCGGGCAAGAGAGCGCGTGGCCCCGGGACGGAGCCGGGGGGAGGGAGGAGGAGGAAGGGAAGGCCACGCGCCAGAGGAGCCCCTCCGCGAGCCCCGAAGGGCTGCTCAGGTGTAAAGGGATGGGGGTGGTGAAGGAAAGCTAGGCTTTTCACCTGGTTCAGGCAGTCTTCGCCATTGGCTTTGGCCTCCACCTCTACTTCCATCACCACCGCATCCGGCCTGGTCACATAGCACAGCATGGCCGCCTCTCGTCGCCAAGACGCACCCCCCAAAGAGTCCCAGTCTGCCACCTCGGTCCCCGCTAACGTGCTCCCCGCAACCCGTAAGTCTATTCGCTGCTCTGAGGTTCGCCGGTGATAACGCTCCTTTATCTTCTCGGTCTCCCCCTCCCTCCTCAGTCCCCGCCCCCAAGTGAAGCCTAGCCAATGAATGCGCTGGGAAGCGGGGCTGCCGCGAGAGCCCTTGAGCTCAGAAGGCGGTTTGTTTTCGCTAAAGAGATACAGTCTCGGCTATTGTTGTAGACACTTCTGATTCCCAATGGTGTTCTATGTGCGAGGGCAGACTAGTGGGAAAAAGCAGGGAAAAAAATCTCAAATGGAAATATCTAAAGCAGGGAAAATTAAAAGTGATGTAGAAGAGTTCCTAAGCGGTGATACGCAGTGCATTTTTTTTCAAGCAAAGAGGGGAAATTGAGCGGTGGTCACATAAGAGGAAGAAATCTCAAATACACATTCACCACGAAATAAATAGAGAAAAGACTGGCATACAATTGGATTAAAAGCAGATAGCATATGTTGAAAACACCCATAACACATGAGGCTCGAACAGCTGACATTCACTCTGACAAAAAGATCTACTGCAATCTTTCTGCATGCTGAAAGCTTTAGAAGTTTTTTCCATCTTAAAATCTTAAAAAAAACAACAACCCTAAATTCTGATCAAGATTACTAGCAAGCAATTGTTTTCATGGTGGTTTTGGTCAGACTGAACTAATTTTCCATTTATAAAGTTTACTTGCTTACTTATATTGCTTTGGACAACATCTTGATGGGCCAAGTTTTTCATTTCCACAAGATTCAGAAACCAGCAAAAAAAAGACACTTCAGCGTGGTAACTCAGTAACTTGTATGATTCAAGAAGAAGAATCTAAAAAGGAAAACTGTAGCATTAAATAGCTGGTTTAGATTTAAGGGATTTCCCCCACTACTGTATTGAAGAGCTGTTCCTGTACTCTTAAATTGGCAAAAAAGTTATATAAGCATGAAACTTGGCAATCTTTACCGTGTCTCTATTGCCTCTGTTCCCAGATGGTGCCAGTCTTAATGAAATGGCTTGCAGAAGGCTTCTTCTTCTGATTTGTTTGCTTGTTTGTTTGACTCCCCAATTTAGCTAACTGTACAGAAATTCCCAGCAGCTTCTCCATACAAGTACTGGCAAGACCCAAGACAACTAGCTTCCAAAATCAGCCAAGGTCAGTTAAATGCTGCCAACCTAAGGCTATTGCTACTCAAGAGTTGGAGTTCCACTGGCAAAAAAAAAAAAAAAAAAGCGCAAAGCAATCCCCTTTTCACCATCCAAGAGTCACTAGTTTTTGTTTATTTGTTTTTTGTGCGTTGGAGTCACTGTTAACTCCTGGCAATTGCCTGGACTAGTCCCTGCAGTTTTCTTGGCAAGATTTGTCTTTATCTGCTTCCTAGGACTGAGAGAGAGAGACTGGCTCAAAGTCACTAAGCTGGCGATGTGCTTAAGGCAGAATTAGAACTCAGTTTCCTGGTTTCTAGTGCAGTGCTTTAACCATTACACCAAACTGGCTCTCTACTAGTTCTTTAGAAATTTAAGTGAACACTACAAGTATCTCTTAGTTTCAAAGGATAATAGTTCTCATACACGATTCTTAAATATTTCTAATTATGACACAATCTTTTTTAAAATAGTGATTCTACATTGACTTAATAAGTGTGCAGAAATAGTCCTTTTTCTCACTTTATAAACAGGAAACTAGTTTTATAATATAATATAAATATACTTTTGGAAGGTAAAAGTTTGATTTGAAGACATAGTTTTTTATTCAACTATTGACACATACATGTTAATTGCTAATATTTAAGTTTACTGCTATTTTTTAATTACATTTTATTTTTTAACAAGACTTTAGGTTTTAATACATGTGCATTTCATTCTAGAAATGTTCTAATAAAGTCAGAAATTATATATGCTAAATTTGTTGTTAATTAACATACTTGACTATAATATGACATTTTTTCCTGTTTTTTTCCAACTAGTATTCAAATGAAAAAGGTGGTTTCTATCTTTATTCAATAATATGTAATTTTAAATTCTATTCATATTGCTTGAAAATCCATGGATTTATTCCAGGGAAGACTATATAGGACAGCAAATGATAGATGACTCGGCATTCTATTTTCATCTGTGACATAAAAAGATAACAATCACAGGGCAAGGAAACATATAGCAAATGTAACTCAGTATATAATTCATACATAATATTTATGATATTATTCTGCAAATAAGCCTACACAATATTAAGGTGACCAACCGTCCTCCTTTTGGAAGGACAGTCCTCCTTTTTTGAGTTCTGTCCTCCCTTGAAAAGTGTCCTCCTAAATGTCCTCCTTTTCCATATACCGTCCTCCTTTTGGGAGGACAGTCCTCCTTTTGTGAGTTCTGTCCTCTCTCGAAAATGTCCTCCTAAATGTCCTCTTTTTGATGACTAATCTGCAGGGCTTTTGTTTCCTCATAGAACGCTCAGAAGGCGTTCCGGGACCTTTTTTTTAATTTTTTTTCAACTTTTGCATCTACTCCCCCTGTTGGCTTTCGAAAGCCAATAGGAATTGCTGCTGAGCGCGCCAAAACACCTGGGCGGCAAACTTTGCACGTGCAAGTTGCAGGAACTTGCACCCCTCACTGCTACCCAACTACACAATCTCCTACTTCTTAGTTCCAAAGATAGCTGGAGGAGACTGGAGCGGTAAGTTTCACTTGATCTTCCCTGTTCGGTTCTACGCGGGAATACACAGGGTAGGCGGTGGTGCTGGGGGGCGGTTGGGGAGGGTGGCTGCAGGACCAGAGGCGGCGCAGCTGGTGCTTTGCAAGCCGTGGGGCCGGCTCTACGGGGATGGGCAGGGGGGGCGGTGGTGCTGGGGCGACTGGGGGGGGCGGTGGTGCTGGGGGGTGGCTGGGGGGGCAGCTGCAGGGCCAGAGCCAGCGCGGCTGGTGCTTTGCAAGCCGCGGGGCCGGCTCTACGGGGATGGGCAGAGGTGGCGGTGGTGCTGGGGGGCGGCTGCAGGGCCGGAGCTGGCGCGGCTGGTGCTTTGTGAGCCGTAGGACCGGCTCTCCACGGCAGGGCAGCAGTGCTGGCGGGGCAGCTGTGGGCGGGGGCGCAGCGGGCAGTTGACCTTCCATGGGCTGCGCCAGCTGGTGGTCTACGCAGTGCTGACCTGCGCTGCCACCACCTCACCCTGCGCATCTACATGGCCATCCTGGAACGCCTGGCTCACAACACCTGCCTCCGCTGCGCAGTCCAGCCGTGTAGATTTTTGGACAAGTGAGAAATCGAGATTGAATATTGATACTCTAGCTGCAGCACTTGCCATAAAATTCAATATGAAGGATATTTCTTGTTCAGATATTTCCAATATATTGTTAGAAGATGATACATTGACAAAAAATATTCATTCAATGGAAAAGTACTCATTTAAATAATTAATAGGCATGTAAGCATAATTACAATATAAAATGTTATTGTTACAAATGTTTTTATTATGTATTTATCATATTATAGTGTATTCTGTATTATTGTTGCAATAAATACAATGTTTCTTTTATTTACGATATTTTTTTCTTAAATTTATTCGTGTCCTCCTTTTTGTTGTAAAAAAGTTGGTCACCTTAACAATATTGCATTCTGTTTAACTATATAAATCACCTCTACTTGTGAATTCCCAATGTGTCTTGCAAGGCACCAAAGCTGTTATGAAACAAATGCCTAGTTATTGCACCCACAGCAAAATCAAATGTACAAATGATAATCATCACTTGCTATGCCAATGCAATGTGACTGAGGACATATTAGGCAACCACTCAAAATGATTTGGACAACTGTTCCCATGTAATGTTGATAGAAACTAGCAATTTATACAATACAATGAATAGAAATCCCCCCAAAAGGGGAAATATTATCATTAGAAAGGAATTCTGTCCAAAACATTTCACTCCCTCTGTTTTTACATATTCCTAGGAATTTCACATACCGTTGCAAATTTGAATCATAGGGTTGGAAGAGACCTTGGAGGTTTCTAGTCCAGCATCCCACAAGGCAGGAGTCCTCATACCATCCCAGACATATGAAAGTGGTCTCCAGAGCAAAGTGATGGAGAGCTGAGGCACTGCTCCTCCATTCTGATGCCAAGGTCATCAGAAGAACCCCCCCCCTTAAGAAGTTAGCCTGAACTCCTCTGTGTCTCTCATCTGAAAGCTTTTAAAGAACAAATATTTCCAAATGAACTAGTGAGAGGGTGGGGGTGGAGGGGAGCCACTGTTGCTATTGCTAGTTGGATGTTCATTTCTTAGCAGCTGTTGTAAATTTCAACTTTTCCTTATGTATGGTATTCTTTGAATGTGGACATAGTTAATATAGTTTTGTTAACTATGTGTTTCTAAAGCAGACAGACTCTTAAAGATTCAGAAGTATACATGCAATCATCATCGTTATCAATAGTACCAATAGTGATAGCACTGTGGATACAATCCCAAAACAACTGGAACACCACTTGAACACCATTGGCACTGACAAAACCCCATCAGTCAATTGCAAAAGGCAGCTTATACCCTGGGGTGGGACCTTTAGTCTAATTAAACAAGAATATCTGTCTTTACCAGGTCTCTGTGGATGATGTATGTGCCATTAGTTTTCCAACTTACAAATGAAATATAATGTTAAGGATATGGTGTATGACTGAAATTTTCAAATATCTTTACAGGGAGTAAAAATGCAAAAACTGCTAAGGGCAATAATCATAGGTTAACTTAATAAAATTGTCTTCAAATCAAGCTTGAGTAGGATATGTTCAGGCAATGGATGTAGAAGTGGTTTGCCCTTTTCTTCTTTGGGGATTTTTTAAATGTCATAAGTCCACAGCATGTTAAGTAATAAATAAAGCATGTTAAATAAAAGGAGTGGGATGGGGGAGGGAAAACTTAAACTGTTACATCACTAAATCCAATGTGGCATATTGGAGAAGACACAGAATTAAATATTATATAGGTTTCATATTAATTTACATATTACATTTAAGATTGCTGAAAGTGAAAAACACACACAAAACTGCTGATTGATCTGTTTTTAAAATGTAAATTCAGGTGTTATTCAGATTCACAAAGACAGAAGCTCCTGAAAATGATTGCCAAGTTTATGAAGCTTATGAAGCAATGTGAATAATATGAATAAATGTTGCAGGGTAAATATTTTTTGTTTCCAAACTCTGCCTCTAAAATATTCACTGGTTAAGCATCTTCTATTGTACTTATGGTATTTAAATAAAAAGAAAAGTATTTATAGTTAATGCTACATGTGATTTTTATTTTATTTTCCTCAAGAGAATATGAGGCAATAAGTTTCAAGTTTAAGTTTTTATATGCAGACTTGCTGTTAATAGAAAGATTGACACAATTATAAGAAAAAGCCTACAAGAGAAATGCTTGCCTAATTGTTGAGAAAACAGTTATAAAAAACAGACCACAAATCATTCTGTTGCTATTACCGTTATTTTGCCATTAGCAAAAAATGATCAACCAAATCATTACCTTTAATGTAATTTGAAAAATATTTTTAAAATACATGACAATAAGGATCAAAATGCCACAACTTTCTCACATGTGGTTCCATTAATATCTCCAAAAAAAAGGCAAGGAACCATGAGCAATAAAATGTGTGCACAATGATCTTGTGGTCAAACTGTTCTTCAGTTCTGTGTGATATCATCAAAATATACAGAACGCATTTATTTATTTAATGTGCATTACATTCTAGGTCATTATTAAGAGCAAGGTACGACATTGTTTTATTTGTTAATTTATTTATCAAATTTCTACACTGTCTTATCTATCCATCTCATCTAAGTGACTCTTTAGCAACATAGTAAAAGAACATTAAACATGATTAAAAGCACAGTTAAAATAAAAATAAGGTTAAAATTTACAAGTTAAAAGTGACAATCAAAGTTGAAAAATTCAGAAGGATTAAGGGTTAAAGGGTAGAAAGAGTGCCCTTGAGCCACCAGCCATACCCCAAGACTGCAGAACACTCTTAAACCCCCATGTTAATTGGCAAAGCCAGGTCTTAATAGTCTTCTGGAAAACCATTTCACCTTTGAGGCTTGGCTCACTTCTGAGAGTAAGATATCCCAAAGGAAGAGGGCAGAGAAGGTCCTCTTCCTAGAATCTGCCAGTCAGAATTCTTTAACCAATGGGATTTGCAGCATGTCCTTTTTGCTTGAGCAGTGGGATGGGTGTATGTAATTGGGATGGCTTCTCAGGATTGTTGTAGTTCACTAAAGGGGTCACAATTTTCAAATACATGTATAAAAAGGTATGCCTTATCTACAAAACCTATGACTCACCAAGTTGAGGGCAGACCACCAATTATGCAAGAAGGTTTACATATCAGACATTAACACTAGCTTCATTTAACACAGTATTCCAAATAAAAAGACAGTTACTATAAGCCAGTGGTGGCGAACCTATGGCACGGGTGCCAGTAGCGGCACTCGGAGCCCCCTCTGTGGGCACAGGTGCCGTTGCCCCAATCTTGCCTCCCCCCGCAACCCCCTCCTCCCCAGCAGACCCCCTGAAGGAGTGTTGCCCCCGAGCATGGCCCACACGGAGCAGCACAGCCAAGGACATGGCAGCAAGGCAGCATAGACAAGACTCTGCCCCCACACCCCATCATGCAGTTGATGCTGCAAGGCACGGGCAGAGGCTGTGGCTGCCATAGCCCTGCTGGGCTGCCTGGGTGATCTGTGGCGGGCCCTGGAGATGGTGAGTGGTCCTGTGGGCAGGTGGGGCAGGGAATGGGGGGGCAGAGCAGGGGTGGGGCAGAGGGGTGGAGTGGGGGCAGGGCCAGTTTTTGGGCACTCGCTCTCTAAAAGGTTCGCCATCACTGCTATAAGCAATTTGCTTCGGAATGAAAGGAAAAGTTTCACGGTTTGTGTTTGAAGGCTCTTGGTACTAATGTTTTGAAATCCAAATTTGTTTCCAAGTTTGGAAAAAGTATTTTATATTGTAGCTCATTCTTTCTTTGCAGTGAAAGATGGGTTGGCCTTTTCCTTTCCAAGCTAACATAAATCCAAGAATGAATTGCATTTCAGAACTTTCTGAAATGCTAGCTTGGATCAAGAAAGGACTATCACAAGCATTACAAATGTTAACAAAGTTAATTTGTTTTTCAATAGGGAATAACAACTAATCTTGAATCTCCATCAATGGTCAGGTAATATACTTCCCATCGTTTGAGATTAGAGTGACAGTAATAAAAAGGCTGCCATAAGAATACTATCCATTCACAAAACATTTCCAGGGTGGTTATGACCAGTCACATTGCACCAATTTACCAGAAGACAAACTGCTGAGAGCATAACAAAAGTAACTTGATTTGAAGTTGGCATGTCATTTCTTTTTTTAAAAAAATGATTACCTTTAAATATTAAGGTCAGGTAGAACCCTGGCAGGCAAACCAAGAAAAATGTCTCCTGTAACCTATGAGAGTGAATGGGTAGCAAGGAGGCATATGATTAGGATCAGCTGCAACTGCATTCTTTATCCTTGTTTTTGCTGTGTAAGTTCCTGCTTCAGGAACTATATATCCTTTACCTGCCTGCCTATTTCACCTTGCCTTCTGGGATATTACTACCTTAATATAGTAAGTGAGCTCAATAGTTCTATTGTCTCTAAAATCAACACTAATAGGAACAGAAACCCCTGCTAGGATTATCCTTGCTGGTAAAGTCAAAGAAAGTAGGGGGACGCTAAGAGTAATGTGACAATGCTGGTGATGCAGCAACTAATGTAGAGCAGGTGTGGGTCTGCAAGCACAATGGTAACAACCCACCTGGGAAAAGAAAAGAATCACAGCTGGGAAAAGATTTTGACAAAACACTTCCGTACTGCCACCACAAAAATTATACAGCCAAAACATGTAAACAAGTTTGGGTGGTAGATGTTGAGACACTCCCAATCCCAAGTTCAAAAGGTCCTCCTCTAGATACTAGGGAATACTGAACTTGATGAATAGATCTGAAATGGTGATGCATCCAAATGATACAGAATCACTGATGTTGCCAGGACTGAAGCATGTGTTCTTTATTGTACAAAGACTCATACAATCAGAGCACTGAATGTCAGCAGGACGAACCAAGGAAAATGTGAAATTCTTATAAACTGTTCAAATGTAAACTTTTAGGGCAGTGTTTCTCAACCTTGACAATTTTAAGGCATGTGGACTTCAACTCCCAGAATCCCACAGCCAGCAATGCTGGCTGTGGAATTCTGGGAGTTGAAGTCCACATGCCTTAAAATTGTCAAGGTTGAGAAACACTGTTTTAGGGATAAGTGAATTCAGATGAGCCAAAAGGAACCACAAGATGATTACATGACACATTCAGGGTATAAATCTATTATGAAGAAATGGAGAGTCAATGACACTTAAAAGAATGTCACTAATTAGTATATTTATAGGTAATTCAATACATTATACTGTATATTAAAATTAGTGGCTAATCAGTAAACTTCAATGTTATGCACATGTATGAACCTATTACAACTGCAATGGAGAAAGATACTGGCAAATTGTCAGAGTTGCTACTTTGACTGTGAGGAAGGGGTAAACTACTGGTTGGAATACAAAATTTAGAGACATGGAAGAACCGTCAACCATAGGAACTCTTTGATTGGGTAAACATGTGTTAATTGCATAGATTAACCAGTTTTTCAAAAAGAATTCCTTGTTTATTGTCAATACCTTTGAAGCAATATTAACTCAGACTCTACACATGCATGACAATTAATAAAAAACGCAAGAATCAATTATGTACAGTAATATGAAACAGAAGATGTAACTGTGTAATCTAGATAGCTTGGATAATTCCAGGTGCAGATTGGGGTGCAGATCATGAACATATTAACACAATATAACTTCAGAGTAAGAGTAGATTTAGTACACTTAAGTGAAGGAGCACCTAAAAATCTAAGGGAAGAAATAAGAGATGCTGTGAAAACTGAAATAAAATAAACTCTTTGAAGTCCACAAGAGGGGGACCCCCCCCAAATGATTATCAAAACAGCAACAGAAACAGGATAAAAACCTTTGTTTACTAGAAAGTGCATGATGAACACTGACTTGCAACAGAAATAAAACAAAAAAACAGTATCAATTAAAAATGTCTGCAAATAGAGGAAACTAATAAGGAAAGAATTGATCACATAACTCACAAGAGAATTTACAGCTAAGATAGAAATAGATATATATATGTGCACTCCAAAAGTATCTGATGTATGAAGATGAAATTAAAAGAAAATGGAAAGACTATGGTATACTGAAGTTCTTTACAAATAGAATTATAGAGTGACAGAAATATTTTTAGAGAATGAATATATTTGGAAACTGACTATATAGAAAGTGTTACATGCTGCTAATAGTTCATGTTTTACACATCATCATATGAAATTTTAGTGATTGTCTATCCACTGTGGGATGAAGACCTCTTTCACATGTTTCCAACCAATACAGTCCTGAGTTTTCTTTTGCCAATTGGGCCTGCAATACTTGCTGATCTTGTCGGTGCATCTTGTTTTACGTCTCCATAGGCAATTTACTATATGAATAATATTACATATTTGGTTGCTATTTTGGAACAACCCCATCTTTCTGATCTTACATGCTGCCACACAAAATTTTGCCACATATGTTATGGGGGAGTTCTTGTCAGACAATAGGCAAGATGTATAGAAATGTCTGGGAAGTCTACTAGCAGTGGTAGACTATTGTATTTCATATAAACAAGTACCATAGCACCTGCTCCATTGTTTTGTTTCTACCTCTCCATCATTCTAGACCACAGGTGTCAAACTCACAATGTCACGTGACATGTCACGACGTAGCGTGACTTTTTTGCCATTGCTGACAATGGGGTGGGTGCAGTTTTGCTATGATGCATCCGACCCATGGGCCAGCAATTTGACACCCCTGTTTTAAACACCATCATTCTGGATAGTGGATTTTTAGCACCACACAAAATAGGTACCTCACCTTGCTCTTCCATGCCTGAATAAACCAATTCAGTGAGGTATAAAGGCAGGTTTTAGAAGGTACCTAGTCCTTAGAAACCCTGTTTGGATCAGTTTGGTGTTCCACCCACTAAGCATTCTTATGAAAAGGCACCTCTAACAAAACACAGTTGTTCCTTAAACCCAGTGTAGTTTGAATTTTAAAAAATCTACAGTGTGGTGCTTATGTTTAAGACAGCATTAAATAAGATTAGATTGAAATCCCGTTTGGTTTTTTTTTTTTTCAGATCAACCTATTTAAGATTGAATTATCTTTGTGAGATAACAAATCCCAAGAGGATGGGAAATATCCAAATTCTGTTAATGCTTTTTCTAATTTAAAAAAGGTAACACAATGGCTGTTTGTCAATTCTGCTTTAATGTTTCCATTCCCCCAGCCAAGAGCAAAATAATTTAAAATCTGAAAATACACTCTATTTGCTTATTGAATTTTACCACGTGAGTCTGTGGTAATTAAAAAGCTGCTTCTTTTTATAGCTGTGCCTCTGATAGCTGCATGACCAGTAAAACTTCAACAGGAATTGTTTTGACAATATCTATTTGAATATTAATTGTTAAAAGACACAGATTCTTTCAGAAGAAAATGTGAACACTGCAGTCCTGTCTGCAAATTGTATATTGACATGCAGCACTGTTTTATGCAATATACAGAACACTACATCACAAGAATTTAAAATGAAACAGGAATTATATTAACTAGTGCCAGGTGAATTCTGGAATTTTAACTTGCTAGCAATCTATGGTACGTTCTGGAGATTTTTCTGTATGCGAAGATATTAACCACCACAAAACCTGAATATGGAGGTGTTATCATATTATATAATAGCTTTTGCTTTCCACCCCTAAACATTTACACCACCATTTCATTAGACAGATGGCTGAATTAACACTAGTGAGTCTCATGCTCTTTCCAATTTGCTGTCAGTACTATTCACTACTTGTATTGAAGAAAATATGGCAAACAGTTGGATTAATTGATCTGAAGAGGTATTTGCTAAAGTTCCTTAAGACTATAGGTTACTGGCTGCAGGCATGTGCTTTTCATTAGCGCAGACACAAATCAAAACTCGAAAAATGGCATATTGCCATACCATCACTCATCACTGTTTAAACAGTGAATTTGTATGAGGGAACAATAGCCCTCTCATAAACCTCAATAATTTCCATCTGTGCTGGTATTTTTCTTTGCCACATGTGTTAGTTTCCACATCAGTGCAAGACTACAAAAGCACAGAATAAAAGTTGACCTCCTGACAGAATTTTTGTGAAAAAAATATTTGATTTATTAACGTAGAGTGAAAAACCTGCAATCCCATGCTTCCACTCAATCTACAGACTCTAAAGGTGTGGCCACCACAGAACCTCTTACCACTTTTTAATGGGAAACATATAAGGATTATGTAGAGTTATCTGGAATGAATCTGGGCCTAATAAAGGAAGAGAGTCCTTCGGACTATGAGCTCAGCCATCTGCTTACTAGTAGAAGTCCCTTCTAGATTGTTAAGGGTGCTTAGGAAAAAAATGTGGTTGCATCCAAATTTGTGGGAGGAGTCAGCATCTAGCTCCTTTGTCCTTGAAAGAGGCAGTGTGCCATTGCTGGACCTATTAATTCTGGACAACTTTCCCTTGCTGAGAAGATTGTCAGACAACAGATCTAGAGAATCCTGGAGGAAACAGATTAACTGAATTAATTTTAATCAGCTTTCAGTTGCCCCTGTTCTTGAAGTGGAAGACCTTACAGATTCATATCCCAATCACCTCATGAACTATTGCAGTGCAGTCTATATCAGGCTGTCCCCTGAAGATCATTTGGAAGCTGCTCCAGAGTGTGGTAGTGATTGCTCATATGGCACTATTTTTCAAGTTGCACTGGTGGACAGTTGGCGCAATTCAGTATGCTGGTTATCACCTACAAAGCCCTTTGTGGGCAGAAAGTCTTGGTTATCTGAAGGACTGCCTAAGAATGCCAACTGTCTCTACCCACCAGTGAGATTGATCAAAGAGGATGCACTTTGGGCTTCTTCAATTAAAATGTTTCATATTGGAGCCTAGGAAATTCACTTATAGGGTTCCCTGAAAATAAGACCCGATCTTATATATTTTTTGCACCCAAAAAAGGCACTAGGTCTTATTTTGGGGGTATGTCTTATTTTTTTTCCATCCACACCTATCTTGCCTCATGGCAGTGGCCCATATGGCTGCCGCCCCACTTCTTCTGCGGCTGCTTTCACCCGCTTATGCCAGGACGGTGCCACTGCCATGGGGCTTGGCAGCTGAGGGGGTATCTGCCCCACACACCCCACTTACCATGCTGCAGGCTCCCATAGCCAGGCCTCCCATGCCACCCCACTTGTTCTGTGACCCCTTTTGGCCGCTCACAGCAAGATGCCACATTGTGCACACCAATGCCACCCCATGCGCCACCTACCTTCCATCTCTGTTGCATTTCTCCGTCACCATGGAGTTGGAAATCTTGCCGCACCATCACCCAGAAGCCCTTGCTTTCCCAAGCATTTCTTCGCTTTGATTTCCAGCTCTGTCATGTTTCTCCGTCATGTTTCTCCATTGTGTTTCTCCACCACTACATTCAGGGAAATAAAAGAAGTTTGTGGGACTAAAAAAAGAATTGAATCAGAATTTCCAACTTCATGAGGTTTTTTTTTCATGAGAAGGTCTGATTGAACTTTTTCTTTAGTCCCACAAACTTCTTTTGTTTCCCTGCATGCAGCAGTGGAGAAACACGATGGAGAAACATGATGGAGAAATGCAACAGAGATGGAAATCAGGTTAGTGAAGAAATGCTTGGGGGAAGCGAGGGCATCTGGGTAGTGATGTGGCAAGCTCTCCAGTTCTGCGGCGGTAGACAAATGCGATGGAGCTGGAAAGCAGATGGCAAGGCAACCCCCTCCCAAGGGCACCAGGCCGGAAAAGGGCCTGTCTCTTTCCAGCAGCTGTCCAGGCCTGCTAGAGGGAAGGCCGGCATCTATTGAAATTTGGCATTCCAGCTCTGGTGGGAAAAGGGCAGCCAGCATACGCACTGCAGGCAGGATGTCTGCTTACTTCAGCACCCTCCCTGACCCTCTGGGGCTCTGCCTGCCATTTTGGTGGCTGTGTGGGCAAAGCTGCAAAGCTGCAAAGGGGGCCAGGTGGCCAAAAGCACCAGCAGTCTGGCTTGGAAGGAGACTGAAAGGGAAGAGCCGGGCGGGTGGCCAGAGTCTTAACTAGGGGTTATTTGGGGGGTAGGGCTTATATTAGGCACATCTCCCAAAAATCAAGCTAGGGCTTATTTTGGGGGTAGGTCTTATTTTGGGGAAAACACGTTATCGTGATATCTGCCCTCTGGAATGACATCTCCCCAGAGATCTCCCAAGGTCCCATCCTGATGACATTCTGAAAGTCTTGGTCATTAGAACAGATGCTGGTTAAACCCTAACAAAACGTTTTGTTTGTTATTGAGAGTTTGCTTTCTGGTTTTGTATGTTCTGTTTTTTATTTTGTTGTTTTTGTTATATCTGCTTTTTAAGTGTAAGCTAGCTAGAATCATTTCAAGTTGGGTAGCCTCTAAATTGTATTATATAAATAAACATAGGCTTCACTCAGTAAGAAAGAAAAGGGCTATTAAGCCTCATTCCCAAACTTCACCCAATCCCACCCCTGTAATGCTGTTGCATCTTCTATGGTTCTGCCCACTTCAAAATAAAATAAAATAAAATATGAACACCAAAAGATTTCCACCTGTACATTATGAGGACCCAGATTGTTGGGGGCAATGTAAATATATATATACATTGCTTACTGGTGTACACCGCTTAGAGAGTGCTTGCACTTAAAGCGGTATATAAGTCTCATAAATAAATAAATAAATTAACATATTTAAGGATAAGCAACACATTTATTATTATTTCCACTTATTGAATATTTATTATCATCATTTTCCCTAAAGTTATGCCAGAGAAGAAAGATATGTTATAGCAATAGCTTTCATACTTGTTTTGTTCCATTTAAATAACAGGATTAATTTTTTACAACTACATTAGGTTGCTTTTAGTCAGTTACAAAATACACCTACCATTATTCCCTTTGAGGAATTCTTTGTACTATATCATATCCACCATATTATGCAAGTCTGGCGCAAAATTGCAGCTATCGGAATATATTATGTAATCAAAACATTTCTCAGTGCTCTAGGAAATTATAAGATAATTTAGTTAGAACAAAACTGAAAAAAAAAATCCTAATAGTCTGTAGCTGTCCAGACAAAATGTACCTTTCTTTAACTCGGTCCTCAAATTAATGACTCACCCTTGTACAGATGTTAATTTTTATCTATAATGATTGCTACTTGTTTACAAATAATGTGTTGGAGAACAACAGATGATATTGTGAACGTGAAACTGGACTTTCTTCATGTAACCTGTTATTAGTGAGGTTAGAATGAGTTACTCCTTCCCCTTTTATTTAACATAATTTTGCTGGCCTAACATAGCTATTGGCTGCAGGAGGAGAAGAGAGGATTGGATTTTATTTTATACATAAATAGCATCATTATATACCTGTACACTTCAAATGTGCCATGTCCCTTATGTACAGGTTACATCTATTTGCCTGTCAACTTTTAACTGAGTTTCTATGAATGACAGAAAATGAAATTTCTTCCTTGTAACAGATGTCATCAATGCAAACTTCAGATGTTATTGAGAAAAGACAGGACATGTTCTATCTTACGGTACACATGATAAAACATTGCTCTACATCTCTGCATGGATGATGGCACATTAGAAATGATTCTACAAGAATCTTTCAGGATCGAGAGTCCAAAGATCCTGCATGTATTTTGGGTAGGAACTCTAAATGTTGGTTAGAATTAATGCATTTGCCCTCAAAATGTGTTAGCAAAAGAAATTCATAATGCATTTATCCACACTCTGCTAAAACAATGTATAAACAGTTTTCTATAATTTCCAGTAAGGCAGCTGTGCTCCTTAAATTCTTGACATTTGTTAACAAATGAAAAGCTATTAAATTTGATATAGATTTTTATGAACTGAACTCCCTTTCATGTTTTTTTTTAAGTTACCTAGATGGCTTACAGAAGGGTAAAGCAGAAAAAGCACTCACATTAATCGAATAATATTTATGATGATAATGCTTCTAGGATTTTTGCAGACACCATTAATTAGAAGACAGTGAATTGTCAGAATGGGTATAGTAACTTTGACATCTGGTCAACCTATCATTAGACAAACTGGGCTTGCTAAATATGAAATCATTATAAGGGATTCTCATGAGTGACTACTCTGACAATGTTGCCACTGATCTCATGACTCGTAAAAACACATGGGCTATTTCTGTACTCCCATTATTTGGTGGTGATGACAAATAAGATGCTAATTTTCTACAGAATAGTTCCAATATCCAACAAATGAATGGATTCAATTTAAGATCTTTCCCACATGCATATTGGTTTGAGAGTAGTGTTGCCCTTGTTGGGCATACAAGACAAAGTAGGCATGAGAAGGGAGATTTAAAAAAAAAATCATGAAAGGGCAGCTGATTTGTTTTATTAGCAAGCAACTAAAGGAAATATTTCTCAGGATTTAGCCAACTTCTAAATCCCAGCAAACAAAAGAACACCTGGGAATCTATTAAGCAGTTTTCAATATGCATAGTTCACAGCAAGGCAGATATAGACATGTTAAAAGGGACTACCTTTGCTAGGCGCAGTCTCAAAATACCCAATGGACTTAAGAACCTATGCTTCTAAGGGAGGTTTTATAACAATGCAATCACAGTGTGGCCATTAAAATTGCCTCTTGCATTCTTGGTGTGGCATTCATTATTCAGGCTGCTCCTTCCAAAATATTGCCCTGATTGCTTCACTTTCTGCACCTCTCCCTGCAATAATTGCCATCCCCCACTCCTCTGGGGAGAGGGAGGCTGTATTTCTTTCTGTACAACAACCAAGTCCAGATGTTTTCACATATTACACTAAGGCAGAGGTTCCCAAATGTTTTCACTTCAGAGCGCCCTTAGTATCTCAGTAAATTTTCCATGGCAGCCCTAGGCCACAACTGAATTACCTTGCACTAGTAGTTCATGTGGTGTTTGACAAATGTCAAGTATCCCTGTCTTTTCCTCAAATATTTTAAATATCTTGCAACACGCTTGTGAGTTTGCTGTGGCATTAAATCATGGCATTAAGGTATGGTATATTAGGCTGATTTATTGACTGACCATTATAGTTAGATTCACACACAAATTATGGCTTACATAATTTGTATGTAATTCTGATGACTATAATAATAATAATAATAATAATAATAATAATAATAATAGTAGTAGTAGTAGTAGTAATAGTAATAATGATGATGATGATGATGATGTTGGAAGGGACCTTGGAAGTCATCTAGTCCAATCTCCTGCTCAGGCACGAAACCTTATACCATTTCAGACAAATGGCTGTCCAGTCTCTTCTTAAAAACTTCCAAGGTTGGAGCACTCATTGCTTCTGGAGACAGGTTGTTCCACCGATTAATTGTTCTGTCAGGAAATTAAACTAGGACTAATTAAAGCAGAGGTTTCAAACTGCCAGTCTGCAGGCTGGTTTCATCATGCAGAGGTCGCACCCACCCCAGCACTGGCAATGCAAAAAAGATTGCAATATGTTGCAACACGTCATGTGAAGCGGTGAGTTTGACACCTATGAAGTAAAGTAAACCTAGCCAGTTTCAAATAAAGAAAAAGTGAGTATAGGATGTAAACATTGAAGGAAGGAAGGAAGGAAGGAAGGAAGGAAGGAAGGAAGGAAGGGAGGGAGGGAGGGAGGGAGGGAGGGAGGGAGGGAGGGAGGAAGGAAGGAAGGAAGGAAGGAAGGAAGGAAGGAAAGAAGGGAGTGAGTGAGTGAGTGAGTGAGTGAGTGAGTGAGTGAGTGAGTAAGTAAGTAAGTAAGTAAGTTCCAATACTTCCCCAACTTTACAGATATTGAAATCAATTCCTTATTGGTTATACTGGTGCTCTAACCTACTGCCAGCATTTTAATTCCACTCCAACCTGCAGGATCCTGGATAAAAGACTTCAAGTCAGTTCCTACAAGTATCTCTGGACTCTATAACCCTCTTAACTGTTGAAAGAAAAATCTTCATCAGGGTCCAGTCCAAGCTGGAATAAACAAAATGGAGACTGCTTTAGAAAGAAGGTTTCGGTTTATTGAAAAGCAAAGCCAGACAGAAGCGTGGCTCTGGAAAAGCTGACCACATGTTGCTGGGAGTGGTGGATTTTTATACCTTCTGGGGCTTTTGAGGTTGTTTCCCATTCCTGTTTGAGGCTTTGTATTTCCAGTGTCATGTGCTTTGACCTGAGTCTGAGTGTGCCCTTTTGGTATTGGTGGATTAATCCTATTATGTTTCCTGTCCTTAGAGTTTGGGTGGGGTATATAGATTTTAGGAGTCTTTGTCTTCCTAATCTCATCAGTTTCTTCTAGCTTCCTAGCTCCAACCTTTCTGAATGGATTATTACATCTGCATTTCTAAAAGCTGGTTTCTGCTGAGTTTTCTGGCTGGGGGGGGGAGGGAGAGGTTTCTGCCTTTTTAATATTCCCACAAATATTTCTTTCTCTGGATTCTTCCCACATAATAAAAGAATAGAGCATCAAAGTTAGGAGTAGAGCATCAAAGAAGGTTCATAGAATCTGAATCATAGAATTGGGTTGGAAGGGATTTCGATCATCTGCCCAGCCCCCCTGCAGAATTCAGACATCCACTCGTACATAATCTTAGACAAATGTCCATCCAATCAAGTAATACTGGCCATGTTAAGATTTAGAGGTTAAACTAAGCTCACAAATTCTGGCATGTTATGAAAATATAAACAATTAATCAATCAATAGGAAGTCTTCCCAGTACACAACTCAGTCAAGTCCTGGCAACATTTTCCAAATGTGATTAGCTGCAACAGTCAAACCAGTTCTGCTGCTCCCTGCCTGGGTAAAAGAGAAAACAATTCATGTTATGAAAATTTGGGTAAAAGTTCAGCAAATATTGAATATTTCACTATTAGCTTCTTGTAGTCTTTGGGAATGGCTGGCATACAGATTTGTCCAATACATGCATATAGGTACATATATACATATAAATACTTTCTGGAGAAATTGAAGAGGGGCTTTGCATTCCCAAAGTGATAACTTTTGACTCAGCATGAATGTGGGCTGTCAGAATTATTGGTTAGGAGGTTTGACTGAGTTAATGCCTGATTTGGTTAACCACATTGTGAGAATAAGGCCAAAATGATCCACTTCCATGGATCTGCAACAATCATCACTTAGTATCCTCCTGTTTAGTTAATTAGGACTTGAAGAAATGCTCAGAACAAAAACATTATATTTTGGTGTTGAAAAAAACATCAAAATCCCTAGGGAATTCATAAGAACTCCAATTTAACAAATTAAGGAAAACAAACTCCTCTCTTGAGAAATTGATGTTGCTGACAAGGTTCCTATCATGTTACTGCAAGATTGGAAACACGAATGATTATAATGTTGCTTCAAGTAACTAAAGTGATTAATCTTTTGCAAGTTGTTGCAAACAATGCCATTTAAAAATTATTTAGGTAATTGCCAAAATACTGGATTTAGAAAGGGCTAGATCTGGATTTTCAAAAGGAAACTCCTTTGAGCTTTGACTTTGAATTCAAGTCTCACATGATGATGTGAGAATGAGAATGCAAGGTTAATCTGGAAAGTTTGGGAATTTTCTATTCTCAAAGAATCTCAGAGTCACCGTGATTATCAAAGGTATTACAAAGAAAGTAGAATTTACAACAGGGGAATGATCTGCCTTTCATTCTATGTACTGAAGTGTACCAGCATTCTAATAATTTCTGTCACCTCCATCCTTCATAAATGATATCAGAGACAAGCTTTTCAACTGATGGACATATAAACTTTCTCAAAATGAAGTGCAGTTTTTTATATTCCTTTTATATTCCCATGCCTTCAATTGATTGCTCTTCTCCAAATAATATGAATTCTTTGATTCTGTGGGCTTCGTGTTTCTGTGTGCGTGTGTGTTTGTGTGTGTGCGTGTGTGCACGCGCTCACTTTTCAGTTAAAAGAGAACAAAACAAAGCCCCTTAATTGGAAGACATTGTTATACATGGAATAATTAAATTGATCAAGACCAAGACAAAGTTTCAGGCTTTTATTTCAAGTTCCCTTAGCATAAAAGATGTAGCGGATATATAGAGACTTAGTAATACTTTTAAAGCAATGTACATGGTAACAAGCCTTGCCATCAAATGGGTACTGTTTTTAGCTCCATAGCTGAGATAACTTTATTTTACAGGCCTAGATAGGCTTTGGAACGCAGCTTCTAACATTCCCCAATACTTCCCTAATTGTTCATATTCCAGAAGACAAGCTAAATCGGCAACACTTATGCTGATACCACATAACAAGAGTGTGGTGCCATCGCCCTAAGTTTTGTTTTGTACTCTGCTAAGCGAGGGAAAAGCAAACTTTGACTACAGGACTTTTTTTTTTTTTTTTTTTGCTAGTGTTGAATATTCATCACTCATCTTCATTTACCGCTTTAAAGGAAACATATCAACCAGACAATTAAAGTAATAATTTAATAGTAAAATATTGATTTGGCATTTATGATATATTGTTAATCCCTCTTTCAGTTGCCTCTGGCACAGTCCAAACAAGGGATTACTAGAGAGCTGCTGTATGATAAAGCTCAGACAATAATAGGAAAGACATCATAGTATTTCTGGCACTTCTGATTTGTCAGTGACGGTTATTAGCAGCTGACTCTAACTGGTTGCCCTTCAGGTGTGTGAGATCTTAGCTCCCATATACCTGACCTTTAATTGTGTTGCCCCTTAGTCTTTGTCCAACGTTTGGCAGCCTTGATCTGGTAGCACTAGAAAAAGGCATTCAGACATAGAGGCTGAAGTCCAGCAAAAGCTTTTCCAGTTGATAAAAATGGCCTTCACTCTCCTTGGGGTAAATTGGCCTTTGGATATAACCTAGAATAGCAAAAGATAGATGGGTTAGGAGCTGCTGGGAATGACAGAAAGAAAATACTTTGTTCTGCAACATTTCATATGCATAGATCATTACTTGAGAAACAGTCTGCAAATGTTCCCGAAAGCATCATGTAAAAGGAGAAGAAATGCCAGGTTTTATCAGAAGATTTGACAAGCCGCAACAACACCAGAAAATTATAAGATCTATTCATTTGAGGGGAGGGATTTCTTTTAAGTAAAAATAGAAATTATCCATCAACAAAGGTGGGGCAAGAAGAGAAGTGTGCGCCTAGAGAGTATCAACATTGCAAACTTTCTCAGCAGTGATGCCTTGTTATATTGTTACCTAGAGTTTTCCCCACTCCTTCTCCTGGGGACATTTAAATCCACCCACATTAATCAAGCATTGCATTTCTGACAGGATAAGGATGATTCAGCCGCATCAAATGCAATTTGCATATCAAATGAGGAAAAATGACAGTATAAGCTCCCCACATAATTGTTCACCATTACAGTCATGTTGCTTCATTTACTTCATCTTTAAAAGTGGTTCATACGTTCATTATAGCTCAGCATTGCAAAGTGTAAAGACTGAGCTGGGACATTTCAGGAACTTGTTTATGCTGAGATTCAGAAAAATGTGTCTATTTTGCATGGATTGTGCTGAACCATTAAAGCAAATATCTTTTATGTTGAGTTTGATTTCTGGGACTTTACGGACACGTTTGTGTATTTTACCATTAATTTACTGACATCTTCAGGGTATTTATTTATACTTCCTAACCTAATACAATTCTTGGAGTTTCTTATTAATCTCCCATCCAAGTACTGACCAGATCTGACCCTGCTTATATTACAAAACCAGAAGGACTGGTTAAATGCTGCTTTTATACTAAACAATAGTGTAATAATATGAGCACTGGTGAATTTCAGACTCAAATATTTCCCCATCTTTCCCAGTTCTGACCCACAAATTATCAGAAGGAACTATTTCTTTAAAGCTAAATAAGGATTCACCTTATATAACAATAACACTTAGATTTATATGCCGCTTCACAGTCCTCTTTAAGTGGTTTACAGAGCTAGCATATTGCCCCCAACAATCTGGGTCCTCATTTTACTGATCTCGGAAGGATGAAAGGTTGAATCAATCTTGAGCCTGTCAGGATCGAACTGCTGGCAGTGGGCAGAGTTAGCCTGCAGTATTGCAGTCCAACTACTGGGCCACCAAGACTCGTATATCTTCTTTCAGATAGTGCAAAATTGTTTTGCTGGAATGACTAAGAGGTAGTCCTGCAATATTATCAACTGTGAATAAAGTCCACAAACATGAACGTGTGTTGAGTTGAGCATTGTTGTTACATAAAAATGATAAAACGTTAACATTGCTCACTAGAATGAGATGTAGAAATGCTATTAAAATTAATCTAAAATTAATGCTACTAAATGATCAAAACTGCACACTTACACCCCCTTGATATTTTTTGAGTTTTATTAATTAATTTAGAAGCAGTTGCTGCTTCAAATATTTATTCTGTCTGGCTGCTGTCAATACACATGCCTTTAGAGAGTCTGTAAGTAATGCAAATATTCTATATATTATTATTTGAAACATAAGGGCCACCCAATTCTTGTTATCTGCTTTTTCTGAGCACTCAACAGCACAATCAGTTCCTTTAAACAGCACTACCTATTCTCTCCTGGACATTTCTTGTGCTAAAAGCTCCTAAATGAGTAGATACTGTAATTTCACTTCAGTACCCTTTTTATATCCCTCCTTTTCTGAGTGCCCTTTGGCCAAGTCTCCTATCAATTGCTTCTTTGGCCAAGTCTCCTATCAATTGCTTCTTGCTGTTTGTTGCAAAACATGTCAGTCTCCATATGTTGTAAGAATCCAAATCCCAGCCAGCATAGCAATGAAGCTAAAGGCTAGAAGTTGTAATTCAACAATAGCTGAAGGTTCACAGCCTTCCTACCTGGCTTTACCGAAAAAAGCGTTGGTGATGTTTACTTGCATCTCATCCTAAAATTCACTTGGAGGTTTTAGCTTTCCTTATGTCCTAAAATTTTAAGAAGAAACCTGAAGATAATGTCCAGGTTTTTTTTTAATTTAAAAGCTTTTCTATTCTCACCCAAACAGCAAACTGGCTGAAAAAATCCCAAAAAATCTGCTGACTATTTGAAGCACACTGTAAATTGGAAAGCTGAGTTGCTCCTGTTGACACTTCAGAATGTTGCTCATATCTGTTATTATCTAAAATTCTGGTGAGGTACGTCAACTTGGCCACTTGCAATTATTTTGTAGAACTCTCTTAAATCCAGATTTTTATTTTTTTTTTTTAACAAGGAAAGAATAAATTCCAAACATCCGGTTGGGAAAAGGGTTGCTTAACTTGGTGTGTTGATCAGTGTTTCTTTTCCTCTTTCCCACTTTTAAAAATTATGGAGAACCCCAAAACAGCTTTTCTTGGTAGGGGTTATTTTTATCTATATTTACCCTATTAAACAATTACAACTGATGCATTTACGGTTGCTACTGCTTCTTATAACTGTTTGATGAGATTTTAATGTTGCATTATTTTTAAACATAGTAAATAATTTTGGTTTTCTGAGCCCGAGAGGGTCTTGAGAGAGTCTCAGGACTCCTAGAACCACATTTTAGGAAACACTGGTGAAGATGAAAAAGGGCTAGTTAAATCAAGGACCCAACTTAGAATAAGATAGCTTCTACATATTTCTTCTAAGTGCTGTGGGGGGGGGGGAATGAGGGCAATCTGCATAATGTATTCATTTTATGTGTGAAGTAAACTCAAGTACAGTGCAAACATACATACATACATAAACGTTCATACATACCTTAAATGATTTTATTTTTAGCTTGGCTATGATGGCTATTTAAAACACAGCTACCTTCTCTCAAGAACGTTTGTCGTCTTCTCCTTCTGAATGGCTTCATCAGAAAATACAGGTAGTCCTTGACTTACGGACACAACTGAGTCCAAAATTTCTGGTGCTAAGTGAGACAGTTGTTAAGTGAGTTTTGCCCCATTTTATGACCTTTCTTGCCCCAGTTGTTAAGTGAATCACTGCAATTGTTAAGTTAGTAACACGGTTGTTAAGTAAATCTGGCTTCCCCATTGACTTTGCTTGTCAGAAGGTCGCAAAAGATGATCACATGACCCTGGGACACTACAAACTGACATAAATATGAGTCAGTTGCTAAGTGTCTGAATTCTGATCATATGACCGTGGGAATGCTGTAATGGTCGTAAGTGTGAAAAATGTTCATAAGTCACTTTTTTTAGTGCTGTTGTAAGTTCAAATTGACACTATATGAACTGTTGTAAGTCGAGGACAACCTGTAATACCTTCCTGGCAGCTTCCCTCTTCTATTAAGCTAGCCCCAAGAAGGCAATCTGGTCACTTCTGCATATCAAGGCAAAATGATGTTGATGTGTGAGAAGAAACACCTTTTTCCACATTCCGAGAGGAGGTTTCTGTTAATCATTGACTGATGACTTGGAACAGAATGTGGCCATTGTGTTGCTTTGCATGAAGCTGGGTTGTTTTGACACATTAGGACTGGAAAGAGTCTCGGGTTCCTCCAAAAAGGGAAAAAATCTCAGTGTAAACTGACAGAATGATTTGGCAGGTCTGGAAGCAGCAGCCACATTTGATCTGATACCAGTTAATCTGTGCTGCCCTTTGAATATTTATTTTACACTTTGCACTAACAGATTTGAAGCTTGAGTTCCTGCCAAGCCAATCAAAGAGACAGACAGTATGAGACTTCCAAGTTTCTTTATGTTCTCAGTATCCTGAAAAGTCTGCCATTTATGTGGTCTACTTTGTGTTTGTTTGGGTTGCTTTTTTTAATCCTTAGAGGGCCTCTCTTCGCAAAAGACTCCATAAAACCTGGCAAAGATGCCTTTTAAGCAACAACAAGGATTCTTTGTCTTCCCCCCAAAAGTAACAAAGATACAGGCTATGTCCTTTCAAGTATGTTTGGGAGTTTACTTTAGCATAAACTGGTTTTGCAAACACTTAAAAAGCTTGTTGGCACCATTGGGTGACTGAAAAAATGGGGTGGTTGCCCATCCTGATATATGTAACTCAGATTAAAAAGGAAAGATTCTACACTTGGAATTTCTAATGCAAAATCTGCCCCCTCCCCAATAATCCCATTTTAACAACAGCCAAGTCCATTGAATTTGTGGGCAACCCATTTAAAATAAGAGTCAGTATTTGGAATGATCAGTTGGACCAAGCTTTCCCATTTGGGACAGTGATTTTAATCTTTTAAAAAGTAATGCAAAAGTTATTTCAGTATTTGGGGAATCCCCATATCCTGTTTTATTGGGAAATGGCCTTTGATGGACAAAAGCAATATGGAAAAACAAATTGCCTTGACAATTTGTAGGACATAGCAATAGCACTTGGACTTATATACCACTTCACAGTGCTTTACAGCCCTCTCTAAGTGGTTTACAAAGTCAGCATACTGCCCTCAACAATCTGGGTCCTTATTTTACCCACCTCGGAAAGATGGAAGGTTGAGTCAATCTTAAACCGGTCAGGATCGAACTGCTGACAGTAGGCAGAGTTAGCCTGCAATACTGCATTCTAACCACTATGCCACCATGGCTCTGTAGTGAAAAGGTGATGGTGAAAGGAGTTTACAACATCGTTTATCCAATTAAGAGCAGCATTTGTTAGTTGGAGAAAATCTGCTTTTCCTCCCATAGAAGCTGTCAGGTGGCAGCTAGTCACTATGTGATCCAGTGTCTGACGAGGAGCCCCACAGTCACACTCAGAAGAGGAGATTCTGCCCCATTTCAAAAGAGAATCTTGGCAGATGCCGTGCAAGGTATGGATCCTATTCAGAGTTTTCTAGCACTGGTAGGTGGCATGGAAACCTGTTATTTTTTGTGTCAGATCAGATTTTTTTTTTCCTCCAGAATCTGGATGTTTGATAATCAGTTTACTTGCCACTGGGATTTTACATCAAAGTTAGTGTTATGTAATGGTTATGCCAGTGTGTGAATAGGTTTTCTGGATTTAAGCCTTCTAATTAATAAATATAGCAGTGATGGTGAACCTTTTAGAGACCAAGTGCCCAAAAACTGGCCCCACCCCCGCTCCACCCCTGCCGTGCCCCCGCTCCGCCCCCACACCATCCCCCACCCCGCCTGCCCACAGGGCCACTCACTGCCTTCAGGGCCCACCACAGATTGCCCAGGCAGCCCAGCAGCACCATGGGGGCCACACCCTCTGCCCGTGCCCTGAACACCAACTGTGCATGATGGAGCATGAGGCAGAGTCTTGTCTACACTGCCTGGCTGCCATGTCCTTGGCTGTGCTGCTCCACGTGGGCCATGCTCAGGGGCGACTCCTCCAGGGGGGCTGCTGGTGAGGAGGGGGTCGTGGGGGGTGGCAAGTCTGGGGCAATGGCACGTTTGCCCACAAAGAGGGCTCCAAGGGCTGCCTCTGGCACCCATGCCATATGTTCGCTGGTGTATCGAGTATACCAGCAGTTGTGGATTACTGACAATTCTTTTGAACACTCTGAGAAGTGCATCTTGTCATCATAATGCTGGTGGGGCATTATGGCTCATTATAGAAAGCCAGCAGCTTGGTGTAGTCTGGATGCACCCACATGTTATCCACATTGTATCATTCAATTTGGCATCCGGTTTATTTGTATGGCAGTTCTTCATCCAGATTAGGGCCACAATGTTTCAGCTGTAGAGTATACTAATCCCAATGCTGAAGTTCTGAGCATAGAGGCTGAGGGAGGCCCCCCATTTATTTCCACAAGTTTATGGAGTATGTTATTTCTGGTATTAATATTTGCTGCAGTATTTTCTCTGTTTCTTACAAGAGAGAGTTCAATCCAGCATTTAAGCCAAGGTATTTTGGAAAAGGGTTGTAAGGCGGCAAGGTGTTATTGAAGGATATATCTTTGGAACTTATTTTTTGCTTCTTTGTTATTAAGCTAGAAACACATTGCTCCTGTTTTGCTCATGCTTGGGATGAGCCTCCAGTCAGCAAAAAACTTCCCCAGAACTTTTAGGTCTTCTGTGATTTAGCAGAGGCCCTTTTATTGCTCAAGGATATGGATTAGCATCATTATCTTAATGTCTGAGTTTCAAAAGGAAAAAAAAAATCACTGTGGTTCAAGATGCGTTGTGGTGCAAAGTTAATTAAAATAAATACGCCTTGCCATCCACTGGGAGACTATTTTAAAGCATTAGTCTTTGCTTCCAGCACAACGGTTTGAGGGCAATGCTTAGATGGTTTTAGGAAAATTATTTTACAACACCGACATACCAAAGTTGGTTAGTTTGTTTCATTTTGTTTTTGTTTTATTATGTTTCCAATGAACTGCATTCTGCTTTCTTTTCAAGATCTGTTGGCTATCCTAGTTACAAATAAACTAAATTTGGAAAGATGCTGAGGACTTGTTAACCATTTGTTCTGAACTGAGCTATCGATGTGAAGATACTGAACCAGAATCTTTCACTTGACAAAGTAATGTTCGTAGCCTGTAATGTTCCAACAGTATGTTACCATAGGAACAAAATGTTAGTTGCTTCTGTATACAAGAAAATCACTTCTGAACATAAAAACAGGGAAGATTAAAGAGCACTCTCTTCTCCATTAATTAAAGGCTACTTGCACCTTACTACAACCAACAAATAGCCTCTTTGTTCTGCCATGTTCTCACACCTTTAGCATGCAAACTGTGATATATAAAGCTATAGGTTAGGGTTAATATTCATATTTTAAAAAGAGAGTAATCCTCTTTTTAGAGAGCTATGCATGCTTTGCTATTTTTGTGTGTGTGTGTATCCTCGCCAGTTGTGATTGTCAGAAGGAAGTGTAGGGGTTGGGTTTTTTTTGCCATTTAGAAAGTTAAAAACATCCCAGATAGGCTTAGCAAGCATTTTTTAAAAAATGAATACTTTCCATTCCCTTCAAAATCCAACAAAAAGCAAAAAATCTCAGTCTTGGACACTATGTGTTATAGCATCACCACCAGATGGATTCGTAGCTGGCTGACTGGCCGTATTCAGTGTGTGGTCCTCAATGGAACTTCATCTACATTGAGGGAAATGTGTAGTGGGGTGCCCCAGGGCTCTGTTCTGGGCCCAGCTCTTCAACATCTTCATCAACGATTTGGATGAGGAAATAGATGGGGAACTCATCAAATTTGCAGATGACACCAAGATGGCAGGAATAGTCAACACTCCAGAAGATAGGCTTAAGATACAGGAGGATCTGGACAGACTTGAACATTGGGCGCTATCTAACAAAATGAAATTCAATGGTGAAAAAAGTAAGGTTCTACATTTAGGCAAGAAAAACTAAATGTACAGGTATAGTATAGGGGGTACCTTGCTCAATAGTAGCAACTGTGAGAGGGATCTCGGAGTCTTAGTGGACAATCATTTAGATATGAGCCAGCAATGTGCTGCAGTTGCCAAAAAAGCCAACACAGTGTTAGGCTGCATTAACAGAGGGATAGAATCAAGATCACTTGAAGTGTTAATACCACTCTACAATACCTTGGAAAGGCCACACTTGGAATACTGCATCCAGTTTTGGTCACATGATATAAAAAAGATGTTGAGACTCTAGAAAGAGTGCAGAGAAGAGCAACAATGATGATTAGAGGACTGGAGGCTAAAACATATAGGAACGGTTGCTGGAATTGGGTATGTCTAGTTTAATGAAGAGAAGGATGAGGGGGGACATGATAGCAGCGTTTGAATATCTCAGGGGCTGCCACAAAGAAGAAGGAGTCAAGTTATTCTCCAAGGTGCCTGAAGGCAGAACAAGAAGCAATGGATGGAAGCTAACCAAGGAGAGAAGCAACCTAGAACTAAGGAGAAACTTCCTGACAGTTAGAACAATTAACCAATGGAACAACCTGCCTCCAGAAGCGGTGAATGCTCCAACACTGGAAGTTTTTAAGAAGAGACTGAACAATCATTTGTCTGAAATGGTATGGGGTTTCCTGCCTGAGCAGGGGGTTGGATTAGATGACCTCCAAGATCCCTTCCAACAACAACATCATCATCATCATCATTATTATTATTATTATTATTATTATTATTACACCCCAATCAACACTGGCAAGACAGTTTACTGCATATAAATGGGGTGCAAACTGCAAACACACTAACCCTGATGTACTCAGTGGTGGGATTCAGCCAGTTTGCACCAGTTCGGCAGAACCAGTAGCTAATTTTTTGTTGCCCAAGCCCAGAACAGACTTCTGGAAGCAACATCCACACAGAGAACCGGTTGTTCACATATTTGAATCACATCACTGGATCTACTATTTGGTTCATGAAACATCTGCAAGTAAACAAACTCAGAGAATACTAAGGACTTCATAGTTCAAACCTGAGCCACATATGTTTTCTTACATTAATTTACACTAAGTTAAAATCATAAAGAGAATTTTTATAAAATGACATAACATTCTTATATGGCACCAGAGAAATTGGAACTTATAATGGCACTCCAAATTTATGTTGAAAATGTGAACGAGAAGGGAAATTTTTTCTTGCTTCATGGATGTGCAAAAAAGCTATACATTTTTGGATTCAAACACCTGATTCAGAGGATTGTAAGGAATAATATATAACTGAGATCAGAATGCTTGGGATTGATAGACAAACAGCTGGAAAAAAAGTTATTGGACTTTGTTTTTGTGAATGATAGACCCAACAAGATGATTGTGTGCAAAAGTTGGAAAGATTTGGTAATACCTACAATGGGGGAATGATTGTTGAAGGTGATAAAATTTGCTGAGACAGCCAAATAGCTTAATTAAAGAAAAGATGTTTATTGCTGACTGAAAATCCCTTATGGACTTTATACGGTTCTGTCAATTAGATAGCATGAGTTATAGAAAGAAGACAGTCATGATGTAACTTTAGAGGAGGAGGTGAACTTATGATTGTACTTGTAACTTCTGTAAAGGTAAATGGAAACCTTTTCTATTTTTCTTTTATTTATTTCTTGCACTTTGGGCTTTGATTTCTTTCTCTTTTTTATTCATCACCCTATATTCATTTTTATTTTTGATTTTAAAACATTCAATATATATATATACTGTATCTCGGCCCATTGTGGTATAAAGCATCAATCAGGTTCCAATCATTACTTCACCAAAGAAATCAACCCAGCAAACCTTCTGAAATCCATAAAACCTTTTATCATTTGGGCAAGTGAGATTTTAAAACAGCAGCACATTATGGAGACAGATTACTACTAATTTAAATTGAGACTGGCAACCTTTTAATAATTAGGATATTTAAGATTTTATGGGAGGGCTATCCTGGCTTAAGTAGACTGGACTATAACACATAGTGTCCAAGACTGAGATGTTTTGCTTTTTGTTGGATTTTGGAGGGAATGGAAAGAATTCATTTTTAAAAAAATGCTTGCTAAGCCTATTGGGGTGTTTTTAACCTTCTAAATGGCAAAAAAAACTACACTTCCTTCTGACAATCACAACTGGCGAGGATACATGCACACCGACAAAAATAACAAAGCCCGCATAGCTCTCTAAAAAGAGGATTACTCTCTTTTTAAAATATGACCCTAACCTATAGCCTTATATATCACAGTTTGCATGCTAAAGGGAGCAACTGTTGTTACTTTTTGACATCAGTTGCCTACCAGTACTGACTTGCTTCAACCTGGGAATAATATTCAAGTTACACTTTTATTATAAAATCACAAGACTTCCTTTGCCCCAAGAATGCTATCTTCCAATGCTTTCTCATGGCTTTTCTTTCCTTTAAAAAAAAAGAAGAAGGCAGTTAAGCAGGAGAAGACAGAAAGCTGCTGAATTTTTTTTTTTTAATGATAAAACCTGGAACCATCTGGGAATAGCCTCACTTCTCCAAAGAGAAGATTGGACCAAGTGAAGATGCCTACCCAAGAATTGTGAGATCCACTTTCTTGTAGGAAAGCTAACCTTTCAAAGATAACCTAACATAGGTAGATAATATACAAAGTAATGCCTTTACGTGGATCAACTCTTAATGATTTCAACACCTTTACAAGAAATAATGGAGTCTGAAAGGATTAATTGCAAATTATTTGGTATATCTACCTAGAAGTATTCACAACTGCATGCCAAGCCTTTGATCCATTCATACTTACATTATGTTTTCTGTTTTGTAAGGAACATTTTAAAAAGGCTTGCCATATGAAAATGGAAATACAGATAGGAAAGACACTTGAAACTTTTAAATAAATAAACCATTGGCTCAGAATGTTAGATCATAGCTCTCTCACTTTCTATTACATGAAATAAAAGAACAGCAACATCCCATACTATTGCATGCCCTTTTGTCCAAAAAAGTAAATCTTCTGGCTGGTGGTAAATGATGGTTAAAATAAATGGCTTCAAAGAGATCCCTACAAAGGGGCAGGTGATATAAGGCAGTTATGGTGTCTCATTTACCTTATTCTTTTCTATATGGACCCGGAAAAGGGCAGAATAAATACAGGAGAGATTGTTGTGTTGCTTCGTTCTCTTGTTGTCAGGCAAGCCCTAGGTGGCCTGGGATTTGACAATGGTTTATTGTCATAACTCTCAATGGAAATTAATTCATGCTTTGGAGGATATGGTTGGGAGGATTTCACTAAGGTAACAGATGGGTTTCATGAAAAAAGAACTGGAACAGAATCTTGCTGGGAACAGGGCAGATCTCTCTGCAAACCTGTAAGGTTCTTTTATTTATCTCCAAACTTTGTGGTTTCTTTTTTGTTACTGAGTCACTCTCTCCCCACTCCTCTGTTTCGCATTTGACATGCTGAAGTTAACTCTGCCTTGTTTACTTTCTCTAAACATGGGTATATGTTTACAACACTACTTTCTGCGCTCTCTCTTTCTTCCTTCAATTTTCTGTTGATCTTGATATTTGTTTACCTCAAGTTTGCTCTTTCCAAGATGAGAATCCTGCTATATTGCTGGGTGGCTCTCTTTTTCCTTGGCAATCATGAACTTTGTGGGGAAAAAGCTGCATTGTTTGCCATTGCATGAAAATGGGAGTTGTTAGGATGGATGACTTGGTTGTTTATTAGTTTTTTGAATCGCTGGTTAGACCCAGGGCATCAGAGATGGAGCATTTGGCTTGATCAGGCAAAGCATCAGTCTCTCCAAGAAGTTGGTTTTTATTTATCTTCCACATTTTGTAAAACTGAATAATGCTTGTAAGAGGGGAGAAAAGAGGGCAAAATGAAAAGTATAACAAAACAAGAGGCAGATTTTTTTTTCTCTTTCTGTGTCAAAGCATGACTAAGTGCACAGCCAGTATCTTATATTACATGAGCTAATAAGTAACTTGGCTGAGCTGTTTAGATTTCATTTGGATTTTTTTATGAGACCATTTTCTTTCATTGCATTCCTAGATATCCCTGCTTCAGTGAACTGTTTATATCTGTTAACCCTTTTATAATTTAAAAGGTTTTCACAAGTGCAAGACAGTGGGATTGTACAGCTTGCCCTTGTAAGTTCAGGAACTGGCTTAAGAAGTTATAAATTCTAAATTGTTGAGCTTTGATCAGGAAGATGCAAAACACTATCCTTTCCTATTTTTCCCAGGGCTGAGCTGAAGGAAGAAGTCCTTGGCAGAAGGAGTAAGAACTTCCTATCCGGACAAACTAACACATGTCAGGAAGTTCAGCCTATCATTTCTGTCTTTTAATAAGAGACATTTCAAAGAAGTTATCTGCCTGGAAGGTTTAAAATACTGCATCCCTTTCTGCAATTTGCAATTCAAAGCTTTACAATAATGGCAGGTTTCATTCCAATCCCTTTCTCAATTATTTTTAAAGTGACTTTACTTTTTTTACAACTACTCAGCACCAAATTAGACTTTTCCTCTATCTTTCCTCTATGCTTCCAGATCACTTTCTTTGTTAGTATTTATTTATTTATTTATTTTGACAAGGTTTCAGACTGCCAAGCTTATACATAATGTAAGAAATAGAGGAGAACCCAGAGGATAAAAAAGAGATGCATGTATGTATGGGAAATCTACCAATATGGCACAGATTTTTCAAATAAACAAATATAATCATAAACAGTAATGTTAATAACTTGGGAACTGAGTCCAAAAGTATTAAGTAGTACCATAAAGATAAAGTGCAATAAATTAATTTATATTATTGTGCATTTGAATGATTTTTCACTTACAATTTCCATATCATTTGTAAATTGTTACTCCAATATAGTACAAATGAAAAACAAGCCAGTCTCTCCATAAAAAAAGGGATTAGCCCAATCTGATACCAAAACTGACAATATTCATGCATTAATATAGAAATACGTAAGTCTCACATGTAATTATTTCACTAATGGTAATTCGGGAGCAAAGAAGTTTCAAAAATAGATCACAATCCAAATGATTAACCTACTTTTCATCAAAAGGTTTATTTCTATATCTGTGGATCAAACAGAAATTAATTTTATAAAATGTACCTGCTAATATAATTGCAATAATATGTTTATCTCTATTCAGCAACTGTCTGGTATTCATCATAATATATGTATCTGAGGAAATAGACTTTACTAGAAATCATAACCAAAGCGATTATTAGTTTTATTTCAAAATGTTAATTACTTAGGACAGTGATGGCGAACCTTTTAGAGACCGAGTGCCCCAAAACTGCCCCCATCCCCGTCCCCACTCTGCCTTGGCCGCTGCGCCACCCACCACCTCCACGGCCCACCACAGATCACCCAGGCAGGCCCAGCAGCGCCATGGTAGCCACTCCCTCCAACCATGCCTCGCAGCATCATCTGCATGCGATGGGGCGCAAGGGCAGAGTCTTGTCCCTACTGCCTGGCTACCACATCCTTGGCTGTGCCACGCCCAGGGGTGACTCTCCTCCAGGGGGGCTGCTGGTGAGGAGGGGGCTGTGGGAGAAGGCGGGGCTGGGACGACAGTGCGTGTGCCCACAGAGAGGGTTCCAAGTGCCGCCTTTGGCATGCACACCATAGGTTCGCCACCACTGACTTAGGAAATAGGTGTCATATAATTTTTACTGATGAAAAATATGCTTTTTATTACACCTATGTTTTCAGAATATATTTGAATTCCCTTTGTATTCCTTTGTCTTCCACTGAATTAATGACCACTAATTGAAATCTTTAGGAAAAATCCAAGCTTGTCTCCCTTTGAAATAACTTTTGGGATTATATTTTCCTTTATTAGTTATTTTGAATGGGGCTCCCTCCTTGCCTAGGATCCAGGGCAACTGACCTTACTTCTCTTCATTTAAAACAGGGTCTCCAAACTTGGCAACTTTAAGACTTGTGGACTTCAATTTCCAGAATTATGGGAATTGAAATATACAAGTCTTAAAGTTGTCAAGTTTGGAGATCCATGGTTTTTTTTTTTTTTTTTTACAAAAAGGACCTAATTTAGTGGCCTGCAGTGAGCAGGAGGGAAAAAGTCCTAGAGTTAATTTGCTAATTATCTGTCTTTTTCAGGGTTAGGGTTAGGGATTGCATTCTGGTCCCAATTAGAATCATAAACTGAGAACTACCTGTATGCCCAGATAGTGAATAGCAAACAGTTTTGACTTTATAGGAAAAACAAAAAAGATTGGGCACTTGGTACAGCCTAGCACACCACACCACACAGTAGAGATAAGAAATTGCTTAGTGCAGTTTTTCCAATATGCATGCTTATCTTACCATGACTTCACCTATGTCCAGTACAAAGTTGCTTGACACCTAATTTGTAACCAATAATCTGTTTGTGATTTCAGTCTCTTTGTTCCTGTAAAGTAGATTTAGTCTGCATTTGGTGGTGAGAAGGGGGTCATTTACCTTGAGAGCACTGTTAACATGTCCTTTGCATGACTGATCAGGCTCAGCTGACCCTTGAAAATAAACTATTTGGAGACTGGGTTTGTAGCCTGGACTGAGGGGTTGAACGAATCAGGATGACGCTTGTGATAAAAATAGCTGAGAAGGGAGAGGGAACTGTGGTTCTTACGAGCTTTCTCTCAAACAGCATATGTATGATAAAATAATGGGACTGTGTATATTTCATAGAGTATATTAAAAGCCACAAAAGTTTAAACCAGTCACTACTAATCCTAATTTAAAATAGATAAATCCCAGGGACCTACTGCAGGTAATCCTTGACTTACAACAATTCATTTAGTGACCTTTTGAAGTTACAACGACACTGAAAAAAGTGACTTATGATCATTTTTCACACTTACAAACATTGCAGCATTCCCATGGTCATGTGATCAAAATTCAGATGCTTGGCAACTGACTCATATTTAGGACGGTTGCAGTGTCCCAGGAATCACGTAATCAACTTTTGTGACCTTCTGACAAGCAAAGTCAATGGGGAAGCCAGATTCAATGAACAACTGTGCTATTAATGTAACTGCTGTGATTTACTTAACAACTGTAGCAAGAAAAGTTGTAAAATGGAGCAAAATTCACTTAGTTGTCTTGCTTAGCAACATAAATTTTGGGCTTATGGTTGTAAGTTGAGGACTGCTTGTATTATGTAGTACCCCACCCACCTATAATCCATCAAGGTCTCCACTGGCTTTTCCAGATCCATAGTTGCCTGCCCATGACTCCTGCTATCTGCCCGCACTCGGAAGTGCCCGCCTTCAGACCCTTAATGGCCCACCCACAGCCCACACAACCTGCCCCATTCAGAAGCACCTGTCCACAGTCCCCACTGACCCACCCATAGCCACCTCGGCCCACAAACATTTCTTAGTGCCCATGATAGTTACCATCACACTGTCTGTGACCTCTGCCAGATTAGGAGGACCCACCTAAGGCTCCCAACTGGCTTGCCCACACTCCTTAGCACTCACTCATGGCGCCTGTCTGGGACTCCCGCCTCTTCCCTCTTAAGGACCCCTGCAATCGTGGGGTTGCAATAGCAACAGGGAATGTTGGGATCACTGTTGCTAAGGGATGTTGCTAAGGGATGCATCATTTAACCAAAATTCTGGTTCCGATTGCTATCGTAACCTGAGGACAACCTGTATTGTTGGAGATATTGTAATTACTAGCATTTGGACACACAATCTAGGACACGGGTCGGCAACCCGCGGCTCCGGAACCGCATGAGGCTCTTTGAGCCACCTCCTGCGGCTCCGGAGCCTGCTCCACCATTTGCAGAGAGAGAGAGAGAGACAGAGACAGAGAGGCACTTGCACTTCCCTTCCCTCTCCCCCCCTCTCTCTCATGGGACTTGCCCCCTCACAGGGCTCCTGATTAGCCCTGTGCCCAGGTGCCCCACCCACTGGGAGAAGGGTGGCCAGGAAATCCCTTTCCCAGGCTGGCTCAGTCCAAGGCACACGTAGCCAGGGAGCCGCAAGGGGAAGCCCCGGGATCCCCCCAGGGAGTGGCCCACCAAAGCCTCCGCTAGGATGAGAAGTACCAGTGTCGCTGGTGGACAAAGTTGACCAGTCTGCGGGCTGTTGCAGCGGTTCTGGCCCAAAGATGCTGGCAGTATAGAAGGTGGGCGGCCCGGGGACAGCCCAGGGAATGATGCCATCGCTGGCCGCTGCCCCAGCCGGAATTCCACGCTGCCCAGGCTCGCCCTCTGCCCATGGGATGTAGACATGGTGCCACTGGGGGGGCTAGTGCCACGACAGGCCGTCCCTGGGTGGTGGTGGCAGGGGCGAGCGCTGCTCCGGGGTGCCCAGGCGACGTAGCATGGGGCGGCAGCAGCAGTAGGATGCACAGCGTGTTGGGAAAAAGGCTCTCCAGACTCTTGTTGGCCTGCTAGCGGCACAGACCCACCTGGGCGGCCATGATGCGCTGCCACTCTTGTGGCCCTTCAGCCGTAAGAGCACACCATGGGTGTCCGCTGCAAGGCGCCTGGGCTGGCTGAGCCACCGGGCCACCCATGTACAGGTACAGGGAGCCGTAGCCGTTCATGGTGCCCTCTCACCGCAGCCACTAGATCTGCCTCACTCGAGCCAGGGCCATGCTCTTGGCGCTGAACCAGGTGCTGAACTCGCCCTCAGCTCAAGTGCAAGTTGGCTGACGGCTCCCTCGCTTGCCTTCCCCAGCTTAAGAGCGGAGGCCCTGACCGTCTTTTACGCTGGCCAGCCCGGCAATGAGTAGCCTGCTCCGCAATGAGTAGGAAAGAGCGATTGGAGAGTATATCAGTAACAACAGTACAGGGAGGAGAAGGCTGGACAAGGATGACAGAGCAAAATGCAAAATTGGAGTGCAATAAACAGAGGGCGGGGCAACTAAGGCAATTACAGGCAATCAGGAAGAGTGGCCCTGTCACGTGAGCAATGAGCAAGCAGTTAGATCGGCAAGGGGATAAAAAGAACTTCCCCACCCCCTGAGCCTCACTCTGAGGATGCTGGCAGAGGACCAGCGAAAGCTAAGTTGTTTTTAACTTTGTATATAACTGTTTTTATTGTTTTAAATATTGTTTTAACAATAAATAACTAGGTTATACTCTTCCAGGAGATCTAAGATTGCATTATTCAATATATAATTCAATCTCTCCTGATAGCTAACAGAGTGGGAGAGAGCCTGTGGCTTAGAGGTTATAACAACTGCCTAGCATGCAGATAAGCCCAGGTTCGAATCTCAGAAGAGTAAGTCTGGCTGAAGAGAGTTAAAGGAACTCGAAATAGCTATACCAGTTCTCTCTTTATTCTTTGTTAGCAACCTAAAAATGAATATATATATATATATATATATATATATATATATATATATATATATAGATAGATAGATAGATAGATAGATAGATATAGATATATAGATATAGATATATAGCTATCAAGGACACACACACACACACACACACACACACACACACACACACACACACACACATATATATATATATATATATATATATATATATATATATATATATATATAGAAAGTATATATGCAGTGTTATCTTCATTTTAGATATCAAAAGGATTTTGCAGCTCCCAGCATTTTGTTTTCGGTGAGAAATGGGTCCAAGTGGCTCTTTGAGTGTTTTGGGTTGCCTACCCTTGATCTAGGAGTTCTGCGAAGTACAGTCTCAAAACAACTGGAGGATGGTTTTTGGAAAAAGCTGATACAGATAAAAGTAGCCTAATGGAATGACGGGTTCATTTTCCATCAGGATACCATGCAGCTATTTATATTTATAGTTATTTATTCATTTATTAAATGTATACAGATAGTCCCGGCTTCCAACCGTTCATTTAGTGACCAAAGTTTCAATGGCAAATTCAGTTGTGAGCCTCAGGTGGGTCCTCCTATTCTGGCAGAGGTCGCAGACAGTGTGATGTGTGACATATGACCATTTTTCACACTTACAACCTTTGTAGCTTCCCCATGATTATGTGATCAAAATTCAGATGCTTGGGAAACTGACTCACATTTGTGACTGTTGCAGTGTTCCAGGTCATGTGATCCTCTTTTACTACCTTCTGAGAAGCAAAGGCAATGGGGAAGCCAGATTCATTTAACAACCCTGTTACTAATTTAACAACTGCAGTGATTCACTTAACAACTGTGTCAAGAAAGGACGTAAAATGGGGCAATACTCAGTTAACAACTATCTGACTTAACAATAGAAATTTTGGGCTCAGTCACGGTCGTAGGTTGAGGACTACCTGTATAGCCATCCACCTCACATCCCTGACTCTGGGTGGCTTGCAACGTTAAAAGCATAGAAGCAATACAATAGAAAAAATACTGTAAATATAACAATGCCATTAAAAATAGAAACAAAAAAACCCCCTATATAAAATATTTTTAAAAAATTGCAGGAGAGCACAATCCATTTCATTGGTAGTACAGTCACTTTGCAGGCTCTACTCCAGACATGTCAAACTTGCGACATCACATGACATCACGCGACATATCAGAGCTTTTCCCCCATTGCTGGCAATGGGGTGGGCATGGTTTCCTTGTGACTGCGGGCCAGCAGTTTGACACCCTTGCTCTACTCCAATGCTCTTTCAGAAGGCCAACGAGGCCAGTCTGAGTTTGGTGGAAATGAAGTTCCAGAGAGCGGGTGCCACAGCAGAAAAGGCTCTGCCCCTGGGTCCCACCAGATGATGCTCCCTCATGGATTTATTTAGTATGCCAATGTCACTTGACAAAGGTTGCAATACAAAGGTTGCAATACAAAAGCAGCATGGGAAAAGGGGGGGGTTCTTTTTCTTTTTTAGTCTTTAAAAAAACAACAACCCAACTCTCACAATCAGGTTAACTTTGGCCCTGCTATCTTTTTATCAGCTAATTGCTTGAAGCTAAAAGGTCTGGGTTGTCTGTCCTAAAGACATCAAAATAACTGCAGCAATGAACAAACATTGACTTAACCTTCTCCTCTAACAATTGCCAGTTTGAGTCTCTGAATCCTTGACCTCATTTCCTGGCTGAATTTTAATAGTTTGTTTGAAGTGGACAGCCTTCATTTTGTTTGCTGACATACAGTATTGTGGTACATCCAATTTGTTGTTTTTAGACCTGATTATCTCATTTGATTCCAATAGTGCTTTATCTGAAGAACCAGCTCAAAAACTCTATTTTTATTCCTATATCCCCTCTTAATACCAGCCAATACCTGCGGTGCCATTAATAACCTTTATGGCCTAATTTACATTGTTGCTGTAATGTCTAACTTAACTTCTGCTATGACTGCTGTTCTGAACAAACTCTTGGAATACAGAAATAGTAAGTATAATTCCTTAGGTATTAAGGAAGAGCCACCTTCATTTCAGTATTTGTTTTTATGGGAAAAAAAATTAGAGGGGATTTGTTTATGTGTATCCCTATAAATAGCTTCAAATTAGTAAACTCAAACACAGTAATATACCTCCAAGAGTATAAAATCAGTGTTATAGGAATGTCTTCTGCTTGCTTTGGTTTCTTAGAGGTCCAGCAGACCTGAAGAAAAAAGGGCTGGCAAGAAATTTTTTTTAATGTCAATCACACATGAATGGATTCCAAGATTTTCTTGGGAAAAAATAGAGCATTTCTTAAAAATAACATAACTTCAAAGTGAACTAATTATTCTACTCCTCAGTGGCTTTCTTGGTGTCCTTCAAGTATTTTTTCCCCCTTCTCTTTATGGATAAAAAACTCAGCACATATTACTTTCTGGGCCATTAATGTAATCCAGTTGTTAAGCTGATTTTTAAAATCCACTCATGGGCAGTCAGTATAGAAACCATAAGCGATGACAGTTATTCAACAGAAGAAGAGCTGTGAAAAAAATAAGCTCTAAGAGAAGACACAATGTTATTTTTGGAAATGGAAACGAATACTTTTCTAGGGCCTCATACTTGGAATACGGTATTTTTTTTGTCAAATAGTCATCCATTCATCCTAATACACCTGGTCTTCTTGCTCATATTTCTTCCTGAAGTGTTTCTGGAAAGCTAGGCAACATTTGATCATACCACTAGTCTAGTTAACAGTGTTATTTCATTCAGACCCTGTAAAGCAGACATGTCAAACTCGCGACATCACATGACGTCGTGTAACGTATCAGGCCGGTTTTGCCATTGCCGGCAATGGGGAGGGCGCGGCTTCCAGATGACGCATCCAGCCCACGGGCTGGCAGCTTGACACTCCTGCTTTAAAGGTTAAAAAAAATAATTAAATAAGTAATCCCCATTATTTGTCCTGGATTCCGGAGGTTCACTTGTACTTTTGCAATGTATCCTGATGGCACTTTATTACCTGTCTTCCTGCATCACGGCTTGCTAACCATCTTTCTCCCATTTCTGACTTTCCATCTTTACCTTTCCTTGGGTCACTGCTTATCCTCCATCAATTATATCTTGACCTCTGAGGAAAAAAAATTCCCTGAGGGGGTCTTTGGTGGTGGCTGAGCTTGGTTGTTTCCTTGCAAATGTTTCATTACCCAAATCAGGTAACAGCATCAGCACTCATGATGTTACATAGTTTGGGTAATGAAATGTCCGCCAGAAAACAATCAAACTTAAAGACCACCAAGGAACTCCCACTTCAACCCTGAGCTACAAATATTCTCCTTTATTGGAAAAATTTCACTGTTTCCATAAGAACGAGAAATATGTTACTCCCTAAAACTCATACACACATTACTAACAAAATGGGACTAAATGTATGTTCTATGTGTCTGCTTGTATCTGAGTTTTGAAGCCACTTGTCAAACATAATGATTACATTGGAGTAGCGGTGGGATTCAAATATATGAACAAGCGGTTCTCTGTGTGGATACTGCTTCCGGAAGTCCATTTTGGGCCTGGGAAACAAAAAATTAGCTACCGGTTCTGCCAAAGTGGTGCGAACCAGCTGAATCCCACCACTGCTTTGGAGTTATTTATACATGAGAAGTCCTGATGGAGAAAGAACAGATGACTTGCCATTTCTCTGCCATTTCACTTCCTTCTTTAGCTGCTACAGGCCTCCTAAAACATCTCAACTTAATAATTAAACAAGATGGCGGTCCAATTATTCCAAAGTCAAATTTATGAAAACATACTGATGGTTATGAAAAGTAACGAAAACATTTTTATGATCGGGTAACACAGCAACTCAGCAACATTTGTGAAATTTAACATAGATGTTCAGGTTTTGAAGCCCAACTGGAGGTTAAATGAAAAAGGATATAAATTCTCCTTAAGTATTTAATATATTATTTTTGGAACACATGTTCCAAGTCCAATCTATTATCATGAAGCTATTTTCCTTCAAAATAATTCAATTAGTCAACTTATTCTGTTGTGTAAATGCAGCTTCTTTACACTAGGTGCATGTAACAAAAGTGCAGTACAATACTACCGCTTTAACTTAAGTAACATTGTTCAGAAAAAATGGATTAGTGTATTTATGAGGTGAGAAAGGAAGCTGAGTTTTATACAGGCATGTGAAGAATAAGCTCCCAGACAGAAACAGCCGAAAAAACAACTAAAATGTCCAATACTCATGGGTTGCTAAAACCATATGATCTTTGCTGAAGTTCCTTCTTCTCCCATACTTTGAGGATATATATATTTCACATTCATGTACTAAAACCAGCAACTATTATTGTGGATATTTTATCAATTACAGCATACCTATTATATGCAAACACTTTCTGGAGAACTTGCAAGCAGAACGTCAGAAACAAAACAGAGTTCTGGTGTAGATCGTGTACACATTGGCTTTGAATATTTGCAATACAAAAACATTGAGATCTATTAATATGTTTGGACTATATTCCAACAGCAGGCTTTGAGCATTTAAATAGAAGAGTGGTGATGAAGCCCAATAAAAGCCCTTTGGGCACTGCTTTATCATGTTGACAATCTGTTAAAACTTCCATTCTTAAGAATCACTTCTTAGAAATTGCGATGAAGTGTCTGACTGAACATTTTGTTTTGTTTCCAATTTCCTGCAAGTTTCTTGATTCCACCAGAGACTTTTTGAGAGCAGCCAATGGAATGTGCTGAGCTTATTAAATGGTTTCCTTTACACTGACAAATACAGTCAGTGATCAGTGGGTATCTGGCTTCTGTACACTGAGCTGGTTTGTGTTGGATGTGAGATTAATACCCGGTCACACCTAAAACAGAGGAAGCAAAGGCTCATACACAGACAAACTAAGAACAGCATGCTGAGGAGTGTTTAACAGTGGAAGCACTTTATTAAAAAAAAGTATGCAACAAATCTCTTGCAAACTCTAATACAATGCAAAGTGGCAAAAAGTTATCAGGAAGACAAAGATCAGAAAGATCAGAACAGAAAAGGTGAAGATGGGGTAGGAACTTATGTGAACTTAAAAGGATAAAATACTTGAGCTGCAACTAAATGTTGCATGGTGAGTTTTGCAAATTATTCTGATTTCCTAGTTCAGCTTCCGAATGTATAAAAATCACAACCAATATGTTCTAAGGTTAGTTGACAGTCAAGCCTCTTACCTGTTATGAGGGAGAAGAAACATGAAAATGCAAGCATAAATCTTCATATTCTGAACCTTCATGTATATAAAAAAAATGGGTCTCCCAAAAGATAATTCAATTTTTTGGAATCCATTATTTGTGTGTGTCAAATTGCTATGACTTTAAATAGAACAAACTAAAGTCACTTGTTGAAATGGAAAGAAAGAAAGAAGAAAGAAAGAAAGAAAGAAAGAAAGAAAGAAGAAAGGAAGGAAAGGAAGGAAGGAAGGAAGGAAGGAAGGAAGGAAGGAAGGAAGGAAGGAAGGAAGGAAGAAAATTGTCTGGGAATTATGGAAGTTTGGAAGGCAGGAAGCTAAGTACAAGATTGGAGAACACTGTATCTTCACACCATCACCAACCACCATCATATAAATGAATGGAAACACATGATATAACTTATAAAGGTGGTATTGTTATAATTTGTATTTTTCTATTTTTTTTTTTGATACGTTGTAAATTCTAGGCCAAAATGTAATTTAATTTAATGCAGCTGGGGTAATTGAAATATTTATTCTTTGCATTAGGCCTAGTCCAGCTTTTCTCAGTGCATATAAATAGTTATAAAAGAGTAACAGAAACAGGTATGAATGTGTCTCCATCATTTTCTATACAGATACTGCTCTTTGCAACACCTACCACCAAACTTTCTCCTTGCAATTGAGAATGCTCCAGGACCTGGGGCAGCTTAGGGTAGGCTAGTGTGTGGTGTTGCTTCTTGCCCTTCTTTCCCCAAGGAAAAGGCTCCAACTTTGCCTTGTTGCTGTGCCACAGTTTACAAAGCTTTATCCCACTGTATTCTATACTGTAAAATATCTGTTCAACCTAAAACAGAGGAGATCAAATGAGAAGCATGTTGCCCAAAGGGTTGTTGTTTCTGACGCAGCACAGCTATGTTCCATTAACAACAGATACTGAAGAAACACCAATAGCATCTTACTACATGCATGCAAATTTCAGCTTATTCGGAGTATGATTAGCTCAGATATTAAATATTTTTTCTGGAAAGGAATTACATTCATGATTATGATAATTTTTGAGTGTGGAACATCACAATATGCCCATCATTCTTTTTTTTTTTTTTAACTTATCTTGGGAACAAGCACTTTCGTTGTTTCCAAAAAGAGCAACAGAACTGTTTACAAAAACTTCCATCCATCTACATTTAGCATCAAATTTGGTATTTGTTTTAAGGAAGAGAAGGGGCACATTGCAATGGGAATGCTATCCACCCCACTGATCCCTAATGACACATGTCAGTCTAGGGATTGATATGAGGCCTCTTTGTTTCCTTAGGTCAGTGTTTCTCAACCTTTCCAACCCCAGAATGCTGATCAGGAGGCTTTTACATTTGTTTATAATTTAGTTCCGGTAATACTATTACTAAAATACAAGGCTACGTGCAGCTGAAAATATCTCTTGTAGTTCCTTTGTATTTCACCTTCCTTTCAAAAAACATATTTTATTCAATTACTTCAAAATTTATGGGGGAATCATTAAGATACAGATAATGTTACAAGGATATTCTGGGATAAAGAAAGAATATTTGTCTTTTGAAACTCTATTCTTTTTACATTTTATTTTTTAAAAATGATTATTTTTCAAGGAGCAGGAATTCAAAGTAATGGGTGTGCTTTGTTTATCTTGGCAGGCTATATCAATATTTTTAAATGAATGGAGCATTTTCCCTTATTGTAATGCCCTCCAGACGTATCAGATTACAGTTTCATAATTCCCTGTTTTTAATTAAGCTAACTGGAAATTGTGGAAATCATAATCTAATACTCTGGGTCTTTCATGTTGACCCTAGATTTTCATAAAGGAGCATAAGAATTGTGCAGTTGATTGCTGTATGTATTTATTTACTTATTTCTTTAACCAAGATTTACATGCTGCCTACCTCAGTAAACCCAAAATAGTTTACGATCAGAAACAAGCAAAGTAAAACAGTAAGACACAACAATGTTATATCTAACTATTACTAAGTAATCCTTGCATCATCAGTGCCCCAAAACTTTGTACAAAAACCAGCATTCAGTCCATTTTTAAGGCTAAGAAGTTAGGGCAGTCCATATCTCCGAAGGTAGGCTGTTTCAGAAAGTGGCAGCAGTCAATGAGAAAACAGAGTTTATGTACTGTTGATATTAATGACTCTATTTCTGGAATAACAACAATAATTTCTGCTTTGCCAAGTAGTTTGGCACCTTCAGATGCACCACACAGCGAAGGGCCCTATCCCATCACTCTTGCTGAAGTACATTTCATCTGCCAATTGTCCGCTTTGTAAATGGTGGGGGAAGGTCCATCTCTTGTCACGCTTCAAATGTCTCTGATGAGCCCTGGATACAAATTGACAGGGCAGAAGGAAAGGCAGAGGCACAAAGGGACAAATTCAGTGCTTCTCATTTGGACGCTTTCACTGGAGAGGGAAGGCATTGTGATTAAATCAGTGTTTTCAGTTCTGCCACTTGTCCTAAGAGTTAGCACTTGTTCTGAATGATTAAACACAGGCATTACATTCAATGGGTTCGTGCATATGCTTGACTGTCATTCATTTGCTTGAAAGGAAAATTACTTCCAGAAGTGCAATATGGTATATTCAGGCCAAGCTGATGTCAACTAATTAGAAGCTGAGCAAAAAAAAAAGGGGGAAAAAGCACTTTAAAACTCTATGGTGCGTGTCTTTCGAAAACATCTACTATACAATCACAGTTCATGAATACCAACATTGGCATTGGTCTGTGTAATCTCAATTTTGTGTCGCTTGCCTGAAAGCTACTGAGAAAGAAGTGAAAGGGCAATATAAAGATGTATAAGCCAAGGACAAGCAGAATGGGTCTCATTTGAGAGAGAGAGAAAAACATATTTTATGTGGCCGATAATGGTCTCTAAATGGCCACTACAATATCTGTATAAGTCAAGGTAGCGTACAAGTTCTGAGAACTTGGTACAGGTCATCTGCGACTTATGACAGTTTATTTAGCGAATGTTCAAAGTTACATCACTGAAAAAAGTGACGTATGACCATTTTTCACACTTATGACCGCTGCAACATGCCCATGGTCACGCGATCAAAATGCAGACAGTTGACAACTGACTCACATTTATGACGGTTGCAGGGCCCTGGAGTCATGTGATCCCCTTTTGTGACCTTCTGACAAGCAAAGACAATGGGGAAGACCAGATTCACTTAACAAACATGTAACTAACTTAACAACTCCCGTGATTCACTTAATAACTGTGGCAAGAAAGGTCATAAAATGGGGCAAAACTCACTTAACAAATGTCTCGCTTAGCAACATAAAGTTTGGGCTCCATTGTGGTCGTATGTTGAGGACTACCTGTATAAGGGGCAAAAGGGAATTATATATTAATGTTCCAGTAAAACAGGGGTGTCAAACTGCTGGCCCGTGGGTCGGAGGTGTCATCCGGAAGCTGCGCCCACCCCATTGCCGGCAATGGCAAAACCGTCCCGATACATTGCGGGACGTCACGTGACGTTGCGAGTTTGACATGTCTGCAGTAAAATGATTAATGTTCCTATTTAACACATGTTGGCTTGGCAGAATGACAGCAAAATTTAGTGGGTCTTGTTTCTGCATACTATTTATGAGACTGTTTTGTAGGTCTACACATGGTCCCTGATGGCTTACCAATTTAAAGAAACTGAAACAATTCCATTGTACTCTAAATGAATCCTGAGCCCTGTTCAAACAAAGTGGAAAAGTTGCATTATTATTATTATTATTTCCAGCTGATGGAGGAGCATCTCTCATGAAATAATTTCCTACCTCTAAAAATAAATCGTGAAGTATAAATGATTTTTTTTCTGATTTCTTCATGTACAATAACACTTACGCTATCTTTCACGTATAAAAAGCATTTCACAAAATTGTTGAGGGTCTGTAGTAAATGAAGGTTTGATTTTTCAGTTTGTTTGCTCACATATTATTATAAGATCTCAAGAAGTTCAGTCACTGATTATAATCACAAGAAAGTTTCTATTATTGAAAAATGTTTAAATAGGTTGGATGATCATGCCCGAATGACTTCTTTATGGGATGTTTATGTATTTCAGCGCCTAAACTTCAATCTGCTTGTTATTTTGCATTGCAAAATCATCTCCATGGACACAAATGCTATGCAGCCTTAAAACAAAAATTACATGCCAGAAAGATGATTTGAATACATCCCAGTATCTTGACATTTTCAGGTAATATCTGTGGTTCACTGCTTTCCTGTACAGAGAGATAAGGTAACGTGCTGCCAAAACATGTCGGTTCAAAAAAAAAAAAAAAAAACTATCTTCTTTACATATACATGAACAAAGGGGAGAATATTCCATATGTATGTGTATGTGATAGAATTGGTCTAGGTGCTCAAAAGTGGCAAAAAATATCCTAAGTTAATTTTAGGGTACAAAATCCTTGCTGAAGATTTTAAATGTTCATCTCAATATAAACGTATTTATTGATATTTTTCCTTGAAATGTAGTATCTTACATATGAGGAAATTACATTCTGTCTCTCATTTACTTAAGGGGCTGGTTGATTATAAACAGTGAAAAATGTATTTGACAACATTACACTGTATAACCATATTATTTCTGGCAATTCAGCTGCTTCTCTTAAACGGCTCAGTGGCAAATATTCTCCTTAACAGCTCTCGTGTGAACAGTCTGCTTAGCAAGGTGAGGATGACCCCTACTTCATGGCTATATGGAGGCTAATAAAAACTTGGCTCTGTCAGACGATCTTCTAGAATGGGAGTCTCCAAACTTGGTAACTTTAAGACTTGTGGACTTCAACTCCCAGAATTCCTCAGCCAGCGTGCTCCCTAGAAGACAGATTTTGGTGTCCTGGGTGCTTAAATTTTGCTGTACTAACTATTATGTAATTATATTATTTTCATTATTATTATTCCATAGGATTAAAGTGGTGGATAAATCACATAAATTAATGAGAAACATCAATTTTTAAAAAAAACATGCTTATTGATAGAATGATAATTTATTTGCTCCAAAGGGCGAATCAGTATCTATCTTATTTAAAATGTTCTAGTCATTGCCCCCCCCCCATCCTTTTTCACTCTAATTATCTGCAGCCTGTCTCTCGTCTCTTTCCACCTTGGAATTCTATTACCTTTTAGTATTGTTTGCATTATTATATAGCTTCCATAATGGGAAATGCTAATGACCAGAAGACTGCAAAGAATATAAGCCCTTCCTTTTCCCCACCAGTCAGTTAGAACTGAAGAAGCTTCTTGGATGAAAAGCAAAATGTTTTCAAAGAAAAAAACCGAGGAAGTCCAGTTGCCTTCAGAAAAAGTACCTTTATGTTTCCATCAATCTCATACATATTCATATTCCCATTTATTCAATCAATCTGGAACAATATAGCTTGGACTCCAGTCTGTTGGTGATTTCTGAGAAGATGATATGGATCCCAGAAATCACCAACATATAGTACATCAAGAACATCTCAGAAACCTTGATATATGCTAGTGGAGAACATCAAGAACATCTCAGAAACCACCGGCAGACTATCACAACCACACAGAATCAGCGTAGCACACAAGCCGACTAATCCCTTCAAAACATCCTGAATAAGCCAAAAGACCCAGCAGTCCCAGAAGAAAAAATAGGACTCATCTACAACATACTGTAGAAAGTCAGCACCCCAATCCCAGAGAAGGAAATATTTTGGGGAATATTAAAAAGGAATAATAGAAAAATCATAGACAGAAACCAGCCCTCAGAAACCAACCCCCTCTCCCTACCCCAAGCAGAAACCAGCTTTTAGAAATGCAGATTCAGTAATCCTTTCAGAAAGACTGGAGCCTGGAAGCTTGGAGCTGATGGGATTAGAAAGACAAAGACCCCCCAAAAATCTACATCCCCCACCCAAAGTCTAAAGATGTAAAATTTAGGACATAATAGGATTAACCCACCATCACTGACACAAGGCTCAGTACATGGCACAATCCCCTGGAGCATCTCAATAGAAGGTATAAAACCCACCACTCTCCACTCCATCTTGGTCAGTTACCCCAGAAACATGCTGTGTCACTGAAGTTTCTCGTAACAACATAAAGAACAACCTTCTTTCCAAGCAGCCTCCGTTTTGTTTATTTCCGGCTTGGACTGGACCTGAAGATTTTTCTTTCAACAATACTGTGTAAAGACTGCAACAGTCACTATGTAGGACAAACAGGCAGAAGACTGGCAGAATACATAAACACCAACTAGCAGTCAGAAGACATGAAGAAAACTGTTTAATTTCACAACATATGGACAGGCTTAACCAGAGTTTCATTTGGGAAACTGTGACCATCCTAGACCAAGCCAAATCCAAAAACACTAGGGCATTTCTAGAAGCCTGGCATTCTGATAAATTAGCCAAGAATACACACACAGACATAAACAATAGCTACATGCTATGCAAAAGAGACAACCAACAAGCCAAAAAGGGAACAGAAAGACCAAAACACCTCTCCATCCGCAATCAACACCCAGATGAGCATAGATTAACTCCAATGAAACCAGACTGAAAAGAATCCAGAGAGTCCACTTCAGGGCCCTCTGACTTTTCCATTCTCTTGTCAAACTTCCCTAGAAAGGGTTGGAATCTGGACAAAAGTTGTCTAATATTGTTGGTCCAAGGAGGCCTCTTGAGAAGGGGATGCACTAGCATCTTCTTCAAGGCAGGTTGTATTTAACCCTTGCTGCATGGAGGCATTAATCATTGCTGTCACTCAACCAACCACCACCTTCTAGGACAGTGTTTCTCAACCTTGACAATTTTAAGGCATGTGGACTTCAACTCCCAGAATTCCACAGCCAGCATTGCTGGCTGTGGAATTCTGGGAGTTGAAGTCCACATGCCTTAAAATTGTCAAGGTTGAGAAACACTGTTCTAGGAGAACTTAAGACTGGTCCAAAATACAGATGGTCAAACTTGCAGATGCACGGACTCTGCCTATCTCCTCATGGTCAACCAGTTCAAACTCTTCACAAATAACTGAATTCAAATGAGCCTTAGTCACCTCCATAGGAACTGCCAGGCCAGAGCCAACTCTGAGTTGAAGCTGAGTGAATTTGTGCAATAGTTGTTGGGAATATTCCTTGCAACATTCCTGTTAGAGCTCCCCCAGCCCCTATTTACCTAAAAAAAGGACCTGGTCACAGGGCTGGCTGCAAAGTGAATTCTCTTCATTGCTCTTATAGCCACAAAGTAAGGTCTAATGAAGATTCTCATCAATGCTTGGTTGACTTCACATTTTATTTTCCTAGCGGCACTAGGCATCTCTTATGTGATGAATACTAGATGGCGTATAGAAGGCTGTTTTAAAGTTAGCACTCTGCATTTGCACTGATTGCCTGAAGACAAACATTTAAAATTGACAACAAAATATTTCTTATATTGATTAATGATGTCCTATTATCACTTGCATTTGTTCCCTAGGAAACCAGTTTGCAAAATACCATTTGGCTAATAAAGGAGGTGTTTGGTCTATTATATGTACAACGTTGTATGAAAATCAAAATATACAATTACCTTGTAAAAAAGGGGAAATTATAGTGATCAAAGTATCTGTGTTGAAAATACGTTTTCTTGGAATAGCATTTGAAAGTGAGTGAACTGAAATCATAATAAAGCATGGGGATATGTCCCCTCCAAAAAATGCATACTAATTGTCACAAAAATGATTTTTAGTTTAATGTTCAAATATATTTTCCCTAAAGCAATTATGATTCCATTTACTGGATGAAAGCTAGTATGATTAAAATTATAGTTTATTTGTCTCTAGAATACTTTTATGCAATGATATTTTAATGTTGCTAGGAAGCAACAGAAAAATCTTTCCTTTGCAATGTCTACAAACAGATAGAATGAGAGAGATACGATAGATAGATAGATAGATAGATAGATAGATAGATAGATAGATAGATAGATGCATGATAGATAGATATTGTAGATGATAGCTATCTATCGTCGTTCTTTCCCATACTAGCAAGTATATAAATATTTTCCCCTGGTAATTACAGTTCTGGATTGTTATTATGCTAACATAAATCAGTGCTTGGAACTAATATGTGCTCATTACTCCTAAATATAATGGCATGCCTTCACAAGAATTATTCAAATATCAATTCATAAAGATTTGTAGCATTTTTATTTTATTTTCATGAGCAATGTTTTTAGAATATAAAGTGCATTTAAATTAAGATTAATACAAAGGATACTGAAATCACTGATGTTCTTGTTTTCAGAAGCTACTGTTGAAAAGAAAAAAATAAAAAGCTTAAAACTAAGAAGTGGTATATAGTGCATTGAACCTAAATGGTTCAATTGAAAGTTGATATTTATGGATTAATGGCCAAAATTATAGCTGTATACACAGACATCACCATATGGAATATACAGAAATCAAATTGATCATAATACTCTTAAAAGGAGGTGGAGAAGCTCAGTTATAGCATAAAAAACATGATCATAGTGACTCTACAACATATCATGAACTGCTTTTGTTAAAGATTTATTTATTTATCCAATTTATAAAGGCAGCCCATTTCAAAAATTATCTCAGGACAGCCATAAAAAATAGATAAAGAAACAAAATTCCAAGTTAAGTTAAAAGAAAAAAGAAAGTCAATCAGTTTCTTCAATCTGACCTTGACTATTTCCAATTATTTTCAAGGAGAACATCAGAATTTGCTCTGACGTCCTGAATTTTATTAATAAACTAGAGGAAGTGTGAAATGTTGTTGTTAAGGATGAATGTGAAGAAAGATTGCCAAGATGAAGAAACAGAAGAACACAAACTGGATATCAGAATAAACCATGGAAATTGCCAAGAAGACAAAAGAGGCCAAAGCCAAGAAAGGCAAAAAAACTTAGAAAAGCACTTGGAGCAGGGGTCCTCAACCTTGGCCACTTTATGACTTGTGGACTTCAACTCCCAGAATTCCTCAGCCAGCCATGTTGAAGTCCACAAGTCATAAAGGGGCCACGGTTGGGGACCTCTGACTTAAGAGTTTCAGAAAGCTGCTAAAGAGGCAAGAAGAAGCAGAGACAAGAAACAGATTTGTGAAGATACTGAAAATGGAAACAGGCATGGAAAAACATGGAAAGCCTTCCAAAAGATTTCTAAAATGTGTCTGGAATTTCAAAATCTTGTCCTGCTCCATCAAGTGGCATCCAAAAATTTCCTGGATTGAACAAGAGTGGTGACAAAGAGGCAGCAATAAGTAGCAGCAGATGAAAAGACCTAGGGTTCTCTAGTATCTGAGAAACTGTATCTGTTCCCAGCTGTATCCTCCTTCGTATGTGAAGGAAGTCCTGATAAGTTTAAGACTGCTCTGTGTGCACAAAAGATTGAAGGTGAAGAGATGTGTGACTTCATGTAGCAAACACTTGTTTAGCTTGGTTTCTTTCATTTCACAGATATAGACCTAAGAGGTAGAGATTTCAGATTTTATTCCACAGGCACTGATCATGGCAGGTTATTTGTGATTATTCTGCAATCAGTATAAGGAATGTTTGACCTATCACAGATAGTCTAAAACAGGGGTTTTCAACCTTTTCACCCATTGTATCACTTTTAGGATACGGCAATATCCGAGTATCACCAGTCGCCTAGCAAGGTGTCAAAAACTTGATGACCCCCCCCCAAAAAGGGAAAAAAGTGATGAAGTACAGGTAGTCCTTCACTTACAACAGTTCGCTTAGTGACTGTCTGAAGTTACAATGGCACTGAAAAAAAGTGCCCCCCAAGCCACAACTGAGCAAGACACCTGCCTGCCCACCTGGCGGTGCTCTTTCTCCTGTCCAAGGTTTCCATTGTTGTGAGCATTTCTGTTGAGGATTGGCAGTGGGGTGGGGTGTGTGTGGCTTTTATTTCCCCCATCTGATGGGTGGTTGCAGCAGGTCTTGGTCACTTCACATGACCCTGGGACACTGTGACCATCATAAATATGAATCAGTTGCCACGCATCTGAATGTAAATCACAAGACCTTGGAGATGTTGCAACATTCCAGCTGACTGGTGCTTCTTCAGGGTTCAGCAGAAGCGCCAGGATCAGCGCCGAGCTCCAGCTGGAGCCTGGCGCTGATCCTGGCGCTTCCACTGAGCCCTGACAGTCCTGAAGAAGCGCCAATCAGCTGGAAAGCGGCACTGATCCTGGCGCTTCCGCTGAGCCCTGACAGCCCTGCAGCTCCAGCCGTCTCTCGCTCAGGCTTGTGAGGTGCTGCCATCGGTTCAGCTCATTCCCCTCCCCTGCTACTACTTTTCTAGGATGGCCGCGTACCACCTGCCACCCGTACCACTGGCTGAAAAGCCCTGGTCTAAAATTCATGATTCAAATATTATTACATCAATATACATTCCACATTATAGTTTAAGGAAGAGTTTCTTAAGTTAGGATTTTATACAGGCATGACTTACTAAACAAGCTCAAGTGATCCTATGAAAAGGAAGCTAATTATACTTGTTCAACCAATTTTGATTTGTTTTTATTTATTAATATCTTCAACAAATTAATGTAATATAAAAATAAACTAGGAGAAACTGAGATGTAAGTTAGGATTATAATTATAAACAACTATGTTTTCCAGTGCCAGAATAAATCTTGGTTCTTTTATTGGGATGTGCTTGGCTTAGTCTCTCTTTCATTATGAACAAAATGTTAACATTATATTGACAAATAATAAACAGAAATGTTAAGTCCTTGGCAACTTTTTTCATATATCAAATAGATATGCTTCATGTGTATAAATGTATAAATGACATAAATATGCTGTTAGAGATGAAAGATTATGTGAAACACGCAGAATCTATCTGTCAACTAAAAAGAATATGTCTCTGCTGACCTCCAGTAGTATGTCATACATTATGTTTCATAATAACTAGTTAAAATGTAAATTGAAAGCTGATTTAAGAATTTTGTGAATTATTATTAAAACAGCATGACTCTGAATGTATATCTTAAAAGAAGAAATAAGAGTATGTGTGTATAAATTCTGTTATCGAGAAATGAAAAGCTTACCTATAGTTGCCTAAGTATATACTGTATATCCATAAGGAATGATCTCTGCTGACTCTCAAACAGTCCTGGGAGCTCTTGGAGATAAAGAGAACCTGGATGAGCAGAGAAAAGAGGCAAGAGTGGGGCTATGGAAGTCGCATTGAGTGAAATATTCAGAAGACATATTCAGAAATAGTATTAGGAAGCAAAATTCCAGGATTCTGTTAATATAACTCAAATTCTAGTCTTGTTACAGACTCTGTTCCCTGATCCAAACAACCTCAAAATACTGATAGATACAAGCCTTCAGAACATCTGGATTATGATGGACTAGTGGTAGAGCTATTGCAAAAGCAGCCAGTGAGCTGGAAATGGAACAGGGCTTGTTTGCACCAGCTGGACCTGATGGGACTGGGAGCTGGCAAGGAGTGGCTCATGGTTGGAAAGATGGTATTTCAAATGGCAGACCTGGTGGCCTTGCAAGACTTGGCCTTGATTCTTCTGTGGGCTTCTTGGATCTTCTGCTGCCTCTGGAGCCAGTGCTGGTTTTTTGGCTTGGCTGTATGAGGACAGTGGGCCAGACGTTTGCCAGCGCTTGCAAGGTAGGTCTGATTTTTGTCTTTGGGAGTAGCAATGTGATCTAACTTGGACTGGACTTGGACTATCTGCCTTTCAACTTGCTGATATCACCCATCCACATGAGGAGATGGGTTGTATTAGAACAATCTGCCCAGGGCAACTAATGGACCCAGTGAGATCCAAAGCAAGCAAGGGATTTCCCCTGAAACCTAACCTTGGACTGCATTGCTCCTGCTGGATGTGCCCTCTCCCTGTGTGCAGATCCTAGGCCCAACTTTGTTCTCTGAGTTGCTCAGGAGATGAAATGCCAGAAGAGACAGCTAGCGGACTATTGGAGGAAAATGAAGAGGAATCTGATTTTATACGAGTAAGAGCCCATATTTGGGATTACTTCACAACAAAGCGCCTTTATTTCTTTGTTCTTACTGTGTCTGCTGATAGCCACCCAACAGCCCTGCTTAAAATGACCCATTATCTGCTTGGGATGGATGGGCCGCAGGATAATCTCCAGGGTTGCTATTTGGCAGATGAAGTTACTCAGAGATGTGAACATGAGATAACTAGGGCTTAATCCTGTAGAATTATTTGCACAAGGTCCTCTGAACCGTGATAGCTAGGTCCATTCTAGGTTCAAAGGTGGCTCAGGAAGTGATATAGTTGGCTCTATACAATAGTGTTGGCCTCTGAAGGGAGGAGTTGGACTCTCTGGCCACAGAGAATAGGATGAGAAAGCAAAGGAAGATGGGGAGATCCAAAAGAGGAAATGGGAGCAGTAAGGGATTTCTAAGATTAGCTAAATACCAATAGTTCAGGTCCAAGATGAATTATAAAACCAAGGTGTTCATGGACAAGTCTCAGGCTGCAAAATAGTGAATGCAACACACATCTGCCTTCTTGCAGGTTATGACACCTCTTCCTCTCTTAGATGTCCCTGGACAGAGAGTTCTCTCTATCTTCATATCCCAGACCAATCTATAATTGGAACATTTCTTGTTTTGTAAATCATCATACTAATTCTTTTTTTTAAAAAAAGAATTTCAATTGTTATGTATGACGAACCAGTTCTCTGCAGCTTATGTGGTTCAGATTATAAAATGCTAATTTTTTATTCCAATTTCCTTGATTTTTGAAGCACGGATGGAAATGGGGGAAAAAATCTTATAATATCTCCTTAAACCAACAGTCTTTCAATGATTGAATAATTAATATTACAGTTCCTTCTTTAAGCTGTTTCTGCAGATTAATAGTAGAGATTATTCTTCTTGTTCTTCACTATCAATATGATAATGTTACTGATCTCAACTAAGAGTATGCCATTCATTGCAAATGCATATTCATAGGCTGACAATCAGGTATTTTAAAAAAAACTCTGTATATCTGTGGATTCTGAAGGCTGAATTTTTAGATAAACTCTTTAGATTTTGAAAAGAAAATAAAGAATGTTCCAGTAATTACATTAGGTTGTTTATGGTAACCATACAAGGGAAAAAAAGGAACACCTGGGAATTCCTACTGCTAATTAAAATAACAGAAGTGATGGTGTCCTACATAAAATGCCCCATATCTCTGGATGAACGCATATTTAATCTCTATTTCAGTTCAAAAGAGAATTGCCAAATATAGCCCTCCAGAAGAATTATAATCCTAGTCTTATGTTCAGATGAGTTACTACATGTACCTTTGCTGTGAAGGCGTTAATGAGATGAGAACAATCCTTATTCTACCACCCCATCAATTACTGTAGTGTTCCACAGTCTACTAGATGCCTTTACATTCTTAGCAGCAAGATTAGGTGATAAAGTCTGCTTGAAGAATGACAATAGGAAAAATGACCTGTATTAATAACTGTTTGAAACGTGTTAATGCCATTGAAATATCTACTTCACAATTTTTACAAAGGAATAATTGATGGAGACACAAACATACTGTACCACATAGCTAGAATATCTAACATCATCTGTCTGTCTACCCATCCATTTAACCATCCATTTATTATTCTATCATGAAAATATTAATTTGCTTGATGCATTTTTGCTTGTAATACTGGTATGTTTTATAGTCATCAAACCCTCTTCAGTTTGTCTCCCTCCTGCTGAGACTACAACTTTAATAAGAAGATGTCCTGTTGAGACCGTAACAGCAAGAATGTACTGTATTTTCAGTGCTTACAATTAAGTAGTACCTCTATTCTCAAGCATCCACAGACTCTAAAAGAGGAATTGGGTATCTGTAGGTATAGCTAGTTCTATATTTATATTATATGCACTGCTTCGTCCTTTTTCTTTAGTTTTAATTCACTATTAGTTCATTTAATCACCATCAATTTCTGTATTAATTTGTGTACTGAATTGCTTTATCACTGTTGTATTTTCTTCTATTTAGTATATTTTGGTTGTGATGTTTCATTCCAAAATTACCCACATTTACACATTCCAAAATATTGCAGAAAAAAAGAATAATACATTGTTTTCTGTTTTTGGCCTGCATATTTGAATAGTTTCATCCAAGACTGGCTTAGGTTTGCCTATTACAGTACTGTAAAATCTTATTTGCACTCTTGGCAAACTGTCTTTGAATTTGTTCAAGAAATGAAGAAAATTAAATATCAAGGGGAATAAATACTGAACCATCTAAAAGACTGGGCAGGGAACAGAAGGAACATAGCTGGTTATCCATTGAAGGTCAGGAATCACTTCCAAAATGTGTTTTGTTTTTTAAATCTCCAGAATCTTTAATTTACATTTGGAGCTCAGATGTCTAGGTGGAAATTAGAATGGTATGAGGAAGGTTTCTGAAAGAGGACCTTAGGCAGATGTCTCAACAGAAGATGAGAATTTTCTTATCTTCGGTAACGAGAGGATATTAAAAAGATTATCACTATTACATGCCTTTCTTGTGGTTTTGAGGTTCTTTATATTTTGGTGTGTGGGTGCTCTACATCTATAGAAATGAAAGGGCAGTTCTTTAAATAAGTTAAACTAGAAAACCCAGAGTAACATTTATTACAGAAAGTCAAACCACTGTCCTTTATACTCTCATTGACAATTATAATAAAAAAGATAATTGCTTTAATTGTGATGAACTGGACTCTTAATTTATGGGCTTTGTTAAGGTGCTCATGTACTGTACCAAAGGTAGATTATGTCAGATTTTAATAGTATGTCATTGGGGAGCTGCAAAAGGGGCATTCGAGTATCTATCTTTGCCATAAAGTAATTACATTTATCTGAATGTTTCTGATAGGAAAGAGACAATTTTCTATCAGTTAAATCAGTTTATATTTCTAAAACAAAAAGTAAAAATAATAATTATATTACCTCAGTCTCTAAAACAGTGGTTCTCAACCTTCCTAATGCCGCGACCCTTTAATACAGTTCCTCATGTTGTGGTGACCCCCAACCCCCCTCCAGCTGGCTGGGGAGGGGGGGGCAGGAAGGTTGCTCCGCTGGCTCTGCCCAGCCTGGTTGGAGAAGCGCCATTCCTCTCCCTCTTTCTCTCTTTCTTTCCTCTCTCTTTCTCTCCTCTCTTTCTCTTTCTTCTCTTTCTTCTCTCTTTCCTTTCTCTATCTCTCTTTCCTCCCTCTTTCTCTTTCTCTCTTTCCTCTCTTTCCTCTTTCTCTTTCCTCTTTCTCTTTCTCTTTCCTCTCTCTCTTCTTTCTCTTTCCTCTCTCTTCTCTCCCTCTTTCCTCTTTTTCTTTCCTCTCCCCATTTCTCTTTCCTTTCTTTTTCTCTTTCCTCTCTTTCTCTCTCTCTATTTCTCTGTTTCCTCCCTTTCTCTTTCTCTCTCTTTCCCCTCTCTTTCTCTTTCTCTCTCTCTTTCCTCTCTTTTCCTCTGTTTCACTCTCTTTCCTCTTTTTCTCTCTCTCTCTTATGACAGCATCGTCGGGGGTCCCCACCGCCCCGGCCCGGCCTCCGCCACATCCTGAGCTGAACGGGCTGGGAGGGGGAGCAGGATGGGAGGCAGTGGCTCTGTCCATCGATGGAGCCGTGGTGGGGGCTGGTGCCGCGTGGCCCACCAGACCCTTTGCCAGCCCAGCTGCTCCCCCCAGGCACCCCTACTGCCCTGGCGCCCACTTGAGCCACCTTGGGGACAGTAAGAGGAAGAAGGGGAGGAGGAAGAGGATGGCAAGGAAGCCGCTGCCAGCGCTGGGCCCTAGGAGGCAGCTCTCCTCTCCTACCTTTGCTGAATCTCCTTCTTCCTTCCCAGCAGCCTGGACTCCAGCACGCCTTCCTGGCCAGTGGGTCCAATGGTTGGGCTGGCTAGAGATTGCAGCAGCTGGTCTCCCTTGGGCCACGGCTTGCGGGAGGGCTGGCCCGCTCAGCGGAGCCTCCAATGGGCTGCTCCGAACAGGGATCCCGGGGCTTCCCCGGGCAGCTCCAAGGTCACGAGGCCCTGGCCACGTTTCTCCCAGGGGGTGGGGCACCCGGGTGCAGGGCCAATCAGGAGCCCTGCAGGAGGTAAGTCCGCCTGAGAGAGAGAGAGAAGGGAAGCGAAAGTGCCCCCCCCTCTCTCTCTCTCTACAAATGGCGGAGGAGGCCGTGCGGAGATGGATGTGGAGCAGTGTCTCAGTTCCTAAGACCATCGGAAATATGTGTTTTCTGATGGTCTTAGGCAACCCCTGTGAAAGGGTCATTCGACCCCCAAAAGGGTCGTGACCCACAGGTTGAGAACTGCTGCTCTAAAATGTTCCAGCTTTGATTAGCATCTGGGGTTTAATTTGATTATAGATTCTTAGTGTTCCACAATCTGTACTGAACCTAACAACACAAATGTTAAATCAATGACAGAGAGATGGCAGTAGACAATGTTGAATTAATAAAAGAAGAAAACTGAAGATTTCCTGAAACTATATATTCCCCTCGCCAGGATGAAACCAGTTGATAACTACAGCTGCAGCTTGAAGGTAGCTCTTCAAGATTAATCATTGAGTGTATTTTCTTTCTTCCCATTGAGTCTCAAATCATAAACAGCACTTCTGTCATTTTAGAAGCAGATTGTACCTATTTTTGCTTCCAGGAAATTTCTCATACTCTTAATATTTATAAGAAGAAATTCCATCAACAGTCACAAGATCTAGTTAGAATTAAGCTCTAATCAAGGGACTTATTCCTATTTTTCTTTATGAAGGAACATTTAATCTGAAAAGATTAGCAACTTTGAGGCAGTACTTAATGCTTCCACTGTGAGACAAAGAATGTCATAATTACAGTGATTAGTTATATGACTATAAAATAGACCAGATTGTGCATGGAGATAAACAGATATTACAGACAATCAGCACGCAAGTTAATAAATATGACTTGACAATATAATTGTTTTTATTTATTGGTGCCTTCCAGTCAGCTTTGATTCCTGGTGACTGCCAGGACAAGTTCCTGCAGTTTTCTTGGCAAGATTTTCGGAAGTAGTTTACCATTGCCTGCTTCCTAGAACTGAGAGAGTATGATTGGCAAAAGGCCACCCACTTGGCTTTGTGCTGAAGGCAGGACTAGAACTCAGCCTCTTGTGGTTTCTCTCCAGGTGCCTTTACCACTATACCAAACTGGCTTTTCGATTGCTTCTATTGCATTCCTCAGATTCATCTCTATCTATCATGATTTTTACAGGAGTGGACAGTGCCTTTTATTTAAAATTCTTCTTCAGTCCTCCACTTTGCATATAGGAACAAATCGGTTGAGAAAAGATGGAATAGATGTAAATATCGTTTATTTATAGTTTTATTCCAGAAAGCTTGAAAAAAATGTTATTCATCAGTTATTTGTATACCACATGAAAAAAATGTGCAGAACATTGACATGTATTGCCCCGAGATAGTTTTAAAATACAAACAGAAAAACTATGTAATTTCAGTACAGTTGATAAAGTTTCAGCAAGTGACTTATATGCCTGCTTAGTACAGAAAAATATCTTATAGTCACAAAATGAAGCAAAGCTTTTAAAATATAACTTTTTACATAAAGTAGATGACGCAGGAAGTATTATTTAAAATAACACGTGTTGGAGATGTATTCTGAGTGCAAAATAGTGATCTAGAGAAAACTGTGTATAGAATGTTGGGAGAAAAATTTAGAAGCAAATTGCAAATGCATAATTGGAAATATATGGAATAGGAAGAGAAAAATAAAAATATGCACAGAGGTCTTTCATTTGCCTAAAGTAATTTTCTAGAATAAGTGTCTAAAAAGAAAAAGAAAAATGAAAAGAAGTCTATCCACCCATCACTGAGTTCGTTGACAAGTTCCCTATCCCCCTTGCCAGTCCCCACCCTACAGCTGTCACCTTTGAGATGACCAGAGCATGTCAAGAAAAGCAATAGATTAAAAAAAAGAAAGAAACCCTGACTTAACCTTCCATATTCTGGAAACAATTTTCAAATTAGGCACATATGGATGCAGACACAGGCCAGGGTGGGGTCTTGGGGAGCCGGTGAGATATGACAGATGGCTGGCCAAAGCAGGACAGCTGCATGATAGATTGTAGAGGCAACTCTCTTGAAATCTGGCAATGTGAGTTTTGAAAGAGAGCTAATCCTACATTCAAAACAAATACTGATTGGTAGCTGGGGCCGCTGTGTGAGAGCTTGTTCTGTCAGGATCTGAAAAACCAGCTCTCCAGCTGATGAGCTAATTGGAGGAAAGGTTTGTATTATATATGTTTGAAATCCTTCCATCTGTCTGAGTTGCAGCATCCTTGGTGAAAGGACGATTTGTAGTAAAAAGCCAAATTCCCATGTAATATAGTTGGTCCTATAAATGGGCTGGTTGAGAAGCAATAGTATGGTAGCCATTGTCTTCCCCCTCTCGCTTCTTTTTGTCTTAAGAACAAAAAAGCTTGATTTTCTTCTATTTAGAATTTTGGGTCATACCTACAGAACTTTGTTTTGAGCCCTCAACAGCAGTGGTTATCAAAGGGACTTGTGGGGGTATAAAGATTGGGGTGATCCAACTCCATAAAAAGCCCTGAAGCCAGTCCTGTCTTTTCCTGAGTCCCAGCAACTAGTGTGAAAGTCCAGGAAAAGGTGAAGTCTTTTTTAAGGACCTCCTGACAGATTTAATAAATTTGCTCATGCTGAACAAAAGCAACTTGGATCTCCAGATCCCCTTTGGATCTGAATAGTGCGCACTTCTAATGCACCATCTAAAAATCTTGAACCTTGGTTCAAACACGGTCCCTTCCTACCTAATAAAATTGCTAAGTGAAACCACAACTGTGCTTACATTCTTCCTTCACCTTTCCTTTGCTTTAACAGATTTGCAAAGCTTAAATGCAAGGATTGATTGTGAAATTTTAAATCACTATTGTAACTACAAATGGTCACTGAATGAGGCAGGTGCTAAATGAGGACCACCCGTAGAACAATCCGCAAAAGTAAAACAATGTAGCATAGTTAAGACAAACCACCATGCATTGTTCTTTCTTATCTTTTAACCATGGGCCATTTGTGAATTACTTTATCCTGAAGTAATTGAAACATACCATAATATATAAAGTCAAATCAACACCGCATGTAAAAATATCTCCAAGGAGAAAGCTAATAAGTAACATAATGCCCAATATAGGATTGTATATAAACAGGTTTATCTGACAAGAAATGAATTTTGATGGAAATTGAGTTCTTTTTCCTGTACATAAACAGATCTGTTCTGAAAGTTTTAGCAGTATTATAGGTATGCATAAGGATTATGGAGAGATGCAGTAGAGATAGGAAGTGTTGGTTGTATGTGATATCAGATGAGTTACTGATTGTAATATTTTTTGATAAAGAAAAATGAAAAACAAGTAAAAATAGTAACAATCAAGAAATAATAATAGATTGCGTAAACATCCTTCTTAAATTTTCAGTAAAATTTATGAATGTGATGTAGAAAAGTTTCTGAACCCTACAAACCAGACAATGTAAAGATGTTTAGGTCAACCCTACTGTAACTGGACTTAATCTGATATTTAAAGCTATTTGCACCAACCCTGTATATACTTTCAGAAAAATCACAGCTCACAAACAAGGACAACGCGGGGGGGGGGGTTGGTTATCACTGTTCTCACACTTTGTTTCTATTATTAGTATTGTATTCACGTTGCTGTGACTCTTATGACACACTAATCTTAAAATACTTTCCTTCACTGTGCATCATAATAAACAACTGTATATAAACTGCGACAAAAATAATGGCTTTATTGGATCATTCTGTAACTGTTAGGGAGAAATATAGAGTTATATATTATTCAGTTCAGTGTAGCCATTGTTTTTTGTGCCCCTGGCATCTTCTATTACTTGTAAAAGGTGGCAGAGCCTTCTGTGCAGGTGCTCTACATGAGCAGAAACTTCTTCCAAGTCTTGTGATAGATGATACTGAGATAGGGTTGTTTCCAGTGTATCACTCAAACCTTCATGGAAGCAAATAATCCCTTTGAGGATCTGCATAGACTGATTAGCTGGGATGATTTCAGGCACACCACTGGATGATATACAGGATTTCAATGTTCATACTGCAGTTCCTAGTTGGAAATAGCTCAGGATGTCATAATTACTATGATCACGGGTCAACTGGGATTTGTCACCAATGCATGTAGTGCACATGCTGGACTTCATACCTTATTTGTATGGAATCATACATTTCCATGATTCTAAACTTCTATGGAGAACCCCATGTAGTTCCAATTATCAGTTGTAGACCCGCAGTTGGTACAATTCTTTGTAGGAATGGAGGTCTTATTAAAGTGTTCTGATTCAACTGCCTGAGGGATCTGAATGTTTTTTTGAATGTAGCTGGGGAATTGCACATAGTGTCTTTTGTTGATACAGGGTATTCTGGCTGACCTATGGAACATGCAGGTGTCTTTGCAGCTGGGCAGGCAACTGCTAAGCTGTCTTTTCATGTTGTAGAGCTAAACAATCTCCTGAGATTTACGGGTGGTCATGAAGTCACCAGAATTGACTCAAAGAAGGCTGTTCTTTAAATGGAGGCCCTCAAGTCTCCATTTATAAAACTGCTAACCAAAGGTAAAATAAGGACACAGAGGAAATATAGACTGAAAATCAGAATAATTGATTCACATAACAGTTTCACATCATTAAAATGTGTGAGCCAGAATTAGATTGCAGTATTAAAAAAAATAACCAAATTGCTTGCAATTAACTCAGAACTGAGCACTATTATTTTATTGCTTTGGGCAAAGATTAACATGAAGCAAACCAAAGAGCAGCACAAAAAAAAGCTAACAAGCATTTTAAACAAACATATTTTCCAGCTGAAGTTTTGCTTTGTCTAGCAGAGCTTCAGAACAGATTTCCGACAGCTCTATATGGATTTTGATTATAATTGTGAGCCACTATCCTTATTTCTTATGGAATAAAGCCAGTTAAAAGAGAACAAAAAGTCTACACCATTTGGCTTTACTCCACATACTACATTTAATTGGATAGTCTCTGGAGTTTTTCTTGTAGATCTTGGCCAAGGGGAATTTAACTGGTAGCTGCTTATTTTACGAAGAAAAATTCTATATATGCCTAACTTTGATTCTGGGGGGAAAAAAGGAACATTATTGTATTCAGTTGCTATCAAGCTAAGAATCTAATGCATTTAAAGCAGGGCTCACAGAACTCTTCAGCTCATGAACTCCTCCATGAAATTTCAGATTGTTCATCGACCCCACCCCCCAAACACTACATGAAAATAATTTAATATTTATATACCATTTAACTAATAGTAAATATTACTAGCCGTTCATTAAATGTTTAATACTATTTTAACTACTAGTGCTACAAATAACGGCAACAACTCCATGATGCCCCCTTGCCGTGCGGGAGACACTCTGATGAGGTCAAGTGCTATGTTGGTGGCATTGTGTTCTACCAAAAGAGTCACCCGTGCCAGACAGGCAGTGGTGGGATTGAAATATGTGAACAACCAGTTCTCTGTGTGGATGTCGCTTCTGGTAGTCCATTCTGGGCCTGGGCAACAAAAAAATAGCTACCGGTTCTGCCGAAGTGGTGCGAACCAGCTGAATCCCACCACTGCAGAGAGGTCTTAATGGAAGATCCAGACTAAGTATATCCATCAACTTATTTAATATGGTAAGAAAACAGAAAAAGAATCCTAAACCAGATTTGTCACTGCCCAGATCAACAAGAATCACATCAGATGTTACAGTTCCTGGGTATCTGTGATCAAGTGAGCTATAGGACTCAGGAGGATTACTGGAAGAACAACAACCACAATCAAGACAAAAGTATACCAATTTAAACTAATTTATTGATGGATTGATTATAAAAAGGTGTTTGATTCATTGCCAGTAGTTGAATCATTAAATATTTGGAAACAACTGGTGTCAGTAAAAACATTAGATTGTTTATATAAAAATTACTCAAGCAGTATAGTACATAGATTTGATGGTTGGAAATAAAAAATATAGGCTTGTCAACATTAGGAGAGGCGTCTTCCAACTTCATTCATTATTACCCTTATTATTTGTCACTGCTATGATCCCACTTTGAGTGATTTTGAAGAAAACAAATCTTGGCTACCAAACAGCAAAAAAAAAAAAAAAAAAAAAAAAGCTAATGAAACATATTTTCTTCATATGGATATTTTTAAAGCTTTATGGAAAATCAGACATCGAAAACCAGTCATTGATAAGTACCCTAAGACTTTTTAGCACAGATAAAGCAGTGGAATATGGCTGAGAGAAATGTACTACAATCACAATAAATTGAGGTATAATTGCAAACAGTAATGGAATTGAAATGCCAAATGGTCAAACCATCAAGAGCCATCAAGATGAAGCCAACAATCTGGGCATTTTACAGTTGGATAACATCGAGCATTGATAAATTAAAAATATAATTAGTAAAGGCTGTATCCAAATAGTGAGAAAACTCTAGACGCTCAGATTCGCCTTGAACTGCAAGATGGGCAGCATATAAAGTTAATAAATAAATAAAATAATAATACATAATAAAATTGCTAAAGACAAAACTGAATGGTGGAAACAGAATCAAAGCTATCAATACCTGGGCCACAGCTGTGATATTTCTGGAATTATTAACTGGATGCAAGTTAAACTGGTCCGTTTGGATTGAAGATAAGAGAATTGATGACTATTGATGAACTGGTGTAAGGAAAACAGCCTAGTTTTAAATACCGGAAAAACCAAAGAGATTATTGTCGATTTCAGAAAAGGAAGGCACAGCCACACTTCTCTGTGCATTAATGATTCACCTGTGGAGTTGGTTACCAGCATCAAATTCCTGGGTGTGCAGCTAATGAGTAGGCTGGCTTGGTCGCTCAACAGTGAGAAACTGGTGAAGCGGGCTCAGCAGCGCCTGCATTTTCTAAGTCACATGAGAAAAGCACATCTTCCTTCCCCTATCCTGACCACTTTCTACAGGGGGACGATCGAGAGCATCCTGTCATACAGCATTACAGTCTGGTTTGGAAGCATCACTGCTTCAGACAAGAAGGCAGTGCAGAGAGTGGTGAGGATGGCCAAAAAGATCATTGGCTGTTCCCTCCCTCCCATCCAGGACATAGCACAGAAGCGTTGCTTGAGCAGGGTCCATAAGATTATCTGGGACACTACACATCCTCTTCATAACCTGTTTTCCTTGTTACCTTCTGGGAGGAGGCTTTGTGGTATCCGTAGCAGAACATCCAGATTCAGCCATAGTTTCATTCCATACAGCATTAACCTTATGAACTCTCAAGCTTCCTCCTTCTATTATATATTCAAGATGGACAGTATTTAATATTTATTTCTAATTATAAGTAGGGGTGTGGGTCTATACATATGTTGTACATAGTATGTTTAGGTGTGTGTCATGTATGTGTTTTACTCTGAGAGCGGGCAACTAAATTTCATTTTTGATGTGTGCCGTTGTGCCCACAGTAAAAAAATGACAATAAAGGGTATCTTATCTTATCTATTCACTATGCATTGCTCCCCTGCAGTGATATTGATACATTGTACCTGCCCCACAGAAATGGACACAAAGGTTTACTTCAAGTCAAAGAAACTGTTGAAGAAATAATAACTGCATTGGTTGATTATGTAAAAGACAGCCAAGGACAAGCATTGATTCAACTTAAAAAAACTGAACATATCAAATGTACAGGAAACAAAAAGTGAATATTGAAATAATGTTATAAAAACAGGAACAGAATGCTGGCAAGAAAAAGCATTACATAGTCAATTTCCACAAAAGATAGAAGGGGAAGTGCATAAAGGTAAAACTTGCCAATGGCTTACAACTGGAACATTAAAAAAAGAAAAAGAAGACTTGATTTTGACTGCAAAAGAACTAATTCAAACTAATGCAATCAAGGCCAAAATTGAAAAATCATCAAATTATTCAAAGTGCAAATTGGGCAAAGAAACAGAAGAGCTAGTAGATCATATACTTAGCTCAGGGATAGGCAACCTTAGGTCTTTTATGACTCGTGGACTTCAACTTGTCCATGAGTCATAAAAGAGCCAAGGTTGCCTACCCCTGAGTCTTAGCTCATGCAAGAAGTTCACACAAACTGATTATAAATAACAACATAACACAATCACCAAAATGATTCACAGGAAAATGTATAAAAATTATCATGTACCAGCAATTGAAAATTGTAGTAAGTTAAAATATTATAGGATTTCTGAATAGAGATTAATAGCCTCGGCTCATAACACACCAAAGGTAACTTTAGCTGAAAAGAAGAAAGTGTGGATTAAGGTGGCATACCAGGGGATAATTAATAGAAGACGAACAATTGAAAATCTCAAAATATCAAGATCTGAAAATCAATGTTGAAACCATGAATTGTTCATTTTAATATTTAAAAGATTTAAATATTTTTAAAAATATTTTTTAAAAATGAGAACGTATGATTAAAACATAAATTATGTTTATAATTGTTTACAGAGATATTGCTAAAAGTTTCCCCTGGCTCTAGGAGGTTGTGCTCATCTCTTGTTTCTTAGCCGAGAGAGCCAGCGTTGTCTAAAGACATTTCCGTAGTCATGTGGCCGTAGTCAAGGAGCACAAAAAAATGTTACCTTCCAACCGAAGTGGTACCCAGAGGTCTCCAACCTTTCTGGGCTCGCGGACCATAGGGAATTGGTGCATGTGCGTGCGTGCACGCAAACACAACCACATGCACTGGCGCGGCACTAGTGATCCCATTTGTGCATGTGGCATGTGCTGGTGCTATGCGCATACACAAATGGCTGTGCACCCCCACGGTTGTTAGCAGCCCTGTTTGCGCATGCAGAATGGCTGCGCACACCGTGGGGCTAGTGGCCCCACTTGCACCTGCATGCATGCACCAATGGGGCTGCAGGCACTAGCGTGAGTGGGGGAATGCGCATCTACGCATGCATGCACCAGCCAGCCATTTCCGCAACCTGCTGGCCAAGAGCCTGTAGCCCGGTAGTGATCCACAGCCCATAGGTTGGAGACCCCTGTATTAAATCTACTTGCATTTGCATGCTTTCAAATTGCTACGTGGCAGAAGCTGAGGCAAGGAACCGGTCGCACGATGCTTGGGTTTCGAGCCTGGGCTGTCACTTTTCCAGCTGACAAGCTCAGCATCTTTAACCATTGAGCCACTGCATGCCCTAAACATATTGCTAAATGGGGCTAATATTATAATACTGAAAGTATATTGAAATATAAATGCAGTGTATGACAGAACTAGACAACCCCATGTTTAAGGTTTTGATACATGCATTGAAGTAAAGAATACAAAGAAAAAAATGACTATTTTTCTACATGGAAAAGTAACTTTTTAGCACAAACCAAATATTTTTTTGCTGGGAAGTATTTTGTAAGAGAACTGCTCTGGAACACCCTTTTCCACTACAAAATTATAGAGTTCTTCACCTACGCTTAAGTTGTCTGAAAAATATACAACAAAAATGCATTATTTCCATTGCCAATCTCTATTCTAGCTTTCTAAAAAATGGTGGAGCCCAGAAATTTGCTTGCAAAGCATGTTAAGTAAAATTCCAGTTCTGCTCCCTCCCCCCCCCCAACATCAGCACCCAAGGAGAAAACCTCCACCAGTGATGACAATGATGAAAGCCTTGGTTTTGAAAATCGTGCGCGGAGTCTGACCACGTTTGCTTCTGGACTTTCTGGCTGAGTTGGTCCTTAAGTGTACTTAATGGTTCCAGACTTTCCTATTGGGTCATGTCCAGACACTAATTAATATCTAGGCTTCTGTCTATTAGAATGATTTATCTTGTCTACGGTGCCATTCAACATTTACATGAAACCAATATTGGGATTCAGCTGGTTTGCACTGGTTCGGTAGAATTTTGCTGAGTTCAGAGAACTGGCTTAATGCACAGTGCTTCTGGAAGTTCAGGCTAGGCCTGGGAGGTCTGGAGAGGCCTCCCAGGCCTAGAACAGCCTACCAGAAGTGCATGGGTGCCACTTCTGGAAGTCCGTTCTAGGCCTCGGAGGCCTTCCAGGCCTAAAATAACCCACCGGAAGTGCATGGATGCCACTTCTGGAAGTCCGTTCTAGGCCTTGGAGGCCCAGGCCTCCATCCAATAAGGGAACCGGTTGTTCAGGTATTTGAATCCCACCACTGCATGAAACCACTGAGAGAAGTCATTCAGAGTTAAAGGATGAGGTGGCATCGGTATTTAAATAATCCTTCTCTATTACTTCTTATCTTCTAATAACCCACACTGTAAACATTCCTTCAATGTTGATAACAGGCAGGATGATTAAAAAAATAGGGGTTTTTTTTAAACAAAGAAAAACATGGACTCTGGAACTGAAGTGAGGGTTGCTTCTGCATGAGGTTACATTGCCATAGAAAGGGTATTATTCACTGTTTGGAATGCTCCTTGATCCCCAGCTGGATTTGCCCCTGACAGCTATGGCAAGGAGTAGATTTGTGCAATTATGGCAACTGTGATTGTTCCCGAGCTGGCCAGACTTAGCAGCAGCTGTCTGCAACTTGGTTATAAAGCTGCCTTGGCTATTTTCAGGTGCCATTTGTGGGGCTCTCCTGGTTCATGTCCCAAAATGCAACTGTTGTGCAAAATGTAGCAATTAGGCTGATGAGTACCACAAGGTATAGAGCAGTTTTTCTCAACGTTAGCAACTTTAAGATGAGTGGACTTCAACTCTCATGTGCTGGCTGGAGAATTCTGGAAGTTGAAGTCCACGCTTCTTAAAGTTGCCAACATTGAAAAACACTGGTACAGAGTATAATACATTGAATGATCCACGTAAGCTACTGATCACCCACATTCTTGCTAGGAATTGTCCAGTCTTTCCATTAGCAGGAGGTGGCATTGTGAAGATCCTTGTGTTGCTAGAAGTATCTCTATCTGGAATATAGGCCTCCATTGTGAAATGCATCCCCTGAGGAATGTGGAGTAGAAATCGAACAGGTAATAAATAAATGGTGGGATCTGTTATTAAAATATTCTTTGAGGTTGTGGACAGTTGATGACTTCCCCCACACATTTGCTGTTCTTCTAGTTTCTCCTGAAGTGCCGCAATACCTACAGTTTCTCAGAACGCAACTGAGGTGTAAGCTTTCCGTCAGTTTTTCAGGCACAGCAACCAGACTCTACCGATTTGAAGCAACAACCCTCCCTCTCTACCGGTAGTCCCTGACTTACAAGCCATTCATTTAGTGATTGCTTGAAGTTACAACCGCACTGAAAAAAAGTGGCCTTTTTTCATACTCATGACCAGGGTCTGCAACGTTGAACAACTTTAAGACTTGTGGACTTCAGCTCCCAGAATTCCTCAGCCAGCTAGTCTTAAAGTTGTCAACGTTGCAGACCCCTGCTCATGACTATTGCAGCTTCCCTATGGTCACATGATCAAAATTCGGGCACTTGACACCTGGCATCAATTTACAACAGTTGCAGTGTCCTGACATTAGGTGGAGGAAGCCAGATTCACTTAATGACTGCATGATTCACAACGGCAGTGGTTCACTTAACAAGTGTGACAAAATAAAAGGATGCTCTGATCTCTGGAATGTTTTACTTACATTTGAATAAAAATATTAAGAGGGCCAAACCATATTTTATTTAATTATTGACTCCTAGAGTCCTCTGCTTTGCTTCCTTTTGTTCCACTCAAGAGTAGATGAAACATTTTCTCATTTTAGACATATTTTTCTTCTATCTAAGCAGCAACGTCTTTCCCCCCCCCTCTAGATTACAGAATTACAAAATTAATATGGATGTTAATATTAAAGCAAACCGCCAAACAGTACAGATAGACCTCAAATTATGACAACTATTGGGACCAGAACTTTTGTCGCTAAGTGATATATGGTCATTAAGCAAGTCACGCCCAATTTTATCACTTTTTTTGCCGCGGTCATTAAATGAATTGCTCTCGTCATTAAGCAAACCATGTGGTCGTTAAATTAATCGGGCTTCCGCTATTGACTTTGCTTGTTCGAACTCCCCTGGGAAGGTCATCAATGGCATTCACATGACCCTAAGACACTGAAACCAGCGTAAAAACATGCCAGTTTGCCAAGTGTCTGAGTGTTGAGCATGTAATTGCAGGCATGCTGAATGACTGTAAGCGCAAGGATCAGTTGTGCGTCATTTTTTTCCAATGCTACCATAATTTTGAACATTTGTTAAATGAATGGTTATAAGCCGAGGACTACCTGTATTAGCAAATCGCTGAAAGTAAGGAAGAGAGGTTTGTTTGCAAGAGAGAAATCTAAAATATATTCACACCCTAACCCAAACCAATTTGAGCAAAAAGTTGCAATGCACATTTCAAGTAAAGAGGTGAAATGCTTGCTTTGAGCCAGGATCACTCAGCTCAAATTGCTTTGAATGAGCAAAGGTGTTCTAGGTCCTCCACCCTACCCTGACCTCAGGCAGCCTGGGTACCTTAGACTTTAGCTGTCAGGAATTTATCTGGCCCCTTGTTACTTTATACTAAAGGCAGGCCAGGTGTTACCTGCTGCCACTTTATGCAGGAAGCATGCACAATTTTGCTACCAGTCCACTATAGGGAACGCTCAGCTGGTCTTATTGTGGGCTTCTCAATATGGCAGTAACTATCCTGCCATACCTACTGCTACTTGAGTTTTTTCTTTGCTGGAATCTGGGCTTTTCAGACCAGATCTGGAAGTCTTGGATCAGTAAAAATACATCTGGGCTGTAGCTGGGGAGGTGGATGGTTTGGGGAAAAAAACGTTCTGTAAACAGTGTTCTTCAACAAGCTCCAGATTATTTTGCATGTGTTCAGGGCTCTTTCAACCAGCCAGCTGAGTATTGAATGGTGCATGGAAAACCTCTGCCCTAAAGAGGTATAATTTTTGAGAGAAGCAATCTTTTTTCTTTTACAGCTGTTCGGCAGTCTGCTGGGTGGTGCCCGTTCAGGGGCCCCAGGAGTTGTGACTAGCTTTTCCTATTAGTCAGCAACAATGGTGACATGTGAGAGAGTCCTGGATTTCAGAGGATGACATGTACCTATACCAGCCTAAATGATTGAATAGATGCAGCTTGTACCTATACGTACAGGCTACTTAAATGTGGGTTTGTCCTCACATCCCCCCAACAGATAGCAGACAGATGCCATGATAGCTATTTTTGGAGATAATATCCTCATACAACAGTGATCTTTAGCTGACCCTAGATGGCAGGTCTCTGATTACAAGAAATTGGATTTTGCAATTAGAAACCTGGCAGCTAAAGAATTAGCTTCCCTCCCACTTTCCTTGCTATCCCACACAATGTTGGCATCCAAGAAGAATGTGAAGTGATATATTTTGCAATATATTATGTAAGTGCTGGAATGCAAACTAAACTAAACTACAATATCTAATGCTATTGGATCTGGGCACAAAGCGTGCTGCCCAATCCTTGCTCCACATCTTCAACAAACTTGATTGGGTGAGGTAGGGCTACCACATCTGGATTGCCAAAATCTGGATGACCATTAAAAGGTAGCATAAATATGATATGATAGCCTCATTGAAGGAGACTTTGCTTTTATGACTAATGGTGTATTTGTTATCTCATTTAATTAATTTAAATTTGGGATTATTTTGTGTGACCTCAGCCTATGAGTCTATGAATAGTGATGATCCCACAAATAGAATTATCATTATATGATATAGAAAGAATACATGGCCTCTCTCTCTCTCTCTCTCTTTCTGAATCAAGACAAGCCAGATTTTTAATTTGAATTTTAGAACATCACATAACTTATATCTCAGAAGGGACCTAAACTGAAATATCTGGATTCAATGAATGATGACAATATATTTTATGCTGGAATAAAAACCAATAAAAGAAAACAGGTACTTACTTTTTATAATGAATTCTGAATATACTGTAGTACAACATTCTGCCATCACTTGATTGCTAAAAATGAACATAATTGTCTTGGAAAACAATTAAAATTATCCTTTGATTTAGTCCTTTGGATGGTCTAGAAATCTGTTACCTCAGGGAGTTAAAAAAACCAATCTGCCTGAAATATGCTTTGTTGTCATTTGCATCAATATGAAATATGTTTTCCTACAGAAGAGGCCTTTTCTGAATCTGCTCTGCCCTCTAGTGGCTTTTAGTATTACTAGGAATGCCAAGATAGCTGATATTTCTGGTGCACTAAAACTATACCCAGAATTAACATTTTACATGCCGACTCTCATTCAGTACCATTATTGCAGCAGATGCATCAGAGAAGGAATAATAATAATAGCAGAGGAAGAAGAGGAAAGAGGATATATGGTATATAAATGGTCTGCCTCTGCAGAACCTATCGTCCTGTAGCCAAATTTCAATGATAAATTCATAATTATTTAAGAATGACAGTCTTCAGACATAAACTATTCCTCTGCTTGCTATGTTTAAAATTAACCCTTTTAATTGTTTCCTTTTGGCAACTCCCTGCAGACATGCTCTATAATTAATAACCGTATTTTTGAAAGCAAAGCAATTGCTTCATTTATGTTATTCTTACAGTTGTGGCTTTGTGGGGGAAAAAAAACCCTTTAATAACTAATTTCTGTGACTGCAAAAGGAAAAAGGTAATTAAAACATCCAGTGACAGAGAATAGGAAATGGGTAATGAAAAACCCAATACAGTAATGCAGGGGAATAAGCTAGCATAATACAATATTTTCACTTTTTTGAAAATTGCTTATTATTACAATTTTATTAAATTGTTGTAGCCTGGGAGGATTGGCTCTTTCATTCTGAAAGTAGATACTTTTGCTGATAATATAATACAATTATCCCTGCGCTAGTCAGCTTCAGATAAGTAAAGGTATCTCATTAAAACATTCCTGGGGAAATTCAAAGGTGAGAATCAATAGAATTTCACAGAGCAATTAGGAATGGGACAGTAGAGTTCAGAGATCCTCTCTATATACAATATATTTAAGGAACACCTAGAGAGAGTTTGACATGGACCAGCTCTGCTCTTACCATACATAATCAATGGTTTTATAGGGCTGGTGTAGCCAGTTTGAGCCAGAGAAACATCGTTTTGCTGGGGGCGGGGGGGGGGGAACCTTTCATTTTATTTTTAAATGTTCCTCTTCGGTTTCTCCCTAAAGTTCCTGGAAGACTAAGTGATAGCCTTATCAAGGAACTCATGCCAGGCCAGCAGTTGATTTAGGGTTAACTTCCCTTTTCCTGTTGCAGATAAATTAGTTAGAAAGTTTAGTATGTTTAACTGCTAGCTTAATCAGCTGGGGACAGAAGGGCGAGGACTGTAATATGTTAGCAATGAACCCACCTTCTGAGAGGGACATTTTCTAGCAGGGGTGCGACTTCTTTAGTGCTTGTTGCCTATTGCTTGCTAGCCTTTGTTTTCCAAAAGTGTGTGAAAGCTAAGCTAATTTGTGTATTGAAGCATATCAATTTGTGGTTTAGTTTTGAGAGCACAAATCTTTGTGCTGTACAGAGCAAAGAAGTTGCAATTTCCCATCTTGTATAATAATTGGCTTCTTCGCACCAGGAAAAAAAACAAAACAAATCCAGTATTTGGCTGGGCTAATCCATAGCTGGGCCAACAGTTTCATCCTTACTACCTATGTATTCTGCACATGTAAGGAATTCTAATCCCAGGCTAAGCACAGGTAGTCCTCAATTTACAACCGTTCATTAAGTGGCCCTTCGAAGGGCAGTGAAAAAAGTGACATGACCACTTTTCACACTTATGACCATTGCAGTACCCCCATGGTCACATGATCAAAATTCAAATGCGTGGCAACCGATTCATATTTATGACTGTTGCAGTGTCCCAGAATTGGGTGATCACCTTTTGCAACCTTCTGACGAGCAATGTCAATGGGGAATCCAGGTTCACTTAATAACCGTGTTACTAGCTTAACTGCGGTGATTCACTTAACAACTGTCTCACTAAACAATAGAAATGTTGGGCTCAATTATGGTGATAAGTCGAGGAGTACCTGTAAGTCATGTAATCTATGATTAGGAGCTAAAGATAGGACTTTCCCATGTATTTTTCTGGTTCTCCTTTCAAACTGTCCAAAAGGAGTTGTCATTATTATATTTTCTACATTTCACTATTATACACTGTATGAGGTCATATTCTAAGTATTATCTGTCTCCCTCATTCAGGTTGATTGGATGATCCTAGATTCCAATATGATTAGGACTCTTATTTACTTATGTTGAAGGAAAAGTCTTCATCATGGTTCAGTCCAAGCCGGGAATAAACAATATGGCGACTGCTTTAGAAAGAAGGTTGCAGTTTATTAAAGAGGAGAGCCAGACAGAAAGATGGCTCTGGAAGAAAAGAGAAAAGCACATACCAAAGCCAACATCATACCTTGCGTAATTTTATAGACTCTTTCCCTAATTATATCTGCTTGTCAGCCAAACCTGCAGAAGTTTTATCTATGTAAATACATTCGCATAAATGTAAAGTTTGAAATGTTAAGGTATCTTAAGTAATCAAAAGTATAAAAAAGTGCTATAAAGAAAAAATCTCCACAAACACTAAAATGCGTAACATCAACGAGCAGATTACACTAACATATCAGTTTTGGCCTCAAAAGATATCCCAAAGGTGATTTTTCCAACAGGCAATTGGACTTGCTTGTTTGGAAATTTCGCTTCTCCTTCAAGAAGCTTCTTCAGTTGTGGGATGAGAAGTGAAACATTTTCAAAGGAAAAAAATCAGGTAAGTCTAGTTGCCTTTTGGAAAAAGCACCTTTGAGAATCTCCGTAGACATTTTGCCTCAAAAGTTAACCAGCTCAATCCACAGGGCGAAAGGCAAGTTTTTAACAGTTGACTACACTGATATTATAAGGTTAAACTAGGAACGCTACCAGACTTTGAAAAACTCAGTTTATTTTGCTACTATGATTTTGCTGCAGGAAGGGATAAATGGAGACACATCTGAAAAGTACTAGGCTTTCTTCCTTTCTTTTATTCTATTTTATTCATTTCCCTTTTTTAAAGAAAATGGGAGATATAAATTTGATACAAAAGCTCTATCAGACCGCTGCTCATGGAAAAGAGGGGTGAAAATGCATGCTGCCCTTTATGGTCTGTAATGATTTTGTTTTGCTTGTTTTCATGATTATTTTGTTTTTTTCTATGTGCTGCCCAGAGTCATTGTACAGCTGGGCAACTTTATAAATATCTAAGTTAAATAATTAAATACATAATTGCAAGAAATTCTTCATTGCATCAGAAGTCAAGCTCAAATCAGATATTTTATTTTTGATTCACTTTCTACCCACTTTCTCTAGAGTGTTAAACTAAGGAAACCAGTATTAAGAATAGATATAGGAGCTGGTATAATATAGAATTGAAATTGGGACCTTCTTGTCTCAAAGAGTCTATCAGCTCATTTACTATTCACTGAATCCCAGCTTTTTGATCTAACACAGAGAGTTAACTCCCTGTACCGTTTATTGATTTACTGACAAATTGTTTTAAAAAATTATATAAAACAATATGTAACTTTCAACAGAGCAGTCTATCCTGCCAAGGTATGTTTTCTCTCAAGATCACAGAGGCCTTGCTGCAGAAAGGCCTCTACAAAATGATCTGATTAACCCATTAACTATCAGTTGGCTTTGTCTACTTTTTAAATAGCTGCATAAAAAGATCATATATATCTTTACATTACTGTAGCTTATTTTATTAACAGTAAGATTTTATTCAATTTTTATGGAGTTTTATGCAGAGGGCAGACTTGGATCTGCTATGTGTAAATATTGTAGATTTCAAATTTAGCAACAATAGGACTCTTTTTCTGCCCTCAGTGAATGAGGCTGCATGTTGAATTGTGGAATGAATTTTTTAGTCTTCCAACTGTGAGTTCCACTTTAGCATTTAAATTGGCCAAGGAATTCTTCCCATAAAGAATAATTTAATACCCTTTATATTAAATTCTAGATGGTAGAGCTTAATGTTCTATAAAAAAATCCTCACATCCTTTAACCAATCCTTGTTTAAAGTACTTACACAAACATTATAGAATGGCTAATATTAATAATGTACAAGTTTAACATCTGACTTCCTTTAATTACATTTTGTGGAATTAATACACTGTTACAACAGTATTAATTCCACAAAATTCCACTGTTCCATTCATTCCCCAAAATTCCATTTTTTTTCCTACTGTAATCTAACTCTTTAGAAGCAATAGGTAAATAGCCAAATTGCAGCCTTCCTCAAACTGAAATTCTTCGGATTCTATCCACTACGAATTGGCGATGCATGCCAAATAACACAAGTGGACGCTGAACGTTTGACTATAAATTGCAAATAACTCTACACGTCACGCCGGCTAAGAATGGCTAAACATTACAACTAGCGTATAATTACACTTAGAGTAAGATCGTAGTTTCTCTTTGCACAGGTCACGAGGGAACACTAGTGATTGACGCTGGCCAGATTTACAGTGTAGACTGGACACATCGCCGCTAATCTTCCTGCACACGCCACTATCGCGATTTTCCCACAGATCTGGGAAAAACATCTCTTATTAGGAAAATCTCAATTAGAAAAACCAGCAGTTCTTCTCTTTGTCGGATTTTTAGGGTCGCGGGGGAGGGGGAAAAGAGCCAAGGCGAATAGTTGCTTCATTAAAGGATAGAGAAATATTGCAATTGTTACTGCATTTTTTTAAGCCAGAAGTCTCCAAACTTGGCAAATTGAAGGCTTGTGGACTTCAACTTCCAACATTCCCCAGACAGCATGGTTTAACTTTAGACAGATCAAGCTGAATTTCCAGGAGAGACTCTTTCGTCCACGAAAACTCAGAACCCTAATTAAGCAGTGCTATATGGTTTAAAAACAAACGACTATAAGTAGGGCGCCCTTTTGCAGCAGACTAATCCCGACAATAGGTTGACTCTCGTTGTTTACAATGGAGAAGCAAGAAGTGGATACTGTTGTGAAATAAGCAACGGGGGAGGGGGGGCGGAGCATCGAGCGCGCAAAACCCTACAGTCTTTGAAGGGGGGCGGGAGAGAGAAAGAACAGCAAGGCGGGATTGGCCATGAAGGACAGTCAATGGCAAAGCCATGTTCTTATTGGATGCTCGTTAGATGTCCCGCCTCCGCCGCGCCCCGCCCGCCTGCGTCCCGTGCTTCCTGGGTGCCGCAGTGGAGTTGAGGTGTCCAGCTCGGGTGGCGGCGGCGGCGGCGGCGCCCGCGCGTGCTGTTTCTTACGAGCGGGAGATGTTGGAGAGTTTGCGCGAGCGGCTCCTGAGCGTCCAGCAGGATCTGAGCTCCGGGTGAGGAGGGGGTGGCGGGGGAAAAGGCGTTGCGGGTCCCCTCGGGGTCTGAGACGCGGGGAGGGCGACGCTCGGTCGGTGGAGCTAGGTGGTGGGGATGGTGGGGTGGTGGTGGTTGAAGTCGAGGCGCCGGGAAGGCTTGAATGGCCGAACCCTGCTTTTGTCCCGGAAGAAGTCCCAAAACTGCGTCAGCCGGTCCGGCAAGCAAATACCAAGGGGCAGCGGTTGTAACACCTGAGGCTTTTACGCGCGAATAAGCCCCTCTGGACCCGGTGAATTGAATTTAAAGGCATCGGCCGAAAGAAGGAGTGTGTTACTCTGCTGCAGGCGTGGGGGACGCCGTGAATAACCCCGTTGTAATTCCCTGCTGCTCATCCCTGAGTAAATAAAAGGGGACAGGGTGGAAGAGTAGGGCGCGTGGGGGTAGTAGCAGCCCTTCATGAACAGTACAGATAGTCCTCGACTTACGACCACAATGGAGCCCCAAATTGATGTTACTAAGCTGGACAGTTAAGTGAGTTTTGCCCCATTTTACGGCCTTGCTTGCTACGGTTGTTAAGTGAATCCCTGAAGTTAAGCTAGTAACATGGTTGTTAAATGAATTTGCTTCCCCGTTGACTTTGCTTGTCAGAAGGTTGCAAAAGGGGACCCCCCCAGGACACTGGGGCAACTGTCATAAATATGAACCACTTGTCAAGATTCCGAATTTCAATCACATGACCATAGGGATGCTGCAATGGCCTTAAGTGTGAAAAACAGTCATAAGTCACGGTCAAAGTAACAAGGGCCGTTGTAACTTTGGTCACCAAACAAAGTTGTAAGTCGAGGATTACCTATACTGTACTTAAATTTAACCATATGTGCTCTAAGCTTTCCCTTCTTAATATAGCAGTGGCTCCCAACCTTTTCTATACCCTGCACCTCTAGAACGCTTCTGATATATTCTCGCACCCCTTGCAAAAGTTCAAAATAACAGCAACAAATTATGCATATTCACTATAATTTTGAAAACCCAAGTTTTTGTAGCCCCTGGAATATTGTCTCACACCCCCCAGGGCCTGGTTGGAACCCCTGTAATATAGTGTCATAAACTGTCCTGAATTTTGGAGGTGGACTCCCTTAAAAATGCATTTTATTTTTTTCTGATATGTTTACATAATAATGAATACTTACTCTGTTTTTTAAAACACTGATTTGTTAGTTAATAGGCTAACATGTTTTAAGATATTGTAGTGTGAGAGGTATTAGTAGAGTACAGTACAGTGTACCTGAAAGCAATGCGTGATTATCTAAAAGTAGTTTTAGCTATTTAAAGGATGCTCCAGCAAAAATCAGTAACTCCCCCCCTGTTTTAAGTAAATGTAAAATTAAAGCCTATGGTACAGTTCTGCTTTCCTCTAATGCTCTTGTGGCTTTGTGGTCAGATTTTATAAAAGTATCTGTTTTTTTCTCCTTGACAGTATGACAGAATTTTCAGTTGCACTTCTTTTGAAATTTGTTTCCCAACTGCAGCTTTGTTTACACTGTTGCTTCATGTCAGCTTTTGATTAAAAACAAAAGTAGAATCAGATTATGTTGATAACAATATAGCATGTTGAGGGCTAAAATTACAAGTGCCATTGGATTGCTTCAACAATGCTAGCCTAAGATTCCTACTAAGACAGGTTGTACTGTGATATATTGAAGATTCTCAGTCATCCAGGTAGAATTGTCTGCAAGTTGAGTCATGACAACTGGATTTATTCAGACTTTGTTAATAAATGAAAGTGGAGAGTATGTTCTTGTTAATAGAAACAATGGGAAATTAACAGTGAAAGTTAAGAAATATCCAGAAAAGGTAATCTTTAAAAAAAAACTGAAAATGTCCTATTGTAGTTAGGATATTTTCTTGTTGTGGAGAAGATTAAAAAAGGATATTTGTGGCACAATCTGTTCACAACACCTCAGAATTATTACTTCTGCTTCATGTGCAGAACAAGTTATAGGTTTGGAAAGAAGATGGAAGAGCAACTGGAAAGCATCAGGATTGATGTAGTACCTGGGCAGATTTATTTTTAGGTGATAGAAGGAATACAAGGGGATTGTTACATTCAGTGAATTGATATTATAAATATTGAACATTTTAATTGGGACTCTTAACCGACTTTTCCTCCCTCAACATATGTTTTTCCAGGCTGAAGATCTTCAGTGACAAATCAAGAGAAACTAAAATAAATAAACAGAGGTACTGCTAAATATTTTAACATTATGCTTGTAAAATCTTTAATAATTATTTCATGGTATAAACTGTTAAAATATTCAGAATATATGCTAGTATTACAGTTTCTGTTTTGATATTGCTTTCATGGCTTTAAAATGTGATGTTCTTGCACAATAATAACAAAATACTGTATACTATTATGTTCCAGTCATTATTATTATACCAAAAGTATGTATGCCACTTTAGAAAGCTGCCCTGTATTATAAGTTAGATTGGTACAGGTAGTCCTTGTTTAATGATTGCCCTGTTTAGTAACTGTACAAAGTCATGATGATGCTGAAAAAGTAACTTTATGACTGATCCTTGCACTTAACGATCATTGCAGCATTAGGCATATTGTACCCGGTAGATGTATATGACTGCTATGTATCCTGCCATCACATGATCACCAGTTAACATGATTTACAGCCACCTTATGATAAACATAGTCAAGCTTGAAGCTGGTAGTAAAATTGCAAGATGACGTCACATGATTTTCTCACTTAATGGCTGCATTGCTTAGCAATAGACTTGCCGGTCCCAATTGTGGTCATTGACCAAGGACTGCCTCTATCTATACTCTGTAGAAGTTTGTATTGACAAGAGGATACACAACTATGCCATTAGAAAGTATAAACGCTGTTTGATATGACAACTTAGTTTTCTAGATTCCAAACCAAACAAATAAAAATTGCATTTCCAGTTAGCTGAACTCTGCTGATGTTGTAATTATCATTTGATTCTTTGTGTCTTTTAAAAAATGATCTGTGGATCCTCCAGATCCTAAAGATCAAATTTAAAGTCATTAAGATGTGCCTATAATTTATATTACAGGACTGCACAGAGTTTACCAGAATTTTCTGCTGGTTTAGTTTTGCTGAATAGGTACGTTTCTTCTTTAAACTGTCGCTGTTTTATGACAATGTTATTATTGATTTTCTTATTTTTCTGAAGCCAGAGATATAACTACAAAAATGTCAGGAATTTCCTTTCTTTTAGATTCCTTTATTAATTGAAAAGCAATAAATAACAGTATAAAACCAGTGATCTCACTGATACAATGACTTTACTTTGTTAATGACTAAATATACACCAAACACACTAGAGTGTTTATGAAGTGCAGAACTTTAGCTTTTGTGCAGTCCCTGGGAATTTCAAAGTAATAAAAAGTCAACTGTATGCTTGAATCAACTGATTGTTAGACTAACTGTGCACTAATTTGTTTGTAAATTGAATATACGTGACTCGACTCCCAAGAAATGATATATATTTGCATCCTTTTATCACAATCCTATTAATATTTTTGAGTTAAATCCCACTGAATTTACATCCAGAATGGGTGATGATTATAATCTAAATTTAGCTCCATGAATAATGTAGCCATGAATTTCATATTGATAATACAGAAAACAGTACTTAGATAAAGTTACTAATCTTCAGATTTGAAAACCTTCGTTTTGATTTTAAGGAAAATTTATCCCTTTTTAAATAAAGCTAATTTTCTACTTTTTCTCATTTTTATTTTATTTGTGGAAGTATAAATTGACCTATATTTGCAGTTTTCCAAATTTGCAGGTTTATTAATTTATTTATGTTGATGGCCACAGGAGGCTCTCCACTTTCATTTAAAATATGTGATATTGACTTAAGTTATGCTAGACCTAATAATTTTAGAGAAAAGCATGAAAAGAATTCTACAGGAAGTCCTGGCTTAGTAATAGTAATTGGGACTGGGACCTCCCTCACTAAGTGATGTGATTGTAAGGTGCACTGTCACATGACTGTGCCAACTTATGATGGCAGTTCTGGCAATCCCATCGTTAGATGAATCCCACATCCTTGCAGTGTCCTGCGGCCATGTGATCACCATTTGTAAACTATTGCTGATTGTCCCCCTGCATTTTGCATGTCGGAAGTCAGTGGTGAAAGTTGCAAATGGTAACCACATGACAGCAGGATGCTGCAATATTGTAATTGTGAGCCAGTTGCCAAGTATCTGTTGTTGTAGTGTTTCTATAAAAATAAAGCCAAGCTGTAATAAATATCCATAGATTATATATATCTATATCTATATATGGATATAGATAAAAAATAACGTCAGATCAGCAGTATTTTGTAAGTTTATATTTAAGGATAAATATTAATGCTATTTCTGTTTCCTTTTGGGAAGATATGAAGATTCCTGGGCAGCACTTCACAAAGGAGCAAAAGAGTGTGCAAAAACTGGAGAGGTGATATAAACATAATATGGAAAAGTTTAATTAAAAATGAGCACTGCTATTTGAATGTTTAGCATTTAGGAAGTAAACGTGGCTGTTATTTAAATGAATATTTTCTATATTGTGTTTGCAGGAATCTTGCATGATGGTTTTAGAGCAGTGGTTCTCAACCTGTGGGTCGGGACCCCATTTGGGGTCGAACGACCATTTCACGGGGGTCGCCAAACAACGCAGTCCGCCATTTTTTTCCCCCTTTTCCTTAGCTGTGCTACTCCCTTTTATTCTATTGGCTTTTGAAAGCCAATAGAATAGACTCTCTTGAATAGAGTCTAATTCTATTGGCTTTCAAAAGCCAATAGGAATTGTCCAGGCTGTCTCTGCCCTGCTGAGCCCGCCAAAAGTCCCATTCTGCAAACGGTGCTGCACCAGTTGAGTAGTCCTCGACTTACGACTGGTTGAATAGTCCTCGACTTACGACCGGTTGGGGGTCGCGGCATTAAAAAGGTTGAGAACCACTGTTTTAGAGGCTCTGTAGTGTTAAAATATATGGAGCAATTTAGTAGTGTTCCAGGTATAAAGCAAATTGATGACTTGCAGGTTTAGACCCAGTTATGGTACAATAAGCACAGTATTTGTATCACAAAATGATACCTTTGCATAAAATAGATGGTTGTTTATGATCCTTCAGAGTGCTAAACAGAGTTCTAAACACACATCAGGAAAGCTTCACTGGAATCTTTAAAACTTTTGCAATACAAATGTAGATTATCAAATACAGGTAGTCCTTGACTTAAAACCATTCATTTAGCAACAATTAGAAGTTACAACCACACTGAAAAAAAGTGACTTACAACAGTTCTCGCATTTACAACCGTCGGAGAATCCCGAGTCACATTATCAAAATTTGGGCATTGGCAGTTGGCATATATTTATGAGAGTTGCAGTGTCCTGGGGTCATGTGTTTGCCATTTGTGCCTTTCCCAGCCAGCTTTCAACAAGCAAAGTCAATGGGGGAAGCTGGTTTTGCTTAACGACCACATGACTCACTTAATATTTGCAGTGATTCACTTAGCCATGGCGAAAAAGATTGTAAAATGGAATGTGACTTTAGTAACAGAAATTCTGGTCCCAATTGTCGTAAGTTGAGGACTACCAGTAATATCTGTATAGTCAGTCTCCCTGAAGGCATAGTTTCTAAACATTCTTGAACCACTAGCTCTGTAGTGGTTTAGACCAAATCTATTGTTTCTTCTCAGTGCAATTCAATATAACATTGATTGCAGTACATTTGATAGCTCATGATTTTAATTGAATTAGATATTAAACTAAAGACACCATCTAAAGTCACCATCGGTGTTTGCATAAACATATCTAGCAAATATTATGCTTATTAGTTTTGTAGAAAATGCAATCTTGATTCAGAAATTCAAATAGTTTTTTAAATGATTTGACTCATTTTCCAAAGTAAAATGTTAAATCAGATGCCTTTATAAAATTTGTGTGGATTTTGAAATAGTTTGTTTTCCGAATTAACTTAGAGGCACTGGATTAGTTAAAAATCTAAAATTAATTGACAGTTACATATTATTTTGAATTGTTTATTTCAATTCATTCTGCTAAATTCAATCCAGATTAACATTAAATTAATGAATCTGTTTCTTTTAACTATCTCAGTGATTTGTCGAATAAGACAGCATGCAGTGCGAAAACTTGGGAAACCACATTATACTTACTCTGATATATGAAACTGCTATTATTTATAACAGATTTATTTACTCCAGTTCCTAAGCTTTGAATGTCCTTGTGTTAATGACAGCTTAGATCAGTGGTTCTCAACCTTTCTAATGCCGCGACCCCATAATACAGTTCCCCATGTTGTGGTGACCCCCAACCACTTATACATCACTGGGTGCCAGGGGCATGGCCAAAGAAAAGGGGGAAAAAATGGCAGACAGCCTTGTTTGGCGTCCCCCGTGAAATGGTCATTCGACCCCAAATGGGGTCCCGACCCACAGGTTGAGAACCACTGGCTTAGATGTTTGAAGAAAGAAAATACTGTATGTAAGACAAGCTTCGGCAAAAGAGTGTATAAACTTAAAAATCTAGCAGGACAAATACTTAGTCATATATTTATAATTTTTTGAAAGACTTATAATAGTTACAAAAAGGACATTCTTTTTGAAATATCAGTTTTGTATTAATCTGAAGTATATGGAATTTAATTGAAAACTATGAGGGCCATAGAATTAATTGCTCTAAATTAGTTATTTTACTTACAGCTAAGTGAGAATGGAACTTTGCAGCTAGGAAATCACTTAAGGCTTTAGTTTGAAAACTATATAAGAAATTTGCTATCTATAATTATATTCTTGACTTTAATAATTTCAGCTGGTGGATAGTGAAGTTGTAATGCTTTCTGCCCATTGGGAGAAAAAGAGAAGTGGTCTCTTGGACCTTCAAGACCAGCTCCAACAAATTCCAGTATTTCTGGCAGGCTTGGAATCTACAACAGCTAGTCTGAGTAAGTATGCATTCAGTTTGATTTTTATTTGTAGAATTACACTCAGATCATTAGAAAGAAGATAGCATCACATCACTGATACTTGTTAAAAATGAGAGGTACATTTACTTTTCACTGAATGCAAACCCCAATTAAATCATTATATTTACAGGAGGGGGCATATTATTTTAGGAGGGTGCAATATTGCAGACTTTGAAAAATCCTTTTTATAAGCAAATAATCCTGTGTAACTTAGATGTATTTTTAAAAGTGCTCAGTAGGGGGTTCTCAAGGACTAGTTTTTCAAATCATTGGCTTCAGATTAGCTTTTTTATTATTGGTGCTAATAAATTCTTTTTTGTTGAGACCAGAACAGCTAGGCAATATGGACAGCTCAAATTAATATAAATTGGACTTGCAAGTGATGTTATAAAAACAGTAAAGATGAAATCCAGAAAAGTGTGAAAGCTATAATACTTGCAATTTCAAACAGATGAAGGAGGAAGCGGTAGACTGTAAAGTCAGTTTTTGCTAATACAATAATGTACCCAATTGAAAGCCACAAAAGAAAATTCCCTATCTCCAGCACTGACAACAGAAAAGAGATGGTGCTCTCTCTTGTCATCTACAAATGACTTTCTTTGAAAACCTGCCCTAGAAAAAAGAGCTCAACTTTATAAGTCAAAATTCTGAGTTCATTTTAGTTTCGATTCTCTAAGACGGAAAATGAATTCTGAGCTTGCCATCTTATCTTTCATTACACTGTAGAACATTGACCACAGTGATGAAGGTGAATGAAAGGGTGGCTTTTGGGTGTCCTTATGCAGTGCTATAGGGGCAGAAAGCATTGTAATCATTAGCAGATTTAATTCTTCTAAGAATTACCATGATTGCAGTACTTTTTATGACTTAGAAAGAACTGCCAAATTGATATTCTCAGTTTTGGATTAGTTTGAGAAATATGCTGAATTATTTTTGATTTGGGGAGAAATAAATAGTTATTGCTCAGGAGCTTCATTTCTTGAATAATTATTCTAGAAATCCCTTGAAAAATATTGTGTGTTATGTAAGCAACCATCTCAATTAGTCTTCTCCAAATTGCCTGATTGGAAGATAAGTTAGGATTGAAAGGGAAGCAGGTGTCCTGTGACACTTCCTCTTTCCCTTTAATACATCATTCGCTGTATCCATTTTATCATGGTGTCTGTGAAATGGAAAGGAGAATTTCCCATGAAAATAGTTCATGGCAGCATGAAAGAATTGTCCTTGAATCTGTCTGTATGTTTGTTTCTTGAAATGGCCTGTTGTGAGAGTTTGGGGTTCTGGTAGTGTATGTTATAATGCATGAGGTTCTTTAGCATGAAATTGTATCAAAAGTGATTATGATTTATTTGAGAAGTGACACTTACATACTTTGTTTGAATGTTTCATTAACAAAGTCCAATTGGAAGCACATTTTAAAGAAATGGAGCAGCATTTATTATGTCTTGAAGATCTTTGTGGACAGTGCGAATTGCAAAGATGCAAGCATATGCAAATATTACAGCTTGAAAATTACAAGAAGACAAAACGGTAAGTTTGAATATATTTGATTTACTCACAGAATCCTTTCTATCTTATGTGTAAGCAAACATATTTAACATTTTATCTTGAGGATTGCAAATATTTTCACACATGTAGCATTCTTCATGGAAAATTATTAAAATATCTCCTGCTTAGAGTAGGAGTAACTGGCTACTAGAACTTTCTTCTGAGTGAACGTGCTTCTGTTTTTACTAAGTAGACATTAAAAGAAATGTTTTGGGTTTAGGACTTCATTCTTTATTCATCATGGTCTCCTGATCTGTCACATTTTTTTAGTTTCTTAGTACAGAAGAAAAAAAATACTCTTGTAATAGGAGAGACCAGCTATTTTTGGATGACCTGAAATGTTAAATTTGTTGTTCAAGTTGTCACTCTTCTCTCAAGAAAATCAAAGTATCTTACTTCCCGTTTGCAAATAATTGTAAGATGAATAGCTGTTAGGAATAAATGTGAAACAATTGATCACAAAGGAATCCATGATCATTTAATTGAAACTAGAATTTTGATTTTTAAAAGATATCTTCAAAAATATTTGGCTATAAATTAGTTAGATGAATTAGAAGCCTTACAAAGTTGTGTCATAGCAGATAAGTAGTTATCAGATAAGAGTATTAAAGAGTGCAGTTGGTCTTTGACTTACAGCCATATGTTTAGTGACTGAAGTTGCAACAGCACCGAAAAAAGTGATTTATGACCGTTTTTCACCCTTACAACCATTGCAGCATTCCCATGGTTATGTGATCAACGTTCGGATGCATGGCAACTGGTTCATATTTATGATGGTTGCAGTGTCCCAAGGTCACGTTTTGCACCTTCTGATAAGCTAAGTCAGTGAGGAAGCCAAATACAGTTAACAACAGTGTTGTCAACTAAACAACTGCAGTGATTCATCTAATGGTGGCAAGAAAGGACGTAAAATGGGGCAAAACTCACTTAACAAACGTCTCACTTAGCAACATAAATTTTGGTCTCAATTGAGGTCATGGACTACCTGTATTAAAAAAAAAAAAAGAGCAAAGGTTTTTATCAGCTCAGTTGGTTCATTACATAATAATATATAATCTAGTTTTTCCTAGATATATTAAATTAGAACTATAATCCCTGACCATTAGATACAGTTAAGAATCATTGATAGGTGACATATCCTGCCTCCCAGAAGAGCAGTTCAGCTTACTCATTGGATATTGAAGGAAAGGAATATTTGTAGTTCGAGACTAAATTGAGGTGTTCTCTGAGCTTGGTTGTTTTCTGGCAGACATTTCATTACAAACTAGGTAACATCATCAGTACACGTTTCGTCCGCCAGAAAACAACCAATCAGAAAGCACTAAGAACTCTCCAATGAAGGCAAAATTGCCAAGAATCATTGGCTTTGATTGTTGGTGCCCTAGGACTGAAAAGCAAACTAGAAGTCTGCCTCTGACATCACTAATCATTCAAACAGCTTATGTATAAGAGGTTTTTTTTTTTAAATTGTCCATTCCTTTTGCATCTTGGGAACAATTTGACAAATAAATATCTATAGTGAAGTAAAACAAACCACAACAGTTAAGTTTTTCATCAGTAAAGGTTGAGATATATACAGGTTACCACAGTTAGCCCAAAGCTAGGAAATGAATTTTACTTTTCTTTTGTTTCAAGAAATAGTTATCGTAATTAAATCTTTTGAAATAATGGAAGATTTCTGGCCCTGATGGTTTTCCAGTAGGTTTCTATAAAAAGAATATTGGGATTTTTTTCTATTTTATTGAAAAATTATTTTTGTTATTTTATTGAAAATTATTTTTGTCAAAAGTTACTGAGAGTTATTTTTCTTTCAAATAAATCCCTACTCTTTAGTTTTATTGTAACAGATATCATAATTATTCCCAAGATGGACAAAGTTAGTATTTTAATTATAGATCTGTTTCTTTGAAAATATCAATATTAAGATTTTACTTTGGATTGTAAATTATAATTTATTTATCTAATTGTAGAACATCTAGTGCAGGCTATATAGATATAAAATTCCTAGAGTCTCTTGAGAGTCAAGCAAATTTAATAACTTTTATTTTTATTTATTCCTTATTTATCCAATTTTTATACTGTTCATCACACTTGCATGAATGAGGGCACCAAACGTCTGATAGTACCAAATAGTATCAGATTTTTAACTAGTATTATTGCTGTAATTCATCATAGAAACTAGCAGCAATGTTTTCTTGGAAGGTTTCAGACAGGTTTTGATTTGGGATTCCTCCAGATTTTATATTTTGGATTGATGTGATTTATTCAACCTTTTAAGTCATGTGCAATTATTAATGGTGTAGTGTTTCCTTAGGTACAAGCCAATTATCCAGTCTTTCTCCCTTTCTTAGTATACTGTTTATCAATATTTAAATTAACTTTTTGAAAAAGGGAAAAGAATACAACTTAATGAACAATATGGTCATCATTTTTTGAGTTCTGTTTACAATATAACTTTCCAGCCTTTTTTTCTTTTTTCCTTGTTGCTGTAAGGAATTAAAATAAGAGCTCAAACTGAATTAATTATATAATTATATGCTCACTTATAATACCACATATATTATGTGGTTCCCATATATTGTGTCCTCCTGGATTCCAGGAATGGAACTGTGATTCCAAGGCAGGTGTAGTGGCTGTTATCTTGGTGGCCATTAGGGGCCCTGTTCCAGACATTGCTGGATGTGAAACCCTTTTTGTGAGGCTGGGCAATAAGGATCAGTGAGGATTGCTGCTCAGTTGCCCTCTTCTCTACAGTTTAGCAGCATCTCTGGGGGAGTTTCCCAGTTTTATAATGTTGGGAGACTCCAATCAGCCTTCTCTGAGTTCCTTGTCCAAGACAGCATAGGAGCCATGGACATGGCCCAACTTATTCATGGCCTTACTCACACGTTATCTCTGGTATTTGCTTCTGGGCAGTGGTGCATGATTTAAATTTCAGGAACATTAACATTAGTGCCCTGGTATGGATGACCACTCTCTCTTGGCTTAGAATTCTCCACAGCTGCTCCCTTCCTCCCCCGCAGATAGGTATAACCTTTTCAGTCATCCTGCCCCAAGTACCTGATAGACTCAGTGCAGATTCAGAGGGAGCTTGGGATTTTTCTCAAACTCTGCTACACGATTCAGCAGAGATCCTCATCATGGCCTGGAATGAGCAGTTTACAGGGGCCATGGATCAAACCATGCCTATGCAGAATATAGGAAAATAAATTGAAAGGGACTTTTTTTTTTGCAATCCACGGATACATTTTGTCAGCATTTTTGTTGTCAATATCCAAATATCCTTTGTAGCTAGATCCTTTTCAATATACTTTTGACCTTCAGTAAGATTGATAGTTGAGTAGTCACTGCTGTTCTTATTTCCCTCCACTTTTTCAGATTGTTAAATTGGTGTCTCCATTACTGAACACCTCTCTGCTTTTCTCTTTTGTGTTGCAAACCTTTGGGATTCTTCATTCTTTCTATTTTCTTTCTGTTTTTTATTCTTTTGGATAATTGAACTTGTAACTTTCAAAGTCACCTCAGTGCTGATGAAATTAAGCTGAAACTAGTTACTACTTAAGTAATTAATAAAATTTATTAATGATGAAATTAGCTCTGCCTTTTCTGATTCATTAGTACATTTCTGCCTGCTTGTTTGATTTGGCCTTCTGGATATCTCCCACAACTTAGCTAAATGTACTAAAAACTAAATTACTTTCTACTCCTGAATACACCTCTTGATATTCTCTATGGCTTCAAGTAAATTCCATGATTAGTATTTGTTTGTCTCAAATGGAAAATATTCTGTTCTTGTACTAAGAATATATATCTATGTATATTTCTAGTATAGAGAGTAGTTTCTAAAAATGCCACCTTTTCAGGATGTACTTTTGTAAGGTTTGAATTTTTAATGTGTGTGTGAGAATGTTTTATTTACTATGAAACTATAATAGGCTAAGTGAAACAAACAACTGGATGAGTTATATTCATATCTAAATGTTGAATGGATTTGACACAAATATGGAATTTATAGTTCTTAAATGGATGGGTAACCAAATTCCCACCTATTGGCATCAATTTCAATTTCAACTAGTTAATAGACTATCCTGCTATTTTGCTAATGGCATCCATGTTTTGCATCTATGCTGGAACAATAATATGGGGTTTGGAAATAAAAGAATGTTATCTGCAAATACAACCAAGTTATGTTCAATCTCTGACATACATTATGTTTTTCTTTTTATTTTTCAGGAAAGAACTTGAAATCTTCAAAGGTATTTATAATTGTTGTTGTCAATTTTAAATCTCAAATAGTGTATAATGTGTCCCCAGTGCAAGAGCATCTGCCAGCAGTATACATACTTTACACTTCCTCCCCCCTCATATCTGCTGCAAAAGTTTGAAAGATTTTTTGAAGCAAATTTCAGGCTTGTACCAGGAATAGGTAAGTGACCAGGAGAGTAAAAATACAAGTATATAACTTCCCTTGAAGAGCTGTGGTGGCGCAGTGCTTAGAATGCAGTACTGCGGGCTACTTCTGCTGACTGTGGCACCTCGAGTCTCACTGGCTCAAGGTTGATTCAGCCTTCCATCCTTCCAAGGTCGGTAGATTGTTGGGGGCCAATATGCTGACTCTGTAAACTGCTTAGAGAGGGCTGTAAAGTAGTGTGAAGTGGTATATAAGTCTAAGTGCTGTTTGATGCCAGTAATAAATAAGATCTATATCACTTTCATTATAAACTTGCTTGCTTCAGCTGTAGCTACCATGAAACAAACAGATCTTGATCAGACTTCCTTGCTGTATGTTATGCTGATAGTTGCGGTAATGATCTTGGTAATACAGATAGTTTTTGTTTAATAATAGTAATTGGGACTGGCAACTATTGGCTAAATAATGCGGTTGTAAAGCACGACATCACATGATTGTACCGATTTATGATGGAAGTTGTGGTACTTCCAGTTGCCATTGCTTGACAGTGAAAGTCACAGTCCTATGGTCATGTGATTGTCTTTTGCAACCTCCTGCCAGCTTTCCTGTTGACTTTGTTTGTCAGAAGCTGGCAATGAAGATTTCAAATGGTGATCATGTAACTGTGCAACAGTGCAATCATAATGAATCACAATCACATGATCATAAGGATGCTATGACGGCCACAATTACAAGTCTCTGTGTTTGGTGCTATCATAACTTTGAATGATTACAGAGTTCTTGTTCAACTACTTTAAAGTAGATCATTGGTGAGTGTAGAGCTTGTGTTATGTGCCAATTAGAGGGAATCATGTAAATAAAGATGAGACATAAGCACATTGGCTGGCCTTGAATGCCGAATTCATTTTGTGTACGTGTCAATGGGGAGGGGGAACTGGATACTGTTATGCTCTATGGAATGTCTATTGTATCAGGATTTAAGTTATACAGAATATTTGGTTTTGCTGCACTATACATCATTGCAAAAATTATTGGGAGAAAATGTATAATTTTGCAAAAAAAATTATATAACTTTAAAAATTATTAGGAATTGCTACATAATATTTCTCTTTAATAAGTGACTGGTTTTACTTTAAAACAGCCAATATAATCTAACTTCAATATATAGTACGTTATACATGAATTTTAGTTTAGAGCTTGATATGAATTAGTATAACAATTATGATGGGCGATGAGAAAGTAAATCTGATTCTGTATTGCTGAATATTAATATGATTTAATGTTATACTTTCATTTTGAAGAATAAAATGATTGCTGAAAGGTAGCATATGTCAGAAGTATTTTCATGCAGTTTATACTTATATATTCGAATTAGCTGTTTACAGTAAAGCTTTTTTTAAAATTCTTGAACAATAGACTTTAGTGAGCCAAATTTCATTCTAGTTGTGCTGTTTGTATTCCTGCTTTTTGCCTGCTGAAAGTTTGGAATATTGAACACCCCTTTCCTCCAATGAATCTGTTAAAATGAAATTTATTTCATTTTGACAAGAGATTTTAATTCTTACTCAGTTTTAAATTAATTAATTAATTAAACTTATATGCCACTCATCTTGCCAGGCAACTCTAGGTGGCTTATAATAATTAAAAAAAGAATAAAAACAATAAAACAGTAAAGCAATAAATAGTAACACTAAATTTTTTAAAAATTGGCAAAGACACTTCCCATTAGAAAATGAGTTTTTTTCCAATATTGTCCAAGGGAATGTTTGCTATCCAAAATTGCTTTCTATTTGGGAGTACAGTAATGGCATGAATAATACCCTTAAAATAAAAAAAAAAATCTTGTCTTTTTCCATTATTAAGCAATTCTGTTATTATGCAAGGAATAGCGCTGTGGGATCAAGTGGGACTCAGTATTATGCTGATGTTCTTTTTAAGATTATATAGAGGATTAAATAAAGATTCTCATAAGTCAGAATCCTATGCAAGGAGAGAGAGACAGAGAGAGGAGTTGAACTGACCAAGATTGAGCATGCAAATACGTTCCCAGCAACACTGTAGGCAAAATATTATTCCAGTCTTTTATGTAAAGCAAGTGCAGAAATAATGTACTGTACTTAAAGAGATTAGGTGAAAAGCATGATTTCATTTCAGACCAAGTCAAGAAGTCCAAATAAGCGGAGTAAGTTTGAGGGTTCTGGTTATGAGGCAACCAGGTGGGAGGTAATGAAAATTGTTTCTAGTGAACTAACCCATTTTATTTTATATGCCTTTATGTTCTAGGTAGCTAAGTCTATCAGCCAGGTATTTACTAGCTCTTCTCAATAGTGGCAACTCATGAAGAATTTGCTACTCTCAAGGACTATGTTTATATACTCTGACACTCCAGCAGTACTCAGCTCATCTACACACAGTAATATCACGTCTTAAGAGTCAGGGGAAAATGTCAATTCAGGATCCGAACAGTGGAAAGAGATAGGACAGTGGTGGCGAACCTATGGCACGCGTACCAGAGGTGACACTCGGAGCCCTCTCTGTGGGTACGCGCGCCGTTGCCCCAGTCCTAGGCCTTCAGCTGGGTTTTATAAAACCTTTTCGCTTTAGGCCTTCACCGCCGTGTGCAAAAAAAAAAAAAAAGTTTCAATCAGTCAATTTCAAAAATTGATCTCGTAAAGTTGGAATTGATTGATTGAACTTTTTAGTCCCACCCAGTCTGCAGTTACCATTGCAGCCATGCCCACCAAATTGACCACACCCACCCAATTGGCCACGCCCATCCGGCACCTGATGATACATAAGTGGGTTTTGGGTTGCAGTTTGGGCACTCGGTCTCTAAAAGGTTCGCCATCACTGAGATAGAATCTGGTTGATACCAGTTGTTAGGATTAAAATTTTGGCTAAAGATGATCCTGTGGGTTCAGTTTCTGTGTTCTTGATTATTTATTTCTCTCCAAAGTCTGAAGTAGCAATGACACAAATCTGCTTGGTATATAAATCTCAACTGTTTTAGATTTGGACAGCCCTAGTAGTCTGCATGTGGTCTTTGAACATCTTTTATCTACCTCCTGTTGAATTTAATTGGCACAGTTATTGAAAACTGGCAGCAGTTTCCTAGTTGATTCTAGCTGTTATATTATTTCTTTCTTAATGATACTGGTAGCTGATAATTATCCTGCTCTTGCCAGACTTACAAGCTAAGTATAATTATAATTTGCCATCATGTTCATAAAAGTGTATTTAGGATTTCTGAATTATGATTGTGTATTTTAATGACTATCCAAGTGATAAAAGCTTTCTTGATCATACTTTGTGTCTGTGTTTGAGTGAAGAAAAGGCTTGTGCTTCTGGTACCAATCCTTATACTCCCAAAAATAACAGACATCAAAATCATTATCATCAGGGATTTATCATGGTTTATAATAATAGTTCTCATTTCATAACATTCAGATGCATTTTTATATGTTGATATCTGAAAGTTTCTCTGAGAAAATTAATTTCTTTAATATTTATTTAGCAAACTGACATTTGTATTTCTTTAATTCTCAGGTTCCTTTTTAGCTGCTACTTATAAATATTTTAATTGCTAATATCTTTATCCTGCCTAATGTAGTCTTTTATGCTTCATCTTTCTGAATTGTAAAACAAAAAGAAACTAACTATATTTTACTTTCATTTGCTGCCATTTTTGCCAGTATAATTGTTAGTTGTGTTTTTGCTATGATTATCCTTTTGAAAGTAACTTAATAATCGAGATAGTGGAGAAAAACCCCTTGCTTTAAAGTCTTTCATTTGCAAAATAATCATCCTGATTCTATTCTATCAGTAGCCTTTTGCCTTATTTAGCAGTAATTGCACATCTCCATGACCATTTTGTGCATAAGCATTCATCTCCATTTTGTATATCATGTTTGTTTCATCAGTATTACATAGCACGTAATACACTATAACAGTTCCTGCACCCTATAAAGTGGACTGTAGTTCATGAAAGCTAATGCCATAATGTATTTGTTAGTTTTACATGTCACAAACTGTGGTGATTGAAAATCAAACAGTTGATTAAATGCATATTACCAAAACATTTCTGAGTTTTTTTAAGATTCTGAAGTAAATGGAACAACTTAATTTAACAGAAGCTGTCAGTTGTTATTTGAAATAAGACTTTTCAACATTTTGTATTTCATTTGAGTATGTTAATACATGAAAACCAAATTAACCTCAGGAAACCAATATCTCTAACTCATCACTGCTGATTAAAATTGCCTTCTACTGCTTAATCACTTGAATAGATTAAATTGTCAGCTAAATAATCTATCATACACCCTATAAAGTCTAGCTTTCTTGTATTTTATTCTTAATATTAACAATATTAAAGCTTAGGAAATTTGTTTCATATTTTGTTTTTTAAGGTTTAGGAGCCAAGAATCCTTTGGAAAAGCCCCATAACAGTTTCAATTATTTTCTGTCCTGTATATATTATGAAATCTATGCCTCCACTGTGATACACTGGCAAAAAAAGAAGTGATATTCTTAATAAAAGAAAGGACCCTTAAAATGTTAGTTAATATTTCAATTTAATTAATGCAAACAATTGTGACATTATAATTGTGAGTCATGTTTAGAACCTCCATGTATAATTACTTAAGTGTAGAATTGCAGCACATATTTAAAAAGCAATTTTAAATGTGGGAATATTTTTTCCCGTTTAAAAGGATTTACAAAAGGCTTTTCCACATATATTCCGATATGCTTTATTTAACAATTAGATCCTGCTCTTTATTTGGGCAACTGTAACTTTATTAGGTGGCTATTAGGAACTTGGCATTTTTAATTAATGATTCTGATTTTGTGGAAAGTCTTTTTAGGAGTCATGGCTTTTTTTCTGACTATACATACATACATAAAATGTTTTGGTAACTTTCCTTTTTGAAAAAAAAAGAAGAATCAGAAAGCTCATATTGCATAGCTAATCAAAACAAAGAATATTAATATCTGTTGCTCCCATTAGATTAAAACAAATTCTGGATTTTAATGTTATTGAATCTAGCTATTTATTTAGCACAGTGCATTTTTATTGCTTATATACATGCAAAAGGGGAAAATGCTTTCCTGTTAAGACTAGTTCATAATTTTTCCTGGTAGGGTTATTTAAAAAACCATAATTATTGATAATTTTAAAGATAAAAGCAAAATAAACAGTTTTTGAAACTAATATCTATTCAGCAGTGGTTTAAGTTGAACAATGTTTATATTTTGCTAAGCTAGAGGTAACTGAAAGAACACACATTCTTTAGGACTGCATTTTCACCCCTTTCTTCCACAGAATGTGGTATGTTCTCTGATACTACAGCTCATAGCAGCTTGCTTTCAGCTTGGAGCAAGACTCGAAGGAAGGGGATTGTAAGTCTTCATATTATATGAATGATTAATTGAAAAAATGGTATATCATTTTTGAGAAGACAGAATGGATATATAGAATCATTCTTCTTTTTTATATTGGGGAAGATGCACATCACTAGAGCTGCTCGGTAATTGGATGTTTCACTTGACCAGTATTGTGGTTCTGTTTATTTGCCTGTTCCTTCTGTTATGTTTTTTTCAGGAACCATGGCAAATAATCAGAGTAATTCTCATAGGTGAAAGTTTATTAAATTATACGAAAGCTTGCCATTTATTAAGTTAGTGTTAGACTCCAATTTAAATTGTAAATATATTTTTTAAACTTTTAGAAACTGCCTTAATTGTAGCCTGTAATCTGACATTAGACATTGGTTTTATGTAGCTAAGCTGAATAAAATGAGAACATGTCTAATAAGGGGAAAAGAGGGTTCCTAATGACAAAGTGAATTTCATTAGTAGAACATCCATAAATCTAGGCTAATCATGATGCAAGTTGTGTATTAGTATAAATTTGTAGTCTATATGTGAAATAAGATCTGCTTAATAGTTATTTAAGGAAAATCTTATTAGTGCTAGACATGACTGATTCATTAAAGAACAGTATTGGATCCAATAATCGGTAATCTATTTTTGTTAAATTGTATTTTAAGGCTACTTAATGGCATTTAGTATGCTTTGGTAGGAGCACGGTTGGAGGGCTTTTTTGGATTTAGTAGCTGTAAAATAGCTTGGATCTGGTAGTTCATAAGCATTTTTCATGGCAACATGATATGTAAATGAAATGTTTGCTTCTCGTAGTGGTTTCTGTGTTAAATAAAGTGCTAGAAAAGTCCTTGTTTTGTAACTGAATATTTCTTCCCATGCTCAGACCTGAACCACAGTCAGAATTGCCTTTCAAGTGATCTATTGGAATGAGATCATTAAAAAAAGATACATTTTTATAAATGCATAAGCAAGTCTAAAGATTGACCTAAGCTGGATATGTCATCCTTCTGTAGAGAATATTTTAATGCAATCAATACTATAGTACATAGCATTTTCAGGTAACAGCTATCAAGAGCAATAAAGATATAGACTTCCTCAGGGTTTTTTTTTTAATGGCATTTGATGGCGTAATTTCAAAATACAAAAATAATTTAGCATGAATTATTTAATCACTTAAGCCTATATTATTGGTAAATCTTCTCATGAAAAAAGTCACATTTTGAATTATTCCTGAATAATTTAGATTTTCTTTTTTTAGTTTCATCATAGCATTTTATGTAGCAGAAGACAAACTGTCGTGTGGTATACTTAGTTATTTATTAATGCTGTGTATGCCGTTCAGTTCCAAAAAAGATTATTGTTTGGGTGAGGTAAGCCAATAAGAAAGTGTTCTTAGTCTAAAATGTAGAATTGAAATATATACAAATTTAGTACCTCACTGGACAAAATGCTCTCTTAGAATGAATATTCAAAAGCTACTTGAGGAGAAATATTTTGTCAAGCAGCCAAGGGGAAGACCAGAACACCTAGAAAAGGCTTACATACAGTACGCTGACTGTCAACATTTGTCTAGTTCATGTGATCAACTCTACCACCCACCCTTGCATGTAACAGACTTATTGATCTTTGTAGATATTATTCTGTATGTCCTTTGGATGTTTACACATGGCAATTCTGTTAATTATTTTTCTTGGGGCTTGACTTTCTTCTGAATCTGTATCAAATTCTCTGGATCTCTTTGATAAAATGCAGTGTCTGGAACTAGATGCCATGTTTCAGATATGATCTAACCATAAAACTATAATGTAGCCCATTGGAAATGCTCAAAATTACATCCTATTTCAAGTATTCTTTGCAATTGCTGCAAAAACTGTATAATGAATAAAACAATAATGTAGCCCATTCGAAATGCTCAAAATTACATCCTATTTCAAGTGTTCTTTGCAATTGCTGCAAAAACTGTATAATGAATAAAACAAATTGAACTCTTTTACTAACAATCTGGACTTAATCTTGCTCTGATTATCAGATAGGATAGGTTTTTTTAATCAAAATGGGGTGTGATTCTTTCTGATTTCTGTCCATACATGTTTCAGAGGGCACAAAAATATATTGTTAGAGACACATGGTCTTACATTAGAGAAATAAAAGCTAAAGCTGGAGAACCTGGTGGATACATTCCTATTAGCCCATTACTTTTAGATCCAATTTGGACATGCTTCTAAAGTATGAATTGTAAAAGCATGCTGAAAGTTTAATAAACTTTATTAAATATTTAGCACAGATGCTTGATCCCAGTGCTTCTATACTACATTATAGATACAAACAACTTTGAAGTACCAGAAACTATGTCAATCATGATTGCATGATGCCTGAGGAAAGTGGGTAGATGGAGAACTGTGTGCATATAACACTATATTAATTTTTATATTTTTTTGTGAGGGTTCATAACATATGCAGATAATGATAATAATGGGTACTATTACATAATATATTTCAGTGCTTGGCTTTCTGTGAGGGAAGGCTTACAGCCATGTCAACATTCATTAACTTCAATCCTTGAATTGACAGAAAAGCATCTCAGTATAAATTGCACTGCTCCAATGACCAGTCCTTGTTCTCTGTCAGGTAAGAGACAAAAGGCTGTTGCTATCCTAACACTTTTAATGTGAGACAGGTTAAGGAAAGCAAACTTTCACCAATTGCTCTCCCTAATGTGAGCTGTAGTTGGGAGGCTTGATAACTGTCAAAGGTCTGGTTTGGAGGAAGGGTTTTGCATTGATACATACAGCTTATAGTTTGGTTCCTTTTGGACTCAAGTTTAATTTTACTCTAGATCAAACCATCTTTAGAAGAAGCCTGTAAAACAACAAAGCGGAAGGATTGTTATAAGGTAGTGGGAAGGAACAATTACAATATGCCTTAATAGCAGTATTAATTTAAAAAAATAAAAGAGGCACTCCAGTGTCAGAATTTCAGTGTTGTTCTATTTAAAGATGATACCATAAATCTAAAAGAGATTTAAAGTTGATACCTTGAGGTGGGAGGGAGAAGCTTGTGCGGTATGTGTACATTTCCAAGGATTAAGTGCCATTATGTCAGTATTGACTCTGAGCAACCACACAGGTGGATTACCTTCATGGTAATCTTTCTTCACTTGTTTCCTTAGATCTTCCAATGGTGCCCCCATCATCTCCGTAGTTGAATCCATCCATTTTGCTGCTGCTAGTTCTCATCCTTTTTTTTTTTTTTTTACTTCTGCCTTTCCCAGCATTACAGTTTTCTCCAGAAAGCTAGGTTTTCACATAATGTGTCCAAACTTGAGCTTGGTAATTTGTGCCTTGAATGAGAACTTTGAGTTGATTTGTTTGAAGTTCCATTTATTTGTTTTCTTGGTTGTCTATGGTATTCTCAGGAGTTTTCTCCATTGAGGTTTCAAAGGAAAAGTTACTGTATTCTGTGGTTTAAATAACTTTGGAACTGAATTATAATGCTTTTCTGATACTTGGCTTGGTATCAACCTGTACCATCAATCCCTCCTCCCTGAAAGAACGCTGGAAAAGATGCACTTAATAAATTGAATAATCAAACCAGGGCATTTATAAACACTTGCTAGAGCTTTCACCGTAAGAATTCCTTAGATTGCTCCTGTCAAATGTCTTGTGTTTTTCAGAAAGTGTTTTATGCAATTTAAATTAACAGCTGAACCATGTGTTAGTTGTGATCTTTAATTGAGCTGTAGTAAGTTACTGTATTCCTTTCTTGACATAATATTTTACCATTTTCTACTATACCTAGTTATTGGAATATGAAAAATAAAACTACTATTACTATTTTTACTAAGCAAGAATTTTATAAAAATAATATCAACTTAATCAAATAAAATTTTTATGGGAAAGAATATAGGACAGCTCATTTGACTGCTTTAGGGAAGGTGAAAAGAATGATTTACAATGTATTTTGTTCTGATGATATTTTTAAGATTACATTGTTAGGTCTTTCACTAAAATAGAAATACTCAGTTAAAAATACTTTTAGTTTCATATTTTAAAAAATCTTTTACTTGATTGGATCCTGTGGTGAATTATTTAGATAAGGTAACTGCTTGTTTCTAAGTATTTACTTCCTTATTTCATAATTTTTGAAAGGTGAAAGGTGATTTTAGCTATAAATGTTAAATATTAAAAGAAACATTTAGGAATAGCTAATTTGTTTATGAATGCAGTGAAAGAAACAAGCACATAATTAGTTTGGATAATGCTGATTTTAATTTCATGTACTGTTCATTCACTAGCTGAAAATTGGAACACTGACATGTACATAACTGATTTTGTAACAGGAAAATGTAATATTAACTCTTCTTCCTTTTTGCTACCTTTTAACACACTGTTCTGTCATGCCTGTGGGATTTGAGAACGACTAAAAAAAAGGTAAAACATTCTGATTTGAATGTAATATCAGAATTAGCCAGTGATTCTATTTATAAATGCAGAAACTGATAATTCCAGATTAAGGGGAAAACAGTGTACTGTAGATTGTCATGTCCCACATCTATGGAATCTCCTAACTATGAATATAGTTATTTTAAATAAATTATATTCCATGTCTAAAAGTATATTTAATTATATCCTGCTACATTGTAAACTAGATGTTTCCTCTCCAAAGGTAAATTCGTAAGTAAATTCATTACTGTAATCACAGATTCTAGTAAATAATGTACAATGAAATATAATAAAGCAGTAAAATAGTAATATTGTAAAGTAAAATAATAAAAATAGTATTATATGTAAAAAGGTTACAGCCAGATAAAACCAAAGCTACAGCTAAGAACTCTGAGTTTCTTTCTAGGTTTAAATGACAGCAGAGCAAATACAGCTTGATTGCTGACAGTTGGGAACTCATCTGCAAGAAGATAGTTCAATTTTTCGATTGAGTTCACTTACCATCAATATTTTGGTTCTGATCCCATTTTAAATGGGGCAGTGGAGAATATAAAGGATAATGCCCTCCACTTTACTGACACAACAGGCATTGTTTAACACATTGCTTGTAAAATCTCCTTTTGAGATATGTGGATTGCATGGTTAGCAGACAAAGCGATGCTAAAACCCTTCCAGGGAAGCACTAACTTTACTTGTGAGCTCAGTTGAGAATACTCGCATTTACTTTTAATTGTTGTTTTAAAGGCCTTACCTACTTATATAGCAATAGCACTTAGACTTATATACCACTCCATAGTCTTAAAAAGCACTTTCTTAGCAGTTTACAAATGTCAGCATATTGCCCCCAATAATCTGGGTCCTCATTTTACCGAACTAAGAAAGATGGAAGGCTGAATCAACCTTGAGCCAGTCAGAATTGAACTCCAGACTGTGGGCAGAGTTTGCTTGCAATACTGCATTCTAACCAATGCACCACCATGGCTTATATATTTTATTTTATTGTTTATTTAGTAATCAAATTGATATATCACCCATTTCACTATCTGACTTGATTTACAAATAAAAACCATAACATCTATACAAAATAGACCAAGTTAAAAAACAAAGTTAAGAAGCCCCCCCCCCATCCTCCCACCCCCAAAACAGGATTGCATGCCACTGTTGGATCTCCAGATCTTAATTTTCTTCCAAAAGGCCAGAATGGGAATTAAGTATAAAAGGTCCTTTTAACTGGCTGCCTTAATGGGATAATCAGCTTTTTTGGTTGTCATCCTAAAATTACAAGCTTCTTTGTCATCCTATAACTTACAAGCTTCTTTGCTTGATTTATGAAGTATTAACTTAATTTTTTATACCTTCCCATTAGCTGAATTGATTTATATGTAACTCCCAAACAACCCACTTCTTGCTTGATTGACATTTTTGGTAAATAGTGCAACATATTTGTCAGCCGACTTGGATTATTTCTTAAGATTTGTAAGATTTAAAACAGAAACTGCTTGATGTAAATCCAACATTAATTCTAGAAATGCCAACAATTCTGAAGTCCGTAGAAGATATATTTGCTTTTCTATATATTATTTTGGCCTTACGCATATACCAAATAAATATAATCACCTTTATGCACACAAATTATGCTCTTGTGGGCTGGCAGAAGAATTCAGAGAGCTCCATTCCTAAAGTTTGTTTCCCTTCACTAATGGATTACTTGGTTTCTATACAGAATTAAGAAAAATAATAAAGTGCACAATCCTGTTTGTTCATTTGCACAGAATTCTACGTATTCAGCTGTATGCAATATTTTGTGTATGGCTAACAAATGTAATGCATAAACACAAGACTGTTCTAATGTGACATTGTTAATATTTTGTGACTTCAAGTCAGTGTTGACTCCTGGTGCCTGCACTTTTCTTGGTAATGTTTTCAGAAATGGTTTGCCCTTTCACTCTTCATTGGACTAAGAGAGAATGATTGACCCAAGGTCACCCAGCTGGCTTTGTGTCTAAGTCTCATGGGCTGCATGAGGCCCTGGACATCTAATAATGCGGCCCCACATGATATTAAAAAATATAAAGAAATAAAGGAAATTCATAGACATTCTATTATATATTTTATATGTGAACCAAGACAATTTCTCTTCACTCAATGCTTCCCAGGAAAGCCAAACGGCTGACAACCATGCTATAGTGCAGGGGTGTTAAACTGGCGGCCCGCAGCCGGATGTGTCACGTCCACCTCTGGCTCTGCAAAGGCAAAAAGCGTTGTAATATATCACGATATGTCATGTGACACGATTGAGTTTGACATGCTATAGTGGATGGATCCTGTCTTGTCAACTTTGATACAATTTTAAGAGTCTGTAATTGCAAATAATTTGTAATAGAGGCAAGGATTTTCAGTGATAAATTCCAATCATCTTAACGTTCCATAATAAGTATTTTCCAACTTTTCTTTGTATGGCCCAGCATTAATTATTTGCACTGGTTTCTCATTGTCTTAAACTGAAGTACAATGCAGAAAATATTTGTAAATGGTGTTTTTATTTCTTGATTGCTTTGGTTATAGGAGGGATATAGGCAAAAAATCAGCAATGTAATTGAAACCTTTATATTGAAAATAGCAGTTGAACTTTGTATAGATGCTTGCATAGAACCCAGAATTCATATTATGTGTTGAAGTACATTCATCTATACAGTATAGATTAAAAGAAAAATGAGGAAAAATGATACATATCTTGTCTCTAAAATTTCCTCACCCCCATTTGTAAAAGTTTACAAGTTTACTTTTTTGCCAGTCCTTGTTTTTTATCTTCCTTGGAGGATCCTAATATTCTTTTCTCCAAAACACGCAGCTGAGAAACCTTATTGAAGGGGGAAAAGGCCTTATCATTGTGAACATGGAAAGTACAGGCTGACATCTTGAGCTGACGTTAATTACTACTCTAAACAGGCAGATTGTCTTTCTAGATAGACTGGAGAAATCTCATTTCAACAAGATTGCAAGGCTTGTTTATATTGATTAGAAAAACATCTGCACTTCTTTGATAGACCCGATTGCTACTGTTTAGCTACTAGTAGAATATGTTATGTTGCTAGTAAATCTTCAGAAACTCAGAGTTGGTTCATTATTTTGCAAGCTGCTGCAGCTTTTGTGAGAGAAAGTGTAGGAACTATCAGTAATTCCAAGTGTTTCTTTAAAAAAGCTAAATTTCGTTGCCATGGGTCCAGATGTTCTCTGAAAAAAGTCATGTATTCTGTTAAGTAGCGCAGGATACATTGCTTTAACACAAGGAAAGCCTTTGGATAATAGCCAGGCTCTTTGTCTATATCCATGTTCATATTTTGTATAACTTGTATTTCATACTACAACTGGAATTCTTTCTAATTATTAATTTAAAATACTTTTCTATATACGAAATTTAGACCTGAGTCCTTGCATAATGAGTTTAGAATTGCAGGATTGTGGCTTTGGTTTTGGCCTTTATATTCCTTTTCGTTTAATTCAATATTATTTTCTTCATTATGTATTAGACCATTTCTTACATTTAATGCTGTAGAGGAGTTTTCTATGCCACTTTTTAGAGAGCAGATTCCCCTCAAGAAGGCTTAAACTACAATATTAAAGATAAATAATAAAAATCAGTAAAACTGCAATCCAAAACCATAAATATATTAGAATATAATATACAGAATTACAGTCATACCTTGGTACTCGATTGCTTTGAAATTCGTCAAATTTGATATTTTCACGAGAAAATTTTGCCTCAGTACTTGTCATTTGTTTGGTACTTGACACGCAAGCTAGAACTTATCAGTGTCGATTGCCTTGTGACTTGCTACTTTTTCCAGCTGAAACAAAGTGTCACATGTTAGTCACGTGGTAGCTCTTGCTTGCCCTATGTATATCCCCTTGTGGTGTATTTTTGTGCTTTTTTTTTCTCATCAGCAAAGATAAAGTGAAGTTTTTATTTTATTTAATCTAAGTATTTATTAATTTTAGATTCATTTCTCATGTAATGATATACAACCCTATCTTTTTACATATTGTCTTGAAAATGTGCACTGTCTTTGATTTGGGAACGCATTAAATTTATTTACATTGTTATGGGAAAAGTTTGTTTGCTACTTGTCAGTTTTGGTACTTGTCGCATCTCCAGGAACCAATTAATGACGAGTACCAAGATACCACTGTATAGGCCAGCGGAGGAACATTAGAGGTCACTGTTATGAGAAATTACCAAATACTTGCAAAAGCTTTATTTACTAAATGCTTGTATACATTCATGCATTCATATGTCCATCTGTTTAGCTATGCAGGAGTTAATTCCTGTTTGGAACACTTTAATAATGAAAATTACTATAACTACTCTTTTGCAAAATTAATAATTTGAAATCTAGATCGAAGTTCAGTAGATATTATGAATTCTGATTTCTTAGTTAATTGCTATAAACATGAATGCTGTCACAGTACAGCTACATGCAAGGATAAATAATGATAAAATAGATGGAAAATATGATTGATCACAATGTTCTAGTTAAGTAGAGGCAGAATGACTGCATAGAAGAACTATAGTAGACTGATGGACTGTAAACATGGTTGAGTAATAAAATGTGCATACTACTGTTGAGAAGCAGCTGTCATTGTGTATTTAATATACACAATGAAATGCAAGGCAAAATAGGTTGGCATTGATGTCTGCATTTCTAATTTTAGTAGGCATATCTAGTTCAAAAGCTGGATGCCAAAAAAGAATTTTGAGGAACACATTTAAGACAACAAAACCTACAGAATAGCAGGCCACTTTAGCTGTGTTCAGCAGGTCAGCGGTTCAAATCTCACCGGCTCAAGGTTGACTCAGCCTTCCATCCTTCCGGAGTAGGTAAAATGAGGACCCAGATTGTTGGGGGCAATGTAAATATATATATATATATATATATATATATATATATATATATATATATATATATATATATATATACACACACACACACACATATACATACATTGCTTACTGGTGTACACCGCTTAGAGAGTGCTTGCACTTAAAGCGGTATATAAGTCTCATAAATAAATAAATAAATAAAAAAGATATAGAAATAGCAGAGGAACTTTATGAATGTGGAATTCTGTTGAAGAGATAGGATAAGAACATGTGCGTTATGTCTAAGCCCAAAAACGATACAGTGAAATCCAATTGAGTCCAATTTTTTTTATTTGCTTACACCTAACAGACAGAATCCCACCAGACTAAAGCTATAACCTTCTAACCTAATAAATATATCCTGGGAGATTCTAGGGAGCTATTGTGAATATTTTCTTCCCTCCCTGAACTGGATGAGAGGTTCAGGACTGCACAAGGTCTTATTTGGGGCCTCTCTTTGGAATATGTTGCTTCTTCCCTGGAAAGCACAGTGGAGTTGCCCCCTACCCCCTTCTTTTCCAGTTGCACATTCTGTCAAAATGTGCTGGATGTGACTTTTTCAGGAGGTTAAGTTGAACAACCTTGTCTGTCTTGCCAATATTGGCAGAGGCGTGTTTTCTCCTTAGTAGTATTTGTTAACATTCAGATGAATACTGAATAAATACAAACATTTTAATAAATATAGTGTGTTTACACTTGTCTGAATAAGTATTAAAATTCAGGCATGTACAAATGCACTGCAGCAACCCAGAATATCAGAAAAAAGAAACAGATCACCTATACAACACCTCCCAGCAAAATGGATACTCAGGCAACTTTATCCAAATTGTCTGACCATGTAAACCACTATAGCACAGCTAATACAAGTTATGAAAAGGTTAATACTAGCAAAGTTCAGAATTACTCAGAAACAACAAACAGACTATTATAACCTTACCGCATCGCCCATCAGTATAGAACACAAACCAACTAAAATCCCCCAAAGCATCTTAGGTAAACTAAAAGACTCAGGAGCCCAAAACAAAACGAAACAAGAAACAGGAGTCATCTACAAGATAGGACTGAAACAGCCACTATGTAGGACAGACAGGCAGAAGAGCAGAGCACTAACTCTGAACACTATGAACACCAACTAGCAATAAGAGGACACGATGAACACTTCTTAATCTCACCAACATGGACCATAGTTTCAACTGGGAAATTGTGAACATCCTAGATTAAGCTAAATTCAAGAAAGCTAGGGATTTTCTGGAAGCAAGGCCATTCCAACAGATAAGTCACCAATAAACACAGAAATAAAGCATATTTACATAATGAATCCTTTAAAAAAGACAATAGAAAGCTAATGAAACAAAAAGACCAAAATACATCCTAATCCAGCCAACATTCATGTTGGGGATTAACACCAGACAGTCAAGCAGTAAACAATTTCCTAATCAAGAAACTACCGAGGAGAAAACCACACCTCCACCAATACTGGTAGGGCAAGCTACTGCATATAAAACCCCACACTCATGAGCACTGATGATGTTATTTGTTGGGTAATTAAATGTCTACAAGCAAACTTGGAGAGCACTAAGCTCAACCCTGAGTTACATATATTCTCTACTGATGGAACAGCAACAGAAATCATCTCTGATATCTTGCTCTTAACTGCAATGTATCTAATATTAAACTAAAAAAATACCTATAAAGCACTAGATCAGCGGTTCTCAACCTGTGGGTCGCGACCCCATTTGGGGTCGAACAACCATTTCACGGGGGTCGCCAAACAATGCAGTCCGCCATTTTTCCCCCTTTTCCTTAGCTGTGCTTCTCCCTTTTATTCTATTGGCTTTTGAAAGCCAATAGAATAGAGTCTCTGGAATAGAGTCTAATTCTATTGGCTTTCAAAAGCCAATAGGAATTGTCCAGGCTGTCTCTGCCCTGCTGAGCCTGCCAAAAGCCCCAGTCCCCAAACGGTGCTGCAAGTTGTCTTCAGCGAACGCAAGCTGTCTGAAAGCTTCCACCCCTCCCTGCTGAGCAACTACTAAAAATGTAAGTAAAAGAGGGCCAGGGGTGGGAAGTGGGAGGCCGGTGGGCGCAGGGAGGGTTGCTGCCGTGCGTGGGGCCCGGTGGATGCCTTACCTCCCTTGGGCTGGGCCAGCTGGTGGCCCAGCCGGTGGTCGCCCTGCGCCGTCGCTGCCCCTTGCCAGCTACGCCTCGGCTGGCGCGGGGGGGGGGCACCACGCATGTGCGGCGTTCCTGGGCAGGGAAAGTCCTCGACTTACAACCAGTTGGGTAGTCCTCGACTTACAACTGGTTGGGGTCGCGGCATTAAAAAGGTTGAGAACCATTGCACTTTTTATGTTCACACTTACAAGTATATTTTAGTAACTTTTTGTTTCTGGCAGTTATATGTAAAATTAAGTAAAAAGTTTTGCTTGTAATCTTTTTTGTAATCTATCTGGAATACTATGTTTCCTTCTGCTGTTCTTGCACATTTTCTGTGCAACATCCCTAGATATTTACTTCAGTGTTCTTATGATCTCTGAAAAAAATATTTTGACAGTAACTAAATTATGTGCAGAACATTAATTAAAAAGTTATAGAGCAGTTGTTGATAGATATTTTCCTAACAATTATTGCTGTGCCATATTTATTTATTTAGCATATGGCATACATTGACTAGCAATATATATTAACATTTCATCTAAAATAGTAGAGCACAATAAAATATGAATGTTAAAAAGATCTATATTCAAATATTAATGTCTAGGCCATCTAATCATTGAAGCATAGCATTGTTTATATTAAAAAAGATCAGATACTGGACTGGTAACAGACGGTCATGATGTGACCTACAGTTTGACATGGGACCCTGTCGTCACACTGAGGGGAGGATACTACGCCCCATTTATACAGAGACTCCTGGTGTGTGTGGTGTGAATCCTATTCAGGATTGTCTATTGCTGACGTGGTTCAGAGCCTGGCACCCAGACCACTCTGCTGTGCCATAAATTAGATATAATACTGGAACTTGATCTGATAGCTATATAGTGCTTTTTATGACACGGCTATGTTCATGTGACAGTTTTGTTGAAAAACAGTTTCAAGAGTATCGATTTTATATTCTATTGCTTTTTTCTTGTGAGATTAAATTTTTACAGTATATTTTAGCTGAGAGTAGAATTGTAACTATTATAGGTTAGATCTATGTTAAAACTCTTGTTTCCTGAGTCCATTAAAATTATATGCAAGTTCAATTAAGGAAGTCGGTCCAAAGGGGGAAGGATTATCAGTGAGCTTTCTTTTCTGGCCATTTAATAAAGAGTTTTACTTGTAACCAATGACATTTTAAAGATTGAATGGGCAAGATTGACTGAGAGGTTTAGGAATTGCAAAAAGGTTACATAAACTCCATATCTTATTTTACTGCTGATGGATGGAAGGGACCAGATATTATTACAGTTTTAGGAATAAATGTAGAAATCTGTATGGCTTTTCTTAAAAAAAAAGAAAGAAAAAAAGAATTGCAGCTGTCCGTAAGAATAGGTCTAGCATTTGCTTTTGGGCTTTTTGTCTAAGTAGAATACAAAGGTGAATGGAACAAAAGCAAAACACACAACCTGATACCTAAATGCTGATGTCCTTGGCTCAGAAGGGCTCCCATTCACAGTGGAGCAGGGAACTTTTTAAAGAGCTACTTTAGGATTTTCTACTTTGTCTAAGGCAGTGTTTCTCAACCTTGACAATTTTAAGGCATGTGGACTTCAACTCCCAGAATTCCACAGCCAGCAATGCTGGCTGTGGAATTCTGGGAGTTGAAGTCCACATGCCTTAAAATTGTCAAGGTTGAGAAACACTGGTCTAAGGATTATAAGAGATATTGCTGAAGACTTTATGATATCCAAAAGTGGCTATTGCTGGCATTTGGGGATTTTTTTTTTTTTTTTGGAGCTTTACATTTTGAGAAGAAGACTATAAGGGGCAGAATCTGTTTAATACATACATTTCACAGTTTGGGGAAAATAAATCTTTGCGAAGAATGCAGTAAGAGACTAACTACTATGATGTACTATGCAGTTCTGTATTAAAAAGTCTGATACTGACCTATTTGATATTGAATTGTTTTGCTAGCTACCACTGAATTTAGTCTTGGATAATTAAGAAATTTTGAAACCTGAGATATAGTTATGTGCTTTGTAATATTTTTGATTTTAATTTCATGATTTACTGAGATACAATTGTGTATAAAATGCTTCTATAAGTGCTAAAATAACAATATTTCGTTTATTTCCCCATTTCAGCTGAACTTGATACAGAGCATGTTCAGAAAGTGCTGGACATGGAGCACACCCAGGAAATGAAGCTAAAGGAGCGGCAGAAATTCTTTGAAGAAGCTTTCCAGCAGGACATGGAACAATACCTCACCACGGGCTATCTGCAGATAGCTGAAAGACGGGGCAAGTATTGAAATCTTTCAGTTTAAGACTCCAGCTAAATTGCAAAGCAGACTCACTGAGCTGCCCCAAAATTCCACTGGATTTTATGCTCTTTTTATGTCTTCCATACATACAATCTTACTTAAAAAGGTTAGAATGAGTGATGTGCTCAAGGGTACTCCTTTTCAAGAAATGGCTAGTTGATATTAAGTATAATCAGAATAAAAAACCGGGTGTTCCGTCTTACACTTTTGCTCTAGTTCTAAAACTAGAGCGGCCATTGAGACAGTTGTTCATTTGGGAAGCAAGAATTAATGTATTGAACCGCTTCAACCTGTAAACAGAGAAGTTACAGCTTACGCCTCCTGTTTGACTATTTTCTTGCAAATCAGTGAGCTAGATTGCAGAAAGTACAGCTGAAACTTGTATCTTGCTTCTCATCAAGAGAAAAAATTAATCAGAAATCTGCTCTGCTCCAAAAGAACCAAATAAATAAAGAAGAATAGAGCATGTTCTGCTTCTCCCTAATGGGAGAACCCATTAGCAGGATGTGAACACATAGGGCTCTTCCTTGAGTTTCCCATGTAACTATTACTGTGATGACTATGGTCTTTGATATCTCCAAATAATTGCTGTAACAAGATATTCATATTTGCATTACATTACCTTTTTATGGAAGCTGTGAGCATTGTTGTTTCCTGAATTGATTTATTGCATTATTTAATGAAGCAGTGTACAAAAAATATTCTTTTATCTGCTCTGAGCTTTGCTTTGTTCTACTTCATTTGGATCACACAAGAGAGAGAGAGAGACTTCCCGTCTTTTTTAACAGCATATATAATTCTGTGTCTTTCCTTAAGAATTAATGTCCTGTCTTGAAGGATATTTGTTTCTGGCCTAAAGTCACCCAGTCCTAATCTAAGAGTTAACCTCATACCAATCCATATTCCCTTTTCTCCTTTACTTTCTATACCAGACCATGCCGTTTTTTTCTTTCTCCTAGGGTAACCAATTTGGCCCCTTCACAATTTTGGATGATGTTCATGTTATGGTATACATGAAATTTCTGGAATGTAAAACAGATTGATAGAAAAGTTACTCAGTAGTTCTATTAGTTAGTGGAAAATGGGACCAGGAATGTGCAGACCTTGGTGGAATATTCTGTTGTTTCCTGGAATGTCTAATCCTGAGAGTGATTGGTTTTCTATAAGTCTGGATCATTGATTATACTTCTAGAACATGATGAATGCCTCTTCATCAATATGTTAAGGAAAGAGAGGGAACACTCTGGGAAACATAGTATCTTTCTATCATGGAATTTGATAGCTATAATCTCCTTGTAATCATTTAATTAAAATTACATTTTATTTGTCTCAGTGTTAGAAACTAACACTATCTTCTAAGAAACTATCTCAACGCTTTATAAAAGGTTTCAAATCAATTGTTACTCCAAACCATTTTTCTGAAACTCGTAAGTCCTGATTCATCCTTTTAGGCACAGAGAAGAAAATGGGGGTAAAATTTTAATTTTACAACCATGGATGCCTAAATATGGGTAAATTTGCTGATTTTTTTTTTCTAATTTCAGAGCCAATAGGGAGCATGTCTTCCATGGAAGTGAATGTGGACACATTGGAACAAATGGACCTCGTGGATATGTCTGATCAAGAAGCCTTAGATGTCTTTCTTAATTCTGGAGCAGAGGATAATTCTTTGCTATCTGCTATGATAGGTACAGTAGGTGTTTCTCAGTCTATTAAATGAACAAACACAGTAGAGCTAATTGAGTCTTTCTGGTGAAATAGATTAATTTTAAATCAAAGATATTTTTTTCTTGTTGTAATCAAAGCATGTACTAGATGCAGGGCTATTTGATGTAATACTGCTGTATTGGCTTAGAAGAGGCTCTCTTAGGGGGTCTCGCTTATGCTATCTGAGAACACCCATTATATCTACACAGCACCATGGGTTTAAGTTTTCTGCTGGCAACATGTTAGATCAGTGATGGCAAACCTTTTAGAGACCGAGTGCCCCCAAACCACCCTGCCCCTCCCACCTCCACTCCACCCTCCCACAAGGCCACCTACTGCCTCCACGGCCCACCGCAGCAGATCGCCCGGGCAGCCCAACAGCACCATGGGGGCACGAGGGTGGAGTGATTCCCTGCTGCCCGGCTGCCATGTCCTTGGCTGCACTGCTCTACACGGGTCGGCCTGGGGGCGACTCTCCTCCGGGGAGCTGCTGGTGAGGGGGCCACAGGGGGAGGTGGGGCTGAGGTGATAGCACGCATGCCCACAGAGAGGGCTCTGACTGCCGCCTCTGGCACGCGTGCCATAGGTTTGCCACCAGTATGTTAGATCATAGGAAATGATGGAGCTGTAAAATCCAGAGCCCCCGATTCATTTGGACGCTAGTTGAGACTAGCAATATTAAAATAAGCCAGATGCAAATGAAGACAGTATTAACATAGGAACCTAATTATAGTAAGGTCAGAATCACGCACAAACAAATGCACTTTTCTATAAAGAAATAAACTAATTTTATGTGAGATATTACAAAAAGCCAGCTGTTTGATCATGTTATCTTCATACCTCCTACAGAATTTGGGTACATTGTATGTAATAATTTGAGTACCTGTCTGACAGCAGAAGGGAGACATAAAAGATTTTTGGATGAGCTACATAATTTGGCTTAAAAGGTTTAAATAAATCTGTTTTGCATATCATACTATAGTAAGATATACAGCTGCAGCTGAGTCACATTAACATGTCAGTTAGTAAGGAATCTTAGGAAACTGGTTTTCTAGCAAGATGGATAATAGTCTTATCATAATATATTCAGAAGACGGCTCTCTGATATCTAGGCAATTCCAAGATAGCAAGCTAGCTACTGGAAACTACATTTAAATCCTTTTGCATTTCTACACCAGAATGCTATTTTAGAATCTGCCCTTCTTGTTCATGTTGCATTGATAAAAAAAGTTCTGAGGAAAGACCTTATTAGTATTACAAAGCTCTGGATGTGCTTCAGAGTGCCTAGGGCTCTCTCATAGTATTTGCTAGCCACTATCTGAAGCAGCAGCATCTTTTCACATTCTGAAAAATATGTAATTTGATTTCAGGAGTTGCTGAAGGGTGCTAATGTATGCTAAGATCTGAAACACATTTCTTTCCCTGCAAATCCAAAGTCTGTGTAAGCCCTAGTATTTATCAAAGATTGTTAAGGGAGCCACGAGGCAAAAAATTAGCTTTAACAAAAAGTGAAGATTCCACTGTGTGGAGTTCAGACTCCTGAGACAAGGATGCTTTTGGCACACATGTAGAGAACTAGAACATTTCTCTCAAGAAATTAGATTGTTCCGATTTTTAATAAATAAATAAATATGGACCTAATGGACACCAATAGAAGTCCTCCAATTGCTCTACAGGGGAATCACATAAAAGATTTGGGCAGAGGCCTCCCTTTATGAAAACTATCTTCCTTATCTTTTCATCATTTAAAAAATATTTGCAGAAAGATTTTGTTTAGCTCAGTGGTTCTCAACCTGTGGGTCGGGACCCCATTTGGGGGTCGAACGACCATTTCACGGGGGTTGCCAAACAAGGCTGACCGCCATTTTTCCCCCTTTTCTTTGGCCACGCCCCTGATGTATAAGTGGTTGGGGGTCATGACAGCATGGGGAACTGTATTATGGGGTCGCGGCATTAGAAAGGTTGAGAACCACTGGTTTAGCTGGTTCACTAGCAATAATAACCTGCCATAATATACAATAAGACCATTTCTTTTTTAAAAAATACGAAATACAATTTGAAGAAGAGATAATTAGTTAATGAGAAGCACTCTAATCTTTACTCCCATCCTTTTGCCCTGTTTACTTTTCCTACATTTTTAAAAAGGAATATTGTACAAGATAACATATTTTAAATCTGTAACACCGTATTCTTGCAAAGCACATAAAACGAACAGATGTAGTTCAAGTACCTGTAACTCAAATTCTTCAAGTAGTGATCACCATGAAGTCAGCCCGCCCATCTGCATGACCCATTTGCTGTTCAAGGTTCCTTTTCAGGGATCTGCTGCATCAGAAACTATGAGAGTTTAATGAGAGCATGCCAGTTAGGTCTGTTAATTCACAAAGGACAGGATTCCCACCAAAAGAGCTGTTACAAAGTTGGGAATGCCCTAAATCAGGGGTAGGCAACCTTGGCTCTTTTATGACTCGTGGACTTCAATTCCCAGAATTCCTGAGCCAGCTATTGGTCTTGAGATTTCTTTTTTTTCCCCTTCTGCATATCAGGATACATATAAGTAGTCCTTGATTTGCAACAGTTCATTTAGTGACCGTTCAAAGTTACAATGGCATTGAAAAAAGCGACCTATGAACATTTTTCACACTTCCAACCGTTGCAGCATCCCCGTGGTCACATGATCAAAATTCAGATCCTGGCAACTGGTTCATATTTATGACAGCTGCCATGTCCTAGGGTCATGTTGATCAGCTTTTGTGACCTGACAATCAAAATGAATGGGAAGTCTAGATTCACTTAAAACAACCATGTTACTAACTTAATAAATGCAACGATTCATTTAACAGCTGTGGCAAGAAAAGTAAAATGCGGCAAACCCACTTAACAAATGTTTCACTTAGCAACATAAATTTGGAGCTCAATTTGTGGTCATAACTCAAGGACTACCTATATACTAAAATATCTCAATATTATTTGTTAAAGTTAAACGCCACCTGTCTCACTGATAAGGTAGGGTTACTCTAAACGTCCTGGCATGTTTATTTGAAAAAGCATGAATAAAGTGCAGGCAAAATATTTTTTTCCCCCTTTCCAAGAGTGTCTTCTGAAAATCTGTGGATAAACAGCTTTGTTAAATAAAGGTAGATTGGGGGGGGGGGGAGATAGGAAAGTTAGCCCTGGTTGTCATTATAATGTCTGTTTTTCGGCATTTTCTTGCATTTATTTGTACTCTAATTATTTATCTAAGATAATCAGTGAGATTAGAAAAAAAAGGTAGAAGAGTGGTGGGAAATCCATTTTTGGGTTGTAAGTTGTATGCTCTACTTTCAGAGAAGGCTATCCAGATCACTTTTACAAGCCACTTTTCATTCTGGAGCAATTAATTTTAATCTGCATTAATTTTAATGCAGGTTTAGGACAAAGTGACAGTTGCTCTTGAGGTCTTGATTTATTCTGGCCTATTTTACAAAGGCAGAGATTGTAAAGCATGCCTGTATTTTCATCTTTTACCACATCCTGCGAAAACAATCAGTGTTACAGGGCAGCAGTGTTACAATCATTTGTATGAAATTATATGGTATATCTTGCTTTATAAATTGTCCTAACAAAAAGAACAGATAGTTTAGATCCCATGATAGTCAACATATAATAACCAGCCATTCATTTGCATCTTTAATTTTTTTTTGTTTTTGAAGGGTCAGATTCTAGCACCCATCAAAATGAAATCAGTTTTCAGGTTCCCACTCCGTCAGAGCTGGGTAAGAAGTTCTCTTCAGAAGCACCCTGGACAGATTCTGCTAGCCAAGATGCCTGTGAAGCAGAAGCACCTGTGGTCCAGTCAGATGAAGAAGATGTGCAAGTGGACACTGCCCTTGTGAATACAGAAACGAAGAGCCCCTCTGATATCAGCGATGAAAGTGATTAACAGATTGAGGCCTATTACAGTGCCCCATAGGAATTAAGACTGGAGTGAATGAGGAAAGAAATAATCGGCAGAGCTTGTCAGGTTTTATCTTCAGAGAGATAACTGTATGCAGTCGTAGAAAATATGTGTTTTTATATTAAAAGCATTCTGAAAGCACACTCATTAAGCAATAAACTCTTGCCTTTGGAACAATTTACCTTCCACGTTGATGCTTACTAAAAAGGACAAATTGTGAATAGATTTATTTTAAAATCTTCAGTAGAACTATAACACAGAGATAATTTTAAGCCTTTGTGGTAAGTTAGTATATTTTTGTTCCCAAAAGACTGAATATAAAAAAAAAGGCTGTTTATCATGCAATGGAGAATAGGCTAGTATTTGGAACAAGAAAAGATTGAATGGATATTTACATTAAAGAATTAGAAAGGTAGAAGTCCCTGTGTATACTGTATCTCTATAAAAAAGATAAAACTGGATGTGTATAGAGTACTTGCTATTCTGTGTGTGTAGAGTTGAACCAAAAATGGAAGAGCTTTTTTTTTTTTTTTTGGTCTTTCATAAAACTGCTTCATTTGAAGGGATCAGCAATGGACAAAAAGCAATGCTTGGCTTTTATAAAAGAAAGGGTGCGTGGCCTTTGGATTTAATCTGCCTCCCAACTAAGATTATATGACTGTAACTTAAATTATATATCAACACCATGTCCCAGGTATTCACAGTGGGATGTGAAAATAAGATACATGCTAAGCATGAGATTAAAAACACGTTTTTAAGAAAACCACACTACCATTTCTCACACAGTGGCCCTTACTAATACAGACAGGCAATCTATGTATTAGGTATTTCATTTTTCTTTTTAATTTTTTTTTAAAAATTATTCCACCTTGGATTATTTTTATACGTAAGGTGATGAAGATATCTAATACTCCTTTCTCCTATTTTCCTCCAGCAACAATCCTTTGAGGTGAGTTGGGCTGAGAGAAAATGACTCTAAGTCGCCCATTCAGTTTTCAGGCCTGACTAGAACCCACAATTCCCTGGTTTCTAGCCTGGTGCTTTAAGCACTATTTGTTATCTTTCATCCCTTTAGCAATATCTTTCAGTGTTCGTTATCTTTCATCCTTTTAACATAGAAATGAGACCTGTGGTCCTCCAGGTTTTGCTGGGCTTCAGTATTATTAGCCGTACTGGTAGTTGTAGCAATATTGTGAGGATCACAGGTTCTACTTTCCCCTTCTGTAAATATTTGAAGGGTAGATGTTCTAATTCGATATTATGTCTATGATCTTGTTCTATGAGTGGACAAATATACTCGCAAACAATTGGCAGCTTTATTTTCTATCTTTTCTAATATTTTAGAAAATATTGATTTAGCTTGCTCACAAAGCCTATGTGCTATTGAATTATTCTGTCTCAAAGGACTGTGAGAGGGAAGGTAGTTCTTCAAAACCCATCTGTTTGGGCTGCAAATTAGTTGAAACATTTATTTCACTTTTGTTGCAGTAATATAGTTCTGCAAATGACCTGAAGTACTATTCCATAAACTACATCTTTTCTAAGCCCATGGTAACAGTTCTAAATAAGTCAGCTAGCTTTAAATCATCTCCACTGCTTTCAGAAGAAAGACAAAGTGTCCAAAAAGTGTATTTTTATTAAACCTTGTATTACAAACCTGAAAAGTAAACAAAGTCTGGCAATAAACATGAAGTCTTTCCTTACAAGGAAAGAGCAGAGCAGTGCTAATAAATTAAATGTCAAACTGTAAGCCATAGTCAGAAGTTTACTGTCAAGAAGGAAAAAATACACAGCAAGGCCATAAAAACTGGACAACCACATTGGAAACACTCGACTCTGTGTTATTGTTAAATATTCCAAAACAAGTCAGTCTTCTGCAACAACCAACAATATGTATTTTATAAGACTTTCCTGACAGTCACTCACCACTGGCAAGCTCAGTGCAATATGGGTAGCTCTACGGTTTTGTTGAATTCAATTATGAAACAAGAGTTTGTGAAAACTTTCCCTTTTTTATTCCACACATACTGTACACACAACCAGAAAAGGGCAACAACTACTCCATTATTATTTTTGTTGTTGTTCAGTGATGTAAGCAGCACTTATAAATGTTACAAGAAAAACCCTGTAAGCATCCAATCCAACCGACGAAGAAAGTGAAACGTAAGGCTTTTCTTCATCTTGTCTCTTTGCCACCCTTTCCCACCCTCCCAAGAAAAGGCTCAAGTATTTAAAACAATTTACAGGCTTATGTACAAAAGTTATGATACTTTTTTTTTTGTTACACGTGAAAGGAAAAAAAAATAGACAAGATGGGAGCAAATGCATTTTCACATTCAAAAGAAGTATGCAAACGTGCTAGTGGCTCTAAATGTGATCATATAACAACAAAACAAAATTAATGCTGACTGTGACAAGATTAAAAACAGCAGTGGAATGAGAATGGAATGTTAAAGATTGCACGTCTATGACAAGAAGCATGGCTTCAATCATTTTTCAAGGATGCTATTGAAGGGTTTTTGATAAAGTAGACAACAGCACCAAAAAAACCACAACAACCCAGAATGGATTTCCTAATGAAATCAGGCACAGTTTTTCGCTCACATGCCTCCACAAGGCAGGCAGTCTTTTTTTTTCTTTCTTTCTTTCATTTCCTCCTCGAACAGATGCATAGTGAAGTGCTGGTAACAGAGAACATTTTCTCCAAATCTCCCATTTGCCTATGATTAGAAAACTAAGTCCATCTTCAGCTGCCATAACCTCTCAAATAAAAGTGTGAATTCTCCAATTTTAAAAGGTACAAAACTTTATCTTGCCTGTTCCGGAACACAAGCCAAAAGTATAGCAATTTCTTTCAAGTTTTGCCTCCTATCCCCCCCCCCCTTTTTCACTATAGAAAAAAAAAATCTGCTGACGTGATTGGAGAACAAATTATAAAACGCACCAAAATTCAACCTACCCAGAAAAATAAAAGAAGGGGTATTTAAAAGCCTTTTCACAATTGGGGGGGGGGGGAGAAAGGCCTTTTCTTGTTTTCAGGCAGTGGGACAAAAAACAAATTTTATCAGTTCCCTTGCTGCTATCAAAAAAAAAATGTGTGTACAGCAGTTAAAAAAAATCCTGCTGTATCAAACTATCCTAAGTAGAAAATAAAAATAAAATTCAACAGTTTAATGCTAAATCAAAATTAGTTCTCTAAAACCAGAAGAAAATCTTCTGTAGAGCTAGTGCAAAGACAGCTTGTAATCTACAGCAATACTCCAAACTATGATATAATTACAAAAAATATATATAAAATTGACCAAAATGAGAGAGAGAGAGAGTTGGCATCTTCATGATTAACTTGAAGCACTTTTGGATGAACTGGAGGATGAAAGTCTTGATGATGGCACGTCAAGGGTTGCTCTCTTGCGAGGCCCTCTTTTTGGTGTAGGCTTGCTGATACAGATCTCAATGGTGCCGTTCTTGCCAGATACTTTTCCACAAATTTGATTGACTAAGCTGATGATTTGTTCCTAGTTGAAAGAAGAAAAAATGTGTTTTCTTTTTTTAAACAACCAACTTCCTATTCCAAATAACATGGCAATAATATGATAAACTGAAGCCAAAATACAGCAGCTTAACTGACTGGCTGTAATGTGAAGTGATTATTACTTCTGCTAGTCTCTTGTCTATCACATGGAAGTTTGTAATTGAACATTTTCTACCTGGGTTGACTCTGTGGCAGCCCACCCGTCCCATTTAAAATGTTAGCTTGCCAATGTTCAGTTCCTCTTTTCTAGCCATGCTGTCCTCTCTGAGTGCACTTGAGGACTGCTGAGTGCATTTATGTCTTTCATTTTAAGTCTTTATATTGTAAAAAACATAGAAACAACTGAAAACCCTCTCTACAAATTGCTTCCTTATCATTAAAATTTCTCCTTTGAGAACCATCATTTTTAGTTTTAGTGAGGCCTATGGCCTTAATTTTCTAAAAATGCTCCATTATGTGTACAGAGCTCTCTACTAATGGACACGCTAAGGGCTTATTTTGCTGTGGCAAGAGACATCCACTGGAGTTGTATATCCATTGCAAAAACTTGATATTGCAGGGATGCTAGAACAGATCGTTTTGCCTTCATTTGGGAACAGGTTCTTTCAGCAGAGATCATAAAGTCCAGAAAGTTCCTCTCTGGTCCAGTTGATGCTTGTATAAGCTTAACAGCAGTTAGGCCTCAAGCACCGATGAATGCCAGGGAAGTCAAAATTGAAATTGGTACCAATCTCGGATCTTAAGCTTTCCAGATACAAAGATGCAATTTCAGCTTTAACTTTCAGTGTCCGAGAATTGCAAGTAAAGGCCCAGTTAAGAGGATCATAAGCTCTCAAAGAAGAAACTTCATATACTAGATTTGCATCTGCCACTCTTGAACTCCAGCCACCAATCCTGACTATCATTTAGTTGTGTTTGGGGAAGTGAATGCTAGAGCCATGAAATGAAATCAGAATTACCCAGTTTTCCCTCTAAGGATGTAAGGACTTGCAATTTTGTAAAATGCCAATGATTAAACAACCTCCTCTTATTAGTGACCCGATATTGTGGCACAATCCTCATTCCTCTCACAGAACAGAAACACTGTCTTGTGTAAGATGACAGCTGTAATTTTTAGCTTAAACACCTCAAGCTTCCTGGTTTTCCATGTGCCCTGGAATTCTGCATCTTGTACTGTTAGACGTGTTTCCAATATCTCTATGGGAAAAAGTAGTCTAAGGGGAAATACTTTAGATCCTAGCCCAGATTTTCCAGTTAGAGATACATCACTTGTAACTGATCCATACCTTTTGCCACGTTGTTGATGGTGCTTAGTTGAGGCTACAATACTCTGACAATATACCTGCCTTAGCGCTTTGGATCTAACTAAAATTTCCTCTTTGAGGAGAAGGCTTGTTCAATAATAAGAAAAGTAAATACTGAGCAAAACAACCATGTAGGGTCTTTTATCTTAAACATCTCCTTAAAGTATATATTTAGCAACTATGTTGTTTTTTTCTGTTTTCTTACTTATGGCTATTCAGTGCTCTTGAACCAAATGATCAACTACTTATGCTAGGCCCATTTATCATTATTTCTAATGGCCCCTCAGACAGTCTCCTCAGACCAAGCCTCTTGATGATTTTAATATAATTCTTCTCCAAGTTCTTCAAATGTATGGTGAGATTTAAACCTATGGGAAACAACATCTGTGCCCTATGGAATGATTCTTCCTACTTCACTTGACAGAGAAGCATTGGATTTTTTCCCAGACTCTCTTTTGGTCTTGAAAGTCACCTCAGGCTCTTGCAAGATATTATTAAGTCTGTTTCCCCTCTACCAACTTGATGGATTGCTTAGATTTAGGCAAGGTCTGTTTCAGAATCTACGGTACCAAAGATTAGTGCTTTACATAGATAACAGCAAGCTTTTCATAAGTCCCCCTGACTATTCTTCTATTCAAAAGAGCAAGGATTATTTTTTCATCTTTTCCTAGTATTTGTCTAGAGGGATATAAATACTATCTGCTCTTCTTATCATCTGGTAGGCTTGCTGACTCTCAGGCAGTCAGGACGCCCTCCATTAAAGTATGAAGTACCCCCACCACGTGCACCTTTCCAGGACATTTGCAGAGCAGCAGTGTCATCCTATCTAATAATTGTCATTGAATGTTACTAGCCAGACACGACATCAAGCCCTTATGCCTCATTTGGCAAAGTGGGGCCCTATCCTACCTCCACAAAGACAGCAGATTTTTAACTGGCTATTTGAGTGATGTCTGTGCATTCAGGCTGTTCTTCCACCTTCCCAGCTATGGGTGATCCATTTACTAATTCTTTTGGAAACAACGTGATGAGGAAGAACTTAGAATTGGCTTGTTTTGTTAAGTGGTAAAGGACTCAGACTCCCATTAATTCAGCTCATCTGCAGGGTGTTCTGGAAGACTAGTTCAGAGGTGTCCAACCTTGGCAACTTTAAGACTTGTGGACTTGAACTCCCACAATTCTGAAGCTAGGCTGGCTGGGGAATTCTGAGAGTTGAAGCACACAGGTCAGAAAGTTGCCAAGGTAGGACACGTCTGGACTACATCGTCAGCATGAATGAAGAGATAGTCACTTAAACCCAAATGAAATCAACTACTATTCAGCATTATATGAATGAGCCTTGGACTGATGTGCTCCTTCTCACTCCTTCATTACTGATGAAAAGAGAGACAAAGTTTTATGTCTGATTTTGCAAATACGTCTAGACCTGAACTGTTAATAGTGAATTGATTTTAGTAAATCACAATAATGATCACCCAGTTTAGGAGTCATAACACATGTTAAATCAATACAGGTAATCCTCAACTTACGACCACAATTGAGTCCAAAAATTTCTGTTGCTAAGTGAGACATTTGTTAAGTCAGTTTTGTCCCATTTTATGACCTTTCTTGGCACAAGTGAATCAATGCAGTTGTTAAGTTAGAAACACAGTTGTTAAGTGAATCTGGCTTCCCCATTGACTTTGCTTGTCAGAAGGTCACAAAAGATAATCAAATGACCAAGGACACTGCAACTGTCATAAATATGAATCAGTTGCCAAACGTCTGAGTTTTGATCATGTGACCAGGGGGCTGCTGCAATGGTCATAAGTGTGAAAAGTAATCATAAGTCACTTTTTTAATGCCATTTTAACTTTGAACGGTCACCAAATGAACTGTTGTAAGTCGAGAACTACCTGTAATATTTTTAAATGGAAGTGAGAACATATAAATTTAAATGCTATTGTATAATATTAAAATCATATTAAGCGCTCATTACAAGCTAGTATATTTGATTGATTGCTACTGATAGCCTATCATTATATACTAACTGAAATTTGGAGACCAAGATTAAATAAAATATGTATAAAAATATGTAAACTGTGACTTTAGAGAGTTTTTCTGCTTCATAGCGAACAACACTGGACTTTCTGGCAATCTATATTTTTGCCACCCAAGAACAATGAAAAATGTCCTTTTGGTGTTAATAGTTTTGGGTTCAAATATAAGATTGACATCCATTTTATTTGGAGGGATTGTTTTCTGCCTGTTTCTTTGGATTTGGGCAAGAACTCTTTGGTTGACAGGGTGCAAAATAGATTAATCCTCAATGAACAAACCAACCTGGGTACAGAAATTCATATAATATATTGACATTCATCCTAAATAAACATTGGGGTTTTTTATTCCCCATTGTTTCAATTAGTCTGAAGTCCCAAAATTGGTTTGCTTTTTTTTTTTAATTCCTCCAAACTATAGACACATGAAGAGAACATAACTCCATCAAACAGCAAGCAAAATGACCATCTCTGTTGCCTTTATCTGGAGCTAATTAAGAAGTGGAGGAGGAAGTGAGGAAGAGTCAGTTAAATGCCTCTTAGACATAAAAAAGACAATACTCTGATAGATATGTTTACTGCTGTTTTTAAATGATTTGTTATAGACAGGTTTAAAGTACAAAGATTCTGGTATTATCTGTACTGCACATGGTACTTATTGAAGTTACAGTATGTCAACTGCAAAACCACAGCTTCACTTGATAAGCTTTGAAGACAATTGCAAAAGGAAGAATATACACACTATGTAAGTAAGTAAGAGATCTGAAGCCAAGGAATTGCTAAGGAATTGTATTTTTTGCTACGGTAAACACTGCTTATAGTGTAGAGCTGTTCAAAACTAATTTTTCATTTTATAATTCTTAATAAAACAAGTGAGGAGGGTAAAAGGCAACAATGCAAATTTATCGAGAAAACCTACTGCAACAATAAATTATCCATAATATTAAAAAGCAAGAGCAGCAACTCTACAGATCATACAGGCAACATAGCAAATTTGTAAATTATACAGCCTTAAAAATAACCCGCAAGACCACAAACAGTATTATACAGACCTCATCATAACGATACATTAGTTTCAATCCACGACAAGACTTCTGTTTTTCTACATGTCGCAGGGCGCATTCGAGGCAGAAGACAACATTTTCATTTTCCTGTACAACCTGCAATTTTTACGAACATAGGTTGAGAATATTGATAAGCTACAGGTCATATTGAATGTCTGCATTTCAGCTGCAGCCTTAATGTAACTTATCTTAGCTAGTGCGATAGTATTAATTTTTTTGAAAACAATGTATAATTTCAGTAAAGCTAAATTCAGTGTGTTATGAAGTAGTTAGCTATCCTGTTTCAGAGTAAATATTCAAATATGAACAAATATCCCCTATGGAGCAAAATTTCATTTTGTACTCCTGACTAGCCTAGGATGGTGGCAGATCAATTCTGAGCATCCCGTTCATCAGCGCTTTCCAGAAGACTCTGTTGAAATATATGTCTTGCACTTTGCTGAAGTATGTGGATTATTTTAGAAATTACTCTGTAGTTAGGAAACAATTGATATATTAAAAGACCAATAATTCTGTCACATTCCTGTTGTAGCCCCTGCCCTCCTTGGGATTAATGATAGGCTGGGGGTGAGTGGGAATTGTTATATTGGGTTTTATTACGGCTTTTTTTAGTCTAGGCTGTTTTGTTTTGTCTGTGTTTATAAGTATCCATTAAACTTTGCAAACTGCAGAGAATCTATTGGGGTGAGCGGCTGTATCAAAAAAGAAGGAAGGGAGGGAGGGAGGGAGGGAGGGAGGGAGGGAAAGACAGATGGGTAGACAGATAGCTGGACAGTTGGATAGATGGCGAGAATCAGGAATTCAGGGCTTGAGAAATTTCTCTTACCATGGATAAGTAACAGAGATGCTGGCATATCTGACACCTTCTTTCGGATGTCTCTAACTGCCACTTTCGAGGCTTTTTCTTCCCATCCACTCCCGTGCTGCTGTTGTCATGGCTCCCATAGCGAGCTGAAGAATGGAGACCGGTCTCGTATAGCTGCCGCCGCTGCCTCAATTCTGTGTCCCTGTGAAAATTAAAAATAATTAGAAAACAGCAGAGTCTCAAAGAGAACTCAAAATTAAATCTGGAAGGCCTCATTTTTACACTCAGCTGAGCCTTTAATAATTGTCAGTGGATAACGCAACACTGCATACACTCCCAGGGAGCAGTGCCAAACTCCTTCTGCTGCTCAATCCCACCTAAGATTGTGTTAGTGACCATTGCAGACCAAGCAGGAATTCTAATGGACTGAAAACTTCAGAAGTTGAGTTCTTGTTCAAATCTCTATGACACTCCTGCTTCAACTAGACTGCTCTGCTAGCCTGGATTGCTAAAAGAAATGTCCCTCAAGACACTTCCTAGGAATCCAAGAATGATGAAGGCTTGATGTTTAGTAAAAAAGAAAAATCTGAATATATTGCCTAGAGTCCTTGTGGCTTTAAAAATCTGATTTATGAATGCACAGATACATGCTGACCGTAGAGGAGGAACAAATGGAAAATTACGTACAAAAGTAATGAGTGGATGAGAACAACACCAAGTTACTCAAAGCAGCACAAATTAGACTTCAAAAGAAGACTATCCTTGACCTGACACACTGAAGATGCTTTGGATTGCAACTTAAAACAGTACTCTAATGGTTAACAATGTTATAAGGAAAATTCTTGCTGTCCTCATAGGAAAAGAAATTCAATTTGAACAAGCCTGAGGACCATTTAGATCAGTGGTTCTTAACCTGGGTGATATTGCCCCCCAGGGGGTGATTTCATTTTTCAGGGGGGCGATGGAACAAAAAGGGGCGGCACGGGGTGAAGGAATGAAAAGGGGGCGATATGGGGGCGATGGAACGAGAGGTTTTGGGGACACTTTTGAGAGTTTTTTGTACAGTGTCTGTCGTACAAAAACATCAGATCGCTCGCTATTAGTGGATTGAATTGTGTTTTCAAATGTTCCTCCAGCTAGCTTCAGTACAGAACGCTGTACATATGTGAATATGCATTGGTTACCTTCATGCATGTTGCGCAGCAGCCTCTACCCATACAGTGGTGCGCCATTGGCCAGAATGGGCAGTGATGGAGGGGGGAGCGCTTCTTTCGAAACATCGCATGCTGAGTGGCTCTGTAAAACATTTTGTGTCTCTTTGTATTGTACTTTTTTAGCATGCACTCCAGTTCGATATTATATTTTCTTTGTGTCTTTTTAATCCTTTTCACAGTGTGCATGACTATATATAATTTCCTCGAATCTTAATTTAGTTTCAGAGTTTTCGTCTTGAAATTCTTAGTTCCTGCATTGCGATTTGTTCTTATGCCCTTTTTATATTTCTTTTTGCGTCTAAATTTCACTTGTAATTCAATCATTAAATGTTACCGTTTTTCTTTTCGGGCATTTCACTTTCTTGCAATTTAATTTTGTTTTCAGTGATCATTACATTTAAGTGTCTTGAATAAATAAGACAATAATGAAATACATGCATCACGAAGTTTGGGAATAAAGTGACGGGTGGCATCAAAATTTTTCACACAGTTGAGATATGGGAAAAAGATTGGAAATAAATTATTTGCATCGATATGTCCTGATGACAATTTTAAAGAAAACAAAAAAAGTGTTTGGATAAATTGAATAATTATTTCCTATGTTGTGATTGAGAGGTAATGTTGGGGGAGGGGGGGCGATGACAACTTCCTCATTGGCTCAAGGGGGCGATTCGTTCAAAAAGGTTAAGAACCACTGATTTAGATGGACCCCAAAGGGAAAACAAATGTCAGTCCTTTTCACATTTATAAAATGCCCTTAAGAAAATGCACATATGGAGGTAAGATGGATGTAACATTCTCAAGAAGGAGAAACTCCATGTGGAGATCCTCAATGAATCTCTCAAGTCTTCTGCCCTGAGTGCAAATATGCAGTGAAGAAGACTTGATTCAGACTATGCAAATTAACAAATTAGTTTATTAAATACAATTTGTAGATTCCAGTCATCAGTTTTTCTATGGATCCTTGATCTATGCGATGTGCTATCGATCACACTTGAATTGTGGGTAACGAAGCTACATGATAAAGAACAAAGAGAACACAGCATTATATTAGAAAGACAACACCTTCCCCCTCCTTTCAAAAATGTCCTAGAGAGGGATTGGAAAAATATTCAATACTCTTTCCGTGTTGAAAATGGGGAAATTCTGTGGAATTCTGCTCATGCCACAGTCATGACTGCAAGACTGGCTTTCCTTGCTTATCCATAATTACAAAAAAACCTATGCAAATGTTCGGAGAAGAAAGTTTTAAGCTATGGATGCAAATACTGAGTTCCTTTATTTAAAAAAAAAGTGAATGCTTGACAGGAGACCGAATCCTTCATTTTGGTCTTCAATGGTTTAGCAGCACAATAAGTGTTGAAGGTCTTCTCCATCTGTGGCTGGGCTCATTGGTCCTGGCTATCTCACAGCATCCTCTGTAACTGTCATTAGAGCTTCTTTCAAGATAAAAGCAGATAGGAAAGCGGGGTTACCTGAGCTCTCTCAGAAGAGCCGATATTGTACTCAGAGCAGACCCATTTTCTTTCTTGGCCTCAGCTGTCGCAATCTGATACAGCAGCTTTTCCATTGAAAATGGCTTGGGTATATGTCGCCTCTTCATTTCCTACCCACAAACATTCCACTGTTAGCTCTCCCTTATGATACAATGAAATACATTCCAACAGAAAGACCACAGCCTAGACTGGACCACATGCAATCATTCGTATGACATCTCCAAATCAGACTTGAATGTTTAATAGCTAACCAAATCTGGGATTTCATTTTGAACGTTAGACATTGTCTAAGAAATTTATAAGCAAAACAGGTCTTTGTAATAATGACAATGTGTCTGTGAAGTGTTTTGTTTTCTTTTACAAAAGGCATTCTGTTTTTTTGTTTTTTTTTTAAGTTCAGCACATATATACACTTTTCTACCTTGGCAGTTTTAAAACCCATGCTTGTCCACTGGGTGGTAGCAAAGTGCACAGTTTCAGAGACATTGTAACCGCAGCATACTTTTGACACGAAAGATCCTGGAAAGCAGACAACGAACTGCCCGCTGTGTTGTACAGTACGGTGCACCTTGATCCCCTCTTTGCACAATACCTCGGGGGAGATCTAAGTAGAGAGAAGAAAAGAAACCCTTTTAAAATCTTATTTCCCTGTCATTCAGCACTGCCTGTATAATGCAAAGAAACTTGGATCTACCTTAGAAGTCTTCAGGTTACAGTGTATTTCAACCCCCATAATCCCATCCCTGTTACATGACAATACCGATACCACATAAACTTTAAATGTTGCAATACAAACTGGAACTTCCAGTGCTTATTCCTTGTACAGATGCTATAATCCTGAAAACAAACACAGGTATTCCCTGTTTAGCAACCACAACTGAGACTGGGACATTGATCATTCAATGAAGTAGTCACTAAGTGAAACAACAACTGTCCCGATGATCTGATTTCAGCTGCCCGTTGCTTTACAGACCCGTGAAGAATGTAAATGCAAGGATTGGTCACAAAATTACTTCATCACTATAATAATTGCGAACGGTCACTAAATGACACATTTGCTAAACAAGGACTACTTGTACTCTCAATACAGAAACACCTTAGAAGTAGGTTAGATTGATTGATACACCATATTTGGATGCATCAAGAAAGCTACTTTAGGTAGGAGTTTCAAAGTCCCTAAGAAAAAATCCTTGGAGGTTACTTTTAAATGGAAATCAAAATACCTGTCAGCCTTTTTTATCTATTTATCAAGATTATTGGGGAGGGGGGAGGGGATATAAGCTTTTTTTGGGGGGGGGGGAATTGGATATATGGGTTGTTTGGGGATGTGGTATTGACTGCGTGATATGCTAGAAGTGAGTCTGAGAGATGGCAGATCTGGGCTTACAATAGTATCCAGTTAAGGTGGCTATGGAGTGGTTGTCAAAATGGAGGGTGCTAATGATGGAAGAGATGAGAGAAGTGGTAGGATCTGAAGGTGAAATGTGAATAGGTTGCCAGCCTGGAAATTATCTTGTTGTCTTGGGGAGATTGGCTATTGTGCTTCATATTATCAGAAGCGAGTGAGATGGGGTCCTTGCAGCTGACATGTTCGCTCCATTTTGAGTCAGAGTGGCAACAGGGGTGGGATGTAATGTGGCAGCTATCCACTCAGGAGGACATCTTACTGGAGTGGGAGATGGAACTGACATGAAGAAGGAGACTGAGGTGCATTCTTTAGGGGAATGCCTCATCTGTATAGAAGGCTGTTGGAGATGACAGGAAGTCTTATCGATGGCCATTGTTTAATCCTCTTACCTTACTTATGTTGTTCCCTCATTATTAACTAAAAGAACTTATCACTCGGTAAGGTATTAATTAGTTGACACTGAATTTTGCAGGGGATAATAGGGCACAGTTTTTATAACAACCCATCCTTCCAAAATGTGCCGTATGCCAGAGTTAAATCTATGAACAATGCCCTAGTTTCAAGGCCTTGTTGGAATCCTACTTCAATATAGGTTGTTAGGCTTAGCACCTGGTCTACACAGCTCCATATCATGTGGCATATTGAGATTTAATTCAATGGTTGAGTTTTACATATACCCATGGCAGTAAGGTTTTTCAGTATTTAGTCCCTTGCTTCAAATAACTGTACAACAGAGTTCACTGCTATCCATAAAGTTATAAAACAAAATTGAACTGGATTCCTCTAGACAGAAATCAGAAAGTAACTCACCATGACATTACTTTCAAGCATTTCCAGTCCTGGAGTGCCATTGGCTTGCAATAGGGTATGTACCACTTTGTCAAGTTTTTTCTCCTCCGCAGCAGGAATGCAATACCTGTTCACATTTGACACAGAGAGGAAATCACAAAAAAGGATATGAATTCTAGACCAAACAAGATACTATGCATCAAAAGGCAGTGTCCCAAATTGTATTTCCAAAACTGAATGTCAACCTAAGAGTTTAAAAACTAAATAGGAAAAGATGCCGTAAGCTGGGGGAGGGGGGATCAGGAATTTTATATTTAGAAAGAGTCTGAATACTTTAAAATAAGATTACATTTCACAATTACAGTATTTATTAACACTATATCACGACACTAATACCGCGTAATATGTTGCCTAAGACAGAAAATAAAAAAGTTTTATCATCTGAACAGCACATGGAAAGGAAGGGAAGGGACTTGCTTAAAACCACCCCTTATGAATCTGAAGTCAGCATGCCTTTGTATGCAAAGATTTTTTTTAGGTAAGTATTTTCAATACTAAGTTTATTAGTTAATTATGCATATCCAAATATGTCATTTTTTTAAAACCTAGAGCTCACTATGAAAATCCAAATAATATACAAGTATTCATAGCAATAGTATAAATCAGTAATGGCGAACCTATGGCATGCGTGCCAGAAGCGGCACTCAGAGCCCTCTCTGTGGGCACGCGTGCCATTGCCCCAGCCCCGCCTCCCCACGGCCCCCTCATCAGCAGCCCCCTGGAGAAGAGTCACCCCCAAGCATGGCCTGCATAGAGCAGCATAGCCAATGACATGGCAGCCGGGCAGTGGGGACAAGACTCCACAGTTGATGCTGTGTGGCATGGGCGGAGGTTGTGGCCACCATGGCGCTGCTGGGCCAGCTGGGCAATCTGTGGCAGGCCATGGAGGCAGTGAGTGGCCCTGCAGGTGGGCGAGGTGGGGACAGAGCAGGGGTGGTTTTGGGGCACTCAGTCTCTAAAAGATTTGCCATCACTGGTATAAGACAAAGAATGACAGTAATTTCTCTTGAACAATGAAAAAACTATAACTGATTAAATAATTGAAATTAATATTAAGAATTTATATTAGTACAAATCCACATTTTAGATGTGGCACAAGTTCATATATGGAATTATCAAAAAATAAATAAAAAAAAATCCACGTTAAATTAAATAGTGACAGATTTCCTTCTGAAATGTTATTCTGGATTTAAATTTCATACTGGTTATTAATTATTCAAGAAAGCCATCATCTTTCACACTCCCAATGATTATATAGCAGTAAATTATATCTTGTACATTTAGGCTGTACCAAACCTTGTACATTAGGTTAGTAAAACGTACTGAAAAGTTGAATGTGTGAAACAGCCTATTCTTAAAAAAATTACCTGCTTTCCTGACTTTAGGGAAGGCTTTTTTTCCTATATAACAAGCCAGGGAATGTTTTTTTTTTTTTTAAAAAAAACATTATGAAGCATATTTTAAAGAGGTAAAAAAAACATTAATGGAAATCAGAATGGATTATTTCTTGCTTGAATATGGGTCTAACAATCCTGACACTGTGGGATTGTTAGACCCATTAAGCCAGAGAAAGACCGATTGAATAAGATTCTCAATTTCGCAATACCTTTGTGAGCTTAATTTCAAACTATCTGAACCATTTGGCACTGACTAAATTTCAATAGTAAGACTATATTAACCTCACTTCCCTGCTGTATTAGGTAGTAAAATTTTATTGTGCCACAACAAATGCCAGTCTGACTTTTACTTGGATATTTTAAAATACATTACAGTAGTTAAGTTTGAAAAAACTTAAAAGATGAATTCTAATGCAACTCTATAAAATGTCTTTTTCACCCAAGAAAATAATAACAATAATCTGGAGTGCCAGTTAAACATTTTGTTCATCCTAAAATTTTACTTATCTTTGTTAGGATAGTAGGACATTTTGCAGTGTTCACTTTTAATATTATTGGATCCTGTCTTGAAATTCTAAACAGAATGATTAATGGTATAGTTTTTTGATTTTGGAATAAAAATGTCTACAGATCCCCAACTAAAGCAAGGGCAGTAGAGCAAAGAAACAAACTTAAGAGTTACTTACCAAATGCAATCAGCACCAGTGTGTAAGTAGTCAATATATGGAAGGTGATTTTGGTCTCGAGACCAGCATGAGGTAGAAAAGACCATGCCAATGTTTAGCCAAGGAATTGTCACTCCTAAATTAGATCAAAAGAAAACATGATTAATGGCAATCTTCTCATTTTTTTAAAAAAAAAACCTATTAAATTATGAATGGTTAAAATTATATTGGAAGCTGTATGTGACATTTGATGTCCCCTGAAAATTTAGATCTTACCAAGAATGGAAAAAAAAAATGACAGATCTTACAAAAAATGAAAATGATCTTAGTCTGATTGGTCAAATCTCTTTTGATCCCTGGGTTCTGATGTTAACATGCAAACTGTATCTTAACAAATCAGCTCATATAGCTTTATATGCAAATATGAATTTAACTTTTGCCAATACAGATAGCCCTTGATATAGTACAATTGTGCCCCAAGTTTCCATTGCTAGCTAAGTTGTTAAGTTAGTAACAGGGTTGTTAATTGAATCTAGCTACCATCATTGATTTTGCTTGCCAGAAGCCAACTGGGAAGGTTACAAATGGTGATCACGTGACCCTGGCACACTACAATTGTCATAAATACATGCCAGTTGCCAAGTGTCTGAATTTTGATCATGTGACCACGAGGATAAGTCACTTTTCAGTGCTGTTGTAACTTCAAATGATTGCTAAACGAATAGTTGTAAACTCAGGACTACCTATATACTATATATTAAGAGCTAAACAATATCTCTACCAAACACAAGCAGTGTTCATGAAACATTGTCTGGAAAAAATAATATTCCCTTCCTCTGAGGAAGCTGAAGATGTGCAATAGGTATTTATACTCATTTGATAATTATCTCTACAGATAAATACAATCGGACTATTAAACTGCATGAGAAAATCACAAAGTTTTTTTTATTAGGTATGATAACAAAAAATAAAAATAATCACAATATCATACCACTATCAACTTTGACAAGTGTCTCAAGCAGCCTTTGTAAAGTAGAAATCACAAATGTTATCATGGAGAAAACACAGTAACAACAAAAATCCGCACATTAATTGGCACAGCATAAACCCTTTGGGACTGCAAATAATGAACCTACCTATGCCTATCAATCAGCATACAGACGTTAGATGCTACCACAAATGTACTGAATATTAATGAACAGGCTACAACAGATTTGAAGAAGCCAACAAGGACATGATCTGCACTATATATTAAGCCTCCATCTCAGTCTGCTTCTTTTTATAATACACAGATCTGAATTAAACCGTGGCGTGATTATTATAACAGACAACACAAATCTTAGCAGCCTCACATGAAAAGAAGTCTGCCCATCTGTGTTGAACAGACTGAAGGGTCAGTGGATAGCAGAATTACACATAGTTTAAATACTGCCATGACAAAAGGTTAACTGAACATTAATTTATTTTTAAATAACATTTATAGATGCCTGGTTACAGGGAAATGGGGAAAATGTGATTTATTTAAAAATCTTTCTGAGCACCACAATTACAAGTATGGAGAAAGTACATCCCCTTACCAGGCACAGCACCAAGATGTCGCAGGATGGATCCTGTGTTATTAGGAAGGACTGTTAGGTTCCACCCATGCCTGTGCAAATTAAGTAATACAGATAACTGTAAGCAAATATTAAAGGCCAACTGAAAAAAAAGCTGACATAGCCCTCTGTAAAGTATGTTAAAGTCAATCTCAAATATTCAGTTTCTGATAGTGAATCTGGAGGAAAAAAAACAGTCCTCTTTCTTTCAGTCAGAAAAATCTAAGTAAACAGTTTTTGTATAATTGATCAAAAATCTTACATTCATTTTCAGTAGTCTGGCTAATTTTTTCTGAAGAACTAAAATGACTAACAAGAAATTGATCAACTTTCTGAAACATGTATTTTTATAGATGTCAATAATTAAAAGCATCAGGGCTACTGCCTCTTCATTTCAATAGCTGTTCTGTTCCCAATGTAGAAAAACAAATAAACAAAATATATAAGTATTCATTGGTGACTAGAATTACTCTCTGATGACAGACTAGATGCTGGTTGGGAATTCTGAGAACTGCAGTTTTAATTCAATTAGATGTAAAGGGAGGCTACTATAATGCTTTTATGGCTCTCTTGAAAGAAAGATGGCAGAAATTACTGGCTAACTATATATTTTCATCCAAAATAGGTTATAATTCAAATTTAAGTACCTCTGAAATATCATGTTTGGGGAACAAATAAAGTAAACCTAGCAAAGGGATTAAATGAATTCAGAACACAACATAGGAAAGCTAACATATACTGGATTCAGCTACTCTATGCAATCCACCAACCAAGTGTCCACCCCTTCACCTCTCAAAAGGACTGAAAGCATGCATTCTTGGCAGTACATTGACTTGAAATATATGTTGCCTTTTAAGTCTCTTGATCTTAAGTCAAAATAATAGAGGAGCATGCAATTTTATGGCTCTCACAAAAGAATCTGAGCTAAAATTATATGCTTCTCACTTGGAACTTTATAGTTATCAATGCCCACCACATCACATGGATCAAACAGAGTAGTATCTCAAGAAAACAGTTAATTCCCATTGTTGTACTAGCCAGAGAAGATGAAAAAAGATTAAAAAAAGATTTTAAAAATTCTAGATAATGTTGCCATGTATTACCTTGAAAAAGGTTCTGCTTTACCCACAGGGAAGCCACTGCCATGGGTATTGGTGTCCACTTTCCCACAGTGCACTGCTACATGGCAGTCCTTCTGTTCTACTAATCTCCAGTATTCTTGCTATAAGGGAAAAAAAGCTACCCAGTTGTAACAGATGTTTAAAATTATGCCAAGTACAGTATCTCAAACACATTCTTTACCTTTTTTCTTAGAAAAAGGAACTTAAGCAAATGAACATGCTGCAGATTTGCTAACAAAAATTCTTATTATCTCTCTGATCTCAGTCTTTTAACAGATAAAATGTTTTTGTTGGCGAAGAAATGTTTTTAAGGCATTTAGAAAGTATGCATTCATTTAATATTACAAGCAGAAGAATACAGAACACTCTGCCATAGCCTGGGGTCTTTCAGCAAATTTAGAAAATTAAAAATTTTGGAGTTTAATTCCAGCAAAATTGTGGAAAACATATAATAAGAGGAAAAGGAACCATGACTACCTAGAACTGATAAGACATTGAATCAACTGAGACCTTTTCTGAACATACATATTTTTTTAATGTAAGGTCAATTATCATTCACCATACAATGAGCTAAATTCCCCTGGTACAGCTACCAGCATAAGGAAATTGCTTAGAATTTATCTTTAGGATCTGGTGTCTTTCACATGGATGCTAAATTTTATGTGATAGAGTAGCAGAGATTGCAATAGCTATGAATACTGATGGACCTAATTAAAATTCTCCTATTATATTTCATGAATGCTTTTGACAGTTAAATGAGTGAATTTATAATAAAGTGGTAATAAGAAGGAGATTTTAATGAAATATTGGATCCCGAACTTGATAGTACACTGGCATGAAAAAAAATAATTAGTGTATACAAAATACAGAAGAATGATAGCTATATAAGCATAATACACATATATGCACTTGAATAATATTTATATTAGATAAGTATATATAGAATTGTAACTTAACTGTTATGATATATTATACTCTTGTTTTTTTTCTGTTGTATTTTTTAAAGCACTTTTTAGGTGTTGCTTTTTTTGAGAAATGTACTGTACCTATCAATTAGCTTTATATTTTGTTCCCTTTCTTTTTCTGTTACTATTTTAAAAACAATACATAAATAAATATCTGCCTCTTTCTTTCCTATTTACTGCTTCTCCTTTTTTCTTAAACTTAGCAAGATTTTTACTTGTCTTTAAAGCAACTCTGCTTTTAAAATTACACAACAGGCAGTTTTCATGATGACCAAGATTGTACCATTTACCTGTCTACATCCAGTTAATATATGTTTCCATGTCAAAGCATCATTGCCATTACTTGTTAGATGCTTAGGAGTTTTCATATGTAGGGAGAAAAGCATCTGAGTCCAGAATAAGATGAGTTTTAATACTAGGACATTTCTCACCTCTATTTCTGCTGCTGTGGGGTCTTTGCTGAAGCACATACTCATAACGTTTCTTGCTGTTCGGTAAAAAGTTGTTAAAGAAACAGACCTTCCCTATGAAACAGGAGCAAACAGGGGAAAAATTGTGACCCTACATTTTTTTTCCTAAATATCATAATGCAATGAAATACCAAAAAATAGAAAAAAACACATGATTTGGAAAGAAAATTTATTCTGGCACTCAAGATATTATTGCTCTTTTTTTTTATTATTTCCAGCTACTGAGTCCCCTCCTCTGTTTCAGACAGTTGGCAAATGGGTCGCACTCCAGATTGTTTTTCAATAGACAGTGGTACCAAGATTTCAACCGATCCAAAAATGCTGGCGTGTATCTCAACTTTCCCTCTGACAGATGATTCTCCTCCATTGTTTATTATTATTGTTATTGGTTTGTCGCACAGTCAGCCAGATGTTCAGACTGGATTTGGCATTTTTGTGTAACTATCGAGTCCTTTCTAAGAACCTGAGCTAGGCAGAAGTGGATGTTTGATGGCATTACAGGTATTGTCACAGGATGTAAACTGTTCCAAGTAAAGCCGCCTTTTGCAATTGACTGATGGTGAATTTGTCAGTGCCAATGGTGTTCAAGTGGTGTCCAGTTATTTTGGAATTGTACCCAAGGTGCCTATTACTACTGGGACTATCTATCCTTGCTTTTGCCATAGCCGTTCTATTTGCAGGTCTTTATGTCTATAATTATGATTGGTCACACAGTCAGGCAGATGTTTAGATTGAGTATATTGTTATCATTATGATTAAAAGAAAAATATGGGAAAAATAGAGAAGGGAACATTGTCTAGATACTGCCCCCCAACTCCTGATTCTGCAAAGGAATCAGGGTCAGGCTTACCCAAAAATCTTTGGGTTCCTAAAAGGCTCACTCAACTATATTTTATGTCATGTGTCAAGAAGACGATGTCTTCCAGATACGGGCAATTGCCAAGCAAGGAAAGAAATATGATAGCAACCCCTCCCCCCCCCAAGAAGATTTCTAATTGGCAATTTATATTGGTTCTAAAAAACATAACAAAGATACTTCTTTAGAAATGTACTGGCAAGACTTGATTTCAGGGAATTATTACAGGAAAGGTAGATAAATTTCCTTCTACCGCATATATTCTGAAATCTTTCCAGACGTACAAAGCTAGAGATTCAAAACTAAATTAAAAATAACATATTCAGTATTTAGCCATATATCACTACCTGATATATTGCAAAACTGAACTAAAATAATTTTTTGTCAGAAATAATAAAGAAATATTACAAAGCTTCCACATTATTTATTTATTTAATTTTATTTATTAAATTGTTATGGTGAACCAAGAATGCATCATGATTACACAGCTGTGACTTTTCTCCTTCATTTAACTACTGCTGCAAAGTTTGCTTTCAACTGGAATACATCTGTGCCAATTTCCTATAATTCTCCGCTATCATGACTAATGCTGGCTAGGACTTATGGAAACTGAACTCCAGGCATAAGGCTAGAGAGGCTGATGCATGTCTTATAGCTCAGTAGGGGGAATATGCCAATATGTCAAGGTTTCTCAATCTAGTATTATCTAGATGCTTTAAATACAACAACCATCATCAAGGGATGATGGGAGTTGTAGTGCAATGTATTGAAAGGGCGCCTATTTATCATATAATGAGGATCACCGAGTAAAACTGTACTGGTAACATCTTAAAATGTGAATTATTCTTTCACAAAATGGCACAGATTTTCAAGATTACTAGTGGGAGAATGTGGATTTTTTTTTTTCACAGCTGGCTGGATTGTGGAATTCAAAGCTGGTATACTGTATATCATGGATGAGCACACAATGAGTAGTTTAAAAAATTCTGCTATCTACAGCTTAAATTAGTTCAATTCAATCTACTGATATATTTCAGTCAATTCAATTGTTGATTTTTATTTTATTTTATAGGATGTATTGACACAAAGAAATAATCATTCATAAATGATAAATACTATTTCATTTCAGGGTAAGTAATATTTTGCAGAGTGTTTTTGATTCATTAATTGTATAAAAGTATACAATTTAAGATCTGTTGCAAATCATTTGCGTTTTCAGCCAAAAACATAAAAAGAACATGCATTTCTCAAACCAATACCTTTCTAACATTACCATAGGCATTCTATGTATGTTTATCTATAAATAAACTGAACTACTAAGGAGACATCAAATGTTCTTGTTGTACTCCAGGCTCAATGGCGAACTTTGTCCCTAGGCATTCCAATGATTTTTTTTACACATGCTTTACTTCCATTATATACCATTCTGACTGGATTCAGCAAACAACACTAACCATAGCTCACACCTCTTCTGTTGATCATATGCACTCCATAAATCAACAAAAGCATAGTAAGGTTTCTTTCTCACACATTGCCTGATGAATTGCTGAAGAGGAAAAAACCCTGATCTACACATCTTCCCCGCACAAAGCCATGCTGCAGACCTTGCTCATTATCTCTTCTTACACCCTTTTAATCATAACTCTGCCAAACATTTTCTCATGCACACTTAAAAAAATTACCCCCTTCTTCAACTTTTGCATTTGCTCTTCCTAACTTTCCTTTTGTACAGAAGGTCATTCTTCCAATCATCAGAGTTGCAGATTAAACTAACCCACAGGTCGGCAACCTGCGGCTCCAGAGCCGCATGTGGCTCTTTGAGCCTTCCCCTGTGGCTCCCAGCCTCCTCTGCCTTTGCAGAGAGAGACAGAGACAGAGAGAGGCAATTGCACTTCCCTGCTTCTCTCTCTCTCTCTCTCTCTCTCTCTCTGTGTGTGTGTGTGTGTGTGTGTGTGTGTGTGTGTTTTGTGTGTGTGTGTAAAAGAGAGTGCACTCACAGTGTTCTCGGAGGAGCTGAAAAGCTTTCTGGGCGGAGCTCCTCCCTTTGCTGCGTCTCTGAAGGAAGCAGGAAGCAGGAAGGGCAGGAGAGAGCTAGCTAGCCCAGCTAGGCTGACTCAGGAATTCTGGGAGTTGAAATCCATGAGTCATAAAAGAGACGAGGTTGCCTACCCCTGAGCTTGTTGGACAACAGTTTGAAGCTTGCCAGGTGAGCAGCAGATAGGAGGGGGGGGAGAAAGAGAGAGAGAGAAAGAGAGAGAGGGAGGGAGAGAGAGAGAGAGAGAGAGAGAGAGGAAAGAGAGAGAGAGAAAGAAAGAGAGCGGGGAAAGAGGAGTGGCAGACCAAGGGCAGATAGAGAGGGAGGGAGGAAGAGAGACAGACCCTTTTGACATCTAAAATGAAGATAACACTGCATATATCCTTTTTTTACCTGTGTGTGTGTATGTAATTTTATTCTCTTAAAGCATTCTCTTGGTGATCATTGTTTTAATAGTATGAATATTCCCAAGAGTGATATTTTTATTTTTAATGTGTGTGTGTGTGTGTGTGTGTACACACACACACACATATATATACATACACACACATACATACACACACACACACACACACACACACACCTATAATAAAGGTAAAAAAGGATATATGCAGTGTTATCTTCATTTTAGATATCAAAAGGGTTTTGCGGCTCCCGGTGTTTTGTTTTTGGTGAGAAACGGGTCCAAGTGGCTCTTTGAGTGTTTTGGGTTGCCTACCCCTGAACTAACCGAACAGCCACTCCATAAGGACACCTCATCTATATTTTAAATTTTCTTCACTCATACCATCTTCACCTATAACATTCTTCAGTATTTATAACATTTTCACAGCATTTGAGACTTCATCATTTTTCCTTAGATAGTAATATTTATAGCACTTCTTTCTATTTTACTCTTTGGCAAATACAGTAACTACAATTTTCATACAGATCTCTAAAATTGTCCTTCACAATCCCTCAGTTCAATTTCACCCTAAATCAGTTCCTGTTACTGTTTTAGCCCTAATTGTTTATACTCTGTAAGATGCTTAAGAGCTGTAGCTTAAAAGTGTCCGGGTTCTTAGGAGGGTGTCAAACTGGCAGCCCACAGGCCGGATGTGTCACGCGCAGGCCATGCCCACCACAGCTTCCCAAAGGCAAAAAATGTCACAATACATCATGATATGTTCACGTGACACGACTGAATTTGACACCCATGTGCTAGAGTCTTAACACTTGATGAGTGAGTGAAGAGTGATTGCGGAAAAGTCTTATAATGTGATCTGGGATGTATTTTGGCTTTTGGAAAGTGGTTGGTATTCTCTAGCATCTACCTCTTTGTTTTCTTTCAACAAGGCGTTAGACATCTCTTCTGCCGTTTCATTTCCTAGAGGCCCTACAAAAACATGGCAGCTTCCAAGAAAAGGAAGAATGCATAAGAACAATATGATCCCAGATCACTGTCACCTCCTCTTTCCAAGTGGTGACTAAGGCTTCAATCAAATTAAGTATACCAAACCCCAAGAACAGGGGTAAGCAATTATTTTTCCCAAGAGACCACATGAGAAACTGGGATTGCTGTGGAGGGCCTCTGCCTTGCCCTCTTTCACCGCTATGGCCCACTACCCAACTGCTGCCGCCTGGACAGGGGCAACCAAAGGACTGGACGTGGCCCAGAGACTATAAAATGCCTAGGTCTGTTCAAGAACAACTTCAAGTCCCTTTTGAAACACAATAGGCCATTAGGCTCTTGGTGAAAAATAATCACATAGGTTTTATTTCCTGCATAGGCATACAGGACTCCAAAGTAATCAAAAAGTGATCTGATCACGATCAGGGACAAATACTATTACCCTCTCCTCACTCACTAAAGCAGAAGTATGCCAATTAAACTCAGCTATTTATTTCTACTCTGTGCTGACCTGGAGATGCTGTGGAAATCTTGACAATCTGGAGACTGTTGTGGTCAGCCAGGATTAAAAAGAATGAAGTAGAGTCCTAAAAAGACCAAATGGGTTTTGCCCATAAACCATCTGGTTTTCTGTGGGCTCCAGATTTAGCTCTGCATGAGATGGCAACTTGTGACTTCTCTTGAACATATGACTCCTGCTGGATACGATATGCAAATTATTGTCGCAGTCAGAGAAACCATTGCCCTGCTTCTGTAGCATACAACTTGAAGTCCTATGAAATGGGAGGCCCTGCTGATAGTATCTCATGTCCTTATAAAAGCCAGAACTGTCTTCTGAAAACACTTTATATGAGGCTGTTCTCAAAATCACTCTAGAAAAGCTCTTGGTGCAGAACGCAGTATCCCACGTTAGTGAGTAAGAACTGCAACATCATACAATACAGATGTTAGTGATAAGATTTCTGGGTGCAATGAAAAATGTTGACCTTAACCTTTAAAGCTGTACATGGTATGGCTTTTAGTATATCTAGCGCCATCTTTTCCAAATGTAACTAATCTGTCCAAAGTGCTCATCCCACATAGGGAGGCACAGGGTTCCCAATGCATATTACATGAAAGATTATGGGCCCCAAAGGCAATGTTTTTTCCATGGTGGTTCTCATTTTGTGAAGCCCACCCTCATCCAGACGCTTCAGGTAGTACAGACCCTGGCAAGGTTCAAGAAGACTGAGAAGACAGAATTCTTCCACATGAATTTAAGCCTTATTTTGTCAGTGACTAATTCGGTACCATGATTTTTATAACGTACTATATTGTACAGTCATTTTATTGTTTTATGGGATATTACTATTACTATCATAACCAACCAAATATTTATGCTAATTTCCCTGCCATGTGTAGATATTAGCAGTCATATATAAAGCCATAGTTTTAAAAAATAAAAGTGTTTTCCAAGTGGATATTTTCCAGTTATTTTTCTCATTTATTCCTGAGTCTCTGAAGAGCCTATATTTTCTGCACTCTCTCTCATCTTATATCCACACATTCATTCGTATCATCCAGGATGTTTTTTTCTAGATCGCATTCTTTCAGAAAATTGCATAATTTTGCCCCGCCCTCTTCACCATGTATGGAGCATAACAAGCAACTATCAACAACCTACATGTTGCTATTTTCACTTATAACAACCAAGATGATGCCAATTCATGCTGCTGAACACAAGTTTTCATTCATAATTAAATCCAAACCTTCATTCTCTGCATATATTTGTCAATTCCACAAAATTAAACTATCCTGTCTTCATTCACATTTATTACATTTTACCATTTCCACACAAACATCATATCTATTTTTTTTTTCATAGATATTTATTCATAGATTTTTTTTCACTTCAGGGTCTTTACCATATATTTTTCTTACACTTTCAAACGGCAATTTTTCAGATTTCACTGTCATTACTAAATGGGCTCACTGATACCAACCCCATAATGATTTTAATCAGTGTGAACTTTTAACTACTGTTTTTTTTTACAAGATAAAGTATGGGGGGGGGGGGAAACTAATCTCAGCAACAGCAATCCATGCCACCTGCAATACTCCCTGGTAACTCCAAGGACAGCACTAGTCAATGTTGGCTGATTTTGCAACCACAACTCAGTTTTACTGGAAAAATGATGAGCTTCTAATCTTCAAACTATTTTGCAGGGTTACTTCTCAGCTAGGATATACATGCAGAGTGATAACACTGCTCAAAATATTTTTCCTAGCCAAAATCTAGCTTGGAGCACCTATCTTTAAAAAAAAAAAAAAAAAAAAGCAAAACTAATACCAAAAGATTTTGAGTACTTGTTTGTCAATTTTTGCCAAGCAATTGAAAGCAGAAACTATTTTTAACAATTGGTAATCTTTAGGGAGAGAATGACAAATATCAGAAGTCCTTACAACAGATGTCCTTATCTTTTTCATTCATCATAAAGAAATCTCCAATGAAAGCTTTCTTTTGCCCTTCTTAAATTCCAATTTTGCCTAATATTTATACTCATACAATGTCAATTTGATTTTAAATAGAAAAATATATAGTGTATGTGAGTTCTCTCAAAACATTTGTATAGATATGGAAAGGATTTCTTGGACAAAAATCAAAATTCAAATCCCTCTGATCATTTTTGCTCACAGTTTCTGGATTTTAAATGCTATGTGAACTTGGCTTTAAGAATGACAGAGCTCATAAGCTAGATTTCCTGGCTAAAACTGAAACTATGGCTTGTGCTTGCCCGGCAAACCATAATTATTCATGATTTCATCTGTGTTTCTAAATCCTACTTTGCAAACACTGGGTCATTTCAACAGAAACTATATTTTGATGCACAGTGAGAAACGGTTGAAGTTCTTGAGGTCAATGCATGGAGCACTAAAACAGAATTTAATTTCTAACTGACCAGGTTTGCAGAGCCGGACTCTTTGGTATTATACATATAACTATAATCATGTTTTTTCCAAATACCCATTTTTTTCTATTTGAGACAGATTAAGTGCACCTTTACTTACATAAATTGCAGGAAAGCAAGGCCTTTAAGAAAAGTATTGAAATAGCCATGCAGGTACATATTAGAACGAATACCCTTTTGCCTGGCATTCTCTTTTCACAGGTATTTAGCTATGAAAAGCTATTTCAAGCAACAATACTAAAAAAAAGAATTATTTACATATTAAATGCTTACTTTAAGGCAAATGTGCAAAAAGACCCAGTCATTAGTATTAGAATTATACTTAGTTCACTTGGTTCTGGTAACCAAGGTCAGCGGAATAACAAAAAAGAAAGTTGTAAACATTGTAACAAAGCTAATATAGCTAGCTGTCAAAATGGACATGATTCAAATGTAATATTATGGAAAAGAAATCAATAAAGAAAACACCTCAAAGGAAACAAACACAGGTTAGCAGGCAGAAGGAGGTCTCACAAATGAAAAAGGCCAAGTTTAATCAATATGTGCAAGTAGCATAAAACTGGGAACCTAAACATAGTACATGCTAGTCCCCTTCTGAAATAACCTTTAAGTTTTAAGCAATTTTTACAAACTAAAACAAAATTAAAAGAAAGCTGGCATGAAAAGAAAAGCATCAATCTTTAGTGTCATTATTTCCCAAAATACTCCTAGATTCCAGATAGATAAAATGGACATTCTTTTCTAAGAATGTCCATTTTGACTACAGCCTAATGCTTGGTTTGTAAATATGCATAATATCAAAATAAGACAAAGGCAATGGAGGAGCTAATAGAGTATATAGAAATTAGAAAAAATGGGGAAAAGTAATTCTACCAGTTTATTTTACCAATACATGAGTGTTCTTTGAGCATGGTTACTATGGTAATCATTTTATGAATGGGGATGCCTTCTATAGTGGTCATATTCTGCGAGTCCAATTATATACTCTACAATTATCAAATGTGACCATAGCTCCCAAGATTGGAACCCCTAACGCCAAGAATGCTGTTCATTATACTGTATATAGTCAGTGGACTCTTTTTTTTCCTATTTTGTTCACTAGATTGTTTCCAGATGAGATTTTAATGTTGTCCTTACGCTGGTATAGTCAATTTTCAGGGGATCTGGATGATGCTGACTTCATATCTAGACTAGTCCTGGGTTGTTGTTTGTTTGTTTTTTTGGACAAAGGAAAAGATGGGAATAGCTGCTCAAAGTTTTTTCCATGGTTGCCCTAGAAACAAGCATTGTCTAAAACTCAAATTTAATCTTATAACATTCTAATACACGTTTATTGTGCTATATAAATATGAAAAGATGGTGACCCTCTAATAGATACCATAGTTTTAAGCTTGGTTGGATGATAGGCTCTTAAAATGTATTCAGCTGCAAACCATACCAACTATTGTTATGGAAATAGGATTACTTGTCACAGGGAGAATTGCAGATGGCAGTATAACCCCCAACAACATAGCCTACATCTGTGCTAAAATTAAGGAAGATATTGATAAGACAAGCCACGTCGATATGCTTTGTAGGCCAACATATTGCAACTATACAACCAAACAAAAGCTTGAACATGGATGAGTTTGAAGTGGTCATATAATATATATTTTAATCTGCTATTTAGAGTTAAAAATAAATCATGAATTATCTGAAGACAGAGGGACAGATTCTCCTAAGAACCCAGACTCTTTTAAGGATAATACTCAGCCACCAAAATCCAAATGAGAAAATTCTCATCTGAGATAACAATAGGTATATAAATATATTCATCAAGATGGTTAAACTCATTCTGTAGAGCAGTGTTTCCCAAACTTGACAATTTTAAGGCATGAGGACTTCAACTGCCAGAATTCCACAGCCAGCGTTGCTGGCTGTGGAATTCTGGGAGTTGAAGTCCTCATGCCTTAAAATTGTCAAGTTTGGGAAACACTGCTGTAGAGCATCCCCCAAATCAAATGGATGTGAGATGTGTTTGGACCAGAACTCCCAGCCTATATGCTCTTTGGCAACCGATTAAAAGGATCTGCACATGTTAAATGGATATAGAAAAGCCAATTTTATCTATTCCCTAACTAATACTTAAGGTAGGACAAGGTCTCACACCTTTTTCATAATGACAGAGAAGGCAAGGTAAAAGGGTATTAATCTCACATACCCTGCCTGTATCCTTGTGGGAAAAAAACAGGGATATGAATCTGGCTAATAGAAACCTAAACAATATTTAGTGTGGGAGTCTATCTATACAGATCTCGGTTCCTGAAAATGGTGATTACTTCAAATAAAACCACTGACTTGTGTCTGTGCAGTCTTCTAAGCAGCATCTAATTATCAGTTCACAGCAATGGGATAAAGAGCAGTGATGGAAAAGCAGTGAGCACTGGACACAAGTACCAACGTAAAAAAAGCAATGTATCTCATCCTCCCTTAGCATTTCAACATACTCAATCCAATCTTACTAACAATTACACAGCATGTGGTGGTGCCAGATGCTTAATACAGTGGGAAGGCTGCCAAATCAAACTGAGTGGAGGAATCAACATTCCTTTGCAAATGGATGAGCTCAGCGACAAGCAAAATAAGCATTCCAAACCACTGTTTGAACTAAATGAGAGCTGGCAGAGTGAGTGAAAAATACTATGTGCATTTTAGATGTGCTTTCTAGCCAAGACCCCAGCAAGATTTCTACTGACCTTGTATATACACTTGTGGAGGTCACAAAGAACACCAACCTCTTCTTCTTCTTCCACTGTGGTCTCCTTTTCCTGAGAGAAGAGTCGCCGCCTACCTGTTTTTTGAGGGACCTCAACTTCTTTTGCTTTGTTCCGGAAGCCATTTTTATGAACAATGCCATTGATGAGTCCGTTTTTGGGCTCGTAGCGGGGCAGAGACTGGAATTCATAGTTGTTGTCTGAATGTCCTTCCAAAGGACCCCTCCGCTTTTCTAGAATCTCCTTTTCAAGGAGGACTTCTTTTTCCAGTCTCTTGTGCTCCTCAGCAGAGAGGGAATCATAGGAGAGTAGATACTGGCAATAGGCTTCCTGCAGTTTTGCTAACCTGTCCTGTGCAGTTTTGGGGATACGCAGCATATCTGCCAGCTTATTCCATTTCTTGAGGTCAGTCACCTGCTGCATACCCCCCATTTCATTGATCAACTGGAAAAAGCAGGCCAAATCTAGCTCACAGCCTCCTGGAGGTCAATGCAGCAGAAAAGCAGGAAGGAAAAAAAAGAAAAAAAGAAAAAAGGGAAACACAGAAATTTGTTAAGGAAATTGAACACAGACCACATTCATTCAGGCCCTAATTTTTATGAATATGTCTGGAGAGTATCAATTTAGTTGGAGATGAAAGTAACTTTTTACTTAAACGCAAAACCTCTCTGTGAAAACCAGAGGCTAAGGAGAAGGATTATAGTCTAGTCTTTCCTTTGCTGGTTTTTCATGGGCAATTAAAAAAAGTTGAAGCCTAGGCAGAATTATATGGCCAGCATGCTAATTAGGTATTATTTCTTTGCTAGTTTTGTAAGTGAAACAAAACAAACAGAAATAAAGAAAAACACTTCCCACCCCCAATTACTATGATTACTTCATGAATCTATTATTCTTTTTCCATTTTTAAGTTCCCTATCTGCTGCTGTAGAAATCTACCATACGGAGAATGGAAATCTGCTTCAAACAGGAATGTACCTATTTCTCTCTGCTTGTGTTTGCACATCACCATACCAAAATATGCTTTGTTTGATTATTAATCAGTACTTTTGAATATAGCCAATGGTTTTTATTCCACAAACCACAGTTAAACAAGGTACAGCTTAGTGCAACAGGCAACAAAAGTCCTTGCCCCTTTATGTCCATCTATTTACATTGAAATAGCACTTTTCTTTCCCTTGCTACAAAAGCTTAGAAGGTAGAGTTATTACATAAAATTCTGCTGTAAATGTGAGCAGCTGAATTAGTGTTTTTACTTTGTCATACAGACTCAGTCCAATTTAGTTTGGTGGTTACCGTTAACCACTATTCCAAGACCAAGTGAAATGTATACTGTAGCTCATATTTTCAATATAAACATAAGCACACTTTGGTGATTTCACTCAGTGAAGTCAGCTTCTGAGGTTTAAGAAGAGGGACCATGTGCAAATAAATGTCTGCCGATGGTGCAAAATATACTAGCTGAGTTCACACGACACATAGCAATGTTAATAAAGAAAGACAAGCTGTTGGATCACTCCAACCAGGCATGGCTAAACAAACCTTGAGAGATCAATACATGGTTTTTCTGGAATATGTGTGAACCAGAAGGCTGAATAAGCCAAAGTCATAAAGCAAATAATAATTTTTGATAATTATTTATTAAGAAGAGCAAGCCAGAATTCTTGGTTCATGCATTAATTCTTAAAAAGCCAGCTTTCAATTTGATTTGTTTAATCGAAGGAGCTAAGCAAGAGAGACCGAACAAGATGCACTCCTACGTTATTCATTTCTAGTAACTCTATCTCATATGACATTTTAATAAAGATTATCAAACATGATACCCACATGTCAATAACAGATAATGTATATAAAATGAATTACATCCAGACCAATACTTATAAACATGTAATAACAAGCATGACATCCCCAGCCAATAACACACACACACACACACATGTATGTATGTATGTATGTATGTATGTATGTATGTATGTATGTATGTATGTATGTAAATCCCTTCTTACTCTTATGGGTGGTGTGTCTTCCTTAATATCAGGTCCTCTACCAGAGGCCTAGGAATTTGTTTCTGTGCAGTATCTAACATTGCTCTCTTCTGGATAGAAAACTCAGATGTTGTTCCTGGGATCTGTTTGAGCCACTTTCCCAGCTTAGAAGTCACAGATCTAAGTGTCTCTACCGCCACTGGAACCACTTTGGCCTTTACTTTTTTCCTCCTAAAGGGCCTAGTTATTTCTCTAGCTTCTCATAATAGCTTTTTATACGTGTGTGTGTGTGTGTGTGTGTGTGTGTGTGTGTAAGTAATTAAGGGAATACTCTCATCAATACAACCTGTTTTAATCATATACCAGGAAAACAAACTTTTGAAATGTACAGAATTGTACCCAAGATACATATGGTATAAAAAAAAAAACTATCAAGTATACTGTCCTCAGACCAATAAAATATAATATTTGCATAATTATATTTGGTGTTGCTCACAAATCATATATATGTGTGTGTGTTCTTTAACAAAATGAGAGGGTAATATATTTATTCTGATCTCTGTTTAGAACACATAATACTTTGAAGAATTTGGGATGATTCAAAATCTGTTTAGGGGGAAGATGTTTTTCACTTCTTTGCACTTTGTTAAGGACACACAACACATGAAAAAATGGGAGCCAAATGTGAATTTTTGTCAAAATATTAACAGTTCCTGTTAAAATTAACAACATATATTAAGAATTAATACGAAGAAAATTTACAGGACTAGTTCTGAAAATATTCCAGATTTTTAATACTAACAGGACACTAATTTCAATAGTGCCTGAATAAAAAAGTCATTTGGATTCAAAGAAGCAAGACTATTAATATAAAAACTTGTTCTTTAGCCATTTCAATGGGAGCTCAAACATATTCTGTGTTAAGATAGATATTACAGTGTTTGTTTTCATAGTAGCCTATGCATTTTCTCAAAACATATTGCCTTGACACTTTTTTCCTTTAGCAATTATTTAACATTCAAGCTTCTTTTAATAGAACTAACACTTTGGTTAATAATTTTAATGAAAAATAGGACTTTTTCAAAAAACTGAAGAACTCGCAGGAAAAATCTCTATTGCAGTCTAATCAATAGCCTTAATGAGAACAATATACCTTTTTGTCCTCAGGCCAAAAAAGATAGGGAAGCATTTGAATGAAGTAAATTTACTTTGCATCCTTTTATAATACCTATGTTATATACAAATAAAAAAGAATTAAATTTTATTCCAAGTACAGCTATTTTTTTTTTTAAGAAATCAGTCTGTGGAAGAAAAGAACTAACACAATTCAGATATAACTGGGTTCAGATTTAATGCCAAACAGCAGTTTACCAGTCTTATTCTCAGGAAGACATGTTCCCAACACTGCTATAACAGTACAATACAGTGGTACCTCGGTACTCATGCTTAATTGGCTCTGAGAGGCATGTCGAACACTAAAAAGGATGAGTAGCAAACAAACCATGTGACTTACCACTTGGCCCCTTTGTTTCAGCTGGAGAGAACTTCCTATCAGTTCCTTTTCCTATGTCAGCAACTTCCCAGCTTGGCCAACTTCCTGTCTACCCTGTGCGCTGTCTCCCGCTTCCTTTTGCAGCGAGCTTCTCAACATGGCCGACCTCCTGTCCTGTCCTCTGCAGCTGTCCCCCACTTCCTTTTGCAGTGTGTCAAGTACCGAACAAAGATGAGCACGGGACAATATTTTGATGTCAAAATGTGTCAGGTACCAAATCTGACGAGTTCTGAAGCAGTCAAATACTGAGGTACCACTGTATCAGAAATGACTGGCGGTTCCTTCTCTAGGCTTTGATATTTTCTTAAATGCTGGTGTTCTTCTTTGCCTTAAAGCGGTAGTTCTTAAATTATCTGACAAATTATTCCTTTTCATGGTCTCAAATAATGTCATTATTCCCACAAAACTCCCAAATCTGCTGTTTGACACAAACGTCTTGACAGACCCACAACTGGACCCTCAACTCACAAACAAGCAATTACAAATTGCTCCATCACCCTCAGGATATTCAGAAATTTGCCCAGTTTAAGAACCCCTGCCTTAGAGGACCTGTGGGCCCGTCTCAGGTTTACACATCAACTTCCCTTCTCTAGCAAGGCTGCAAAACAAAGGCTTCTCTTGCAGTTGAAGTTTCCATTGAAATGACTGTAGTAAACAACACTGTATCATGATACAGGAAAATCATCCAACATCATGTTATCATTTGATATACGAAGAAACAAGCCAGTGTCAAAATTGGGCTATTTTGACCTGTTTTAACAAACACTAGTAAATAAATCACCAAGTGTGGTAACACGCTGTGAATTTAGGATGGAATTAACCATTTCTATCTTCCTTTCCACAACTGTACCTAAACAGAGTGGGAATGTACAAGCATCCAAGGTTCATGCCAGCTCATTATAATTATGCTAAACTGAAAGAGCTGAAGAAGGGAATGAGCTGGCTGTATGACCCATTTCTTCTGTCTACCTTGCTGCATGCAAGCTCCCTGATCCACTCCTTTTTAGATTCTTTTTATTCCTTTTTAGATTCTGTATACAGAAACAAACTGGGAAGCTGGCAGGCTGCAAAGCAAAGTGCCTATCTCCAACCAGTGGTCTCCACACCAGTCCTTTGGTTTCCTAACTGGCCATGTCCATTAGAGTAGCCAGTTGGCAATTGGACAAGCTTTCCTGTGGTAGCCACGGCACACCTCAAAATTCTCAATAGCTCAAAACTGTGGCCTTCTCCAGATTCAAAATTCATCTGAACAAAGTCAGTTATGCTAAGTACACGCATGAGCAGGTTTAACAGAAGCCCAATAAATTCTATTAACTAAACACTTCAAATGGTAACTATCTGCTGCCACTTAATGAATGAAAGTATTGATTATGTTTACAAAGAGCACATCTCACAAAAAATACTGCCTTTTAAAAAATATACAGATTATAAAGGTGCTTTAATTATAATTCAATTTAATTAAATTAATTAATTTAATTATAATTCAAAAGCTTACATATTTATATATATTCAAAAGCTTATTATAATTTATTACCATTAAATTAATTATCATTAATTTAAACATTTACTTCGTATTCCCTGAAAAAAAAAAGACTGTGCTCACTATTTTCTTTTGTATTCCCCAAATCAACAGAGTCTTAAAAATAAAAGTAGCATATTGGATGAAATCCTGAAACTTGATTGTACTAATTATACTTTGTCAACCTATCTGTTTAAAGCTTACAGGTAGTCCTTGACTTATGACCATTCATTCAGCAACTGTTTGAAGTTACGATGGTGCTAGAAAAAAAATGAACTTGCTGAGTGGTCCCCAAAGTTATGGCTGTTGCAGCATTCCCACGGTCACGTGAATGCTTCAACTCCTCCTACCCACCTATCTTTCCCTAATCTTTGTCCTTTCCATATTTTCTCATGAGGAGAAAAGTTAAATATGGGGATGGGGGGAGTAATTATATGCTCTTGATCCACATAGCTTCCCTGGGAACCCCCTAAAATCCAAATGTAGAGTAGATGAGGCCTATCTTACTACATATGTGTCTGATCACTATCTCTTCTCAAGGCATAAAATAAGATACTTTTGAAATTTGAGTATGTTTGCTTTGAAGAGGACTAGTCTGTATGAAACGGCATGGAAATCTATTGCTTACCCTCTACCAGTGCTTTGTGTTCGCTGAGGATTAATCTGAAAATAAATCAGCACTCAAAATGGTTTCTTGCCACAAAGACCAACAAAAAGCCTGTGTGAATAAGGGACTCACCTATGAGTGGAAGCTCATCCATAGTAATGCCCTGAGATTTGAGGTGCTTCTTGATACAGGCCAGACGCTGCACATTGGGCCCCCAGCGCCTGCTGAGTTTGTGAATGTGCTGGATCTGGGTCACAAACCGCATCTCTTCATTCAGCTTGCACTCAGGCCTCCAGTCAGGAGGAGGGATCACCCGGCACATCCCATACTTCTCAACCTGAGCACGGATTGACTCAATGTATATCAATGGGTCATGGAACTCCTTGGGGGAAGGCCTGAGAATAGGAATCTCTTCCATCATGGCCCACCCAGACTTGATGCTACCTTTCTCGTGCTTCCCTGTTGAGTCGTGTGGCTTGTGCAAGGACTCTGTTTGAGAGGTAGAATAATGTTCACAGGAGGCATTTTCTGTTTTGCTATGTGCTTGTTTCCCTGGCGTGTTCTTCCCAGCAGCAGCTCTTTTCGGCCTATTCCTTTCCAGACTTTTTTGTGGCACCTCCTGACTTCCAGGCTTTTTCACATGGCCATTCAGCAAAGGTCTTTCCACAGATGGTGCTTTTTTGCTTGGGGTTTCAGTCACATATGTGGCCCCTTTCACTTTCTTGACAGGTGACTGTATTTTGTCTATATGGTTTGCTTCTTCCAGCCTCCTTTTTGAATTGCGCAGCCCTTCCCTCAACTGCCTCCCTACCTCCTTAGTGCATGACTTTTGGTTCAACTTGCCATTGACCTTGACACCATTAATAGCTGTATTGTTGGGCTTGGCCACTCCAAGGGATAGCACCTGTTTACGGGTTTTTGCATTGCTACTTTCCATTTTCCCTGAGATTGTGTGGTTGACAGGTGTACTGAGTTTGTGGTGATTTAGTTTGGTTTCCTTGACCAGTTCTTTCTTGGCTTTGGTGTATGTGACAGTTCCCTTAGTCACTGTTGCAGTGTACTTCACAGTTTTGGACGGTGAAGGTCTGACGTCTCTCATCTTTTTGGCACTGGCTGTATTTGCACTCAGAGTTGACATTCGAGTGATACCATTGACCTTTGAAACCTGGAGAAGCCAGGAATATCAGAAAGCAGGAAGGAGAGAGAAAAAAGAAAAATCAATGGATACTAGATAAATCAACGAATACACAATAAATCTTGAAGGCTTCACCTCTCTTACAAGCTTCTTGGGAGAAAAAAAATACACTTAGTTACAACAAATGGCTCTGCATATTATTATGTCATAGACTTTGCTTAGTAGAGAGCAGTATCAGACGCTTCTTTTATAAATTTAAAAGGGAAACTATAGAAGAAAACAGCATGGACTGTGTGCATATATTCATACCTCTAACACTACCCACTGAATGAGACAGTACTTCTGTTTCATAGCACTGCTTTATAGTGGGACTATGCAAAGATTTTGTATCATGGTTTGGTTCTAGAATGGATCCAATGTTGTTTGGATCTTGTGAATATATAATATGTGCTGCCATACTTCCTTCTGCCTTTTCTGTATTCTACTGTTATAAAGCAATCTATGTGTATGTCGAGGCAATTAAAAGTACTTAAACTTCCAAAACAATATAATACTTAGGCAAGTCTAAATTAGTGATAATAGTAACAGGGCAGCAGAATGAATAACAACTAGGATGAAGTAAAGTCTTAATTTTTTTTCCAAACCTAAAAATAATCTACAGTTTAGTTTGGGCAAGATCACACACATAAATACAACCATCAGGGATGCATGTTATCTCCCCCCAGTCAATACTTGTTTTCTAATATTTATTTACTGTATTTACCATCTGTCACCTATCAGACAAATAGGTCTGATTGTCTGACTAGAAATTAAGAACCAACAAGCTAATGCCAACTTTAAAGGAAAATAAATCCATCTTCTATCATAATTTAAAACCAATCATAAAATAATAAGCATTCATACTAGGATACAATATTTAGTACTGCAAGGAAATAATATCTAATATACACCCAAGAGATTAGTCTGGCTCTGAATGATCCAGCTTCTACAATGATCTCAGGAGGTACATATTAAAATTATATAGTAAACATTTGCTCAATAGTTATGATATGTGCAATTGTTATTATTTTATGTTGCTCAACACATTATCAAAGCAGTTTTACTGTGTACTAATAATTTAGAATAGCAATTATGATATTACAATACTTAGCCAGATGTTCCAGTGAGATCACTGGGAATCAGTTGAGATTAATTTTTCTTAAATTTTTCACAGAATTTAACCAAAATTTTCCAGTATTTGATCAATGTCTAGCTTTGCCAAGGTAAATTCTAGAATAATTATTCTAAGGGAAGAAAAGAGAAGAAAGACACCTACAAACTTTGTCATTTGTGATATTTGTCCCAAAGTGATTTATACAGTGGGGCAAAAAAGTATTTAGTCAGCCACCAATTGTGCAAGTTTTCCCACTTAAAAAGATGAGAGAGGCCTGTAATTGTCATCATAGGTAGACCTCAACTATGAGAGACAAAATGAGAAAACAAATCCAGACAATCACATTGTCTGATTTGGAAAGAATTTATTTGCAAATTATGGTGGAAAATAAGTATTTGGTCACCTACAAAAAAGCAAGATTTCTGGCTCTCACAGACCTGTAACTTCTTCTTTAAGAGGCTCCTCCACTCATTACCTGTATTAATTGGCACCTGTTTGAACTTGTTATCAGTATAAAAGACACTTGTCCACAACCTCAAACAGTCACACTCCAAACTCCACTATGGTGAAGACCAAAGAGCTGTCGAAGGACACCAGAAACAAAATTGTAGACCTGCACCAGGCTGGGAAGACTGAATCTGCAATAGGCAAGCAGCTTGGTGTGAAGAAATCAACTGTGTGAGCAATAATTAGAAAATGGAAGATATACAAGACCACTGATAATCTCCCTCAATCTGGGGCTCCACGCAAGATCTCACCCCGTGGGGTCAACATGATCACAAGAACGGTGAGCAAAAATCCCAGAACCATACGGGGGGAACCTAGTGAATGACCTGCAGAGAGCTGGGACCAACGTAACAAAGACAACCATCAGTAACACACAACACCGCCAGGGACTCAGATCCTGCAGTGCCAGACATGTCCCCCTGCTTAAGCAAGTACATGTCCGGGCCCGTCTGAAGTTTGCTAAAGAGCATTTGGACGATCCAGGATTGGGAGAATGTCCTATGGTCAGATGAAACCAAAGTAGAACTGTTTGGTAGAAACACAACTTGTCGTGTTTGAAGGAGAGAGAATGCTGAGTTGCATCCAAAGAAGACCATACCTACTGTGAAGCATGGGGGTGGCAACATCATGCTTTGGGGCTGTTTCTCTGCAAAGGGACCAGGACTACTGATCCGTGTACAGGAAAGAATGAATGGGGCCATGTATCGTGAGATTTTGAGTGCAAACCTCCTTCCATCAGCAAGGGCATTGAAGATGAAACGTGGCTGGGTCTTTCAGCATGACAATGATCCCAAACCCACCGCCTGGGCAACGAAGGAGTGGCTTCGTAAGAAGCATTTCAAGGTCCTGAGTGGCCTAGCCAGTCTCCAAATCAGAACACCATAGAAAACCTTTGGAGGGAGTTGAAAGTCCGTGTTGCCCAGTGACAGCCCCAAAACATCACTGCTCTAGAGGAGATCTGCATGGAGGAATGGGCCAAAATACCAGCAACAGTGTGTGTGCCAACCTTGTGAAGACTTACAGAAAACGTTTGACTCTGTCATTGCCAACAAAGGATATATAACAAAGTATTGAGGTGAACTTTTGATATTGACCAAATACTTATTTTCCACCATAATTTGCAAATAAATTCTTTCCAAATCAGACAATGTGATTGTCTGGATTTGTTTTCTCATTTTGTCATAGTTGAGGTCTACCTATGATGACAATTACAGGCCTATCTCATCTTTTTAAGTGGGAGAACTTGCACAATTGGTGGCTGACTAAATACTTTTTTGCCCCACTATAGCTGTGAGAGAAGGCAAGAAGTTCCATTTTTTCATTTCTTATTAGCATCCTAAATTACAGTTGTTATTTTTAAAAAATAATTAAACCATGTATGATTGATTAAAGTTTAATGGTAAACATTAATAGAACTGAGGATATGAAGAAGCAGGATTTAAAAATTTAACATTGCAAAATTACATTATTTAACTATTGAAGCCAAGTAAATGTTAAGAGGCTGCTGAAGATATTTAGGGGGAGCAAGCAGAATGATACAGTAAGCTTTAACCAATAGCACCATATTAGACTAAGGGTGAAAGTATTAAAAATGTTGATACAAGAAACCATCAAACTGAAGCAATTTCTTCCAAAAGCTGTCCTTCTTATTCATAACATTATATAGATGTAGAAGCAGCTACCCCTCTCCTGCATCTTTGCTTCAGAAACTAAGAAAATGTGTTTATTTTGTCTGCTCAAAAAAAAAAAGAAAAAGAAAGAAAAAATACAATAAAACATTGGACAAAGATATTTGAAGTTCTATGAAATTACCTTATTTCCTGTGTGAAAGTAAATGAGGTTAGTGTAGAGAACTGCAATTCTGTACATAGATGAAATTACTAAAACAAAAAAAATTGTGTGCTGTTTTACACAGTAAATGAGAAGATTAGCGCAGACTGCACTGGATTAGATGACTTCTTTTGTTTTTTCCAAGTGTATATAAATTTGATGCAGCAACACAAATACAACAAACATTCAAGTGGAAACAATTTTGCTTTCAAGTGATGAGAAGCTGCACGTAGAACAATCCCTGGGTATTCCTGGATACTACTGAAAAATGTTCTTGTTTCAAATGCTTGCTAAGTCATAGGCATATAACAGAAACATCAAAGTACAAGTCTATAAAAGACTTGGAAGAGATTTTAAAATTAAACCTAACTCCTTTTAGCAGAAAGCTGATCTTGAAATACTCATATGAAATGCTACCTTACCATTCTCAATTCCTTGATTTGGTGGCCAGTGTATAACTCTTTCCGCATTTCCTATTCTCTGAGCGTTACTGTATTCTGATATCAAAAATATACTTTATGACAGGATGTGCTGGACCCACAGTCTTATTAGGATTTGAACCATAACTTTCCGTAACAAACTTTCAGAAAAGAACCATCTCTGGTCCAAGAAAGTGACTATATTAAGCACATGCTATATACTGGGTAGTATGAGAATAAGACACAGAACAGTTGATTAGATTATGCTTCATATTAATTAGGGTTAGACGTGAAGGCAGAATGAAAGTTCATAAAACTCTTTCAAATTACACGTTCTTGAACATACAAACATATCCAATGCCAATATTTTCCTTACCGAATGCCTCGATCTGACTCTTTAGATTTGAAACCTTGTAAGCATTAGCATTTTAGTAAGTAAAAAGCACAATTTTTTTTTAAAAACCTAGTGAAATCTAATTGTTGGAGCTTTTTTCTAGTTCTCTCCAGAAATACTGAAAGTCTTCAATGAGTGCATTTTTGCTCATGAACAAGTTTTTCTTTTGTTGCAGGAATAGGGAAGGGAAATAATTCATGATGCACCAAGGCAAAGGACTTCTACTCCTGAAAAAAAATCCCTTTGACTGTCCATACTTCAAGAGGAATAATGCTATTTTTCTGCCACTGCAGTTTCTGCTTCTACAATGATGCAACATAGCTGAGTGAATAGTACTGCCTCTCCTACTTAAGGATTGTTCTACTTAAGGATTCCATACATAAATTTTTCTTAATAATAATAATAAAGTTGGAAGGGACCTTGGAGGTCATCTAGTCCAACACCCTGCTCAGGCAGGAAACCCTATACCATTTCAGACAAACGGCTGTCCAGTCTCTTCTTAAAAACTTCCAGTGTTGGAGCATTCACCATTTCTGGAGGCAGGTTGTTCCATTGGTTAATTGTTCTAACTGTCAGAAAGTTTCTCCTTAGTTCTAGGTTGCTTCTCTCCTTGCTTTGTTTCCATCCGTTGCTTCTTGTCCTGTCTTCAGGCGCCTTGGAAAATAGCTTGACACCCTCTTCTTTGTAGCAGCCCCTGAGATATTGGAACACTGCTATCATGTCCCCCCTCGTCCTTCTCTTCATTAAACTAGACATACCCAATTCCACCAGCCTTTCCTTATATGCTTTGGCCTCCAGTCCCCTAATCATCTTTGTTGCTCTTCTCTGTACTCTTTTTCTAGAGTCTCAACATCTTTTTTACATCGTGGTGACCAAAACTGGATGCAGAAAACTGGCCTTACCAAGGCATTGTAAAGTGGTATTAACACTTCACGTGATCTTGATTCTATCCCTCTGTTAATGCAGCCCAGCACTGTGTTGGCCTTTTTGGCAACTGCAGCACACTGCTGGCTCATATTTAGGGACTCCGAGGTCCCTCTCACAGTAAGTTTTCCTTATCAGTTTGGCATCTTATTTTTTCTGAGGAACATGTTTAGAATTCTTTTTGAAGAGCATTTCATCAGGAAAGGGAAAGATGCATCCTTATTTCTAATAAAATTATGAAAAAGTAAGTCCCTATTATTTTCCTACTCTGCAAACCCAGCTAGAGAAATGCAGAACTCCCCATTCTGAACTCCCATTTCCTTTTCATACATTTGGAGGGTCCCTTTGATCCACTGTTTCCAAAGGAGTTTTCTTTTCAAATAGGTAAGAGTAGCAGTAGTTGACACTAATGAACTGTATTATGGTTTTGCTTTCCTTTCTCTTTAATAATAAGAGAATAAAATCAAATTATAAATGGATCACAATGCCATATTTAATTTTTATAAAAATCTGTGAATGAGACAGGATGATTGTTCAATAAAAGTCTTTCAAAGAAGCTTGCTTACAAGTACAAAACCTTTAATAAATACTGTCAAAAATATTTAACAGGTTCAGATGGCTACGCTTTTGTAAAGAACATTTATTGTAGCCAGGGCTACAATAGTAAATAGAGAGGTAAGACATTAAAAAATAAGTCTGGGAAAAAAGGGACAATAGGGAATTAAATAGCAGCCAAGTTGAAGTACACTTGGCTCATGAAGATAGAACCTGGAGAGAAACATATAAGGCAGGGGTGTCAAACTCAATTTCATTGAGGGCCGCATCAGCATTGCGGTTGCCCTTGGGGGGCCGGGTGGGTGTTGCCAGGGTGGGTGTGGCCTACTAGGTGGGCAAGGATGGAGTGGGTGTGGCCTACTGGGTGGGCATGGCCAGCTCTACATTGTTCGCATCAAGGGTGCCTATGGGGCCTAGGCAGGAGTGGGACAGATCTGAGGGTCTCTGGCAGAAGGGGGTCGGACCGGGGCAAGCGCCAAGGCATGGTCCATTTCTTCATTCCTCACGAAGGGTGACACTTCCCCAGCATGCACCCAGGGGGTGGGGCTGACACGGCAGGGGCTGGTTCCTCGCTGTTTCTAGACGGCCTTGTGGAGCTAAGACTGAATGCGTTTCAGCATAGATGGCCACCACAAAATTTTACATTGGCTCTCGGCCGGCCTGGGCCAGGGCCAAGGCAGCAGGGGCTGTTCCCTCACTGTTTCCAGGATGGCTTCATGGGCCGCATGAAACCACTTTGCGGGCCGCATCTGGCCCCTGGGCCTTGTGTTTGACATGTCTAATATAAAGAATAAACAGCTACATCTAAGGAAAAGATTGCGCAAGAGCAACATTAGTCAGAAATGGAAGAAGAATATATGTCTGATATAAAGTCTGATATAAAGAATAAACAGCTACATCTAAGGAAAAGATTGTGCAAGAGCAACATTAGTCAGAAATGGAAGAAGAAAGATCAAATTGAAGATAAGCATCAGAGAAGCAAAATGAAAGGAGGAACACATGTGACTGGGGGAAAGAGAGAAGACAACTGTGAAGAAAGAAAATGAAGCATAAAACTAACAGACTCAACCAAGTGCAGAGAGCAGTGAAATACAGATTGTGAAATACAGAAAGTGATTATTTTAGCATAATTTGAAGGAACAGAATTAGTTCCTTAAAAAAAATTAATAAACAAACAAAAACTTTCTTTAGAAAAAAAAGGCTGTGGTTTCCAACATTTGGGGGTGTGGATGGGAAACCTTCCTTATGACAGCTCCTCTTCATGCATGCAATCTCCTTGAATCATTGGGAAAATGCAATCTATAATAAAACTGCCAAGATAAAAATGCACGGTATTGTAGGGGAAATTTTAGAAACTGCAACCTACCATAACTAATATGGTACATAAAAAGTACCTAAATAATACCTCCAGCTAGATCTTTCTGAGCCAGCTATGAAACTGCATGAGTGCATAGTCTTTTTAAATATACTGTCTTCTATCTTCCAAAATTGCCCATACATATCTTAATCTCCAATTTGTTTCTAAACAGATTTTTTTTTTAAATCCAAAAATGACTTAGGTTGCTAAACACTGAACCAGACTTTTACTTTACAAGGCGCAAAATAACCTATCTGAAGGCCTGTCTCCAAAAAGATGCTTCTGTAGATCACCAGAAAGAACAATGGCTCTCATTCATATACAGTGTACAAATTTTATTGTAGATTGCTTGACTATTAATATTAGTGTTAACAGAAGAGAATATTTATAGCTAAAGGTTGAGTTGCACAATCCTTGGTGCTCTCTGAGCTTGGTTGTTTTCTTGCAGATGTTTCATTATCCAACTAGGTAACATCATCAGTGCTAGAAGGGAATGGGGTTTGGTTTCTATAGCCGGGTAAGTGTTGTTAGTGTTGGTGGGAATATTTTTTTTCATAGATACTTGATTAGGCTGTTGTTTATTGTTTGTCTGAGTGGATTATTTCTTGCTTGGGTACTGTTTACTCTTGGTCTGGTATTAATCCTGATGTTAATCCCTGCTTATCTGGGTGTTGATTCCTGGTGAGGAGGTCTTTTTAGCTTTTTGATTGTCTCTTTTTTTAATAGTACGTAAATGTTGTTCATCTTTATGTGCTTGTTAATGGTTGATTTGCTTGATTGCTGGGCTTCTAAGAATTTTCTAGTGTTTTTTAGAGTTGGCTTGATCTAGGATGCTTACAGTTTCCCAGCTGAAATTCTGGTTAAGTCTATGTGTTGTGCAATTAAGGTGTTGTCACCATGTCTTCTGGTTGCTAGTTGTTTTTCATGGATGCATTCTGCTAGTCTTCCTTTGTTCTATATAGTGGTTGCTACCATCCTTACACTGTATGTTGAAGATGAGGCTTCTGTATCTTTTGGGTTTACTTGTTTCGGATGGCTTTATTGGTTTGTGTGCTAAATATGGTTGTAATAGTCTGTTGATTGGTTCACAAGTTTTTTTTTATATATGCCAATGTTATCTTTTTCATAGCTTGTGTTGGTTGTGCTGTTGCATGTTGATGGGTCAGGCACTTTTTGATAAAGTTGCATGGGCATCCATTTTGTTGGAAGATGCTATACAGGTGATCTGTTTCCTTTTCCTGATGTTCAAAGTTGCTGCAGTGTGTTTGTGCTCATCTGAACAGTGTTCTTACATAGCTTCCCTTATGAGAAGTTGGGTTGTTACTTTGGTAATGAAGCAATTGATTAGTGTGAGTGGTTTTACAATAGACCAGTGTTTCTAATTTGCTGCTATTTTCTCTGCTGATGAGGATATTCAGGAAGGATAATGTGTTGTTGTTTTCTTCTTCCGTTGTGAATTTTATTCCTTTTGAGATGTTGTTGATTGTTTATGTGTCTTCTTTAGCTGTTTTTTTTAAATTGTTAGGTGTTATCTATATATGCGTGGGAGTTTCTAGACGTTGCATTATAATCTCTACTAATAAGTCCTGAAAGTGGTAATCCATGGGTATTTGTTTGATTTGTCAGCATATTTTCCCATCAAACTGAAAGTAGATAGTAAGGAAAAGGTTGATGAGGTTTATGATTCTGGGTATTTCGATCTTAGTGTCTAATATTTAGTTATGGAGTATATTCTGTAATAGTGTTGCTATAGATTTTTTCATTAATTCTGTGTCTATAGATGTAAAGAGTACTATGATATTGGATGTCCCAAAGGTATTTTTCCAAAAGACAACTGGAGTTTTTTGTCTTTTTTTCCTTGAAAACGTTTCACTTCTTCAGCTTCTTGGATGAGAAGTGAAACGTTTTCATGGAAAAAACCAAGAAAGTCCAGTTGCCTTTTGGAAAAACACCTTTGGGACAATTATGACCCAGATGATTGAGAATCTCCATAAACATTGTGATATCAAATGAAACCATAAACTCATCTTCTTCTATTATCAAGTCTTTTATTTGAGTTAGGGCATATAAAAGAATAATTGTTGACAGATCCCTTATATTTGATTGGAATAATCGACTGATCCCTTATATTTGGAAAATACCTTCAAGCAATTGGGGAAAAAACCAGGAACACTTGATTAGGAAAATAGTAGGAACAGGCTGGGGAGCACAAGCAAAAACATTGTGTACACTGGCACAATCATTAGTATAATGTTGCTGAATACTGCACTCTTGTATGAAGAAGTTGTCATACCAAGATTGATGTTCACCTTAATGAACACAATGAAAACAATATCTGGAACCCTTAAATCCATACTGCTCATGGCTCCATGTTCTTTCTAACAGTGCCCCTCCAGATATTAGATGACAACAACAGACAGTTTGAGAGTGAGATAGGATAAACGTGTCATCAATTCCTAGAGCTCTTCCAATACATAAAATATTAGACTCTCTACCTCTCACCAGACTTAAGATCTAGGACAGACATGTCAAACTCGCGATGTCACGTGACGTCGCGCAACGTCTCGGAGCTTTTTCGCCATTGCCGGCAATGGGGTGGGTACAGCTCCAGTATGATGAAACCGGCCCGGGGCCCGGCAGTTTGACACCCCTGGTCTAGGAAATCAATTTGGGATAACATACCAGTCTTATGATCTAGATGAAGAATGGCACTTGAGATGGGCCACTTTTAATAACCACAACCAAACATAGCATGCAGATCCAATAAAATCATTTTCAGGAAGGCAGTTACCCCGAAAAATATGGAGCCACCTGAATAGAATCAGACAAGATGATGCCAGAACTAAAGCAAAGCTCTTTAAATGGGGAACGGCTGAGAGCCCACTGTGCCTACTGTGGTGCACCGGAACAAACTATAGCACATATAGTTCAAGAATGTCTCCTCATGAAATTTAAGGCATCTGGAATGATCTTATCGCAGCCGCACCAGAAGCCTTTAGATGGTTAACATCCTTATATATCAAATTATAACATCTATCCCACTGTAATTCTATGGCTCCATATTATGATGATTTTATTATGGTTTTATCTTAGTTACCATACGCTAAATAAAATAAAACCAAGTCTCTTATTTTCTGGAGGCACTATAATGGGGAATATATGGAATATATGCTTCTCTCTGTGAGATGTCCAAGCTTTTTGTCAATTTTTAGCCATGATGTAGGTTGGAGTCCCTGGTAACAGTACAATTGAACAGAGAGGTATCTCAGATGTGGGTATTTTTGGGTGTCCAAAGAAGCATGAGAGGATGGGTCCATGCTTTTCATCTGCCATTGTTCTTTCATGATTTGACCTATCTCGGTTAGGGAGTTAAAGATTCTCTTGATCGGATTGTCTAGTTCAGTGGTTCTCAACCTTTTTAATGCCACGACCCCAACCGATCGTAAGTCGAGGACTACCCAACTGGTCGTAAGTCGAGGACTACCCAACCGGTCATAAGTTGAGGACTTTTCCTGCCCGGGAGTGCCACGCATGCGTGGTGCCGTCCCCTGCGCCGGCTGAGGCGTAGCTGGCAAGGGGCAGTGACGGTGCAGGGCGACCACCGTCTGGGCCACCAGCTGGCCCAGCCCAAGGGAGGTAAGGCACCCGCCGGGCCCCACGCGTGCCAGCAACCCTCCCTGCGCCCGACGGCCTCCCACCTCCCACCCCTGGCCCTCTTTTACTTACATTTTTAGTAGTTGCTCAGCAGGGAGGGGTGGAAGCTTCCAGACAGCTTGCCTTCGCTGAAGACAACTTGCAGCACCGTTTGCAGACTGGGGCTTTTGGCGGGCTCAGCAGGGCAGAGACAGCCTCGACAATTCCTAATGGCTTTTGAAAGCCAATAGAATTAGACTCTATTCAAGAGAGTCTATTCTATTGGCTTTCAAAAGCCAATAGAATAAAAGGGAGTAGCACAGCTAAGGAAAAGGGGGAAAAAATGGCAGACTGCGTTGTTTGGCGACCCCCGTGAAATGGTCATTCGACCCCAAATGGGGTCGCGATCCACAGGTTGAGAACCGTTGGTCTAGTTTCTGTATTGGATTGGTATTTGCTGGGATGTGGGTTTCTTTGTCTTCTATTAATTCTCTGGCTTTTTGTATATATTATGATTGGTCCATGATAACCGTGGTTCAGTCGTTGTCTGCTGGGATAATGGTAATGTTTTGGTCCTTCTTTAAATTTTTGAGGATTGCTCTTTCCTCTGCTTTGAATTGATTCTGCTTCAGTGTTCTTCTGATCTGTGGTAAGACAGTCTGTTTTCTTGGATCTCTGTGACAAGTTCTGTGGTTTTTAAGTGATGCTTCTAAGGTTGCAAGGAATTCCAACTGATTAGCATCATCTTTGTTATAGTTTAGGCCTTTCTGCAGGTAATTGTATTCTATGGTAGATAGTAGGCAGCTGGACATATTGACAACCTATTCAGGTTTGGGTATCTCTTTGTTTCTGGGATTTAGCTCGAGCAGTTTGGTTAAGAGTTTAGTTTTCTTTTTTCCAACTTGTCACAGCAATGCAATCTTGATGGTGGTTGTCAGCATTTATATGTGTTCTGGGACAATGGCCTGTTCTTGTTGCTTCTTGAGGTTTTTTATGGTGTGCTGTTATTCGTTTAGTCTGAGGTACGTGTTCATAATTATTAGCCATATCATTTTTCACCCACTTTGTTGGACAATTTCCATCCAGCTGTGCAGTTTATTGGAGGTTTGTTTCTGACACTAGTGGGCAGGGCATTTTGTTGTGGGCTTTAATGCCTTTTCAGCCTTCCAAATTGGTAAAATGAGGACCCAGATTGTTGGGGGCAATAGGCTGACTCTGTAAACCACTTAGAGAAGGCTGTAAAGCACTATGAAGCGGTATATAAGTCTAAGAGCTATTGCTATTGCCAATGCAGAAAGAATAGTTGTTCCTTGGTGGTTTGCCTACAGTAAACAACAGCCTAATCAAGGAAGCACCAAGAGGAAAACAACACTTCGATCAATACTGATAGGGCAGCCACTGTATATAAATAGAAAGCAAATCCCACTTTCTTCTAGCATTGATAATGTTATCTAGTTCAACAGTGAAATATCTGCAAAAAAAACAATCAAGCTCAGAGAGGTCAGAGGACTCTATTAGGTTGAACCAAGAGCTTCAACCCAGAAAGAAAAACATTTGTTTTTTTTTAAAAACCTATCCAATTATAATTAGGTAGGTTCCAGATGTTACACTGTTCACAAATTTTGCATTTTGCTCATAATTACCTTTAAATACTCTGCTGAAGAACCGGTATCAAAGGAAGCAAAAGCAATTGTGATAGGCAGTTTCTTACCTTTCTACTGTTGACATGTCTCCCGCCATTAATCAAACACACACAATTTTTTGTGAGCCAGTCTAATAAAATGGTTGCATTGCCCGCTGCGCGGGATCACCAGAGGTTCTAGAGTCAGAGTTCCATCCTGAAGCAGTGCTTACACTGAGCACATAAGAAAGAAGTTAATTGAATTGTAGAAAGTAACAGTGATCAATCATTAGATTTTATCACTTGTTACACCCACACCAGCTAATGAATTAAAAATCACCACACATTCACAAACATGAAACTGTATTTTTTATTTTGCCCAGTCACATTCAGATTCAGATATATTTTATCTTCACATAGCTCAATTCAATCGAAACAATTTTAAAAAATACACACAAATGTGTCCTAATTTTTATACATACATACATACATGTATATGCATACATATACATATATATGTGTGTGTTTAAAAAACTGAATATTAACTTATTTGACAAAATGGGTAAGATGCCAGCACAGTCTTGAAACAACATTTTGACCACTGTTTGTATAATCAACAGAGGCCACCAAGGCTTTACACTTCCCGATCTCCCAACCTATCAGTGATTGAGAAAGGGACTGGACAAGAAGGGAGAGAAAGCATGTAAGTAGCAGAGGAAACTTACATCAGAACAGAAGAAAGAAACATGTACATCTACCAACACATAAAAGATATAACAGAAAAACAGAAACGGTTTGGGAGCCCAGAGCTAACAGAGAAAAAAAAAAAAGCTCTTTTGGGATAAAACATTATGTTGATATTTATCCCACAATCTAAATATAATGGCAAAAACTAATGCCAACGTTATATATCTTTATAGGCATACCTACTTGTACTGAAAAAAAGAGCCTTTTCATTACAGTAGTTCTAATGTGAACTGACCAGGAACTCACATAGATAGTACATCTAAAATTAGTATGACAATTAGGTAGAAAGGTAGTACTGTAATACTACATTATATTATAATTTTATAGTAACATATGCTAGTATCCCTTTCTGGAAAAGAAATGAATGCAAGACAATCTTCATTCATTCCAAATGAATGTTAAAAATCCCTCAACATTAGAATGACTTTTTAAAATTACCACCGTACTTCACAGTACTTCATTTTTTGCTTTATCTGTTTATTCCTTTCCTACCATTTGGTCTTGTGGGGGGAAAATCCCATAAAAATACTACTATGCCCCTACTATGGTTTTTTAAATGTGTATAAACCTCTCTCTGCATTATCTCCTTTTGCCCCATTTTAGAAAGGAATTATGTTCACAATAGTAAGAATAAGAAGACTTAGGCATTCCTATGGTTCATGCTTAGAGACCAAATTTCACTGCGGGTCTTGCAGAGAAATTTCATTGCCAATTTCATTGCCAGCGCAACAACCACAACAAAAGTGCAAAGCTGTGAACATTAGAACTAAGTCTGAATGATTATGCTGGATTTCATGAACCACGAATGGGTATGAAGGCCAAGGACTTCTCTTTGCCCTCCCACTGACCACTGGGCTTCATTTTTGATTATATTCAGATTTTTCATTACATCTGAACCAAACAATTCCCATTTAATAGCTCTTTAAAGCAGTTAACAAAATGATTGGTTATCAAACAAATCCAATCCAGGTTTGACTGACACAAAACTAGAATTCTTTGATTTTCACCTAAGAGGGGACTCCAAATGTTCAATATAAACTGAAGATCAAGTGTCAACCACGGGATGAGGAGCAGTTGGAAGAGGTGAGACAGAAACATTTGACCCTGGCACTCATACTTGGCACATAAAACAGCTAGTTAGGAAAGATCACCTGAACCGTCTAAAATAAATCTTTCTCGCTCCTGAGTCTGAAGCTTTATGTCTCAATTTTAATTTACACTGTCTCAATTTTAATTTATATTTACAGACAGCTAAGCAGAAAAGATACCAACTGACAAAAGATGGCTTGGGATTCCTGGCCTAATTGCTAAATACAGATGGGGAGGTTACCTTAAGGTACCAACTGGCAAAGAGTCAAAAGCATGCAGATATTTCCAAGCCTTTTCCAGCTGAACAAACATCAGCCACACAAAGCCTTGCTTTGGGCTCTGTTAGTTCAGGGAGGTATTAGAGATTACAACCCGTAGGACACAGAGAGGGGGAAAAAGCAGTCATTACAACAGAAACACAAGTCAGGGAAAGATATTCTAGAGAGATGGGCCCTTTTGTCTTAAAGGCTGACATGAAATCCAGCACCGAGATGGCTGTTTTCTCCTGAGTCACTTCAATAAAATTGAAATAAAATGACAACGCCTGTATTAATCATCAGGGGCTCTTATCTATTTATTCACTATAGCACGCCAAACCACTTTTTCTATCAACTGGGGATGATATGTTTATCATGGCTGACTTGTCCTTCCCAAATTCAGATGTTTTTGAAACCCTGCATCAGTGACTGACACACTAACCTAGCTTCGAGGAAATGCTGGTTTGAGTCTGCTTTTGGTTGCTGAAACATCCTGAGTTGGCTTTGACCCAATCATTATCTCTCAATGTACTGTAGCCCCACCCCAAGCTTGATATTGTGGGGAATAAGCAAAGGAGAGAGTCCTAGGAATACCACCTTGAGTTCCTGGCAGAAAGCCAGGGTAGAATTCTAGGAAATAAATTAAATAATACATCAAAAGGTACGAATACAATGATGTATAATTTATGCAGAATACAGCTTTTGGGTAGAGCAGAAAAGCAAGACCTTTTCAATGAAAATTTATTTTAGTAAGCCCTATCAAAAAGGGGAATACAAAAATATATCCTTAACTTTAAAATCACTCTATTTCCCAGAGCACTTCTCAAACCCTCTCGGTTTTTCCCAGGAGTGGTTCTTAAGATAAACCGATACCACTTTGCCCCAACTGGGGTATCACACAATACCTGTTTCCTTAAATCCTGAGCCGATTGGTGAAGGGTGTGGTGGTTGTTAGCAGTGAGCCCTTTTGTGGAAAAGCCCGTGTTTGTTGAAGAATGGTGATTAGCAGCAGACTGGTCCTTTCGACTCTCAGACCTGTGTTCACTGTTTCGTTCCTTTGCTGGCACTGAGTCTTTAACTTTGTGTTTCTGAACAGGCTCCCTCTCTTTCACTGATTTGCTGGATCCATTGAAGACTGGATAGAGAAAGGGGGGGGGAACAAGAAAGAGAAAAAAATAATAAGAATATGAGAGAAATTAATTCTATTTCAAACAGAAAATGCCACTGCTGTTAGCTGCTACAATTAACGTATACTTTGACACAAATAAATCTCACTAGTTCGTCACAGTAGGATGCTCAGAGTTAGAAATAGACACAAGCAGTCCTTGGCTTACAATCATTTGTTTAGTGACTGCTCAAAGTTATGACACCACTGAAAAACTTACGACTGGGCTTTGCACTTATGACCGTCGTAGCAGCCCCATGGTCACGAGATGAAAATTCGGCAACCCGCATGTATTTAGTATAGTTGCAGTGTTCCTGGATCATGTAATCGCTATTTGTGACTTTCCCAGCTGGCTTCTGACAAGCGAAGTCAACGGGGGAGGCCAGATTTGCTTAATGTCTGGGTGATTCACTTAACAACTGCAGGGATTTGCTTAAAAGCAGGTTAAAAAAAAGGTTGTACAATGTGGCATAACTCACTTAAAATCACCTTGCTTAGGAATAGAATTTATTATCATAAGTTGAGGACTACCTATAATCATTTCAATCTATAACCCAGTGAAGATCTGTAGACAAGACAAGAATCCTATCTATGGCTTATAAAGCATTTTCGCTCTGTGCCCCAACAAGGATAAATATTAGCATAAAATTCCCCAAGAAAAAAAGGACACTAGAATAATAAAAGATTGGAAAAAGCTCCAATGGTATGCAACTAGTTTCAGTGGTTCTATCTCAGATCTTTTGGATACAAGCATTTATTTGTGAGAACATGTAAAACAACAAAGAGAAAATTGGAAGTGTTAACATAGTAAGCTCAGTTCAAACATTCTATTCATCCTTACAAGGACAGAGCAATGATTGGCATTCCCACTCCAATGGCTACAAAATATACTCATGATGATGTCAAGCTGGGAACGCCTGCCAATTAATGCTCTCTCTACGCAATGAAGTGACAAGTAACAAAATTAGAAATAGCAGCCGCAGCTTTTGAAAAATGACAGATTGAAACCACAACTGGGCAGGAAGATGAAGCAGTTAAATGGGAAAAAAAACACTGTGGTTTTTCTAAATATTAAAAAGCAAGGCAAAAATAGCTATTGACCAGCTCTGCTTCGCTAGTCCTTTACTTCTGAATCCCCCAAATTTAAAATAAATGAACATACTCCCAGTGAAGCCATTATTAAAGCTCATTATGTAATAAAGATAATTAAGTGCTGTGAAGCAATGTCATTCAGTGATTAATATTATCTATACAATAAATCAGCCCTATCACTTATATGGTAACCATAACATTATTTCAGACTAATTCAGTTAAACCATAGAATTTATTATAACTTGCATTTGGGTCCTATATTTTTTGCAACCTGCATCAACTTTGCCATCTCTTTTGCAAATACTTTCCATTGTGCTGTATGAACCTTATTCTAATAATTAAGCAGTCAAATGCAAGTAGTCCTCGACTTACGACCACAATTGAGGTCAAATTTTTTGTTGCTAAGCAAGACAGTTTTTAAGTGAATTTTGACCCATTTTACGACCTTTCTTGCCACAGTTGTTAAGTGAATCACTGCTAAGTTAATAATATGGTTTTTAAGTGAATCTGCCTTCCCCATTGACTTTGCTTGTCAGAAGGTCGCAAAAGGTGATCACATGACCTCTTGGGACACTGCAACCGTCATAAATACATGCTAGCTGCCAAGCATCCAAATTTTGATCAGGGGACCGTGGGGGATGCTGCAATGGTGTGAAAAAATGGCCATAAGTCACTTTTTTCAGTGCTATTGTAACTTTGAACGGTCACTAAATGAATTGTTGTAAGTTGAGTACTACCTGTATTTCCATGAATTGCTGTAAGTTGAGTACTACTTGTATTTTTTACTTTAACTAGATGATCCCTGTAATGGATTTTACATCCTTTCCTTAGTTTAAATTCAGAGTCACAATCTCCATTGCAATCCATTCTTCCATCGGAGAAAGAAAAGAACAGAACAAAACAAAACAACAGGCCATCAAAGTTAACTGTTCACTTCCTTCAGATTAACAAAAAATATAACAGAAAAACATAACAGGAAACTTCCCTCCTGATAATCTTCCAATAATTAGAGGAAGGAAGCATTTGAATTATGAAAAATGTTGACTGTTCCTAGTAATTCTTTAGAAAGAGAACCTCTTACAGAACAGAACCGGGGGAAATGAAACCAACATTTCCTATTTGAATTACATAAATCAAGGAAAGCTGGCTTAAGAAATTAAACAAGCTAGGAAACAGCTCCATAAAGATGATCTTTCTCTTCAAAGAAATAAGTTGTGAAAATAAACATTTCCTTTTGATGAGAGAAGCTGACTAGGCATCCCCTAATCAGGACAATGCAAAATAAGGCAGAGGGGCAAAGGCAGGAGAATTCATCACCGAGTCCTAGAGAAAGAACACAGAACTGATTTACTGCGAAGGTGCTGCCAATGTCAATAGAATATGTATGACTTTTGTGGGAGATAGTGGCCCAAGTATTATTTCACTCTGGCGGTTACAGTTTAGGGCTTCCAGCTACTCAATGCCAAATATATTTTTCAAGCTCTACCGACAAGGCATTGATCAATTTATCTGGATATGACATGAAGGTCACGTGAAGAAAGTGCATTGTGACTAAGGCAGCTCTGCTGATTTGCAAAGAAATAATGGATGTGAGTCTACAAGGTAAGTAGACTGTATTAGCGCCAATGTTGATATACTAACCTAACGATTAGAGACAATACCAAATTTGGAATGAATATAACGCTGTTGGCAGGCCTAGTCAACATCAACGCTAACGTTTTGCTCTAGTTTCATTTTCAACAGAAAAGAAAAATTCCATAAGAAACCATTAAAATGTGGGTCTGAAGCAGACAGGACACACTGTTAAATTAAATGGATAAATTATTGGATGCTTGTTTTGAGTCAAAATGGTGCTTTTCAGACAAGCTCCCCAACTGGCTGTCCTTCATATATGCTGGATATCAACTCCTATCATTTCCAGTAGGACTAACATTGGCTACATGTCTCATAAATAAGAGGTGCTGTGCAGAAGAGAGAACTCCAGTTTTGCCTTGGTTGTCTTTCTCAGCATCGATATTCTCCACCCCAACTCACTATTCAAAAACATACCATGTCCATTAGGAACTTGCTTTTGTGTTTTCCCTTTCCTAGGAGTAGACTGGCATGAAGATGAAGCGTTATTTGTGGTCACTTTTGCATCCTCAGTTTCTTCATCATCTTCCTCCTCTTCCTCCTCATCCTGAGAACTTCCAAAGTATACCATGCTGCTGGGCAGGGCAGAAGAACCTGAAAATAAATCAGGGACATAAATATTGTAGCTGTTTGAAAATGGCTATTAAAAGCAAAGTTATTGCGGAATACAGAGTAAGGGCTCAAGGAAATGGATTTCCAGTTCAAAATTGCTGCTTCCCCCTCCCCCACCCCTTTACTGAACATATGAAACTCAGCTACTTCACCTCTTTGAGTTGGTCAGACAGAGATTTCTTCATTTTTTGTGTGTCAAGGAAAGATAGAGGAACAGAGACAGAAATGGCAGTATTTGAATTGGGAAGGCCTTTGTCAAGTAGACTGAGCCATAGCTCTTATCTGAATCACCTACATGCATTTGTTAAAGAAATTTTCATGTGATAGGCATGGCTGCACAGGGATGTTTATGAAGGAGTCAAAAAAAGGCAAGATAGGACTATATATGTATTAAAAGGACGGGGCTTTGTGATGTCATGATCTTTTGACCTTTCTGCTCTGCTCAGATACTGATACTAAAACTTAACCTTTCCTATTTCCAAACTGGAAGACTGCCTTGCATCTCAGCTAAAGATGCCATTCAACTGAACAGCAATTTGGGGGCATGCTTTTGAAGTGACAAAAGCATTTCTTTCCTATATTGTGAAAATAGCATATGACTAATGGCCTTATCAACACTCCATCACCAGAAACTCTTGTCTTTCAACTCACTTGAACTGGAGTCACAAAATATCTCACTGTAGGGACAAAAGCATTTAAGATCCTCTTTATCATTTTTAAAGAAACTCACATATACACATATACATGTTTTAGAACTGCTCTATGGCCATTTACGAACAAAGAATGAACTAATGTCTCTCGTATAGTCCTCTTGGTTTTCATAAATGCAAGGTTTCCCTTACCCATTCTTAAAATATAAAAATACTGTGCCTGTCATGAGCAGAAAGAACATGAATATCTGGAATATGGAGGTCACTGTGATAAAATGGAGGTCCAATGTAGTGTAATGAGTTTGGATATTAAAGCACAATTAGGAACACAATGGTACAACTGTAATCTCAACCACTGAAATTCACTGAGTAATTATGCCTCAGTCCAATATACAGTAGCTGTTCTGGTGGAAAACAATTCATAAGACAAGTGATATGCACGCCACCTTATGTTCTTGGAGGAAAGGTAGAATATAAATCTAACAAATAAATGCAATAAGATATCAAAACGTAGATGTAATGATGCATACATTATTTACAATGTAATTTTAAGGTAAGAAAGACGAAGAACCTAACCTGACGTCTCACATGAGAGCACCTCAGGACCTTTTCATTTGCCATTTACCCTCATTAGTCTTCTGGAAGGCCATTTGAGGACGAATGTTTATGATTTTTGTTTTTAGGCACATAAGTCAGAAATGCAAAGCATACATTAATAAAATAATCATGTTTCACCATACTACTAAAACACTCACTGCTGAGAAACACAATCGGTCACATTTTAAACAACCAGCTCTGAGACATGAAGTTTGCTCAAGTATTTCAATGTTATAACCTCTATGAAGCTGCCAGTAGAATGATTATAGTTTGTAGTTGAGGTTACCCCCTCTGTCCAGTTTTATACACATCCATACAGAATCAATTCCATTAAGAATTTCAGGTACAGCCTTGAAATACTTAGATAATTTATAGTTTGATCCAAAGCCTTTTGTAACTTGGGTCTGTAAATTAAGGGCGAGAGAATGACACATTTTGAGATTGGAACTTTAATTCAGAAAGGAGAGTGGGAAAAACAGATAATGGCACAAAATCTAGTATGTGATTGCTATGATTAAATATCACTTGTTATTGAGTAAGAATTAACGTTACTAATATTCATCTTATCTTTAAAAACTTTTAAAAATTCAAAATGTTAAAAATTGCAGAAAGGCATTTATTTTATCTGTACTATCCCCAAGATCAAATACAGTGCTGTTTTCAGCAATGGTTATGGAAAGTAATAAATCCATGAAACATGCAGCTGAACTTACATACAGTATTGATATTCTCTTGGCAAGATTATAAAAAGTAAACAGTGTAAATCTTGAATTCTGCGCGACAAAGATGAAAAGTAAACCAGCCTGGTACAAATCCCACTAGACAGTATTTAAAAGCAAATCACAGTAGCAACTTGCAAAGTAATGGGGAAACATGAATAAAAATACAGAAAATGTAAATATTGGTCACTGCATCAACTCTAGTTTCCTTTTCTCTTGGCTTGATGCACTTTTTTTTAAAAAAGAGAATTATGAAACCAAGAATATAATTCCGTATCTGTTTACTTCTAAGAATACCAGGCAAAACTTTCACCATATTTATTGAAGTGCAAATTAAATATTTTTTTTTAAAATCTGGGCATAAATCAAATTGGTACATTATAAATCCAATAGAAGCTATTTCAGTCCAAGAGCCTTCTGGGTAATTTGGGTTGTGGTTTTTTGGAAAAAAAAATTGGATTGTTTTCTATGAATTATATGCCTGAGCTTCCCCTTCCCTGTTTCTAATCCTTCCTTTCTTTTCACAGGTAAAATACAGCTCAGCTGTACTCTTCAGAAATCCTAAAACAATTGAAGTATTCCCAGGGAATAAAGCTACATCTTGATATAGGGGCCTCTGGTTTGACCAGTAAACATGTCCAGTGCCAAAGGCTGCATTTCTTAAGGATTCTCTTGTTTGACAAGAGACTCCATTTAATGATACATATTGATGGAAAATCCTAGATATGTTGCCTTATCTTCCACTCAGTATTCAGGTAAAACCAGGAATATCAGTGCAAAGGAAATCTGATCTATTTAAAAGGCTGCTTTTGTACTTGCCAGTATGAGGTAAAGGGTCCATCTGGTTGATGGGACTCAAATCTATCATTTCCGAGAGGAAATAGAGTAACAATATACAGGCTTGCTCTCTGCAGTAAACATGTAGGCAGAGCTTGCTTATGCCTCAATAAACAGGAGCACTTCTTGGGAGAGTCAATTTAAAGTCTGCAGAAGGACTCTGCCTGCCCTTCAAAGCATCCGTCTTACATCACTAGTGGACCTTAGACAGCCTAGAATTATGCCTGTGACATATGGCCCGATGTTATCCCCACTGCTACCAACCCCTCTAAAGCAGCTGGCGGGAGTGGAGAAAACGTGTCATAATTGTTTATTCTTCACGGTAGTGGCATGCAGATGGGATTTAGGGCTTACTATTTTTTATAGGAAAGGAACAGATAAGGGATAGACCGTGGTCACTGAAATCATCTAAAGGGAAAAACTCAGCTTTATTCTCACTTTCCGAGAAGAGAAAAGATAAATAACCGAGGGAGTAATAATAAAGAAAGAAAACAAAAGGATTAGGCTTTTTAGCAAAATATTTTTTGTTTTTTATTACTAAGGCTGGGTTTGATGAGACACTCTCCTTTGAAGACCGCTAAACAAGTGGATTAAATTGCTGAAGAGTATTTGAAAATATCGAGAACATACATTTTACTTTTCAATGTTAAAACACAAGGAGAATTCTAAAGTAAAAATGAAGTATTGGATGGGAGATGACACTGATAATCAGTGCTTACTATGAATGATGCTTAAGTATCAAGACTGGGCAAAGTAAAAAGTCCTATTTTGCTTGAAAACCCGAGTTAAATACAGAAAAATCAGACCTGAGGTAATTTCCCCTAATTAACTACTTCCAAATGTTTCAAAGAGGAAAAAAGAGACAGTATCAGAACATCCTCGAAGGTGAGATTCAAGAGATGAGGAGAAAGATCAGTAGCTGAAAGCAAACGAACCAAGCATGAGACGATGACAGTGATTATGATCATCTTAATTTATTAAATATATAAGCTGCCCAACTCCCAGAGATTACCCACATTTTCAATTGCAGTGTAAGAATCAAATGTACTAAATGAGGGATAAGCAATGTGATGCCAAGTACCAGGACAGCCCATGGTAAGGTCATCCTGTTTTGTTTTTAATGGCCAAAAGCATATCATTTTTATACGATTTGTAAGACTTCCATCGCTAAATGACATGGTCATGTGATATCCCATTTTACAACTGTATTGCTTAGCAAGTCTCTGGTCCCAAATGCCATCGAAACTCAAGGATCACCTCTACTAAGGATAAGGACAGGCCCAGAAAAAAATAACCTTTTTTAAATATTTTGGGGGATGGGAATCTTTAGTATAAATATATTTTAGAATTATTTTAAACAATGTCATTTATACGAATCCCTGATCTTTGTAGTTAATATACAATGTCAAATAAGCACATGGATTTGAATGGACAATACTTCAATTAGTGAAGCATTACTCAGATTACTGTGATTGTGTAAATGGAAAAATCTGCTTTAGGGGCTTTTTGGCTGCAGTTACTGATTTCAAGAATCCCCTCTCTTACATCTTCCTTTTCCCATTTGGCTGGTAATATACTCATTTTAACTGTGGTTGAATTAAAGTATTTTGTCCTGTTGGTTAATCTTAGTGCAGTATGATGCAGTTGTCACCAATAATTCCATGGTCTCATTCTACTAGAGATGGGTAATCTATTCCTGGAATTTACCACTTTAGATTGCAAGTAAGAAATCAAATCATTTCTCAAATAACAAAGCACATAAATCTCTGAAATTCCTAGTCAAACCTTTCTTCCTAATACACTGGAGATAAAATTTATGCAAGATTGGAAGCTGTGTATAGGTTTTTTATTTTTGATTGTAGAATCATACCAAAAAACCTGAAAGCGTGAAAATATAATAATAAAAATTTCTCTTTCCTATCTATACACAGGTTTTCTTAACTGTTCCAAGACACTCGCAATTTGTTTTTGAACTATGCTGATTTGACTTTGTTTAACGTGAGCTCAAAATGCACTCAACTGCAACAGATCTTACTGTTCCTTAAGGGGGCCCTTGTGGATATTTGAAGATAGGAAACATGCGGGTTGGGTGGGTAATTGAGGAACTGCTTGTGTGTGTTTTGGAGATGTGATTACAATATTTTAAAATCCAAAATCTTTCAAAGATTAAGTTAGGAAGCAATGGCAGGTTACATGGCTTTTAATCAAAACCTTGAAATACATACATGCAAACACACACAGAGACACATACATATTTGTTATGTATGTTTTGGCCAATTGGTTTTCTGCTTAGATCTGAACCTCTTTCCAAGAGAACCTAGAAGTCATCTAGCATCAGCCCAGAAAGAAAACAGGAAATCGCAAATAAAATCATTAGTGACAAATAAGGCTAGGCTCCATTAATAGAGGGATAGAATCAAGTTCATGTTTAGTGTTAACAACACATTATAATATCTTGTAAAAACCACACTTGGAATATTGAATCCAGTTGCCATGATATAAAAAAAATGTTGAGACTCTAGAAAGAGTGCAGAGAAGAGCAACAAAGATGATTAGGGCAGAGGTCCGCAACCTTTTGGGCACCAGGGACTGGCTCAGTGGAGAGAGGTTTTTCCACAAACCGGAGAGCATGTGGTTTTGTGTGCTGCTTGTTTATGCAGACTGGCTGCTGGCATGCTGCGGCCCGGTACTGGTCCATGGACCGGATATTGGGGACCCCTGGATTAGGGGACTGAACATTAAAACATATAAAGAACGGTTGCAGGAATTGGGTATGTCTTGTTTAATAAAAAGAAGGATTAGGGGTGACATGATAGCAATCCAATGTTTAAGGGACTGCCACAAAGAAGAGGTGGGGGGGTCAACCTATTCTCCAAAGCATCTGAAGGCAGAACAAGAAGCAATGGATGGAAATTAACAGAGGAAAAATCCAATCTAGAACTAAGGAGAAATTTCCTAACAGTGAGAACAATAAGTCAGTGGAACAGCTTGCCTTCAGAAGTTGTGAGTGCTCCATCACTGGAGGTTTTTAAGAAGAGATTGGACAACCATTTGTCTGAAATGGTATAGGATTTCCTGCTTGAGCAGGGTGTTAGATTAGAAGACCTCCAAGATTCCTTCCAACTCTATTATTCTGTTAAAATCAGAGATTAAACTGAATAAGGAAATCAGGGTCAAAGAACTGAAAATGCAAACACTATGCCGAGCAGCAATACATAGACAGTTCAGGAATGAAACAGCACTAGCACTTAGATTTATATGCTGCTCCATAGTGCTTTACACCACTCTCTGAGCGGTTCACTCCCAACAATTTGGCTTCTCATTTTACCAACTTCAGCAGGATGGAAGACTGAGTCAACTTTGAGGCAGTCATGATCGAAATCCTGACTGTGGGCAGAGTTAGCCTATAATACAGCATTTTAACCACTGCGCCACCACAGCACAGAAGTTTTCCGCTCTAGCTGTTAGATATATAGGCCAGGTTGAGCAGATGAGGAGGAAACTCCCAACTATACCGAATGCCTCCTCTGAAGAGTTCATCATCAGATTCATTCTTACTTATCTATAATCTTCACTATCCTTGCAATATAGTGAGAACTGTCTTTAAATACCTTTATATTTTCTCAGTTTCCATTATACTACATGTGCAAGAAAAGTTGAACCTGCAGAATTTATGTTCATTTAGGCTCAGTTCTGCTATGGAACTAAACCTGGTATGAAGTGACTCACTTAATTAAGTACAGTCTTAATTTGTATCACTAAGCAAAAAAGAAGTAAGCAGTAGCAAATATATATAAAAAGTAACGTGTAAAATAAATATCCAATACTTTTCAGTAACAAAATGTATTCATATGTTAAATTGTTAACTGAATTCACGTTAAAAACTTGTTTTTCAGAAAATGTATTACAGTTACATATTCAATATCTTTAATCACAGCTGAAGTGAAAAGCATCATACCAAGTCTACTTGATTTTCACTGTAAAATTTAAGTGCTCGAAAGGTTTCATGCTAACACCAACAATGCTAGTTTAAGAATTTATCCATATAATTCTGAAATCAATACATTTCTTCTAAGACATTTTGAAAGTTTTTATTCTGTGGTAAAAGACAAGCATGCCTCGTGTGATTACTGTAGTTGATGTTATTACCAGTTAAATATTAAAATATGTTCCATGCCTCGTTTCTTTAAAAACACTGATTTGTTTAACCACATTTAGTGAGTATGTCAGGAGCATCTCTTACATCTGCTGATTGCTAAATGTAAATGAGAGTTTAATAACTATCATAATTTAACAGAAACCTATAAAGGAGCAGTGTCTTCCTTTCTATTAGGAAGAGACAGGATGCCATTTTTGTAATTGGATGCAGTGCTGGCATAGGAAAAAAAATAAACACAGAGTGCAGTCTTCACTGGCCATATTTCTCACTTATGTCAAACACTCCAAAACTTCTGGGAATCTTCTATAATGATAATTAACATGACAGAATGAAGGTAATGCATATATATTTGAATAGTTTCTCTGAAGCATGGAAAATAACTTGCACTTCGGTATTTAGTTTATGGAAGTTGAACAAATACTGGATAAATCCCTTTTTAACATCACTGACGTATCATTGGGGGCGGGGTACACTTTCCCTTTGAGTGAATGCAAGTACTCCTTGACCTACGACCATAGCTGAGCCCAATATTTCTGTTGCTAAGTGAGATAGTTGTTAAGTGAGTTTTGCCTAATTTTATGACCTTTCTTGCCACAGTTGTTAAGTGAATCACTGCAGTTGTTAGTAACACAGTTGTTAAATCACTCTGGCTTTCCCACTGACTTTGCTTGTCAGAAGGTTGCAAAGTGTGATCACGTGACCTGGGACATTGCAACCACCATAAATATCAGTCAGTTGCCACGTGTCTGAATTTTGATCATGTGACCATGGGGATGCTGCAGTGGTTGTTAGTGTGAAAACAGTCATACAATTGTTTTTTTATAGTGCCACTGTAACTTCAACCGGTCACTAAACAAACTGTTGTAAGTCAAGGACTACTTGCATTTGAAAACTGAATTTTAAATTGTATTTTAACAAAGTGAATGAAGATTTCAGCTACCATATTATAAATGATCAGCAATAAACCATGCCTGGCAGCAACTACTTACGTTATTGTAGAGAGTGCAACTCTAAAATCGGGTTGTGATTGAAATAAATTAGCTATTTGTTCTTCTTTAGAGAAACAGATTAACTTTCCTCATTCTGCTGATCCCTAAATGCTTGGAAACTACTACAGTTAGAATTCTCAAAGTTGAGCAGAGAATCCAACCTTTTCACCAAAATGATGCAACATGTGTTGCGCTCTCATGACATAAGATCTGTCCCTTTTCTACCAGATTATGGTGTCGTGGCAAATTTATAAACGGGTAAAACTGCTGTCTTTGCAGCACATACTTGTTTTTGTCATTTGACTCTTGCCTTTCCCCTGCAGACATCTAAGCAGATATGGAGGAGAGGAAAAAAAAGACGGTGGCCACATGTATGACATCAAAGCCACAATGCATGTAAAAACATTTGGAGCTTTGATCCCATGATGGCAACTGGAGTCTTGACTTTTTTGACCCTTCCAGCTTTAATAAATATTCCTGGGAAGCACATCTGCTGGTTGCTAAGACTGAAACTAGCTCATATCCCTGGAACCACTGAACCCACCAGACTTTAGAACACTGAAGCAAAGCAAAAAAAGAGGCAGACTAAACAAAACCTAGTATCATCCTTTTCACCACCCATTGTTTTCCCACAAAGCATTCTAAACATATGATTACCTTAAACACATGCATTTGGAACACAATAGGAAAAAAATGCCAGGGAGGAGAGGAAGGATTTAAAATGGGCAAACTAACAGAGAACTGCATGCCTATACTATAAATCTCTCACAAGTTTTTTTGCCCCTTCTAAGAAAAATAGCTGTATGTGTGACATATATGTGTACTATAACTGAAAGAAATTGGAAAGGTTGGACGGAAGTTTTGGGGAATTTCCTGGAGTTATTTCCAGAAACTCATTATGTGGAAGCATAATGTTACAATCCAACATGTGGGTGGAGGTGAAAGGATGCAATTTTCTTGCAGTTCTCTACATCCTGAAAATACCTTCCCCTCCTATTTCCTTTTATGGAATATTTCCTCTCCCCATTTCTTCTTTTCTAAATGCAATTTGTTTGTGACAAAAAAGGGATGATGTTCTGAACAATCTGCCAATGTCAAAACTTCTTGAATTCAATGTAACACAGGGCAAAGGAAGTGTTCTGTTGTCCAAATAAAAGCTTGTTTTCTACATTACACCGAAATAAATAATAATAACAAATACACAGTCCATATAAAGATAAATTAAAGAACTATCAAACCAAAGTTAGAACACATTCAAAGTGTATATATGATTGCACCAATTTCTTTAATCCTGCTGGTCTGACAGGTTTTAAATTAACCATAATTTACACTGTGTCCAAGAGCCTCAATTCAGACATTTGCCTGAACATAGGGAAAAGATGACTATGTAGAAAGATGGAGCTTCTATGGCAGAGGTTGTGAACCTATGGTACGTGTGCCAGAGGTGGCACTCGGAGCCCTCTCTGTGGGCATGCGTGCCGTCGCCCCAGCCCTGTCTCCCCCATGGCCCCCTCCTCACCAGCAGCCCCCCTGGAGGAGAGTCACCCCCAGACGTGGCCGCATGGAGCAGCACAGCCAAGGACATAGCCGGGCAATAGGGACAAGACTCCGTCCTTGCACCCCATAGCGTGCAGATGATGTTGCGGGGTGTGGGCGGAGGGCGTGGCTGCCATGGCGCTGCAGGGCTGCCTGGGCGATCTGCTGGGACGGGCCATGGATGCGGTGCATGGCCTGCAGACGGGTGGGGCAGGGAGCGGGCGGGGGCAGAGCAGGCAGGGCGGGAAGCGGAGCGGGGTTGGGGGGCGGTTTTTGGGCACTCAGTCTCTAAAAGGTTTGCCATCACTGCTCTATGGGTTCAGGCAAGAGATCTGAAAGGTGGAGTTGTTTAAATCTCATAATCCAGGACTCTGCTTTATTTGAGTCCTGTCTTGTATAGAGTTCTATCCTTTTCAGGGTACCACCCAACATAGTTGTACAGTAGGAGAAAACTGGAGGAGGCTTTGAGCTCCTAAAGGAAAGACAGAAGATCATCTTAATAATTAAATAAATAAACCCTAAAACCATCAAGTAGAAAATATGTTAATGAGTCATGACATTTGGAAAGCAAGTCTTCAACATCTGCATCCGTCTCTTGATTTAAAAGTGGCAACATGGCAAAAAAAAAAAAAAAAACCTCTCTTACCTCGAAGGCAGAGAAATGTAAGGAAATCTTCTGTCTTAGGTTTCCTTTTGGAGAGGTCAGAGATCTGTGTAGCTGGAGGGGGCAATAATGGCTCCACTATCTTTACTGGAGTTGTGCTGGGACTGTTTGGCTGAGACTGAGCAAACTTTCTTTGTGCTTGCAGCCTTGGCCTATGGAAAAAAAAACACAAGAAACACAAATGCAGTTAGAAGGCAGGGACTAAAATAAAAGATGTAGAATTACAGTTATAATATCTTAAAATCAGTGTCAATATAATTTTCTGTCTTCATTGGGGTTCTTATGATGTCAATATTGGTTTTAAACTTACTGAGGATGTTTGAGTTGTTGTAATGTATAATGTAAACCACTGAGAGTCGTTAAGAGTATGGTGGAATGTACATTTAATCAATAAACCAAAAATAACTACTGTAACTAACTTTAAAAAAAATCCAGAAACTTGCCTTAAAAAGCAAACATCCAATAAAGAGCTTTAAGAAAAAAAATATGTACAACAAATATGCTTTTTGGAAGATCTGGAAGCCAATGAAAAGAACGACAGCCGTGAAGCAGAAGAATGGAGTATTTTTTACTAGTAACAACATTCAAGTGCAAATTTTAAATTGTGATGGTAATGCTAATATGTCAGGGAATTGCACAGCAGATGTCCAAATTAAGTCAGAAGATGCTGACATGAACTTGTAGTTTTATATAAACAAATAATGTTAAGATATTTAAATTTAGTAGCTGCAGCAGTGGGACTGTATGTACAGTGCAAGAACATACAGATGTGGTTGATTGATTGGAGAATGCTGGGTCATGTATCTCACTGTACAAATCCACTGCTCCAGCTACTAAATTTAAATATCTTAACATACTAGGTGATTTTATATAGATAGATAGATAGAGATAGAGATATATATATAGTAATAGTAGTAAAGTTGGAAGGGACCTTGGAGGTCATCTAGTCCAACCCCCTGCTCAGGCAGGAAACCCTACACCATTTCGGACAAATGGCTGTCCAGTCTCTTCTTAAAAACTTCCAGTGTTGGAGCATTTACTGCTTCTGGAGGCAGGCTGTTCCACTGATTAATTGTTCTCACTGTCAGGAAGTTTCTCCTTAGTTCTAGGTTGCTTCTCTCCTTGATTAGTTTCCACCCGTTGCTTCTTGTCCTGCCTTCAGGTGCTTTGGAAAATAGCTTAATTCCCTCTTCTTTATGGCAGCCCCTGAGATATTGGAATCTATATTGTTTTGCTGGCAAACTGTTGTATTTCAAACCCCTTCTAGAGCTCATATTTCTTTTCTTACAATTTGTTTTTTGCATTTATAGCCAAATACAAAATACATGTGTGGCGTTATTATTTTTCAAAAGGTGAAGCCCTAAGTTCTTATCTCTTTCAAATATACATAAATGGTAGGGGTGAAAAAAAAATCAAACTATTAATTAGGTACCGTAAGCTGTTAGAGATGGAAGGCTTTGTTCTATGTAACCATATTCCAGCATTTTCATTTGAAACCCCAAAAGCACTTTCAAGAGATACGATGCATCATTGGTACTAAACACTGATTTCTTGGAACTGTAATATTAAAAACCCCATATCATCTACTGTTGTCAAAAGGCCTCATTCTTTAAACATTATCGAAATAGTAGCATCAATTATGTCACAGAAGTAACAGAAGAACTGGTCTTTTTTTTTTTAAAGATCAGTTGTGATTTTTTAAAATCACAAACACAGAACTCCTTCGACGATATGAATCTATACTTTCTCAGGAGGAGATATATACCCATCTATTGGACAGATCCTGAATATGAATAAGACCATAGCACAAACTTAAAATAACCTGGTGATGTCCTCTGTGCCACCTCTGCCCTGTAACAGACCTCCCTTCAAATTAGATTTTTTTCCACAGCCTTCCTAACTCAATCCAATTACTTGTCATATACAACAAACTCTATTTGGCTGTCCACTGACAGAACATCTTACAATCCCAAAGCAGCTAACGTCAGTGGTTTTGTAAGAGTGGAAACTGGGCTGAAATTGAAGCCAAGTTCCTATCATTTCACCAGCTGATAATGAATGTGCTCCTAATTTCGCTCCAAGATGTTGTCATATATATAAAATACTCCAAGATGATCGCTTAATGAACTGTTAATGAGAATGCATATGCTTTCCCGCAACACACAATGCAATATTATTAAAAGTACCACCTTTTAATATTTAATATAGTGTGTTTCTTGCAAATGTCCTTAAGAGTCTCACGATGTAGAAGGAGATGCCAAAAATAAAAAAGCCTCTCCACAACCTCACCAAACAATAAAAAATAAATAAATAAAAAACACCAAAAAACAGACCACCGGCACCGCCTCCAAAGTTGAAGGTGGAAACTAGTCTAAGAGATTATCTTGGGCATTTAGCTCATTTTTAGCTGTGCTAAACACATTTTGTCATAATTTTCCTTCTAATCATGGGGATGGTGGACTTGAAAAAAATTGAAGTGCTCTCTGTGACCCCTTCCTCAGTCAGTGATTTATCTCTCCAAGACTGTTATCTGAGAGATGCAGCAGGAGTGGACAGGAATTCCCAATGCCCATCTGAGAATTTTCACTGCTCACAATGATTTGAAAACAAACAAGCAACATAAGCTGCAGCCCTTCCAAACGACCAGTTCTGCAATTTTGGGGTGTACCCAGGCTCGGCATTAAGAAGGCAAGATGCTGCTGTGGCAAGAAGTGCGTTCTGCAGAACTTTGGCTGATGCTTGTTCATGAAAAAACTTGTCTGGCTACACAACAGTTACAAACTATATGGACAAAATCAAAACTGCCTTTTTGGGGAGGAGGTGTACCCTTGAATCTATTTTAACTCCTTTTTCTTTTCAGCAGTAATTTTTCCATGCTTTTTTTTTTTTTTTAACCACTAAGAGAGAGACTGACCCAAAATCACCCAGCTGGCCTCATGCATATGACAGGACTAAAATACATGACCTGATTTCTACCAAAGTGTCTTTACAAACTAGTTCTCAAAACTAACAGTATTTCCCCGAATATTAACATGTTCATTTGGTCACTTTTCAAGTGTCTCTCTATGAATTTTGCTAGGATTGTCTGTCAGTGTCTATTTCTGTAAGTTCCTATAAACCAGTGTTTCTCAAACCTTGACAATTTTAACGCATGTGGACTTCAACTCCCAGAATTCCACAGCCAGCTGTGGAATTCTGGGAGTTGAAGTCCACATGCATTAAAATTGTCAAGGTTGAGAAACAGTGCTATAAACTCTTGCTTATGTCATTAATGATAGTATTTAGCCACTTTTGTCATCTGTTTTCCTGCCTTCCATTATTTTTAAAATAATCATTTTCCCCCACTGTCTCTTATCTTTACATCATGTTTCCAAAATATTTAAGCCTTGGCTTCATTATTACTATTTCCAGTGAACGGTTCGGTCTCAAAATTCAGAAAGGAAATACAGCACAATTAATATGCTACTGCAAGGTTTCAAGCATACTAAACATAAATCAGACTCTTAAAATGATACAAAAAAAAATGCCTTTTTCAGAACCATCCTGTCTTGCACCAGTAGTTACAAGCATAGGAGGTTAGAGTTAGACCAGATTTCTTTATGTCAGTTATAAATCTCACCACAGTGCATGAAATGAGAAAATTCAGGAAAAGCTAACGAACTTTTTCAGTTGCTGAGGTTCCATGCATGGAGGTTTTCTTGTTTCACACTGAGCCTTGGAACTGCAGAGGCTCTGAGCAGCAGCTCCACCAGTATAATGCTGCTTCTGGATGGTGTTTTGATTGAGCTGAATGGCTGGGACTGCCAGCAGAGCTGGTGCTGTTTACTGGAGAAGTGAGAGGAGATTAAAATGGTTGCAGCGATACAAGTAGCAGCAATGGAGCAGTAACATGTCTGCCTCTGCCTTTCCTGGTGAAGAAAGGGAGCTAGAGAGTGGCATGGATGAGACTAGGAGAGGAGAAGAAGCAGGTGGTGTTGGGTTTAGGGTGCTGGTCAGATTTTGGCACTAGAAGAGGGTTGAATATATGGACGGGGCCCCGGGTCCTGGATGAGAGTTGGCAAGCACAGTGCTATAGGGAGAAGAGGCAGGCAGGAACATTGCAATGGTGATGGGCTAGGACAGGGGTCCTCAACCTTGGCAACTTTAAGTCTTGTGGACTTCAACTCTCAGAATTCCTCAGCCAGCTGGGAGTTGAAGTCCACAAGTCTTAAAGTTGCCAAGGTTGAGGACCCCTGGGCTAGGGAAATAAGCCGTGAGTCACGGCGTGGCATGCTTATGAGGAATATATTTCTGGTGTCTTACATTCCTATCATCCCTTTTATCTGCCCTGAATACCAAGATGTTAAACTTTAGGAGGCCCGGGGTTTCCAGGTATTGTACACAATACCAGGTTGATCTCTTAACAAAGCTCACCGCAATTGTGATCTAATTTTGAACAAGAAGGCTGATCCGGTGTGCATTACTCAGACTTGGCTGGGCACATGTGTTTATGTGCCCCTCTCCAAAATGTGCCCATCCAAGTTTCAATGGTAGCATTACCCATACTTCAGCAATGGGATAGAGAAGGGAGTACAGTATAGTTATTCAGGGGACTCTGGTTGTTAGGGTGCTGCCTTGTAGACAGCTGGGCCTTAAGGAGCAGTAGGGGCTACGGTTGCTCCTGTATCCGTCTTCCTGTCTCATAGCAGCTTCCCTGAAGCTACTCGATGTTATACTGAGGCTAACAATGGAGCCAAGGTAAAAACTTTTTAAAAAGCTTATTTTGTGCCAATAAAAGCAGAGAAATGGGTCCATGCCCTTCCTGGTTCACCACTCCATTTTGCTGCCTTAATGCAGTGGGCATGCTGAAAATGACAGCTGCTTCTGTGAGGTCATGGCGCAGTTCAGGGATGCTGAGGTCATGGCGCAGCTCAGGGACGCATGGCCTGCCTTCCTTTCCCAACATGAGGTCCGGAAGTTTTCAAAAGTAAGTATGTGATGTGTGATGTGTGTGAGGAGAGTAGGCCCAAGGCCTGTGGAGTCCTGCCAAGGTGGGATGGAGGGGGGACGCTTAAACTGCATGTTAAGTGTACAGTAACTAAAACCTTTCAGACTACTACGGGTAACATTGTGAAAAATATGCACGATTGCAAAGGCATTAAAACCCCAAAATTGTTGCAAAAAATGACTTAATTGTATTTTGTCTCATTTAATTATTCCAGACTGAGGCCCAGCATCTGAACTTTCCTCAAACATCTGAAGAGCCTGCCCACAACAGTTTCATCTTGACTTGGGGAGCTAATCTTCAGTCAAGATTATTGTAATTTTATTACATTTTAAAGACTCTTTCACTGAATGCCCCAATAATTTAAATTAGCATGTAGATATATACCATGTTTCAGTTTGAATATGTTCCCGGGATACCTCATATTAACCTTTGCACAAGTGTTTTGTATATCCTGATTAAAAATAAAACATTAAGTAATGCAAAATACAGCTTGAAAATAAAGGATGTAAGAAAGGACAGTCTTTTATTAAAGGCTGCTATATCTCTTCTCAAGTAAAGTGGATGACAACCTTCTTAGCTAATAAAAGAGAAATTGGTTCAAGACCTAAAATTAACACATACTGCTTGTATATATCTACACAGAAGTAAATTCCACTAAGCTCAATGAAGCTGATTATAAAAATGGAAGTGCATTCTCTCCGTCCATTATTCATAGCCAGATAGAATAACTGCCTGTGAATATGAATTACAATTCTGAAGGTATCAGTCAGTAAAAAAGCACTCTCACTTTGCAGTAACATATTTATTTGTTTGTTTGTTTGTTTAGAAAATGTAAATTGCCACCTATTCGCACATGGCGACTCAAGGTGGCTTACAAGGCATAACATACACAACTGAAAATGATACCATATATAACAAAATACAAAATTAACAAAGAGTTTTAATGTTTATATTATGTTTTAGAGTGCTCAATGCTTTACACACAATAACCAGTTTGATCTAGTGGTAAGCCATCAGGTTAGAAATCAGGAAACCCTGAGTTCTAGTCCTGCCTTAGGTATAAAGCCGGTTGGGTAGTCACTCTCATCTCTTAGCTCACAGAGTTATTTCTGGGGGAAAGAGGAGGAGAAAAGAGGAGGTATGTTCGCCGTCTTGAGTTATTTATGAAAATAATAAAGGCAAGATGTAAATAAATACTTAAATAAATATATGTTTATAACATATAATAACCTTATAATAACCTAATCCTATTTTAAAAATTCCATTTTGAAGCTAAACTGCAAATATCATGTGTACGTGTATCTTGTTTTGTATTTCCTACAATGTTCTCATAGAATATTGCACATCCCAACCAATATGCCATCATCCTGAACTGAGTGGAGGGAAAAGGGTGCTTGGGCTGCACCGAGACTTGTTTCTGAGTTCAAGATTCAGAGGATAATTTGACATTATTGTCCAAGGTATAAATCCCAGTCTATATAAAGTCTTACATGTTTCACCCATATACTTTTATTGACTAGGTACACTGCAAGTGCTACTTACTATTAGAAACATAAAAATTATATTTCTGGAACAGATCATTTAGCTAATTCTTAGTTATTATAGTAGATAATCATGATTACAGTCAAATGATTATTTCATGGGCATTTGTATTAATAAAACCCATTTTATAAACTAATTACACACCTGACCTGTTCATTTTACCTTGAAACTAATGATCTGTGAATAACGTAACAAGAAAAATACGATTATATTTTAATATTATTTTAATTAAAAAATTATGTAAGGGATGTTTGTTCCTCAACATTCAGCTTGGTTAAACATGATACAACTGAGTAATATGTAAAAAATTGGCAACACTGATTTAGATTGTTCTACAATTCTCTTCTTTCAATAGTGCTGATTAATACAGATATATTAGCTCACTGAATTTACATTTCCTATTTTATAGGACTAATATAAATAAGATTTGAATCTCATTATGGTATTTTACATAGTCATAAAATAGGGAGAGAAAGAGAGACAAGAATTTCTAATTAAGCTTCAGTATGTCCACCAATATAGCTTAGTCCACCCTTCTACCCAAATCTGTTCAAAGGTGAAATAAAGCTTGTTCCAACCATTGCTGTTCAAATAGAATTTATTCTAATAAAGAGGGGTGTGTGGACTTGCACTTTTACTTCCCCAAAGCAACTGGTAAGAACAGCAGTTCACTTAGCACGTTGCAATTACTTATGTGAATTGTGAGCCTCTTGCAATGTAACAATAAATATCCCACATGGATGATATAACTATAGAGGGAAGAAAAAAAACTATCCATAATGGCCACCTGATACTATATATTGTAGGTTTCCTTATATTCCTTGGGCTTTTTTCTCTTAGACAAAATAGGGTTGTTATCTTAACACTAAATGCACGCACTCTTCCAGTTACATACATTGACAGACTGGAGGCCTAGAACAATGGCAGTTTTCCCCACCTTGGCCATCATCTTTATACGTATTGATTTCAACTTCCAGAATCCTTCAGTCTACATGGCTACTGTTGACAATTCTGAAAGAAATTTGAAAACCTGGATGGCATCCAAGTTTGGGGAACATTGGTCTATGAAATTAAAAAAGTTTGGAACCGTGCATATCCAGAGAACGCAGAGCTGTGTATGAAATAAACACAACCAATAATATAGAAGATATATTAAGAAGATACCTGCATGATTAAGCAGAACAATTGCTTTACATTTGGTAAGACAGTGAATGATCCAGACCAGTATACATGTTTTCTGCTATAGCCTGTTTAGAGCCTATTGTATTATAATCCAAGTGCATAAATTGTAATCTTATTTGTTGTGTCACAATTCTGCCATATATTGATTTGGAAGGAACATAAGAGTGTTCCTTTTTTGCTTTTATGCATTGCAGTCATTATTTTTAGGAAAGTACCGTAATAAAAGAGGAAGCTTGACTTTAAAACAGTAATGTTTAATCAAAGGTCAAACAAAATGGACCATGTTGAAATGTAACTCAAGTATTCTAGTTTTACAGTTGAGAAACTTGCATAAAATACCTTAGAAACTCAAACATAAGGAACACCTCAACTACCACTACATAATTATTAAAAAGATTTATTCTAAAATAAAATAACATGCCTAACTTCTGAAATCTCATTTTTGAATTTTTCAAGAAAATGCAGAGCAAAAATTGTAGCATTTATTTTAGACTGGGGAGAGGTAGGTTTGATTCAGAATTAATTTTGTAATCAGGAACTATCTTGTCTAATTTCCTCATTACATTTACTCCCATCCTATAATATTAGTGAAGTTTTGTTTTAATTGTTCAGTTCTTCTTCTGTCAACATCTCTTAAAACCAAAGATGATGTAAGAGTTATTGTCTAACAATAGCTCTATCATCAATATTAATTATAATTTGTAGCTTCACAGGGCTCACATTTACATATTGTAATATTGTACAATAGTGTGATACTGTAGTTAGTTTTAATCATGATTTGCTAAACAAGATACAGATTTGTGAACAAGGTTTATCCATGTTTTTTAATAAATCAGAATGACTATATTTACCACATCACATTAAGCCAAAACTGAACAAATCTCATTATTATTTAAACTGATATGTGAACCTAGCAGGTATCTTAAACCATGTCTTAGAGGGATCTATGACAACTCGCCAGAGCCAACTCACCCCTGTCAACTCACTGTGACCAAGTCACCACAGGACAATTTACCATGGCCAACTCATCACGGAACAACTCACTGCAGGATAAGAGTTACACTAATATCGAAGAAATAATGGAATAGAATCATTAAAGAAAGGATGCCAAAGGAGGGACAAAATGAAATGTGAATGACAAAAATTAAAATATTTTAAAAATTTTAAATGATTAAGTTGAATTGTCCATTTTCACATTGCAGCTAAAGTTGACAAACGTTTTATAATATAAATTCATGTTTTTTAAACCCCATTTAATTGTAAAAAGAGGCGATCACCCTCTCACCATAGGCATGCAGGATGAGGATTCTAATTGTTGCTCAGTTATGAAGTTCAAACCAGTCATTTACTTTCAGGCTAACCTGTTTCCAATCCTGTTGATACATAAGCCCTAAATCTATCTGTTTTATAGAGCAATATATATGTATACAGTAGCAATGTCCAATCTATGCTCAGTTGGAATGTAGAATGAGATCAGCAGCAGCATTTCAACAAACATCATATAAAGCCATTAGCTAAAGCATCACTGTTGCAAGTGTTACACTGGCATAAAAGGAAAGACATTCACAAGGTTCAAACAAAAGGTCAAAATGTTGTGGTTATGACATCTACAATTTAGGCTTAATCTGGAGTTTTACTGTGGGAATGAATTACTCATTTTCTGGTTTTTCACATACCAAAATTTTACCTATTTCTGAAAAATGTGAAGACTTACTTACCTACCCACCCACTCAGCTTAAAAAGTTCAGGTTTTCATAACTTTTTTATGCATTATATTTACAATTCAAGATATTTACTCTGGATTTGTTAGTCATTCTCTCTGTTTTGGTATGAGAAAGTGTCAGTAACCAAACAAAAATAATTACAGCAAGACAAAATAGTAAAGTTTGTACTAAAGGTAGATAAATGAACAAAAGCAACAGGTGGTTTCCTGCAATTTAGCCATGAAGTGCAGGATGCTATTAGCCAAAAGTAAGGATGCTATTAACAATTTATATTGATTTATGGTGTTATAACCTGTTATAAACAGGTGCATTAACATTACAAATTCTCAGCTTTTTAATCAGTTAAAACAAAGAATGGGAAAGGTTGAAATTAATGGAGTAAATATATTCAGATCCAAAGCCATATACACTATTAGTCACTAAATGGTAAGTATCCCACAAATTATTGGCAAAGCAATTAATAGAGAAATAGTCACAGTCTTACAATATTTCACCATAAATTCCAATTCCCAAATGGTGTTATTTCCCATTTTAAACAATCAGCCAGATTAATATTTTTGAAAGTACAGTAGACATAATTATTATATATACTCACATTTAACAATATATTTTACCTGTTCAAATCACATTTATTCAAAGCAAGAAATCTGGGAATTAAAAACACACTCTTTCCATTATATTGTTGCACTAATTTCAAATCAGAACTCAAGTCAAATGCTATTGAAACATTATAGATTAATCTAAGGTCTCCAAAATATTCCACAATTTGCAAAAATGTAGCTTCAGGGTGAAAAAAATTCCTTTCATTAGAACTTACGCAGTTCTAATAAAAGGTCAAATGCTCTTGGAATAAAATGAATACAAAATATTACTGAGTTTAATATTTCTTTCATGACTCAGCTTCAATATGCATCTTCTCCTTTCAATATAAAATCATGGCTAGCCATAAAATTAAAAATAATAAGGGCAGGATATACATAAATAAATAATAAAGTTCAAGAGCTGCTAAACCCATTGCAGATACCCAAATTCAATGATCCTTCCATCGTATGTTCTATGTTAGACTGATTTTAACAGCCATTCTAATAATAGCAGTCTGAAATAAAAGATTTGCTACTTTATCGAATCTGACATAAAAGACTTTCCATTCTAAGAAGTAGTGGTGAAAATTACTGTAACTGCAGTAATAGCACTTTTTCAAATAAAGTAAGACTACTTGAACACCATTTTATTTATTTACTCTTTATCTCTGGTTTTAATTTTTTCGCTTCTTTAATCAAAATATCAGGACTGTGTTCACACTAAGCTGTAAACTAGTTTGCAAAGCATAATGACTAGGTTTACAAAAAGCACTAAACCAGCTTATCAAAATGTATAAATGTAATTACTCTAAACCAGGGACAGATAATATTTGGTTATCCAGATGCATGCTAACTGCTACGAGTCCTAGCCAGCAGACCTAATGGTGAGGAGCTGAATATCAAGAAATGGGGCAGAGTGCTAAACTCCACTGTAAAACGATATTTACGCTTCTTTCATTTTATTTCTATAATAAAAAGGATATTTAATAATTATTGCTTCATAAAACAGAGAGAAACAATCAAGTCCCCAAAGAAACTTAAATTAGATTAGTTATGGTCAAATTAGAATACAATGCAGTCACAATCCAATAAATCTACTGTGTCGTTTCTGGCCTCTGGTGTACTATATCCGGCATTCTTTATAGAGATATTCGCAGACAAAGTTTCATTGTCTACAACTGGTGCAAACAATGGTAATTTTGAATTCTTATAGCTATGCTTTGAAATAGCCATAAGCACTATTTCAAAGTATAATTTTTCTTGAGGAGAGAGGAACTTCAGAGCAGAAAGTGGCTGTAATTGGTATGCTGCAACACACATTTGATTGTATGACTGCTGCTGCATTTATTTATTTAATTTGCAGTTTCATCTTGTCCATGAATTTGACATATTCACATAGAGAACCTGCTCAGAAATTAAGATAAACCAAACAAGCAAAAAATCTCTAGTCAATACACAATATTGTTGTTACAGTCAACTTGAGTTTCCACTCTGTCCCTTCAAGTAACTTCATCCTTACAGCTAGTTTACCTATCGGTACTAGTGGCTGTATGGGAATACTTATGTAATTTCTTTGGCAGCAATGCAGAGGTGGTTTGCTACTGCCTATTTGGGGACACTTTTTAAACTAGCAACCTAGCCAACAACTCAGGGTTTACTCATCCCAAACCAACCAGGTCCAGATCTTTGTTGCTTTCCCAAGTTCAGTCAAGTTTGTTAAGTGCTGCCATTTCATTATCTTCCTCCTACCTTTCTAATAAGGTTCTTAATTTTTTACCCCTTGCTATAGGTTTTTTAAAAAGTCTTCTTATATATAATCTTTTAGTTTTATAAATTCTTTTTTAACTTTGTGTAATTTTTTTTAGTTTTTAAAATTATTAATTGTTTACACTTCATCCTTATGTTGCTTTATGACCGTAATAAAGATTTGATTTGATTCCTCCTACTTCATTTCCTGTTTAGAAAAAAAAAATACACACAACAGCTACACCAGAACCCTGGATTTCTTAGAGTAATTGTTTTCCAGCAGGCAGCAATCACTTTCCGCCAGAAAAGATTTAGAAAATAGCTAGAAAAGAGTATATATCAGTAATTGCTAGACATCTTCATTTATAGGCTAAGCAGAATGATGCTTGTTACAAAATGGAAACAATAATTTCATGTTTTGCTTTATATGTCTGTTTTTAGAAGAACTATAAATTACTGGGGGGGGGTTAATGGTGTTAACAAAAACTGAGTATCTGGGCCTTGTGGATTATCCTAAGTGGGGGAAGGTCCTCCCCACTCCCATCATTAATGTCTAGAAAAAATAGGTGAATGCTGAATGAATTGTGGAGTAAAGTTGCTTTTAAGGGACAGATATTAGTTTAAAAAAAAAGAAGTGAATATGATGTATGGCCCAGAATGCTGAATTAGGACAATAGAGCTAAAGTTTTGGCTTGGCATTTTCTTTCTACTAACCTCCAAAAGGTGGTTCCCTTATTTCCAATTTGAAATGATCTGATACAAATCTAACTGCAAAAATGTAAAATTAGAAAAAAAATGTAAGCTTCAAACTATGAGTTCTTGGTTTCAACCAATACTGAGTTTTCCTAACTACTTATAAATCGCCATCAAGCCTTCTCTGGTTATTACAGTATATAAATCCTTTTTTAGCCAAAGCTCTTTATGATATATACAAACTCATCAGTTTATTCCTTTATGCAAAATTCACAAAAGACATGAGAAATAGGAAGACAAAGAAATTATGTCATGAAAAAGAACAAGAAAATGAAGTATAATTGAATGTAATTTGTAGTAATATATCTTTATATTTTCTATTTATCACCATACCCTTTTGAGGATCTCATCAATTTCATTCCTAACTTTCTTGGTTTCTTGCCTTTTGATCCATTTGGTTTTCCTTCATAAATTTGCTTTACAATCTAATTTTTGTTCGTTCATTTTTCAAAAAACAGGGAATAGTGAGATCTTAGAGTCAAAGTCAAAAGATAAATACATGTTTTATTTATGTTTTATACAGTGTTTTTTGTAAGAAAAAAGGTGCCGGAACTTAGCCCCCCTCCCCCTCCCGGCCAGGCCATTCCTTGATCGGCAACCTTTCACTCCCCTCCCAAGCCAGACTGCCATGCTAAGGTGGATGGGATGGGCGGGGTAGGCCCAGCCCCCCTCTGCCATTTTGGAGCCAGGGGGGAGTGATGGTGAATGGCTCCGCTGCCACTGTGCGCTGCTAGAGAGGCTTTCTTTAAGCTTCGCCCCGCAGATCACCTGCCCGGGCGCAGCCACTGCCTCTTTGTCCTCTGCCAACTCTCCCATGGCTTGCACCATGACCGGGTGGCACAAGCCTCCCCCGCCACTTCCCTCCGCCAGTCCTTTGTTGCCTGTCTCACGGAGAACACAGCAGCTCTGTGCAGGGATGCAGAGCAGAGAACAGCACTTGCTTGCTGACCTGCATTGCCCCATGTCTTCCTTTTCCCTTCTGGAAATGGCAGCCCCGTTTCCTGCCACTTCTCCCAGTGCAGCTCCTCCCTCTGCCCGAAAGCATTTCTTTGCTAACTTGCTTTCCAGCTCTGGCGTGTTTCTCTTCTGCTACAGGAAACTGAGTTTGTGGGACTAAAAAAAGTTCAGTCAGACTTCCAACTCCTTGTGAGATCTTTTTTTTTTCCCGCAAGAAGTTGGAAGGTCTGATTGAACTTTTTTAGTTCCACAAATTCCATTGAAAAAAGGTGCTGGAACGCCATTCCGTGCGTTCTATGACAAAAAAAGCCCTGGTTTTATATAGTTAAAAATGTAATACACAGTTATAAGTATCATTGATATACAGATCTGCCAATCCCTCAAAAAAGAGCAACCTTTTGTACTACACAGAATATTTCGTCTGACTAGCATTATGATTTGTAAGCAGAAATGTACTTGAATTTAAGCCTGCCATAAAGATCTCTTTCAATATTACACTAGGAGGTAATGCATATAAGTGATTCAAGTTCTGAGTCATATCAAACACTATATGTCTGACATTAATAAGCTTTGGTTCAGATATGTCAGCTATAGGATACTGTTTTCTTTTTCCAGCATGGTATGACTGGGCATATATAAATTCTATTGCTTGTTGGAGACAGAGCTTGAGGGATTGAATTGTAGAAAAGAAACAGCACACCGAGAATCTATTCATATGATAACTTTCAAATCTGTTATTGAATGAAATCAAATGAGAAATGCACAATTAAGTTGTGATGAACACTGCAGCTTACCAGGTGCTGGACGTGTCCTATCCCATTTTGCAATCCTGGGCAGGCAGCCAAGATAAGAGAGTTATCATGTCCCTGATGAGCTGCCATACATAACCAATGGGCTGTGTTCAGCTTGGTGAGACTGTATCAGAGCAGATCTGGATTAAGGACTGATGTCATGTGAAATAGTTATTCACTTAAGGATTTATGGGGCATGCTAAGAAGGTCACTGAAATATTGAATACAACCTTCCCTAGACTGGCTGGGAATATTGGGATTTGCAGTCACAACACATCAGGAAAGGTCAGGTTGGTGAAGGGTGATACATACTGGATTTTACTCAAAGGCAAATAAGTTTCCTTCTCTATTTGTAATGTTCTTTTGACATTTATAAAAACTCTGGCAGTCATAACCTAATGCATATACTATAAACAATCCTAGACTTAATTAATACCAATCCCTGACCTTAGGCACAGTGATATTTGAAAGTACAAATATAAAACCACCAAGTTAGCATTTTTGACTAAGCTGTTCCTTGCATTTTTTTGTTCATATGTCATGGCTTAGCCCCAAACAAGAATAACTATGCCTATTAATTCCTCCCATAAGTGGGCATGGCCAAATTACTCTCTCAATGGTTTGCTTGGTATGCTCTATAAACCAGAACCCTAGTTTGTTCTGGAAGCAATAAACCAGAGAAAGAAATGTAAAACAAACCATCATTTCATTTTCTAGTTTGTCTGTCTGAATAAGTGAGGATTCTAGTTTTATATGACAATATTGTTTTATCATTTAAATCTTCATTTAACTTGGCAGGAGCCAGTAAGTTTAAAGCATAATATGACTTATGTGGAAAATAAACATAATTTCAGTCTTCGAACTGTTCTGCAAGTACAACTTTTTTTTCTTCTATGGAGCCATCATTCCATTATTGCACTGTAGATAAACAGCAGTGGTATCATATATAGTATTGTGCTACACATTTTGATTCAAATTAATCTTATTTGCCTGGAATAATTTAAAACTAAAAACACACCCTGATAGAACAAATGTAGCCAGGGAAAATTTTGGAAGCTGTTTAAAGATTGCAAGTCTTCTCCTGAATGAAATCTTTTATTTTTAATCCACAAACCATACTTTTAATTTACTATTACTGATATGATAAATGTAAATATAGCTTTCATACATTTTTGTTGGCCAATCAAGATGTTTAACATTTTTTGTATGTGTAACTGTGTATTCATCAGCAGAATCTTGCATTGGAAGAAGATGGGATACCTTTAACATAGCTTGGTTCCATGTCAGTTTTTCATTTATCAAGGGATCTGTACTGCTGCTAAAATGGAGTTGACTTTGATTGCAAATCCTGAAACCTTTTCATCAACTGATACCTGAAAATTTGCAACTACTCTCCCACTATCAAGATTACAAGGGGACACTTGGCTGGAACATTCTTTAATTCTCACCTAATGAAAACTTGCATAATATTTTACATTTGTTTAATTGAAAAAAAAAACCTTATTATGTTTTTTAGACCAGACAGCACAACAATACAATATTGTAAATTTGTAATAATTATTATTACTGGAAAAAATACATAAAATGCCATAAAATACATTACTATTTTATAGATAGAAGTGATATAGATAGCAGTGGCAACTGCAATTTAGCTCTGCTGTTTAGCATGAACATTTGTGCTAAACTTCAGCTAGAGGTAGGATGGATACTCTAGTTTTTCTTAATATTGTAATAAATCTCTCGCCTTTAATAAATATATTACTGTAATACAGAGATGCTGACTATTCTTGTGGTTAACATAGCTACCATGGCATTTTTCAGTACAAATGATTCCATCCTTTAAATAATATGTTCCAAAATTATGCAAAAATGTTAACATTTTCCTATTTGCTTCATCTTCTAAGAGTGTATTGCTTCTATAGGGATATTTTTTCCCCTAGTTCTGCAGTTAAAACAAATGCAAAATGCTTCAACGGACTTGATTTCTTCACTGAAACTCCTTTTTTCTTTTGATAAGCATATTATGAATTAATGCCTGCTGAACTGGCAAAAGTATCCCATGCATTCACTAAAAAAATAATCTAAATTTAACTTTTACATGTTAAACAAATCAATTTCAAATACCCATGGTTAATGACTCACTGCATTCCATGCAAAAAAATCCAGATATGTGTCAAGCCCCCAAAGGCTTGCCATACGAACAGGGACGGGGGAGGACGGATAACGACCTACCAGCCCGAGAAGCAGCTGAGCAGTACCCCGCCACGCCCCACGGCTGCACCCACCGAACTTCAACTGTGCGGACGTCTCCACAAGCTACACAACAGACACCAGCAAAACCCAAGGGACGCCCGTTGCCGACAGGGCCGGAGGGCCACGAATGCCAACTGCAGACTGCGGAAGGGAGAGCGGCGGCCGGGCCATCTGGGGGCGGGAGGACTGCATCCGGCGGCCAGACCCAGCAAAGGGGAGTGGGGGGGCTGTCCCTTAGCAACCAGGACGGTAGGCAGGGCAAGTTTGGCGGCGGGCAACTGACGCGCGGATCGGGCGCACGGACAACGGGGGGTGGGGGCGGAGTTCCGTCGGGGAAAGGGAAAGCACAGGGAAAGGGTGGAGCATTTATTCATTTGGAAGGGATGGTGGTTTGGAACCGGGGGCGGACCCACAGGGTGGAGCACGCCGATATATGGCGGTGGGAGGAAACTAACCCCAGTGCTGACTTTGTCTCACTTGCATAATAAAGTGCTTGTTGGGTGTCAGTGTGTGCCGGTCTTCTTTGCCTTCGCGCTACGGACGACAGCGGATATTCTGACATAAAGTCAGCACTCCTCTAACGTTTCTCCAGCCTCCAGCTCCCACGTGCGGTGGAAGGCTAAGGTATGGCGGAGGGAACGCAGGGCCCCGCCCTGGCCGAGGGAGAGGTGGCGACCGACGGGGCAGCGGACGTGGTCCCGGCGTCGGAGGCGGCGGCAGCCCAGCCGGTGGTGCGGCCGAAACTGCTACTGCATGCAATCCCGGGACTCGACGTGGGGGAGGCAGGGGCCGCTAAGCCACAGGAGGAGTGGTGGCAAAGCCCGGCGGTAACGGGATTGCAAACCGAACAACTACTAACACCGAAGCCGAAGCCCAGTCATTCGGGGTGGAGGGAGAGACGCGCCACCATGGAGGATGATGAAGACTGGAGCTACTCTACGGCCCCGGGCCAAGAGACCATGGATATATTGCGCCATCGGTTTGGCGAAGCAAGTTATAGGGGCGCCGCCGATATGTGGCAATTGGAAGGGGATGCTGCGGGCCGCACCCCCTCATCTAGGTTCCGCCTGAGTAGTCCGCGGCTGCGGTTGCCTAATCCCACGGGTGGGTTGGGAACCCTGGGTCTCCCTTCAAGCAGGCCGCCGGGTCAGGCGCACTCAGCTCAGCCGGGCGGCCCCAAGGATGTGGCAAGAGGTCCAGCGAGGCCAGGGGGTGTGGAGCAGCAGGGCTTCGCGGCCGGTTTATCCGAACCTCATGCCAGGCCAACCCCAGGGGCCGTGGGGGCCAGGCTATCCATGGGGGGTTCCTCCTATTCCGGTAACCTTTGATGGGAACCCCGACCACCTGGCAATGTTCTTGGGCCAGGCCATAAGCCACCTGGACCAGTTTGCACAGCTATATGTCTCCCAATGGGCTATGGTCGGCGCCATTACCGCCGCCTTACGCGGAGAGGCGGCTGCATGGGCAGCCGACCTGTACAGTGACCATGCCCGAGAGTTGGGGAATGCGGGGCTGTTCTTGGACGCTCTGCATGGGAGATTTGAGGATCCTACCCGGGCGCAGAGGGCCGAGGCAGACCTGCTGGCGCTCCACCAGGGGAACCGCCCAGCCGTCGAATACGTGCGGGAGTTCCGGAAGTTAGCCGGCCGGTTGCAGTCTTCATGGCCGGAGCGGATGTTGGTACATCAATTCAGAGCAGGCCTAGACTATGACCTACGGCAAGCCTGCGTGTACTGGGGTGTGCCCAACAGATTGAGAGACTGGTTTAGGGTGGTGGTCGAACTCAAGGCAGGCCTTAAGGCTGTATATCGAGGGATCGGGGACGTCCCGCGACCGCAGCGTCCCGGAGAGAGGCCTCGCGAGGGAAGCCAGGACCAACAGCGGATAACGCCAAAACCAACCGGGGCGTCAAAAGAAGCCGGCTTCCGGTAGGCAGGGCAAGTTTGGCGGCGGGCAACTGACGCGCGGATCGGGCGCACGGACAACGGGGGGTGGGGGCGGAGTTCCGTCGGGGAAAGGGAAAGCACAGGGAAAGGGTGGAGCATTTATTCATTTGGAACGGATGGTGGTTTGGAACCGGGGGCGGACCCACAGGGTGGAGCACGCCGATATATGGCGGTGGGAGGAAACTAATCCCAGTGCTGACTTTGTCTCACTTGCATAATAAAGTGCTTGTTGGGTGTCAGTGTGTGCCGATCTTCTTTGCCTTCGCGCTACGGACGACAGCGGATATTCTGACAATATGCACTTGAACAGGATTAAACCATTATAATTTATATGGTAGTTCTCAAAGTGCTACTGGATGGTTTTTTTGTGTGTGTGTTAAACTGTAAAGAGAAATGGTCCCCAAAGAAGACTCATAATTATTATTTCATTATAGATAAGCTTTGACTTTGGATATATTTTTAAGTATCACATATACAGTGTTTCAGCCTATGACATTTGAAGGTTTGATAGGACAATCACTTTATTATGTAACTAATCCATATAGGGTTATTCATATAGTTAAAATAAAGGGTTTAATGAGCTTTTGGGAAGAGAAAAATGCTTCAGTAGCAGACAATTTTAAGCCACAAAAAATGAAGGACACTGAATACTCCAACACTAACTTGTCGTCTAAGAATGACCAGACTAAACCATTAAACTATAAGGGACCATGATTAGTAGGTTGCAATAGGATAAATAGATAAGGAAACATATTGCACAATATAAGACTCTTTAATGATCGTACCACTTTATAATTCTGCTCTGAAGCATGGAATTCCTAAATCAACCAACCCAACATCAATACGTGTCAGAATTTATTTCATCCTTCAATGGACACTAATTTCCAGTCCTACTTGGAGAGTTGTCCTTGTTATACAGTACTCTAATCTAGACGGAGCTGCATTCTACAGAGAAAAACCCTTTCAAGGTACTTATTGTGTGTTAGGAAATTGGATGAGGACCTCTAAGTAACTGGCAAGAAGCAGCTATCAATTTCTTTGGTGAGTACAAAATTGTATGTTTTGAAAAAGACACAAATGTGGCTCAATTGGTGTGTTTTGGCTGGTCTTAATAAAGGCACTGCCTGATTCTGGATACTTTCAACAGCTTGGCAAGTATTAATATCCTAAATAATGCTGTTGAACTCATTTTCACCCCTGGTTATCAACACAATTTATATACAATGTAGAATCTCTATGTCAGATTCCCCAGCAGACATGGGTTCAAGTTTTTCTAGCTTGTTTTCATCAAGATACTGGCTGCTGGTACAATAATATAGAAATGGTCTTCTGTGGAAAAGCTTGGAGCAATTTAATTAGAACAAGATTCTATTAGTGCCTAAACCTGATTTACTACTCAATAAGAAACACACATAGGCCTTTGCTTTGTTTGTTGGTACAAAGCAGTTTGTTTCAGTGTAGATAGCTAGCTATATACAAAACATGTGGCACTGTAGCACTAGAAAACTAAAACCATTGCATATGTTAGTTATGGGAGTGTGAGAATCATTGACAGCCTAGATTGCATGCTCTTTAATTAATTGCATATTTCAAGTGGCAGCATGCTATCATTCTTGCTAAAGGAATACAGGAACATTTTAACCACTAGAGGGCAAACTTTACCAAACTGTAGGTAGAAATCAGAGCCAGAAAAATCCCCATAATTGTTATATTTCATGTTATGCAATATATATATAAAATACATGTATATATTTGGTATGTAGATTCAAAGAAAAACACCAATAAAATAACCGCAGCTAAATTTCCAATTGCACTCAAAGGAAAATTTGGACATATCTATTATATCACGACTGCTTTGTAAGAACAGGTTATGGATAATCTCCAATGCGCTTAGATACATTGCCCTAGTTGTTATAGTTCTAAATCCCACACAGTGTTCATCTTCTTTGTTATTGTACAGTTTTCTATTTTTAGACACTGCATTTTGCTGAATACATACAGTGCATTCAGAAAGTATTCAGACTCCCTTCACTTTTGCAGTCTGATTCTACAGTTGTTGAAATTCACTTTTTTCTCATTAACCTACACTCAGTACCCCATAATGACCAAGTGAAAACAGAATTTTAGAAATGTCTGTAAATTTATTAAAAAGAAAAAACTGAAATATCACATTGGCATAAGTATTCAGATCCTTCACTCAGTACTTTGTTGAAGCACCTCTGGCAGGCAGCAATTACAACCTCGAGACTTTCGGGGTATGATGTGACAAGATATGCAAATCAAGCCCCGCAAAAATAAAAACAAATCTTTGAGAAAACCAAGCAACGCCTTAAAGAAACATCTTCAAATTAAGATTATGATGGTTGAGATTTTGAACAAGCTTCAAATCCAAAAGAAAAGTTTTTCCCCTAAGAAAAATGTTTTTCATTATAAGCAAATAATTATTTTATTATTATTAAAAGCAACATACATATCAATGAGGGTTTTTTGGACATTACTTTTGGGTTTGCTTTCGTAAGATGGCGCAGCAGTTAGAGTGCAGTACTGCAGGCCACTTTAGCTGACTGTGTTCAGCAGGTCAGCAGTTCAAATCTCACCGGCTCAAGGTTGACTCAGTCTTCCATCCTTCCGGGGTAGGTAAAATGAGGACCCAGATTGTTGGGGGCAATGTAAATATATATATACATTGCTTACTGGTGTATACCGCTTAGAGAGTGCTTGCACTTAAAGCTGTATATAAGTCTCATAAAATAAATAAATAAATAATTCTTTTGCTTTGATCCTTTTCTTGAAGCACAGAAGACACGGCTTTTGGCAATATCCTTCTTGAGGCCATGCAGTGAACAAGTAGAGTGAAATCTACCATTTGGAAGTCCCTTATCTTCACCCAGACTTTCCACTGAATTAATGAGATGCTTCAGCATGGCTCCACTGTTAGATTTATTTATAAGACGACATTCTATTAAATTATATGAGCTTAAAAAAATCTTACCTTTTCCTTGAGGGCCCTTCTTCAAAATCTGAAGAACTAATATCATTGGAAGTTGAGGATACTTGTGATGCATCATCCTTCTCATTCTCTAGCTGGTCAGATCCTGGCCTTAATCCTTTAGACGGGCCATTACCAAGGAGTCCTGTAATTAAAAAACAAAAGAGTTAAGACAAATAGCCACAAATCTACTCCAAAATATACTACAGACAGCCAGAAACACATACACACACAGTGAGACAAAGAATAGCTATAGCACCAGACATTCTTTTCTAAAAAATATCAACTTTATAAAATGTAGCCTAATAATATTACTAAATAATATATGAAATGAACTTATTATACTGCTCATGTACATTATGAATCTTATCTCAGTTATCTCTTCCAGTCTTTTCTCTCAATATTTTAAATCCTGTGAAAACTGTTGCAATTGTGTGCCTTCTGGAAAGGTAATTGTGACTTTCTGTCCAAGATGAGATTTTAGCTGATTCATGGCCCATCTCATTTTACTGAAATACTTTAGGCCAGTCAAGTACAGTAAATTGTCAGCATTACAGACCTCAATTCACTAAGCTTTAGATGTAACAGATAAAACCTGAATTTCTATTTCATCCAAAGCAACGGACACCTGTTTTTTCATATTACAGGTAATCCTCAATTTAGGACTGGTTGCTTAATGACTGTTCAAAGTTACAATGGACTCGAAAAAAGTTATGACCCTTCCTGGAAGTCATGACTGCCACACCACCATTCCTGTCACATGATCATATTTTGGGAGCTTGGCAGTTGGCTCACGTTTACAACACATTGCAGAATCTCATGGTTACATGATTGTGTTTTGCAACTAGTTTGCAGAATGCTATGTGCCAATATATTTCCCTCTATTTTAAGGATGAACACAAAGCTCTTTAAAGCCATGAGAAATAAAATTAAACTGCATGAATACCCCACTTGGTTGTTGTTCTTAATGTTGAGAACAATAAAACAAAGTGTGATCTTCACCATCAAAAGTTCTTTGGACCCTGTTCTGAATGAATAATTCTTCATAAGAGTTACAGAAAGCATTTAACTGTTCTTTTTCTTTCTTTAGAACTGCATTTCCAAATAATCTTACATATTTGACACAAAGAATAGTTGTAGAAATCAGTGCTGAATTTTCAGAATAGTGCTGGATATAATCGATTTAAGGTACCTACATGTAGACCTTAACTAACCTTTAAATCAGGGGTAGTCAACCTTGGCTCTTTTATGACTCGTGGACTTCAACTCCCAGAATTCCTGAGCCAGCATGGCTGGCTCAAGAATTCTGGGAGTTGAAGTCCACGAGTCATAAAAGAGCCAAGGTTGACTACCCCTGCTTTAAATCATAATAAACTAACAAAAACAGAGCTTGGATGCTAAAGAAGCTATTAGAATATTAATTGCTATCTTGCCATAAATAAAGATTAGCTAGTTTCCCTGGACAGGAGCAAAACATGACTCAATTGACTAAACTACAATAAAGTTATTCTAGACCGTATGGAGATGATGTTAAACTTGTGACACGCTTCAATACTTTTTTAAAAAGAAGGAAATTACATTTTAAACATTAGATTAATATTTTCTGTAGATCTAATCTCTTTAATGGGTTCAGTAAAAAAACTGGAGAAAATCCTAGAATTTCCATTAATTCTAAAACACATTTCAACGTGATGGCATATATGAATAAAAACAGAGGTGTTCCCTCACCCCTTTTCTTTGTTAATTAATTTCTTTTTCCTCCCACTTTTCACCATCACCTTTATCTCTATTTAACACAAAAGATAATAAGCGGTTTCAGCCAAACACTGTTAAACTCCGGAAGCACACTTGAGAAGGATCACTCTGCACAGGTCTCACTACCTACACACAAAACAGCCGTGCCTGTTGCCACCTTTACACTTACCAATGATATAAATGAACTGTATGCATGAACTGATCTCCGCAGTTGCTAGGAGCTGAACATGACTTAATGGCACATAATCAATGTGCAAACTGATATTTGTCAGCTACCAAATACATTACTAGCAGATTCTGTGGCCAATAAACTGGTTGTGGCCTCACAACTCAGTTACATTTTAAAATAACATATTTGATGCCACTCTCACGAAATGGAAGGCTGCCTTTTGTCATTAGGTACATTTATTTTTTTGTGATAAACAGAGACATAATGTAACAGCCATTAAAAAAATAACGTATTCAATGGTGCTCGAATATTAATCATTATTTCAAAGCCTGAAATAACAGCAATAATAAAAACATTTGCTTTGAGGAATATTAGTTTTTTTTTAAAAAAATAAAAGATGTTAAATCTTACAGTCTTAACATTCCTATTTTTTTATTCCTATTTTCATTTATTTCTATGCCCCCAAAATCCATTTATTATTAATGTATCACTGAATTTGGGGCCATAGATTATTTACACAAATAGCTCATTGTCCATGGTCTATGTTTTATTGATAATTAGAAATAAGACTTCAATATATTGTGGAAAGGTTTTTGCAGTTTACAGGCAGCATTAATACATAATAATGTGACTGAGAGGCCCTTCCACCAAGTTTGTGAAAGATTCAGACAGAAGGAGAAGCCAATGTTACCCACATGGTGCAAGTGAGGCAAACCCTTAACCACTAGCTGATGAGTTGCTTTGAAGAAATATTGGCCAGCTGCTGCAAGAAAGCCACAGTGATCTCTTGCAACTAGATTAACCCAATGAAATGTGAATAACTGAGCAAGGAAGAGGGGAAAAAAAATACAGGTACATTTTACAGAATCACTTGTGGCAGGAAGAGGGAAGAAGCGCTTATGGAATGAAGAGTAAAACCACAAGCTGTGAAAATTAACCCCAAATTTCTCTAGACTCATTGTTTACTGTTTCATTATTCACAGTTTTAGGAACCAGAACCTCTGTAAATACTGAGGGGCAGCTGATTTGCTACAAATTGGGGAATTAAGTCAACATCCACTTTGTCACCTAGCGGCATAAGATACTTCACGGACAGAACAGCATCACAATCAGAAAATAAACAACAAAAGGATGTTTGAACCCTTAAAACGTCATCAGGATTTTTCTTTTTGAACATTTTGCATGAAACATAACATCATGAAATACAATACATGAGATTGATTAGAAAAAAAATAGAAGATAACAGGAAAAAAAATGAAAGTTATGATGTAACCATAGCATAAAGGCTAATTTAAATATATGCTTATAATCTATTGTAAAAAATAAGTTGGAAGTCACTTGTCTTTCTATGTCTTTTTCTGCACTTTCCACTTTGCTTTATCTTTCTTTGTTTACTTTTTTCTCTTTTCTATCTTGAAGTTTTTGCTTTTATTCTTTCTACATTTTTTTAAAATTTATGCCATTCATATGGCATATTCTGCAATGTTTACCTTATTTTTACACCCAAGGAAGAGCCCATCTGAAAATCAAACTTAGGAGAGGCCAGGCTGATGTGTAGTTATACAATTCTACCTGCAGTGACCATAGGTCCTGTATTATAAAAGACAATCCTTTATTTTTTTAAAAAAATGCCTTTTAAATTTATTTATTTTTCAAAACCTCACTTTTGAACTTTATTTTGGTAATTTAACTGTTCTTACAAATGGTACCTCTTAATGTATGTTCTTTAATATACATATGAAAAATAAGGAACTTGAATTGTCTTTTTAAAATAAATTTACCCATAGTGTTTGATTTAGATTTTATTAGAATATGCAGTTTTATAAAGTTTTTCTTGGCTTTGCTGCTGAATTTTCCTTTGTAAAAGAATTAAATGATTTATCCTTTTGAACTTTAAAACACACAAAAAAAGCATAACCGGGCTTTTACTAAAAGAACTGTGCAGATCACAATCCATTTCATGAGAACATAAAAGATTAAAAAATGATATGGTTCAGATTCCTATTCTCCACTTCTGCCTGTGATTGATGCCCCTGCTTAAATGCAATCCTACAAGTCAACATCTAGAACAAAAGTAGGTCCTTTAGACAAACAAAGCAAGTGTGGCTGAAAACATAACAAACACACACACACTTTTTATAGCCTTGGAATAAAGCCAAGTGAAATTCTCTCTCCACCACTTCCCTTTACAAGCATCCCTCAGTTTTCATCCCAAAAGATGTAACCAATTTAGGTTTATTTCAGGCTTTAGCTAAACAACATTTAATTGCAATCTGGAATACAAATTGTGAACAATCCCTAAGCAAAGTCTAGGTGCTCCCATTAAAGTAAGAATGGGCTGAGAAATCAACAATAACTTTCAATTGTTTCAGTGGAAGTTACAAATTCTAATTACATATTGAAATCTTTAAATAAATTTAATTGGGATATTTTTGCATAGGAAACAAATTGACTTCAAACAATGCAGCTTAAGCTCCACCACCACCCCTCCTATAAATAGTCTTATAAATGTGATGTTCTCATGAATGCCACAAAGACACACCATAGACCAGTCCTTTTGATAGTCCCAGGTTGCCAGATCCTGGAAAACAAATATCTGGAAAGGGAATCCTTTTGCAGTTGTGATGGTTCCCCACAGTACACAGGATCTATTAGAATGCAGTAATTCACAGTAGACACTTATCCACTAATGCAAATATTGGAATGGTGAACAAGTTAAAAAGAAAATTTGAAGAACATGAGGCGAAAAAGTTTTGAATAGCGCCGCGATCTAAACTTATTAGTAATTCACTACAATACATGCACTTTTTGAGTCAAAGCCCATTTATAATGACAACACTGTCTTCTGTAGGTTAGATTTTTAAAAACCAATTTAAAATTTATTCTGAAAACAGAATAAATTTCCTTCCTGAGGAAATAAAAGACTGATATTCCAAGACAAAAATCTCTTCTTAAGCAAGAAGCTGCAAAGAAAAAAGGGGAAGTTATCATAAATTTGTTCCCATTGATCAGATTATGAAGTGCACTCAAAACAAAAATCAAATTGTCCAATTTAAAGTCTTTTACCCTTTCATAATACCTTATGCTGCCAATTTATTTTCTTTAAAAAATGTCATCATAAAGAAGAAGCTTTTCATTACAGTGCCTTCCCACCAAATTCTTTTCATAAAACTGAAAAATAATCTTTGGTGATCATGAGAAGTTATTTCAGTCCTGTTGATGATAACCAACATAAAAATGGATTTTAATTTATTGCTTCCTTTTTCCTTGCAGTTTTAAAAATTGTTGTTGGTTAAATTTACAGTTAACAAACTCCACGGAAGACTAAATCATGTATATAATTTGAGACCCTGTAGTTATTTAGGTAACCTTTGTGACAGAATTGTTTTTATTATTTTTTTTCCAAGACCAATATTTATTCTGGAGAAATGCCATGTTAAAATCCAAGCTATATGAAGTGTATATTGTCAAGAAAAGAGTTCTGTTGATTGTTGGTTTACTTGCACTTCTTTCAAACTTTCACTACTTTCTTTTAAAAAGAGCTGAAAGTGCATTTCCTTCTCCAAAAAAACCCAAACAAAAATCCCCACCCCCAATGATTATTCTAAACCTTTCTATGTTCAAGAGAGCCAAAGACTATGGGGCCTTAAATACATGCTTTACTTTTTCTATTGCAACAACAAGTAACATAGACATCTTGTTTTGTCTCCAGGGAAATTTTGTAAGTTGAACCTTTCAGCATTATCTTAACCATAATTTAATTAACAGAATGTCTGCAGAGTTGGGATCTATCTCAAGAACCTGTTCCGATTGCTTCGGCTCATCCAAATCTGAGCTAGGGTGTTGTACAACCAGTAATAATACTAACCACAAAATACCAGAATATGGACCTGATAGGAAAGGATTAATTTCCTCACTTCTAGCTAGAACAGTGATGGCGAACCTTTTAGAGACCGAGTGCCCCAAAACCACCCCCACTCCCGTCCCCACTTCGCCCTGCCCACAGGGCCACCCACCACCTCCATGGCTCGCCACAGATCACCCAGGCAGCCCAGCAGCACCATGGCAGCCACACCTTCTGCCCATGCCCCAGAGCATCATCTGTGTGCGATGGGGTGCAAGGGCGGAGTCTTATCCCTGCTGCCCGGCTACCATGTCCTTGGCTGCGCTGCTTCGCGTGGGCTGTGCCCAGGAGCGACTCTCGGCTGGGGGGGCTGCTGGTGAGGAGGGGGCCATGGGAAGAGGCGGGGCTAGGGAGACGGTGCGTGTGCCCACAGAAAGGGCTCCGAGTGCCACCTCTGGCACCCGTGCCATAGGTTCGCCACCACAGAGCTAGAAGAAAAAGCTTATTGCTTCTTCCTATCCTATAGAAGAAACTCCATCCCTTTGGTTGCATCAATTGTCTTAAGTTAAAAGTGGTTTAACTCTTTTATTATCCCAGCTTGATAACCAACTTGCAAAAAGAAAGATACGTGGAAGCTGAAGTAGAATACAGCATACTGTAGTAAAAAAACTTGTATTTGAAAAGATTGGATCATTCTTTTAATCTTCTTTCCCCTCCTAAATTGTGTCGGGTCCATCCTCTGAAAAATGCTGCATTTTGTCCAACTTGGCCATTGGAGTTGACTTTCAGGAAAGGGAAAAATTCTGAAGGTAGATCAGTATAAGTTTTTAGAGTATTCTTTGTGACTCAGCATGGTTGTTTGAGACATTCTCAAATTTATTTGCACATCTAGCTTGAGTCAAGTGTACTATCTGGGAAAGTTTCCATCTAGGCAAATTCAGGAAGCACAAAAGGACACCGTCCATTTATTAATTTATAGATTTATTTATAGCTTTATAAGGCTGTTCAACTCAGACAATGTGACTCTGGGCAGTGTACACATAATAAATCAAAAGGAAGAAAAAATAAAAATCATTTACAGGTAGTTGTCATCTTATACCCATTCATTCAGCCACAACTGTTCCAAGTTATGATGGCATTGAAAAATGGACACATGACTGGTCCTCTAGGGCCATCGCATCATGGTCATGTGATCAAGATGGGAACACTTGCGTGCCTGGCCCATGGTTATGTCATCTCAGGGAACTATAGTCCCAAGTTACCATCTGCAACCTTCCCTGCCAACTTCCCACAAGCAAAATCAGTGGGGAAGCTGCAAGGAAAGGTTGAAGTCACTCCCAGCCCTCAGCACCCCCTGACTGCCCACAGGCAGTCCCTGCTGACCTTCCTAGGCCTCCCTCAATTCACACACAGTCTGCTATGCACCTCCCAAGCTCTCCTCTAGCTTCCCTCAATTCGTATGTGAGATGCACTGGGTCTCCCAAGCCCTCCCTCAATTTGAATGTGGTCTGATTTTGGCCTATCCTAACTTCTTCACGGACTTCACTGAGCTTCCCAATTCTTCCCCAGCCTTCTTCAGCTTGCATGCAGCCTGCACTGGGCTCCCTTGGCTTGCATACAGTCTGTCCTGAGGCCTCTAAGGGTCCCCCCCCAACCCCCACAGCATGCCCCCTCGTTACCTGGGACTCCTGTCACTTTGTGCTTAATAACCCATACCTCTTGGGTTTACAGCAATTGGGACAGTTAGATTGTGGTTGAGAAGCGATGCAATAATATGATGCCACAATTTACAACTGCATTGTTAAGTGATGGCAATCCCAATCCCAGGTGCCAGCGTAACCCCAGGACTAACTGTACATCTAACAAACAATACATAACCAATTTAGCAAAAGGTAAATTGGTGAATGAGCACACAACAAAACAACCACAGGGGAGAGGGACGTTCCCACCCAACCAGCCCTTAATGTCTGGGGGAAGAACGTATTATATGTAGCTGGACATTTTATACTCCCCTTAGATAAAAGATACAACTTGTTGGCGACTACTGGAGGTTCTGCCATTACCATTTGGCTATTTTTAAAAAAGAATCCGAGAATGGGGCTTTGAGAGCCATAGAGAACATTTTAGAGGCCAAAATCCTGCTGGTGGAATAAAGAAAGATCTGGTGGATTTGCTTTCATGGTAGATCTTGGATGCTGCCTTGCTATTCTTGGAGCTGCCTGTCAGGACTGTCACTGCTACATGGTCACTTAACCCTCATTCCATGATAAGGAAGACATTTCAGGCAGCATCAGTCTTCTTTCCTTCTCCTGCCACCTTGCCCTGGCACAACTACCGCATAATCAGCCTCAGCCTCCTGGATAGAAAGCCATGACTTTTGTTAAAAGGCAGAATATTAGACTGAAGGGAATAAGACTTCTCTGTGAGACGAGAAGTAGCTTTTAAGTCCTATCTCCTTGCTATCCTTCCTTCCTATCTCCTTTTTCCTTTTTGTGTCTCTTACCGTCACTGTGAATCAAAAAGACTGGTTTTAATACACTTGGAAAATTATTTAGTCATATAAAATGTATTACTTCATATGAACTATAGTTTTTATCCTTTTTATTTACACTGTTTATTTGTGGATTGTACTTATAAAGAAACAAGAAAAAGATTTTGCTTTTTAAAAAAAACTTAAAACAAATGGAAAAGCGAGTTTGGACCATGTTTTTCTTCACATCCAAAGGCAGAGCAAATAATACTAAACTTAGTAGAAGAGTGAAAACATTACCAACAGAGCAAAGGGAAAAAAATTCTTCCTAAGAATATTTAAAATATATGAAGTTAAAGAGTGGCTTAAAATGGCCTCTTTATAAATTATATGCTAATTACTGACCATTTTTGTACCAAGTTGAACTCAATACAAATCCAAATAAACCCATTGCAAAATATGTATTATGCAAGTTTATGTATAGAGCTATTCAGTTGTATAATTACTGTAGCAATACACAAAAGGTCAAGCTTCTGCAGATATCTGGAATCATAAAAGTAATTATACGACTTGGGATACTGGGGATTTAAAATGAAAGAAAAATAATGCACTCTTGTAAGAGCTAAGAGCTAACCTGAGGGACCCCATCAGTGGGATGATCTGGCAAAGGGAACTGAAAATAATAACCAAAAGATGTTCCTTTGAGGATGATCTTTTGTCCTCGTAAAAGACTTGCAGAAAATTATTATATAGTATCTATAGTTCAGGGAATAGTGTTCCTATTCAATGTTAGAAAATGGTGGTGGTGGAATATACAGTATGTGTGTATATGTATATGGCAATTATTTCTATAATATCTGAGCAGTTTAAAGGAAATAGGAGGAGTAAACAAGATGCACTAATACTTTAATGGACAAGAAGCTGGCAAGGATTAATATATTCAATAGAAATAGAAAATCAAATATAATATAGTACTTCATATTTTTAGTAATAACTTTCATTATTGCTGTGGTCCACATCAGGTAGTAAAGAAAGTTTAAACTGCAGGAACATACACAAAAAATATTGTAAATAGTATCTACCTAGCAATTAATAATTCTTTAAACAGGTGCTATTGTATTGACAAAGCAAATCATGCAGAGCTTAGCAACGGTATCAGAAATTGTGCTGCATTAATCCAACATAAATATTGTAAGATTCCTCAATACTTCCTGCCTTTGTTCTTCCGAAGTTACTGTAGAGTGGGACTCTCTATAAAACTACAATAAACTACTCATACAAACTAATTTTGAGAATGTTAAATTATTTCTCCAGCAGCACTGACAATAAAGCTGCTGACAGAATAAAGACTCACTATAATTTGCCAAGTTAAATGAATAATGAGTAAGGTGCAAGACCACTGTTTTGCCTCTGTGCAGTATGAGCTGAGATCATGCTTCAAACTTTTTATAGTTTATAACCATATAAATATTGCCTTCATCATCAGATAGCAAAAATTATGAAGTTTTCAGCTGCAGACTTCCAAGAGTTAAATATACCAAATTACTTAAATAACCATGTATGGCAAAATCTTTCCTGTTATTTTCATTCCTTTAAGCACAGTGGAAGTAACTTGTACTACTTCACACTGGTCAGGCACAAATGACCTTCTGCTGAACCATTTAGAACAGACATGTCAAACTCTCGACTGTCACTATAACCCTAGAAATATAGTGCTGATTACAAAGCTTTGTATCATTTGGTAAAAGCTTATGTGAACAACTACATAAACCATACAATCCTATTTTTTAGAATTTATACTGATATTAGTTGGAAAGACCAAACTTGAAAATAAACAATGAAGAAAAATTCATTTTCCATCTGTTTTCATTTTTCAAGGCATGTTTTCTTAATGCCCCAATCTCATCATCATCAATACCTCAGAAGTTCTAGTTCCCAACATATCTCCCTCAATCATGTCTAAATATTCATGTTTGAGGGGGGAAATGGTTCTTTATCTATGTAGAAAAGCCTCATTAATTCAATGTAGTGGAGAAAAATACTCAGTTTTCACTGAAAAGTTAGCATGTCTGCATTCAGATTGATAATAATTACCATTTTGTTTTGTAAAAACTACACACACACACACACACACACACACACACATATATGTCACAACAAATTCATAGATGTTTCAATTATATTTTCTGGATGCACCTGTGTTAGCTAAGAAACTTACCTGATGTCAGGAAATTCACTCCATTTCAGTGTGATCTGTGACATGCATTGCACAGCCTTTTCTGTTTCTTCTGATAGATTTATCATTTACATAGGGAGTATAGTTTAATGCAAAGGAAATTTGGCTATTTCATAGACTTATCATTAAATCTATGATTTAAAAAATCATTAAAAATATCGATTAAAAATATGAGCAGGTTTGAAAGAAATCCATAAAATATGAAAGTTTGACCGTGACATCTGCCTCCTTGTGGTCACATCACATAAATAACTGGGCTTTTCATATGATAAGCTACTTGATATTGAATTGATATGCTGTTCTCCTGATGTCATGTCAAAAAGTATTAGCTGATTATTTTTGCAGTCAGAAAAGTAAGTGTATACATGTAGATACATATAGTTACTAAAGAAGTTGAGCATAACATAGCCTGGTTTTGTTAGGCTGTCAGAAGGAAGTATCACCAAAACAAAATTGGGTTAATCATCCATCTTGAGAGATGGGGCGTTGTCTTACCTGAACGCCTTTTCTCAGCAGGATGATGTAGAGTCCAAATGGATGGGTTCTATGACGGCCTTCCTGCCTGGCAGACTGGGTAAAAACTTCGGCCACACCCCTTCCTTTGGGCGTGACCCCAGTTTTGACTTAGGCGAGAAACTTTGTTGGAATTAACCTTGCAGCTCTTTATTATATCTTTATTATAACCCTGCCTAGACCTATCCTCTGGGTGGGCTTGGACTCTACATCATCCTGCTGAGAAAAGGCGTTCAGGTAAGACAACGCCCCTTCTCCAGCAGGATGGCTGTAGAGTCCAAATGGATGGGACATACCAAAGCCCTCATGTCCCCCTGGGAGGGAATGTCTAGGCTACCGAACTCTGAGCAGATACGACTTGTTGAAGAACTCTTCTGCCAAAAGCCGCGTCTGCTGCTGCTAGGGAGTCTAAACGGTAATGTCGAATAAAAACCGAAGGTGAGGACCAGGTTGCGGCCCTGCAAATCTCTTCCACCGGAGCTTGCGTTAGCCACGCCGCAGATGTAGCTGCGCTCCGAGTTGAGTGAGCAGTCACCTGAGTGGGTGCTGGCAAATCCTGTGAGACGTAGGCCTGCGCTATGCAGGCTCTGATCCACCTGCCTATGGTGGAAGGAGATACCTTCTTTCCCATAGTTGCTGGTTGAAAGGACACAAATAATGCTTCAGTCTTTCGGAAAGCCGAGGTGCGTTTCACGTAGAAACACAGCGCTCTCCGCACGTCCAGCTTGTGCCATCTGTGTTCTAGTCTATGTTTGGGTCTTGGACAGAAATCAGGAAGCGAAAGTTCCTGAGATCTGTGAAAGATGCTATTTACCTTCGGAATGAAGGTCGGGTCTGGTCTAAGAACGACCCTGTCTTTGAAAAAGGTACACAGATCCTTCCTTACTGACAGTGCTGCTAGTTCTGAGATTCTTCTTGCTGAAGTAATTGCCACAAGGAAAGCTACCTTCAGTGATAGGTGATGGAGTGAGCATGTTTCAAGAGGTTCGAAGGGTGCTGATGTCAAGGCTAGAAGGACCTTAGGCAGGTTCCAGGACGGGTACCTGTGTATGACTGGGGGCTTTGTGTTAGATGCCCCTTTTAAAAAGGCATTAATAGCTGGATGCTGTGCTAGGGAAGTTAAGTTGTCGCAGGAGAGTACAGTTGAGAGGGCCGATATCTGTCTGCGGATAGTATTGACTGACAGGCCCTTATTAAGACCCTCCAGTAGGTAATCTAGGATATTGGGAATAGATACTGCGGTCGGGTCTAGGTGAAGCGAAGCGCACCACCTACAAAATCCCTTCCACGTAGCGTCATAAATCCTATTAGTGGACGCTCTTCGTGATGCCTGTATGATCGATATCACCCCTGCAGAATAAGATTGTTTAGTTAAGCTTTGCCGCTCAAATGCCAAGCGGCTAGTTGTAGCCACTGGGGATCTGGGTGTACAAGCTTGCCCTGACTGAGTTTTACCTTGTCCGGGGGGATCCTCCACGGAGGTGATATCGAAAGGTCCACGAGGTCGGCAAACCACGGGCGCCGTGGCCAGTGAGGGGCAATGCAGACCATTTCTGCGCCCTCCAGGATCATCTTGCGTATGGTTGCCGGTATTAATGGCAGTGGTGGGAAGGCGTACAGGAGTTGCGCCGGCCACCGGCACCTGAGAGCATCCGTTCCCTCCGATCCCGGGGACGGGAATCTGGAGAAGAACCTGGGGAGCTGTGTGTTCTTGTGGTTGGCAAATAGATCTAGGTGCGGTTGTCCGAACCTCCGGGAGATCTCCTCGAAGAGAGCCGGGTCCAGACGCCATTCCGACTGGTCCACCTTGGCTCTGCTCAGGGAGTCTGCCTGGGTGTTTGTCTCCCCTGAGATGTGTTCCGCTCTGATGGAACTCACATTGGCTTCTGCCCACCGAGACAGAGCCAATGCTTCCTTCATTAGTTCCACTGATTTCGTTCCTCCCTCCTTGTTTACATGCGCCTTGGCTGCTACATTGTCTGTAAGCACGAGGACGTGCCTCCTCGTTACTAGGTGTGAGAAATGACGGAGGGCCAGGTGTATGGCCCGGAGCTCTAGCCAGTTGATGCTGTGTGACAGGTCCTTCTGACCCCACTGGCCCTGTGCTATCTGGGTCCCCAGATGGGCTCCCCATCCGAACAGGCTCGCATCTGTCGTGAGCGTGACCCTGTTCGGTTCCCTGAATATGCTCCCCTTGAGTGTCATGGGGGATAGCCACCATTTTAGTGATTTCATCACCTGTGCTGGTACCGGCACTCTCCTGCTGGAGGTGCTGAGGTTCCTCCTCTGGTAGGGTAGGAGGAACCACTGCAACTCCCTCGAGTGGAGCCTTGCCCATGGGATGATGCCCATGCAAGATATCATCTTCCCCAGGAGCTTCGAGAGTTGTAGCAAGGGCACTCTCCTGATCTTTTGAATTTGGTGGATTAGCTTGGATATGCTGATCAGTCGCTCCTGGGAAAGGAATACCCTGCACTGTGACGTGTCTATCACCGCGCCCAGGTGTTGCAGTCTCCTTGAGGGAATGAGGTGGCTCTTGTTTAGATTGACCGAGAATCCGTGCCCCTGTAGGGTTCGGATCGTGGTCTTGAGATCTGCCCTTGCTTGTTCCTGAGATCTGGACTGAATCAAGATGTCGTCCAGATAAAACTGTACGCGAACCGGCATCAGCCTGAGATGGGCTGCTATTACAGCTAGGATTTTGGTAAATACCCTTGGTGCTGAAGATAGTCCGAAGGGTAAGGCCCTGTATTGGTAATGCCGGCCCGCGTAGGTAAATCTGAGGAATTTCCGGTAGCTGGGATGGATGGGAATGTGTAGGTACGCCTCTGTGAGATCTATTGAGGATAATAGATCGTCTTCCCTGACGCTGGCTAGGATGGACTTCAATGAGTGCATCTTGAACTTCCTGTACTTTATGAAATGATTCAGGCCCTTCAGGTCCAATATTGCTCTCCACCCTCCTGATGTCTTTGGAATAACGAAGAGGATGGAATAAAATCCTCTTCCCTCCTCTTCCTTTGGTACCCTCTCTATGGCTTGAATTGACAGGAGGTGAGCTATGGCCGAAGTTATCAGCCTCGTCTTGTGTACCTTTCTGGAGATGGGGCATCTGATGAACCGGCTTGGTGGGGGAGAACAAAAGTCTAAGGTCAGGCCATGCCTGATCGTTTCCAAGACCCAGGCGTCGGTGGTGGTCTGCTCCCAGACCTCGATGAAGTTTCCTAACCGACCCCCGATGGGAGTGTCCTGTTTGGCGTCACTTGGTACGCTTAAAGGATCTGCCTCCCGCTCCCCTATATGGGTGTCTGGACTGGAGCTGGCCTCTGGCTCCCGGGCTTTGGCGATCCTGGGTTCGATCCTGTCTCGGATAGAAGGATCGTGAGCCTCTGGGCCAGTCCCAGGATTGCCCTGATCGAAAGGGCTGTCTCCATTCCCAGGGGCTTCCTGGGCGGGAGCCCTGTCTCCGGAAGTCCTGACTGCCTCTCCTGTCTAACTTCTTTGATGGATGCACTAGGATTTTTTTCTTGTCTCTGCCTTCGCTGACGTGTGGGTCCAGAATGGAACCAAACAGGGCTTCTCCACTGTATTTGGACGTCGAAAGACGCCATTTGGACCTCAGGTCTGTCTTCCAATTTTTGAGCCACAGTAGCCTTCGCGAGGCCACTGTGGCCGCAATGGACCTTGCCGCATACTTTGTTGCGTACAGTGAAGCGTCAGACACGAATTGAGAGGCCGCGAGGAGCTTGGCCAATGTTTGGTGTACTCTGACCTGGTCTGGAGGCACCGTGCCTTGCAGTTCCCTCAGCCACATGATACTGGCCCTCGCGAAGAATGATGATGAAGTGGCTGCTCTGGCCGCCCAGGCTGCAGCCATATGGGAACGCCGGAGGGAGTGTTCAAATTTCTTCTCCTCAGGTCTCAAGACCTCCGCCATGTCTCCTGGAATCGCGGAGGTAGAAAATAATGAGATCAAGGGGTTATCTACAGTGGGAACCTCTAACATGTTAGAGAAGGAGGGAGATAGGTTGAAAAGCTTTCTTTCCGCGCTGTTAGGTGCCGGTGGGCTCGCAAGTGAGGACCATTGTTCCTCCAGCGTGGTCATAAAGACCTCCGCACATGGGATGTACTTATCCTGTGGAACCTTTTTGGCAAATAGAGGATTGGCCTCCTTGCTTGTTGAGGGCTTCTCATCCTGTACTGATGTTAGGTTGACTGTGGAAACTGCCTTTATCAGGAGTGATTTTAGGAGCGCTGGGTTAAAGAGGCCAGAGCTTGTCGCCTGCTCAGGTGCGGTCTCCTCGTCCTCCGAGAGGGGCATGTCTGACATGTCCAGGTCTACTGAGTCACCCTCTCCCAATTGAGAGGAAGTTTCAGAGATGCTGGTAGGGGGCGGCCTAGCCCGTCCCTTACGGGGTGTGTGAAAGGCCACTTGCCCCTTAGAAGCCATGAACTGGGAGAATGCATCCTGCATGAATGCATGAAATTGTGCCGACCATATGTTCTCCTGCGCCTTGTCGTTGGGGTGAGGCGCTGGAGTGTGGTCGGGTGAAGAAGCTGGTGAGGAGGGATTGGAGGAATCTAACTGTTCAGTTTCCCCAGGAGGAGACCAAGTCTTGAGCACTTCCTCGGCAGTAGGTTCTGTGCTGGGTGCCACCCCTGGGACAGGGGAAACCAAATTTGTCCCATTGACATTGGTTCTCTGTGCTCTGCTAATTTGCCTTTCTAAAGCCAAATGTCTCCTCAAAGCCTCTCGCTCAGCCGTTTTGGACTGTCCCTTCTGAGAAAGGTGCTTTGTTTTAGCTTTCTTCTTCCCCCCCACCTCTGATTCAGAAGATCTGCGTTTTTGTTGTTGCTGTGGGGGGGACAATTGAGGGACCTGTGTGACTGAATACGAGACATTGTCTGCCATTGTGCCAGACACCCCGAGTAGGCAATGCCTGGAAAGGGGGAATGAGATACGCAGATCAGATGCAGATGCTTGGGGCTGTGCCCTCTTCTGCCTATACAAACAATGGCCGGACAGACAGGAATCTTTGGACAGAAGATCCTGCAAGGCAGTGACTAAAGGTCACTATAGGAACAGTTAGGAAAAGAAAAAATATTCCTCCTCACCTCCTCACCTAGTCCAGACAAAAGTACAGTTTATATCTCTCTCTCCCCCGGTCTGTGGCTGTGGTAGCAGACCACGCTCAGAACTGATAGAGGTTCTAATCTTTTATTCCTCTTCCTTCCTCTTGCCCAAGTGTCTTAATGTAAAGGAAAAAAGCGGCGGCTAAACTGCTTGTTTAAAATGGCGAATGGGAGGAAGCCCCGCCTCCCAATAGTAGCCGGATGAGCCACGAGGCTCCAACAATGGCGGGTCTTTAATAGCCAGCAATAGGGTAATTAACCGGCTTGAATGGCTCTTTTGTCCTTAAGGGGGCTGTGCCTCTCCGCTGGGGGAGAAAAAACGGCGCTGAGGCTCTGCCGGTCGGTTTGGGCGCGCTGCGCTTCTCGCGCCGCTCAGCTGATCAGCGCTCTGTTTTCCCGCGCCGCTCAGCTGTTTGGCGCTGAACGGCGCCTCAGCTCCTCCGCCGGACCGAGTGGCCTCCGTGCCACTCAGCTGCCCGGCGGGTGGTCCGGGAAATGTCCCCGCGCCAAACAGCTGTTTGGCGGGATCCGCGGAAGATCCACTGACCGGCCCGAGCCCCCCTGGCTAACCGCCCTGGCGATCCTCTCACCACTCCGACGATCCTGGCTGGGAGGCGTCGGTGTTCTATTCCTCTGCCCGGGATCCCTGCCTGCTGCAAAAAGGGGAGGAAAAAAAAAAAAAAACTGGAAGAGGATATTCTTTTCTTTGTGAAAACTCTTCTTTCCTAAGAGCTGCTTCTCGCACTTCTACCAGGCTTCGAGACTGAGTCAAAACTGGGGTCACGCCCAAAGGAAGGGGTGTGGCCGAAGTTTTTACCCAGTCTGCCAGGCAGGAAGGCCGTCATAGAACCCATCCATTTGGACTCTACAGCCATCCTGCTGGAGAAATGACTTTTCTCTTCTTGTGATGTGTGTCTTAATCCAAAATTGTCACAAAATCAAACCATCACAAGCTCATTTTGTTTTGTATTATTCTGGGCCTCAATGATTTGACACCAGAAGGGACATGTTTGTTTTAGTTAAAAGCCAAATATTATTTATCTAGGTCACTGGGGCATGTTTCATTTGAAATGTCCACCACAGCTTGGCCACCTCATGCTTTGCTTTCTTTATGTATATTGGATGGTTATACACATTGGTTTCATTTTCCCTGTGTTGCTATAAAAACCTAACAGGAATTTTCAGCAATATGCTGTGATAACAAACAACATAGCAGCAGCCAATTACAAGGCAAGGTGGTGTATATGAGGATTTCACCACATGGAGCAACTGCCATACCGATATTATTACAAGCAGCCATTTTGTGGCAAGCAATATTGAAAAACAACATTAGACCTGTGTTGTAGCCCTTCAGACTCCAAGGCACAAACTATTCTGGAGCAGAAGGAAGCCAAGCATAACACATTTCTACAACACTTTAAAGCAGCTAGATCTTTCCTCTAGATTACACAGTGATTCTCCCAAAGGCACATTAGTTTAAGAAGATGCCAGTGGTGGCTACAATACCTGTAATGTTTCACTGTTGTCAGCCTCCGAGGCAAGCCAGGCAGGAGAGACAACCAGATGAGCTAATTCTACTTTATTGGAAGGTTACATTCAAAGAATCGTAAGTCTGGAAATACAAATCTCCCACTTTTAACTGTCTAATACGTTAGGTTGGATCATTTTTAACTTTCTTTACCCATTAAGCAGTTGCGGTCTCCTCCCCCTTTTCTCTGATTGTTCCCTGGGCAGCATCTCTTTCTCGTGTCCCTCAAGGTCATTCCCACATACCCCATACAATACCCCATAGCCACTTTCAGTCTGAAACCATGCAGAGATTTAAAAAATAGATTAAGACTGTAGAATCTGTTCCTACATAAGATTTTGCAGTTGCAAGTTCTGATTCCCAAAAAAATGCCCCGAAATGAGCACTGAACATCTGCTGGCAACTCTTTAAAGAAGCAACACCATTTTATGGGATTGAGCAGCTGTCTGAATGTATCGCCAAAACACATTCACATTTTTAAAATTTATTTAAATATTTATAGGGTTGCCCATCTCACAATACTAACTATGGGTAGAGTACATAAATTAACATGCTAATTACAACCTGCATCCCATAGTGTCCAAGACTAAAACAATAATCCCAATCACAAAAAGCACATCAACAGCAGCAGAGCTCACCTAACCTTCTGACCCAAAGACAGTCAGGTCTTCAGTCTCAAAAAAGTAAAAAAGGGCCATCTGGATCGCCAGGGAAATGGGCACAAGCCCAGAATCTTACAAGATGACACTGACAGAAGAAACCTGAAGAATGCCTTCTCTGCTAGATCAGACAGGCTGAACAGAGACCATGAAGTGAGGTGAACCTGCAAACAGCCTGGTCCTTCATCACGTTGGGCTTTATAAGTGATAGTCATCTCTTGCACACAAAAGACAGCTCAACCAGTTTAAAAAACAGCCGTGTTATATGAGCATAATAAAAAATGCTAAAAGTTGCTGGTGCATTGTCTTCAAGGGCAATTCCACAAGGAGTTTATTACAATATTCCAAACATGTCTGAACCCAGGAGCGTTTTTTTAATTAATTCAAAGCACTTTACTCTTAAGAAAACCTACTAAAACATGCTCCAGTAATCCTAGCAGAGCCAACAAGGTACTAACTCAAAAACAATAGGTAGTCTTCAATTTACAATCATTCATTTAGTGATTATTCAAAGTTACAACAGCTCTGAAAAAAATGACTTATGATCAGTTTTCATGCTAACAACTGTTGCAGCACCCCCATTATGGGATCAAAATTTGGGCACTTGGCAACTGGTATGCATTTATGACAGTTGCATTGTCCCGGGGTCATGTAATCATCATTTGTAACCTTCCCAACTGGCTTCTGACAAACAAAATCAGTGGGGGAAGCCCGATTCACTTAACAACTGCAGGGATCTGCTTAACAATTGTGGCCAAAAAAAGTTGTAAAATGGGGCAAAACTCACTTAACAAAAATTTTGGGCACAACTGTAGTTGTAAAGTTGAGGACTACCTATATCTAGATTTCTTGTTCTGATTAAGCTATACTGAAAGACAGGCACATACAATCAATGTCATTTCAGTCTTCCATAAGACTAAGAATAAAACTGGAGCTCTGATCAGACAAAGGATCTATCTATTTTAGCATTGTGTTTCTCACTGATCAATCAGATCCTTATAAGAATGCCTAGGAAGCCTTTTTCCCATTATGATTCTCAATAACTAGCCTGAAGATACACATTGTCTCTGATGTTTTAGACAGCATGTAGTAATTATGATCAATAGCAACAGAGAGCCTTAACCTCCATGAAAACCTGTTTAAATTGGCAGGCATTGCTGCATTTGCAATAGCAAATTCTGTGTAAGTAATGCATTATTTTAAGACTCTTTGGGGATATGTTTGATTCTCTTGACTTTCAACTTTGTTTTATCAGCCCACATGTGTTTAGACATTTTCTCTCATAAAGTCAAAGTTTATTTTAGACTTGGAATTTTTTCAACTTGGCATATAAAGCTGTGGTTATTATTTTCAGCTGCATCAACAATACAATTCAGTGAAATGGTAGATGCCAAATATTCATCCAGGGTTACCTCCCTTACAAGGATTCCATGTACAACTGATCTATAGCACAGTCATGTATGGTATCAAGTAACTGTAACTCTTTGTTATGACTTGAGCATGCAGTTAATCTTTGCAGGTCATCTGACAGGGCATTTTATTCACAAAGCAGAAATCCCTCTGGATTTGCTTTTGAAATACCCACAGCTCTCAAAACCTATGACTATTTAACTGCCTTCTGTGATCATGTATGTATTCGATCATCAATTCACCCATAATCTCTGATTTTATTTTCTAATTCATGATCAATGGGAATGCTCTGAACTGGGATAGCCAGTGGTGTATTACATTTCATGAAAGTTATTTTTACCTTCGACTATTCTGAGTGATCTACCCTTTTCGATCTGTCTTTTTTCCCCTTGTGGAAATTTCCATTTCCTATGTTTCTTCCTACACTTTTCCAACAATCTCCATACAGACAAACATCATATTCCATCTATATGGCCTCTTCACATGTTATTATAAATAATATGGGAAGAGGCCATAGGGAAAACAGTTACCATGCAACTGTATTTATCTTCTCCTTTTATACACACAAAATAAAAATGAGGTTAGGGAATACTGATTCTAAAATAGCAGGAAAAAATACAAATTAAAGCAAAAATCAATAACTATTGTCAAACTAAGCTAAATTGGGCTGCATTTTTCTTTACTGGACCTGATGCTCAGGGAACTGCACACTTAGAAAAACATCAGGCTTGGAAACAATAATTTCTTAGAATAATTTCATACTCCATTTTAAAGCAGAAAGAGCACCCTAGAAGCTTCATGCATGTGTGCCAATAAAAGTGCAGTACATATCTACAAATAAAGCTAGTATCTTCAGTAACACTGTTAATTCAGTCTTATATCTTTGCTCCTTCTCTAGGCAGTCCTATTTATCAGCTCCAAGTCCTCTGGCATGAAGATAGAGATCAACTCAGGCAGGCCCCAGCAGATGTTAAAATACTAAGAAAGGCACATTTAGTACAAGCAAAGACATAAGAAAGTGAATTGGATAAAATTTGTGCCAGGCTGAAGCATCATCTGCCTGGATGAGAACATCAGTTCCATTTTATAGCTAGAAGATAGGACAACAAAGAACCTCACTGATGTAAACGAACCAACCTTAAAATCCGAAAGCAAGAATATTATCACTTTATTGCAAATCTAAAATCAAAGGTGAGAGCAAACATATATATAGAAAAGCAGTATTTTAAATAAATGACAATAGTGAGCAACTACGGTATTTAACAGCCTGCCTCATGACAGCATGGGGATATACAGAATTACAGTGAGCCTGAAAGCCTGACTAGAAGCAAAAAGTGTAGCGTATACAAGGTAGCCCTCGACTTTTGACCATAATTAAGCCCAAAATTTCCATTGCTAAGCAAGACAATTCTTAAGTGAATTTTGACCCCTTTTATAACTTTTCTTGCCACAGTTGTTAAGAGAACCACTGCAGTTATTAAGTTAGTAACATGGTTGTTAAGTGAATCTGGCTTCTCCATGGACTTTCCTTGTCAAAGGTTCACAAAAGGTGATCATGTAACCTGGGGACACTGTAACCATTATAAATACATGCTGTTGCCAAGCATCTGAATTTTGATCATGTGATCCTGCAATGTTTATAAGCGTGAAAAGTGATCATAAGTAACTTTTTCTAATGTTGTTGTAACTTTAAACAGTCGCTAAACGAATGATGGTAAGTCAAGGACTACCTGTAACTTCCCCTCCTTCAAAACTAAAATCAGATATATCTGAACATACCGATAATCTCTAAGGGGAATACATATAATATTCATTTATTTTTTAAAAGTTTGCAGTGATGGGCATCATTGCCCTGAAAGAACAAACTATTTCCAAAGATGCATTAAATATTGTACAAAGTCTTCTCTTCTGATTTAATCAGTTAAATAAACCTTGAATGCAAAGACCAGTGAAATTGCGCAAAGGCACACACATACAATATGTTCCTAATGTATATGTTGACACATCGGCTAGTAATCCCCACCATTTCTTGGCTCAAATTACATATCAATATTCTACAGGTAGTCCTCAACTTATGACCACAATTGAGCCCAAAATTGGTGTTGTTTAGTGAGTTTTGGCCCATTTTACGACCTTTCTGGCCACAGTTGTTAAGTGAATCATTCCAGTTGTAAAGTTGGTAACAACAGTTGTTAAATGAATCTGGCTTCCCCACTGATTTTGCTGGTCAGAAGGTCACAAAAGGTGTTCACATGACCCCAGGATACTGCAACCGTCATAACTATGAACCAGTTGCCAAGCATCTGAATTTTGATCACGTGACTGCATGGATGCTGCAGCAGTCGTAAGTGTGAAAACGGTCATAAGTCCCTTTTTTCAGTGCTATTGTAACTTTCAATGGTCACTAACTGTTGTAAATCAAGGACTAGCTGTATTACCATGTAAGATATTCATCCCTTAATTTTCTATTTTCTATGCTGTCTTTGTACACGCTAATGCAGTGCATCTATGACTTGGAGACTACATTAATTTTGTGCAACAAGCACAAGTTATAAATCCAACCATGAAATTACCAGGATAGGTTCATTAAAAAAAAATAGGCATGAGAAAAAATTAAGTCTTAAGGCACCTGTTTCATCTCTTAAAACTTATCCTTAACTCGTTAAATCTATAATTTAACCTACTTAGTGAAGCTTTGGTCTTCTCTTCACTGGCAGCTGTAGCAGCACTGAACTGGATTTACTTGAGTTTGAATAATTTACTATTCAATGATATAGGCTAGTAATAGTTTGTTTAATCCCAGCTTTACCACTTAGAATGTCTCACCAAGATCCAGCTTTATGTTTCAGAGTTTTAGTGTTTTACCATACAAGTATCGGGTGGGGCACGTCTTATGTGGAACAGAAAGTTGATTTAAAGTCAGTGTAGCCATGATACTCCCCAGTTAGAAAAGATACCCAAGTATACTGAGTCATCTTTAAAAAATATTTATTGAAATGGTATTTCAAAGTACGGAACTGGCAACGATCAGAGTTCCGCCTTTAATAGAGACAGCACATATGCATAAAAATAGTTTCTGAACTCTGCTAATGTTTAAAATATAAATGATAATATCTGAATTAGCTCTCCTTTTCCAAAAGCAGGTTTGGCTTTCCATTACAGTTACAATTTATGAGGCTAAATTATTTTTTCTCAGCCCCCCTTTACTTTCTTCATTTGGGGTACATTCAATTTTCTTTTCCTGATTGTTCTTCCCAGCTCACAATTAATTTAACACAGAGAACCAACATGACGGATGAACAAACTTTTGTTAATGACATATTCGCCAAAGGGGAAAAATATCATACTGTACCTAGGTTCAAGGCTGTACTTTGCTTTTAAAATTAAAATTTGAATAAGTTTTACAATTGACACATCATGAAAGCTTTCAATGTATATAATACATTCTATTTCACTTAAATTTGCTTGACTTTAACTTTTTCTCATATTTTAAAAAGATGCTTACCTAGCAGCTAAGGCATGAAATAGAATTTAAAACAGTAACAACGCTAAGGCAATCAAAATAGAGGCCCATTCTTATTTTTAAAATTTGGAAGTTTCACTTCTTACTTTGTATTCTTGGTTCAATTTGTACTTTCTTGAATGAAACTATATTCTTAATTTCTAGAGTTATATCTATGCAATACACATATATAGTTTTGAGGCAACTGGAAAAAGTGACAGCATAAAGGAAACATACAGAGTTAAATTCTTAAATACCATAGCATTTCATTTTGGATTGTAAATTACATACTCTTTAGACTTTCAGTTTAGTCCATTCAATTTTCTGTTGAAATATTTGAAAAGAATATTTTGCAACACTGTCAACCAATTTTTCCATTATTATAGAGCTATTTTTGTCAAGTCTTTTTTTATTTTGTATCAATTTTGTACAGATTTGCTTAATGACAGCTTCATGACTACAGTGATTAGCTTAATAACTGTGGCAAAAAGGTCGTAAAAAAGGATAAAACTCACATAACAACTGTCTTGCTTAGCAGTGGAAATTTGGGTTCAATTGTGGTCGTAAGTCAAGGACTACCTGTACTGGCATCTTTTATTATCATGGTTTATTGTACTCAGCCAGATGCTTAGACTGGATTTGGCGTTTGTATCCACCTATCGAGTCCTTCCCAAGGACCTGGGATAGGTAGATATTGTCGTTTGATGGTGTTAAAAGTTTCGCCCCAGGATGTAAGCTATTCTAAATAAAGCAGCCTTTTGCATTATTATTTTTATCTTTTTAAATTATTATTATTATTCCCTCTTTTTTTTTCAAATGTGAAAAGGAAATTTGCAGTTTAGGCTGTGTTTCAAGAAGCAGATTGCACACTAAACGAATTAGTGACAAGTAGTTGCTGAAAATATCAGATTGCTTTCTAAGACAAATAAGCAAAGGTTTACCTTCATCCAATTTTAAAAATCGGAATGCTAAGCGATTAAGACAGTGGGCTAGAAACCAAGAGAGTGTGAGTTTTAGTCCTGCCTTAGGCATGAAAGCCGGTTGGGTAACTTTGAGGAATTATTCTCTGTCAGTCCAACCCATGTCACAGGGTTGTTGTTCTGGGGAAAAATAGAGGAGAAAGCAATATTAAATATGCTTGCCACCTTGAATTATTTACAAATTATTTATAAAGATAATAAAGGTCGATAAATAAAATAAACAAAATGCTTTAAAGTGAAAGCATACAGATTCTTGGCAATAGAGAAGTCTTAATGTTCACTATCCTGAAATCTAAGGAGAAATACATTTGTATGGAATACTACTTGATGGGTAGATAAAGGCAATTAATAATGTGTCTATTCTATTTAAAATATGCATAAGAACTATGCATCAGCCTATAGCACGGATAAGTACAGAAAGAATGGTGTCAAAAAGGTCCCTTTGATTTCTTTACTTATAGCATTGACATTATTAGTTTCAACAGTTTGCTTTTTTAATACTGCTCATTGTCTACAAACATGTTGAAGTACTAAGCACTGAAGTTTAGAATTTTGAAATTAACTGTGTTATTGCTCACAATTTCACATTTTATAAATGTGCAACATATCAGGAACAACATTCAAAAAGTAATAATTTTCTGCTTCACATGTTCCTTCTATGTGTGGGGGGGGGGGGCTGGAGGTTTAGAAATAAACCTCTCTGAGGCCTGATCATACTGGCTGAATTGATTTCTTTGCTTCTCTTTATTTTCTTCCCGTTTTGGCTACCTTCCTTTTCCTCACATGGCACTCAAAAGTGGTTTCCCCCGAAGGCTAAATTTTGCTCTTCCACCAATCTATCCTGAGTTTTGAAATTCTTTGCAGCAATAAGAGCTGCAGTGTCACAAGACTAAAGCATTGTCTTCCATTCACAACCTATCCAAGCCATACTCATCCCAAACATACTGTGAGACCAAAGCATTCATATGTTGCATGTTGGCTAAAAAGGAGTGCAATTTTACTTTTCTATTTAAAAGGGCACATCATATTTTTCTAATGAAAAACAACAGATGCTATGCTTTAAAGGAGGGTATATTAGGATAGGAATAAAGACTTTTTAAACATTAGGAAAATGAAAAAGCATGTTATATTCAAAGGCTCTTCAAACTTGGCAACTTCAAGACTTGTGGAATTCTACTCCCAGAATGCAGGCTGAGGAATTCTGGGAGTTGACATCCACAAGTCTTAAAGTTGCCAAGTTTGGAGACTCCTATTAAATTCCATTGTTCTGGTATTTAGTTCCTAAGATCCAGGCCAGCCCATGTAACAATTCATTTCATCCTCTCCTCCAACTTCTTTCCCATGCCTTCTTTTTCTTCAGTTTCTCTGTGTTTCAACAAACATCTATCCATTTCATACGAGTACTCTCTGTTACTGTAAATTAGGGATGTGCACAAAATAGTAATTTTACTATTTTTCAAACCCAAAACAAGCACATGACATGGCAGTAGTTCTGCCAAGCTGCTCTAGATCAGGTATATTTGGGCAGAAACTATCCCTACAGGTCTCTAACATGACTAACAGGCTACAATTCAACCCTAGCGATGTGGAAGGTTTTGGGGTTTGGAGGTCCCCTGCAACTGGAGATTTTTCATATTTAACTCTAGACAAGCTAGCATCCCCTCACCCACAGAGTTCATGAGCAATTTGGAAGTCCTCCAGATCTCACAAATCCTGCTCAAAGAGCAGTTGGCAACTATAGATAGGAAGACTTTTGCACAAATTTGCCTTGTATACCAGTTGCAACGGTTTTTGGACCAGGAGATCTGTTCATTGCGTTCCTGCCTTAATCACATCCTGACTGAACTATTGTATATGGGGGGGGGGGGAGAGAGCTGACTTTGAAAAACACTTGGAAACTTCCAATAGGTTCACAATGCAACAGTGCATGAAGTTAGGGTGTACTGAGATTTGCCTAGTTTTCACTGTTGTTACGTCTGCTGCCTTGGCTCCAATTATGCTGCAAGGTGCAATTCAAGGTGCTGGAGATTATCTTTAAAGCTCAGCTTGGCACAGGGCCATGTTACTTGCAAATTGACTATCTCTGAGGGTCTCTATCTGTTTCACAAGTCTTAAAGGGTGGGTATATTCCAGGCCCCATTATTTAAAAAATGCCCTCTTGTGGGACTAAGAAATCCTATCTTCATCTGAGATCAGAAGGAACCTGACCTTTCTGGCTTCTGGGAGTCTGTGAAGATCTTTTTTTTTCCCTCAGATGCTAGGCCAGGATGAAAGATGAGCCTAATATGTGTGTGATTTGCATGCCTGAGCCTCAGACCTTTTCTGGGAAAGAAGAAGGACAACAGGGTCAAATGATGGTAAAATTTCTAGAAGGGGTAAGAACCTGACCCCTATATCAAAATAGTTTGCTAACATCTTTAAATGTAAGCTACACTAGCTTTCATTCTGAAATGGCTTGTTCTTCCTTCGCTATGCGTCAACTAGGGGCATAATGCATTGGTGAACAAAGAAATTTAGCAAACACAACATGTCAGCTGCAGATCATGCCATCTAGTGATAGAGAACAGCAGTAAATGTTTCCCCGCTAAGAATTCATAAGCAATACACAATTGTTGTTTCCAAATTACATAGAACTGGCTGGGTCAATCTCTTCAAATCTATAATTTCAGGTGCTCAGCATAGCATACAGAAGCAGCCAGGCAGATGCCAAAGCAGTTCAACCATGTCCAGACTTCAGACTATGCTTTGAAATGATTGCAAATCATTATGTTGGTATGATGTTTTTAATTAACAATATATAGTTAATGCCACAACTCTATTTCCAGATGTCACTGAATTTACCAGAGTAATTGTTCAATACAATAAACAAACCAGACAAGTATTTCTAAAACATGGTATACCTGACTTTTTAACTATGGTTAGTTCAACCCATAGCTTGGAGTGATGTGTATAACGAACCTAAAACCCTCATAAAATAAGAACATAAACCTAATCCTATGTGTGCTTTACATGTGACATTTAGATATCCTGTTGTTTAACCAGAGTAATGTTTTGTTAATACACAAAATCGGTTTTTGTTTTTGAGGAAAATGGATTTCTTTTATGAGCTATTCTGTTGGGAAGACACAAAATATGACCTTATGAATAAAAGCCAAGGATACTTAAAGACCGTATTTCATTTTTACAGCCATCTATTTCATGTATAAAGCAACATTAGAAAGCAAGCTCTGTCTCCTGGGAATGAGATTCACTCTTATGAAGGAGCCTCTGAAAAACTGATCATAACGGTCCCAAATTCTATGCGTATTAATATCATAGAAGAAATAGCAGCATTTAAAAATACAACATGGATTCTCCAAAATTTACTGATATGTTATCCTGCTTCCGAAGATTAGGAAGTCTCCTGTAAAAGGCCAAAGATGTTTCCTTATCATTTCACAGAAATATCTTTATTATTTCATTTACAAAATAAATATCATAGCAACTGTAACAATTAGGAAATAATAACTATATATACTCAGGAGGGAACTTGCAATGTCATAGCACTCCTTTTGTGGCCCCACATTTCACTAAGACTGGGCCGTTAAAAAAAAATAACAAAAAAGTAGCTCAGTTTAGATGGTATGACTTGAAGGCATGTTTCAAATTTGGTAAGATTTACGAATGAGAATGGTAATAGTTTGCCTCTGGCTGACATTTCATATCGTAAAACTTCTTCCCCAAATTTAGCCATATTTTTTTCTGGTGATGGTACCATGGCACGACAATGCTACCTGTGCCCTCCAAAATGTTTGAAAGATAGACCTCTCAAAAGTTGCCAACTCCTTGTATACTCTTTGAATCTCTCAAGGGAACAAATTCACAGTAAAGCAAATACATTTAGATTTTGGCTCTCAAATCATGACAGCCAGGAATTATTGAAGCTGAAGTCCAACACATCAGTTATTGGTCATCACACTCACAATCTCATACAACAGTTCAGGATGAAAGTGCAATACTATGTATGGGGATCTAAAATAAACTATTTATGTGTCTGTGTGCCAATGAATCATTCCAGACTCCTGGAAACTGTCTGGACAAGTCCATGCAATTTTCTTATTTTTGAAAGTGGTGTGCCATTATCTTCTTCCAAGGTTGAGAATGACTGGTCCAAAATTACTTAACTGTCTTTGTGTCCAAGACACAAATCAGTCTCTTGGTTTTTAGTTCAATGCCTTTAATCACTACATCAAACTGGCTCAAAAGTAACTAGCATCACTAACATCAATACATTCTGCAAATAGAAGAACCAAGACAGACAGACAGACACACACACACTCCACCAAAGCCGCATACTGTGACATATGGAAGCAAATTTTATTTCATTTTGGGCAGAAATGCTGTTGTTGATATATTTGTGTGTGAGAAAGCTGGGTGAAATCTACTCTGGGAGAAACCAGATGCTGTCTTAGTCATACTCTGTGACTTGCCTTGGAAAGCAGTGGTTAACTGCTAAAATATGAACATATTTCACATTATTATCTGACAAAGAAATCAGAGAGAGTTTATGTCTAGTCCTGCCTTAACCATGAAAGCCAGCCGGGTAACCTCGGGCCAGTCATCCTGTCTCAGCTCAACTCACAGCACAGGGTTGTTGTGGGGAAAATAGGAGGAAGAAGGTGTGTTGGATATGTTCACCGCCTTAAGTTATTTATAAAAATAATAAAGGCAGGATATAAATAAATAAAACACAGAATAAATCTTTATCAGATGTCAGATCCTGCAGATGATCTGATGCAATTCAACCCAAAACACTTACACTGAAGCTACATAACCTTCAATAAAGAGTGCATTTTCCATTTAACTACTGAACTTTCCTCTTAAAGGAAAGAAGCACTTTGGCACATTTACATGGTGCTCAAGTGCAATCAGCACTTCAAGACATTATTATGATGGTCAGAACGCCACCTAAGACGCCAGTCATCTATAATTCCCTGTCCAATGAAAAATGTTTTATCATAGCCATTCAACTGTTTCTGGATTTCTAACTAGGCAAATGCGGTTCTAAAATTCCCCTCATAATGTGCTCCCTAGAATTAACATATAATATCTTTCTTTAATTAATTGTGTCACAGTACCTTGTTTAAGAGAAAAAACAATTTATCTATTAGATCATTGTTTCTCAATCTTGGCAATTTTAAGATGTGTGGATTTCAGCTTGCTGGCTGGGATATTCTGGGCATTGAAGTTCACATCTTAAAATTGCCAAGATCGAGAAACATTATATTAAGAGGAACGAAGAAGAGGAAAAGGAGGACAAAAAAAATATTCACAGCATTTCTTCTTCCTCAAAACACAGCACTGCAGAATGAAAAAGTCTATCCACAGCAGCAGAAGATAAAGAAAAGGCACAAGCATACTTTCCTAATGTAACTCCAAAGTGATGAACTAGCAAAACCCCTTTTCCCAAGAACAGACTTACCATTTACCCCTTTGAGACTGCCATTAATGCCATCATGCTGCCTCTTCTGTGCATTCTTGAATTCCTTTAGGGACAAATAAAGGACTTTTCGTACCACCCTCTCCTCTGACCACGGAATTCCATCACTATCATCCTATTGGGACAAAAGAAGTGAGAGAAGAAATTCACTTGAAGGATCTAAAAATGAACATTCACTTGCTTGAGAAATGGAGGTTTTAACAAAACATAAAGAATTTAGGATCATTAAAAGCCTAAAACACTAGAGGTCCTAGTTCTAAGTTTTTAAATGCTATCATCATCATCATCATCATCTTGTATTTAATTTTTGAAAGAAGCGTTGAGCTTTCGGCTGTTTTATTGGGTTCAAAAACTGATTTCTTACATTCTATATTGTAATCTTCTAATTCTCATTTATTCATTATTTCTTTCACTTCAAGTTTTCTTTACCCCCTTTTTCCAATTCTCCTATTCATATCACCCATCATGCTCCTTATACAGGAAACAAACTCTTCTTTCTTCAGTGATACCATTATCTACTTAAACTCTTGAAACATAAGCACATACATTATACAAGTCTTTTATGAACAAAATCTATTTATAGATCTTATATACATTTAAATTGGATACTACAGTATCAATATCCCTAATATGATTGGCAGCTGCTCTAAGCCATAGACCAGCGGTTCTCAACGTTTGTGTGACGGCGACCCCGTCACACAAACGTTATGCGCATGTGCGGGGCGGCGCGCATGCGCGGCGCCACCCCCGGAGGGGAGAAAATGGCGGATCGCCGCCTTTGGCAACCCCCGAAAAATGGTCGATCGACCCCAAATGGGGTCGCGACCCATAGGTTGAGAACCGCTGCCATAGACAAATAGCTATGCATATCTTACAGCATAAAAAGTGCTGCATATTTTCTACCTGTCTAAATCAAGTATCATGTATGAAGTACCTTTAACTCACACTCTTCCCCCAGCATTTTTTAAATTTCATCATGTCTCTGCTCCTTGACTTATCAGAACGAGTTCTTTGCCCTAGTCTTTTTCAAGGGCTGCACAACTGCCAAATGAGAAGATTAGTTTTTTGGATGACCTTCATTTTAGAAAGAATATCCCAACTCAGTGCCCCAGTTCAGTGAGAAATCAAAACACAAGCAGCAGTGATCCATTACAGAAGGCAAAAACTTATGCATTCTGCATGACAAACACAGTCAATCAGTTTAGAGTATAACATCTTTTAAATAAATTATTCAAGTTAGTGGCATTTCTGCTATTTAAAGCTCAGAACAAGTTACTGAAGACAAAGAACAAATGTTTATCCTAGTTCTATGACAGATAATTTGATTGTGGGAAAACCAAAACAGGGAGCAAGATAGCAAAACAAGTTAGCAATTTGGCAGAAGATTACATTGCACGCTAGAGAAATACTACTGTGCTACAGTGACAGAATATTAAGCCTAGATTGCTTTGAACATAAAGCATATGCAGATCCCAGCCAAAATTATAGCATTTGCAGAAAACTTTCCAAGAAAAACATGTCCCATCAAAACTTTTTGTTATACTATTCAGAATCAATCACTTTATTTAAAAAAAGGCTGATGCAAATGGTATCTATAAGCCTTAGCCCTCACATACTAAGAATAACAACTCCAGTTAACAAATACATTATTGCATAATAGGGCTATAAACAATAATCACTACATGAAAATTATTCCAGCTATTCTGTGGCATGGAAGAAGCCCCAGACCACATTGGAATTAACCGCTTAGTTTCTGAAAAACCAGGCCAGGTGAAGAGCCGGGGGTTGAGAAGGGATACAACTGTTATCTCATGTTGCTAAATATTAAGCTAAGGTTTTGAGAAGTAATAACTATCACAATCACAACTTTTGAAAAATGTAAAATAGATAAAGAATGCTCCCTATAGAGCAGTTTGAACAACAACTGTAAACTTTACAAATATGGAATGGCCCTAATTATTCTTAATTCTATGAGAAATGCTTAGTATTCCATCTGTAATACTCTATTATAAATGTGGAGTCCTCAGTGCTCTCCAAACTTGATTGTTTGCTTGCAGACAATTCATCATTTTTATTATGATGAAGGTGCTGTCTACATACTGGATCCATACATTTGGCTTTACAGTATATCTGGGAGTGCTATAGTTTCTAGATGCTGCATTACAGACTCTGCTATGAATCCTGAGAGAGATGATACCATGAGAGTTCCTCTGATTTATTATTTTATAATGCTGCCTACTTCATGAAGTGATTCTAGAGCAGGGGTAGGCAACCTTGGCTCTTTTATGACCCGTGAACTTCAACTCCCAGAATTCCTGAGCCAGCTGGCTCAGGAATTCTGGGAGTCGAAGTCCACGGGTCATAAAAGAGCCAAGGTTGCCTACACCTGCTCTAGACAGTGAACAATTTTTTTAAAAAAATAGAAGCAAATAAAATAATATAAATAGTTAAATACATAGCAGCGGAGAATAAAACACCAATTATAATAACTAAATTAACCACAAAATAGATTCCTGCACATAGTCAGGGCCCGAGGCCTGGACTTATGAAAAGCCAGTAAGGTAGTGGGACCCATCCTGTTCTCTGGAGGGAGAATGTCCGAAAGATGGGGGCTACAACAGAAAAAACACATCTTTTAGGCCAGGGGTAGGCAACCCAAAACACTCAAAGAGCCACTTGGACCCGTTTCCCACCAAAAACAAAACACTGGGAGCCGCAAAACCCTTTTGATATCTAAAATGAAGATAACACTGCATATATCCTTTTTTACCTTTATTATAGGTGTGTGTTTGTGTATGTGTATGTGTGTGTGTGTGTGTATATATATATATATATATACACATACACATACACACACACATTAAAAATAAAAGTAAAAATATCACTCTTGGGAATATCCATACTATTAAAACAATGATGACCAAGAGAATGCTTTAAGAGAATAAAATTACATACACACACAGGTTAAAAAAAAGGATATATGCAGTGTTATCTCCATTTTAGATGTCAAAAGGGTCTCTCTCTCTGTGTCTCTCTCCCTCCCTCCCTCTCTATCTGCCATTGGTCTGCCACTCCTCTTCCCCCACTCTCTTTCTTTCTCTCTCTCTTTTCTCTCTCTCTCTCTCTCTTTCTCCCCCCCTTCCTATCTGCTGCTCACCTGGCAAGCTTCAAGCTGTTGTCCAGCAAGCTCAGGGTAAGCAACCTCGTCTCTTTTATGACTCATGGACTTCAACTCCCAGAATTCCTGAGTCAGCCTAGCTGGGCTAGCTAGCTCTCTCCTGCCCTTCCTGCTTCCTGCTTCCTGCAGAGACGCAGCAAAGGGAGGAGCTCCGCCCAGTAAGCTTTTCAGCTCCTCAGAGAACACTGTGAGTGCACTCTCTTTTACACAGACACATACACACAGACAGACACAGACACAGACACACACAGACACACACACACACACACACAGAGAGAGAGAGAGAGAGAGAGAGAGAGAGAGAGAGAGAGAGAGAGAGAGAGAGATTGAAGCAGGGAAGCACAATTGCCTCTCTCTGTCTCTCTCTGCAAAGGCAGAGGAGGCTGGGAGCCACCGGGGAAGGCTCAAAGAGCTGCATGCGGCTCCGGAGCCGCAGGTTGCCGACCTGTGTTCTAGGCCTTGTCAACTATGTTCTTTAACCACAGGGACCCAAAGCATTCCCATCCTGCCTGATAGGATGGGTAGAAACAACTGGGGAGATATATTCCCTTGAAGAAACCTGGAGCCAAGCCATCAAAAGCCATTAAAGTGACAACTAGCACAGAATATTTGTATATTTCTACATCAAACCAAAAGTAGGCAGTGAGGCAGAGGTTGATGAGATCCATGATGCTACCTGGTTGGGTAATGAAACAACTACAAACAACTAACTACGCTCAGAGACCACCAAGGATTCCACAGTTCAACCCTGAGCTACATATATTTTATTCTGGTGGATCTGTTATAAGAAATAGTACCATATATAAATGTTCATGTCAAACTAAGAATAGATTCACAGGTAGAGTATGAGATTTTCTACCGTGGCAAAGGATTAAAAAGTAGAATATTAATGAATATGTTCCATAAACCCAGTTTTTCTTCTCTCTCCTTATCCTTGCCATGTACATCTTTAATCTATCTTTAATTAAAGATCATATTATTATTACCAGTAATAGCCAGTTAATAATAGAGTTTACAATTTGGATTCAAAATTGGGAATTTAAGTAAACCCAACTTACAATAGTCATACCTAATAACGATAGGTTAAATTAGCTCAATATAATTTTGTTAAATAAGAAACATTAAGCAATCATATCATAGCACATCATATCTTGTATCATATCACATATCAAACGTATTTGTAACAATCATGCCAGAAAAATACTAGTCCGATTGAGGTAGAGGTTGTATTTCTGTATTTTCAATAAGGGTTCAGGAATTAAAAGTATAAAATGTTTGGACGATCAAAACATATAATTGTGGGTTATTTTTATAAATGTGAAAATAAAAATAAAAAGTAAAGTGTTTATTTTTACTACTCTAGGGAAAAGCACAACATTGATAGAACTTCAGGATTGCATTCATATAAGGGATAAATGAGATTTCTTATAATCTAGATTGGGAGAAAATATGCTGCATACATTGCCCCTTTGTTCCTAATTCATATTGTATGTGAGCAGATAACATTAATAAAAAATGGCTAAGATTTCCGGATTTAAATAAGCTAAAATTGAAAGCCGGTAGCATATCTAGGTTAATAATTAGTCTATCCATTTGTACTTTTTAGAACCAACAAAGTAAACAGAAAAAACAGAATATGTGGCTGTGCAACCACTCCTAATATATTTTATCACTGTACTATCACTGTATATCACTGTGATGAGAGTTGGGCTAATCACTGATACATCAGTAATAGCCCAAAATGGGGGAATTGATGAGAGTTGGACACCCCCTCCCCAGTCCAACTAAGAAATAATCTAGGAACACCCCAACTAAACTGGGTCAACAGCAGCCTGAGGCTAAAACAGCAAACACTTGACACACACAATGAGGAACCAGCTAGCAGCAATCAGGACACAACAATAAAAGTAATTAACACCTTTTAGGCAAGAAAAAGGAACTAACAATAGTCACAAACCAGCAAATCAAGAAAGACAAATTTTAACTCACCAATTAGAAATGGTAAGTTTGTTACCAATCAGAAATGACAAGTTTGGAAACCACAAAAGGGTATAAAAACCCCTGTTTAAAGATCACTCTGTCTAGCTAGCCGGGGACTCGAGCTGAATTGTCACTCAACGCTGATCCTCGAAATAAAACCTCTTTCTGGTAGCTGGCTTCACGATCTATTTCTTCTGCACTGCGCTGTCAAGGAAAATCCCGGCTGGAAGAACCGAACGGGGGAATTCCTCCCAACAATCTGGCGACCTACGAAGGGACTTCCAGCTCACCCAGCCACCGGACCGGGCCCGTAGGAGTCATCACCCAGCCGGCAGCGGACACTTTGATCCGTAGGGAAGCCTCCTCGGACCCTGCCCGGTCGGCATCGGGTAGCAAAGGGAGTTTTTGAGTCTTATGCTCGAACAGCTACCAGGAAAGAGGGTAAGTGCCACCAAATTTAAATCTATTAGGTTAAAGGGTCTGGGGGAACGAAAGGAAGAATGCATGAGTGTGTGTGTGAGGCATCCTCCTCTTAGAATCAGCTGGAGCTCGCTCCCTCCGTGTGCCCTCTAGCCGCACCCCGACCTGCTGCTAGCTCTACTGGAGCCGTGACCGGCCGGATTCGGGAAAGCAAGGGGGGGCACCGGAGTGTGAGACCTTCTGGTGAGAGAGGAGGACCGAGCGGGCAGAGAAAGAGAGAGAAAACTCTATTCTGGGCAAGCCAGGACCCCTTCTGCCAGTAAATATTAAAGCCGTAGCCCCGAGCAGAGGTGGCCGCTCACCTCCGAGAATCTGTATTGGGAAAGAAGTCTCGCAAGGAGACTTCGACTGTGTATTGGGAAAGAAGTCTCGCAAGGAGACTTCGACTGTGTATTGGGAAAGAAGTCTCGCAAGAAGACTTCGACTGTGTATTGGGAAAGAAGTCTCGCAAGGAGACTTCGACTGTGTATTGGGAAAGAAGACTCGCAAGGAGACTTCGACTGTGTATTGGGAAAGAAGTCTCGCAAGGAGACTTCGACTGTATTAGGAGAAAGAAGTCTCGCAAGGAGACTTCGACTGTATTAGGAGAAAGAAGTCTCGCAAGGAGACTTCGACTGTTAGTGCCCTTTAACATTGAAAGGAAAATCCCATTATAAAAGAATGGGGAGTTCCAATTCAAGGGCTGAAGTGGGTTTAAAACCCCGTTATAAAAGGTTGGGGAGTTCCAATTCAAGGGCCGAAGTGGGTTTCCCAGTTGAGAGCTTGCTCGAAGCCTGGGACAGGAATCAGCTTCCTGTCTAGGCTGGAATGAAGAAGAAGCGATTAGGGGAATTATGTAGGAAATGGGCTTTGCTTAAAGATGACCGCGGGAGACAAATTTGGCCCGAAGGTGGCACCCTAGAAATCAGAATACTAAAAGAACTTAGGTCAAGGATAGAGCCAACCCAACTACCATACTGGTATTGCTGGGTCGAACTATCCAGACAGAGGAACCCGACCCAAGTCAACTTGGACCCCCAGCCTCCCTTAGATAACCCTGAACCGACCTTCATGGCCCCCTTGTTGAACAGGCCCATACCCGGGCGACCGAGGGGCCAGACAGGACACATTTTAACCCACACCCCTTTCTCCCCGTCCGATTTGGTTGTTTGGAAAAAGGATATTGCCACCTTTCGTGCGGATCCTCAAACCATTATAGAGACCATAAAGTCTATTGTAGACACTCACAATTGGATTTTGCTGCTTCGGGTCTTTCCTAGACGCAGAAAGGATCTGTTTAATTGGCAGAACCTGGAAAGCATGGGGGTTGGCCAGAGCACAGAACCTTTTGTTAGGGAAAAGGGAGAGAATGTGTGAAAATGAAATGGAATGAGTGACTGAAAGAATTGGATTTGGGCAACTAGCTGGTAAGGCCCTGTAAGCAATGCAAAGTTAGGAAAGAAGTCTCACAAGGAGACTTCGACTGTGTAGTGTATGAAAGAAAGACTTTGCTTAGGGCCTTGCTGGGAAACCAATTTGGCTAAATAAAGGTACTTAAAAGGGAAAATAAGAAATAGTGATTCTCTCTCTCTCTCTCTCTCTCTCTCTTTCTCTATGCAACCACGTGGTATGTTTAAAATATGTGCCTTCCCTAACTTGAGTTATCTGAAATTTATGGTGGGAATGACTAGGATGTGTAAAACTAAGACTTCTGGTCGCTTGTCTTTGTGTATATGTTTGTCAAAGTCTGTGCATGAGAGGTAAATGTGACTATTAACTGTTTCAAATCCAAAGAAAAAAGAATTTTAAATTCTGCTAGAAATTATGCTTAAAAATAAGCCACACAAAGGAAATACCTCACTCTGTTTGTCTGGCCAACAAACAGAGTGAAGAAAAAGAATGGTGTTTGTTTGTTTGTTTGTTTTCCTCTTTCTCTCTGTGTACGCTCAAGAACAGCCTTAAGTTACCATGAGGGATTGTTTTAAGTTTATCTGTTGGAAAAGTTTCACTTGCATTTACTGTATGTGTTTTATCTATCCTTTTCCTGAAAAATGTGTGTCTATCTACAAGAGCCTTTTGAAACTCAAGTCTGCTTGTGTTGGGAAATAATTTTTTAAAGTTACTTTTCTTATCCTATCACTTACTGGTGAAACTACTATGAAGCTTTCTGAAACATAAGCATTTCTCAATCTCTAAAATGATGTGGTCTATTTTAGAATAAATGTTCTCCTACCTCTGGAAAGTTGCACACCTTAAAATATTAGGCTTTTAAAATTATTTGGAGTTTTCAGCATTTTCAAACTGCCTGCAAGTTATCCCCCTTCCAATTCTTTTCCTGCCCTTTGTTCTCCATACCTTTTGTCTGCCTCTCCTGGTAGACTCCGCCCAGAAAGCGGGGGGGGGGAGACCTTGTTCTTGTATCTTTCAGCCCTGAAACCTTCTCCCAAGCCTTTGGAAGCAGAACACACAGACCCAGATGCTGCCTCCATCCATTTGAGCTATGGAATTGAGTTTTGAATCCAGCCATCCACTAAAAAGCCACCAAACAATCTGAGTGGAATATCTTCCCAAGTCCTACCATTTACCCAGATGCCTGTGAGAGCTGCAGAAGGAAGGTGGTGCCATGTGAAGCCTCAGAAGAGAAAATTAAGACTGTGGGGGGAGGGTGGAAACTCATTGTAAACTTTTCTTTCTTGCCCCATTTGTATTGTAACAAGCCAGTTGAATGTATTAATGGAGAGATGGCATTTAGGAATAGTGGCAGAACAAGTACTGAACACCTTGGACTTCTATCTGGTGGGAGGGAAAATTTATCCAGAATGTTTGTATTGACTGTTTTGTAGAAATAGCTGCATATGCACACACACACACCATTCACACCATTCAGAGTCTATCCCCTCCACCTACCTTTAGTAAAGTTCCCCAGGCTGATTTTTGCTCTATTGCACCAAAGCTTTGTGGGACCAACTTCCAACAGATTCCAAGGGGTAGGGAACTAGGCCCCCTCAGGTGATTTGCAATTCATATGCCCTGACTAAGGAAACAACAGGAAAAATCACAAACTTCAGCCCTGAATATCTTGCACTGGTGAGCCCAGATTGGGATTCCTAGAGCTCAGTATGTGCAATTTAAAGAAAAATTTGGAGCTTCCGGTGGGAGGCGACGGCGATGGCGGCTAGCTTTTAGCCGTCCAGCTGGGGAAGTGTCAGAGCCGCGGAGCGCAGCGCGCATCAGCTGGCCCGCGGCTCGGAACTCCCTTCCCGGGCAAAGGGAAGGGATAGAGAACGCAAGAGTAGAGGTAGAACCCCTGAACCCCCTCTGGATTTATTTCTAGAGGGGGTGAAAGGAGTGTTCCCTCGGAGCTATTGCTGATCTCCGCCTCCCAGCTGTTTTTGCTTCCTTGGAAGCAAAAGAAACCGCCGCTTCTATCTCCGTGTTTACAGCATTTTGGTGAGTAATTTTTAAACGGACGGAGCAGTTTAAAGGATTTTTTGTTATATTTTAGGTGTTTATTTTTTTTATCTTTTGATTTTTACTATTTTTCCTCCTTTTTTTGTTATACTAGTGAAAGGATTTAAGATGGCGTTTTGAAACTGTCGGAGTTTTTTTTCCTTTCTCTTTTGTTTTACTGTCCCTTTCTAAGGACTGTTTTTTGCTTCTGCTTTTGCTTTTGGTTTAGAATTTTTTCTTTTGAACTGTTTGCTCTTTTACTACTTATTCTTTGGATTTACTCTGGACTTTTAATGACTATAGTTTGTCTCTTTTTAAAATTTTTTTTTTTTCTTTCCCCCTCCCTTTTTGGCTGGAGGGGAAAGGGAAGTGACAATTGTGCTTTTTAAAATGGCTTCAAAGAGGCAGCAGCCTTCCTCAGCACCTAAGGTTATTTCTTCTCCTATAACTTCCACTGCACAGCTACAACAACAATCTAAACATGTATCACCGGCTCAGCCACCACCTTCCCCTCCTCTACCTGGACTTTCAGTACAAGAGGTTAGAGGCATAATGGGAGAGATTGTAGTTCAAATGAGAGAGGAAATGAATCAATTTGTTTCACAGATTAAATCAGAAATTAAATCTGATCTCAAAGAAGAGATAACGGGGATAAAGTCTAAATTGCAAGAAAATAATAATGAACTACGACAAGATATATTGGCAGCTGTTTCAGGTTTGGTTACTGTGGTGGTTAAGCTCGACGCAAGGCTTGAGGAAGTGGAAGACAAAGTTGACTCTTTGGATGACAAAATTCAAGACGTGGAAAGGAAGGTGGACTCCTCATAAGAAGATATTTTGATGTTTCAGTATAGACAGATGGAGTATGCCCTGAGGATTAGAGGCCTCAAGGAAGATATCAATCAAGATTTGGTGGAGGTGGTCCTTACTGATCTGGCGCTGGCCTTGGATATGGATAAAGGAGAATTACAGAGAGAAGTGGAAAAAATTTATAGACTCAACTCCTGGATTGCTAAGCAGAAGAATTTGCCTAGAGATGTGGTGATTTACTTTACAAAGAAGTCCCTGCGGAATGAGATTATACAAGCCTTTTACAACAAAAGATTTCAGATTGCTGCCCAAGATGTCATCATTCTAAAGGAAATCCCATCCAAAATTTTAAGAAGTAGAAAAGACTTTGCTTTTTTAACCAATGAGCTTAAAGTTAGATCGATGCCATTTAGATGGGAAATTCCGATGGGTATTGTTTTGAGCCATGCTGGGACACGCTACAGATTGAACACAGTTGATAAAGCTAGAGATTTTTATACTTCGGTCCTGGGTGCAGGCTCAACTTCATCTGGTCGGAAATCTTTGAGTGGTAAGGAAGCTGAGCAGCAATCTGAGGCATTAGATTTGGTTTTCGCAGGGATGATAGAAGCGGCAAAGCAACGCCAGACGGAGGCTAAAGAGCAGAGGATGACTCGTGCAGCCTATAAGCGTAAAGAGAAGGAGCAACGTAAAAAAGAGCCCAAAGAGAGTTCTCCTGGAAGTGCTTCACCGCCGGTGGGAGGAGCAAGACCTAAGAGTTATGCAACACACGCAGCTCTGTCAGATTTTGATGGTGTCTTCTCCAGGCTGCGTGCCAAGGGAGATGGCAAAGTTTTTGACCTGGAATGTTAATGGATTGAATTCTCCTCAGAAACGGAAAAAAATCTTTTATTATTTGAAGCAACATACCAATGATGTTATTTGCCTACAGGAAACTCATATTTTACTTAAAGACCAGAAATATTTAGTTAATGCTCGTTTGGGATCTCATTTTATCTCTCCTGCTCCTGGGAAGAAAGGGGGAGTTGTTATATATGTTAAACAAAACCTACCAGCTTGTCTGGTAGAATCAGATCCCCAGGGGAGATATGTGATGATTGAACTTGGTATATATGGTAAGAAAGTACTTATAGTTGGACTTTACGCTCCAAATAAACAACAGGAACAATTTTATAAACAGTTACATCAAAAAATAACTTTGCTTGATTATAGATCAGTGGTATTAATGGGTGATTGGAATGGTGTCTTAGATACACTAAGGGATAAGAAAGGTTCCTCTCCTTTTCTTAAACAAGAAAGGCTACCTAAAGCCTTTTTTGACATGAAAGAAGACTGGGAATTAAGGGATTATTGGCGTGAACGTAATCAAGAGGAGAGAGACTTTACTTTTTTTTCTGATAGACACCAATCTTTTTCAAGAATTGACTTTTTCTTGATTACCACGGACTTGTATAATAAAGTAAAGAATGTAAAGATTTTTCCTAGATCACTGACGGATCATAGTTCAGTTTGGATGGAGCTGATTCAAGAGAAAGAGGAAAGAAGATCTTGGAGAGTTAATGAAAATTTGTTTAGACAAGAGAAGAATGTTCAAAAACTAAAGGAGTGTTTAAAGGACTATTTTGCTTTGAATATGTACAAGGGGACTTCAATGTCAATGGTATGGGATGCAGGTAAAGCATTTATGCGCGGTGTTTTGATAAAAATGAATACTTTTTATAAGCGAAATCAGATTCAGAAACGTAGAGAACTTGAAGATGAAATTAAATTAAAAGAAAGGGCTTTGATTTTAAATCCTTCTGATGAGAGTATTAAAGAATCTGTAAAGTTCTTAAGGTCACAATTTAATATGTTGATAGCAGACCAAGCTGCAACCAACTTATTATTTATGAAACAAAATACATTTTGTAATGCCAATAAGCCTGGGAGCTGGTTGGCTTATCAATTAAGAAAGAAACAGAGACAAAGAATAATAGAGAAAATAAACTATAAGGGTAAATTAGTTTCTCAGAAGGAATTGATTAAAAAATCTTTTTTGGATTATTATCAAAAACTATATAAATCTACTAATATACAAATGCTAGATATAAATAAATATTTAGCTGAGGCAAGTTTTCCTAAACTGACTGAGGATCAGAAATATGAAATTAATGGTTTAATTACTAAGGAGGAAATTACCTCAGCAATTCAACAATTGAAATTAGGGAAAGCACCGGGTACGGATGGGTTAACAGCTGTTTATTACAAAGTTCTAATAGAGGAGATGATCAAACCATTACATGATCTTTTTAATGGTATTTTACAGGGTTTAGAGATTCCTCCTTCATGGCGTAGTGCTTTTATATCATTGATTCCAAAGGAGGATCAAGATCTTACCCTACCAAAAAATTACAGGCCTATATATCTTTTAAATGTGGATTATAAGATATTTGTAAAAATTTTGGTAAATAGGCTTATGAGGGTGGTGCATCATCTTGTTCATAAAGATCAATCAGGATTTATAACAGGAAGGTATATGAAAAATAATGTCAGACAAATTATTAATTTACTAGAATATTTAGACAAGAACAACCAAGTTCCTGCAGGGCTCATATTTTTAGATGCTGAAAAAGCATTTGATCAATTGAATTGGCATTTTATGTTAAGAGTCATGGAAGAAATGAATTTTGGTGAAAAGATATTACAAGCCCTTACGGTAATATATCAAAAACAAACGGCACAACTTATTGTTAATGGAGGTTTGTCGGAGGTTTTTACAATAGAGAAAGGTCCTAGACAGGGGTGCCCTTTATCGCCATTGTTGTTTGTTTTAACATTGGAAATATTATTGATCAAAATTCGAGAGTCCCAGGAAATTAAAGGAATATATGTTAATAAAAAAGAATATAAGTTGAGAGCTTTTGCGGATGACTTGGTTGTTACTTTGTCGCAACCTGATTATTCTGTAGTAAATTTATTACAGTTGATTTATCATTATGGTTTGGTTTCGGGTTTTAAGATTAACGTAAATAAGACTAAAATTTTACCTAAAAATATGTCGAGTCAGGAGAAGCAGATTTTGGTCAACTTGACGGGTTTTGAGATTGTTAATAAGGTAAAATATTTGGGGGTGATGTTGTCTGTTTCTAATGCAAAATTATTTAAAAATAATTATGAAAGGTTGTGGGTCAGGGTACAGAAGGACTTGAAGAATTGGGAAAAGTTGCAATTATCCCTCATGGGAAGAATTGCAGTGATAAAAATGAATATTCTACCCAAGTTTCTTTTTTTGTTTCAAATGTTACCAATTTTGAAAAATGAGATTAATTTAAATGAGTGGCAGAAGGGTCTCAACAAATTTATTTGGGCAGGGAAAAAACCAAGGGTTAAGTTTAAAATTATGCAAGACTTCCGTGAGAGGGGTGGACTTCAAGGTACCAAATTTGAAATTATATTATGATGCGGTGGTTTTAACATTAATTAGTGATTGGGTAAATTTGACAAACTCTGAGATACTTTATTTAGAGGGATGGGATTTACTTTATGGGTGGCATGCCTATTTAATATTTAATAAAAAAAATAGATTGGGCTTTTAAATCTCATATTTTAAGAATTTCTTTACTTAGGATTTGGAGAAAATATTATAAAAGTGATTTTAAAGTACCATTATGGGCTATACCTTGGCATGCGATAGAAGGAATAAAAAGAGGGGTTAAAATGGATATGTTGTCTTATAGACAGTTACTTAAATGGGATGGACAAAACTGGCAATTAAAATCACGGGAAGAGTTAGCACAAGAAAATTTTACTTATTCTTGGTTCCAATATAGGCAATTATTAGATAGATGTAAGATGGATTGTAAGGTGGGTTTTCTTAGAGAAGATGAAAACCTTATTAAGCAACTGAAGGATCAAAGACAAACCCACATTAAGAGAATTTATGGGGTTTTAGTTGAATTGGACTCAGAAACGGAAATAATTAAAGATTGTATGATTAGATGGGCGCAGAATTTTGGTGAGCCAGTTTCATTGGACACCTGGGAAACTATTTGGGTGAGAAATGTCAAATTTACTCAAGCACAGAACTTAAGGGAGAATTTTTATAAAATGTTTTATAGATGGCAACTTGATCCACAAAAAATGTCTTATATGTATCCTGACGTGCAACCCAAATGTTGGAGATGTGGTTATAAGGAGGCTTCTTATTATCATATTTGGTGGTCATGCAGAGAGATAAAAGCATTTTGGATTAAAATATGGTGGAATATCCAGAGAATTTTTAGAAGGAAGGTAAAATTTACTCCGCAATTATTTTTGTTAGGTATTGTTACAGATTGTGATACAAAGGAGGTTGTATTGATGTTAAACTTGATCACAGCCGCTAGGCTGTTAGTAGGACAATACTGGAAGAAGGAATCTGTGCCTACATTGCAGGAATGGTTTCTTAAAGTAGCTTATCTGGCAGAAATGGCAAAGATTTCGGCTTTCTTAAAGCAACAAACGCAAGAGAAGTTTTTTGCTGTTTGGGATAAATGGATAAAATTTATACAATTTAGATTGGGTATACAAAAATATTATATAGTTTTTCATAAGTTTTATTTTCATATATATTATAGATAATTTTTTATATATATAAATATAAAGTTTTTAATTTAATTTTTATTTTTATTTTTTAAGCCTATATTTGCTCTGGGAAGCTCAGGGGGGGGGGAAGGGAGGGTTTTTTTGTTTTTTTTTTTTTTTTTGGGAGGGCTGGGGGATGGGTTTTTTTTTTTTTTTACTTAATATATGTATTGTTTAGTTTTATTTTTCTGTATATGTTGTCTTTTGTTTTGTATTATTTTTCCTTTTTTGTAAAATTTATAAAACTTTCAATAAAGAAAAGGTAATTAAAAAAAAAAAAAAAAAAAAAAAAAGAAAAATTTAATAGCCTGGCATATTGGACATTACAAACCTGGATGCACTGAATTAAGAGCTAAGGCAGGAAACAACCCCTAAAAACGGGCAACCATGTACTAAGGAAAACCATGGCTGTGAAGAATTTTGGGGGGTATGCAAACCTGACTGGAGGCTAAAGGTGACATCCAACATTTAAGAGAACTAGCACAAAACATTGGGCACAACCAGTCATCCTGGAACCTTTCCTGGCTCTTTTCATGGTTACCAGACTTCCATGGGTTGAAAATTCTCATTGTTAGTATAATCACAGTCGCAATAGGTGGAGCCCTCCTTTGTTGCCTATGCCAATTAGCACCTTTAGGGTTAAAATGCCTAAAGGTCTGCACAACTCCCATCAGAAGCAAGGGACAGAGTAAGAAAACATCTCTCATGATGTGCCAAATTGATCACCACTACCGTATATATGAACCAGTTGGGCTAATCACTGATACATCAGTAATAGCCCAAAATGGGGGAATTGATGAGAGTTGGACACCCCCTCCCCAGTCCAACTAAGAAATAATCTAGGAACACCCCAACTAAACTGGGTCAACAGCAGCCTGAGGCTAAAACAGCAAACACTTGACACACACAATGAGGAACCAGCTAGCAGCAATCAGGACACAACAATAAAAGTAATTAACACCTTTTAGGCAAGAAAAAGGAACTAACAATAGTCACAAACCAGCAAATCAAGAAAGACAAATTTTAACTCACCAATTAGAAATGGTAAGTTTGTTACCAATCAGAAATGACAAGTTTGGAAACCACAAAAGGGTATAAAAACCCCTGTTTAAAGATCACTCTGTCTAGCTAGCCGGGGACTCGAGCTGAATTGTCACTCAACGCTGATCCTCGAAATAAAACCTCTTTCTGGTAGCTGGCTTCACGATCTATTTCTTCTGCACTGCGCTGTCAAGGAGAATCCCGGCTGGAAGAACCGAACGGGGGAATTCCTCCCAACAATCGTATCACTGTATAATTTCTGTTTTTATTAAAATGGAACCACTGTATGTTAAAATTGTACGGATAATAACGTGTGCTCAGATGCTAGCAAAATAACCAAGTCAAAGAGTGAGAGGTACTTAGTATAAGAACTAATATAGAATTTAACACTTTTAACATTTAAAATCATAATTCTTAATCAATTAAACATGCAATTTCTTTTTAATACTGGGGAGAGGTGAGAAAGAACACATTTATCCAAGATGTGATGAATGTAGAATTCTTCTAGAAAATAAAGATTCCAGAGTGTAATTAACCAGCCTAAAAACTAATTCAGATGTGAAAAAAGACGCAACTACTGGCATTGTTTTACTGTCAGAATTTTTAAAAAAGCTTTTAAATAATTTAACAATTATTATTGGAAGAAGTAATCTATGAAAGACACAATTTTAAAAATAATCTATAAAATATCAAAGTATATAAGTTCATCTATTATATCCATGTTACTGAAACAAAAATATATGCTGTTCTTCTCTTTGATCCTAATAATAAATCACACTGAAGCTCTACCACACAATGTCACAAAATGCCACAATATTTATTGACCAACCACAAACATTCAATATCCTTACATGCACAGGTCTAGTAATATATAAAAGAGGCTGAGATTCATTCATTCCTGTGTGTTCATAAACTATTCTAACAAGGAGCCTTGAAAAGTTGAATTTGCAACTTTGGTATTTCATAGAGATTTTTTTTTCTAGTATTAACCAAGCTGGACTAAGTTCAAATTTCTACTTCACAAATTATGGTGCTAACACTTCGTAAAATGGAGGAGGAGGAGGAGAAGGAGGAGGAGGAGAACTTCCACTACCACCACCACTCTGGTATAATGAAGCTTTAGAGAAAAAGTCATGCTATAAGTTTAATCATATGCAGAATAACATATGTGTTTAATTTAATAGGAGAGGTTTATAAGGTAGGGGAATAGCTTTGAACATGTTTGTTATTATTTGGAGTGTCTAGCAAATTTCCAGATCTAATCCTGGATATTTCCCAGTAATACTGTTTGTCAATGTCAAGTTCTTGAGTATCAAAGCCACCATTAAATAAAATTCAAGAGAAAATTGATATTCCTATCACTTCTTTGAAAAATATTGTTCAAGAAACATACCCAACAAACAGGCATTTGAAAGGTCTTCCTGTATATCAGTCTGGGAACACTATAGGAAATTATGTTTCCAGCCTTCCAGGTTATAAACAATGAATGCAACATACAAGAAAATTCAATATAAAACTTATTTTTTTTAGATTTAAAGCAAAAGCAGGCAATGCATTCCTCATTTCACCATCAAGGCAGCATTAATGATTTGAAGCTTTTGTTATTTTCAATGAAAAATAATTAGAAAATATAAGGATAAATTTTCTTTAGAAAATACATCTTTTGTACATTATGAGACAACAATGGTTGTTAGAAGGATTTTAAATGTGAACAATCACTCCCAAAAGGACTAAAGCCAGACATAAAATCAAATTAGCTCTCAGATACAATAAAGAACAGACTGGCTCCCACCTCAGCACTGCCCTCAAACTTGCATTTCATGAAACATTTCTGGTTGAAAAACCAGACTTAAAATGTATTTATTTGTCAGCTTATCATTAATCTGCTCTTTTCACAAGAGATCTGGCTGTCTAAGAATAATGTTGTAAGTCAGCTCTTAGCGAAAAAGGCAGCAAACAAATTTAAGAAATAAAATAAAATACTTTTCTGCCTGATTTTGCAGTATTTTCTTTAGGTTGGTGAAGAAGACTGACTAAATCTGATTCTGCTTTTATCATGCAGGCATTATATAAACTTCAATAGATTGATAAAATGTATCTGTTGCTGATAAATGTTTATATAACCCTTCATCAGCACCCACAGATTAGATCAGTGTGGATAAAACCTTTAAATCTATATAAACGCTGGCAGTGTTCTTACCTACAAGTGCACTTGGTAATTGCTGGAGACTTTTAATGCTAAAACTGGAAGAGGGGACATGATAACTATGGTATATTACGTTTCACCGTTTCCTTCCTATGCTAATGAAGCAACACTACTTTTTATCTGACAATTTAAGGACAAAATAGGAAATGATGCTGATTTATTTGGCCCAAACAATTGATGTATTAAATTTATATCTCCTTAATGGTAGTGATTACGCAGCTGAGAATACCTACTGGGCCAGATCTAAGTTTTCCACAATTGCTATGTGACATCTGTGTTTATGGTTAAATTCAAAACTCTAAGATCTGTTGAAGTTTCATTCAACTGACACCCTCTAGTGATATTGGTATTGTGTCTTCCAAAATATCCAGTCGTGAAAGATTTTTTGTGACAGCACACTGAGGAAAAGAAAACAAATTAACTTCCTTGTGGAAACAGATAAAGTTTGTATCTTTTAGAATTTCTTTTAGTTTTGGTGAAGCTACGTTGAGATCCATCAATCAAATCAATTACTTCAGTCAAAGACATCTGGAAAGAAGCTCAAATTAAATCCACAAGATGGAGCTGGTCTTTATCTTCAGCATCCCAATAACATCAATCCCCATAGTAACTCTGGGGAGGGTTGTGATTTCCTCAGAGTAGGTGGTTTGTGATGTAGGAATCCTCCTGGAACAAGTGGTAGAAATGGAGACCTTCATCCAGCTTCAGAGGAGAGCCTTGATAAATCTATTTGGCCGAGGATAACCCCTGAGAACCCCTACACTCTAATCAACTCTCAGCTGGACTTCCTTAATGTGCTCTACATAGAGCTGCCTTGAAGATGATTCAGAAGCTTCAACAGTACAGATTGCAATACTTTTCCCAAGGTGCTGTACTAGTTATCCATACACTTCTAGGCCCAATATAAGGTGTTAGTTGTTACATCTAAAGCCCTACATGGGGCAGCCGTAGGATGCATTACACAATGTCGTATGACAACTGAACCAACTCATCTGGTATTCTAAAAGATCCTGTTGAGAGTTTAATCTCCAAGCCTGCAAGTTGATGACGGGTATTGATGAGATGACAGTCTTTCTGGTATTTCCCAATTTTTCCCAGAGATACACATTGCTTCAATTCTCCCTGCATTTTGAAAATGTATTAAAGTAGTCCTGTTCCCACTATGTTTTTGATTACATATTATAGAAAACGAATTAGTCTTACCTGCTTATATTATGGAATTAAAAATTATCACTTTCCAATACTAACTAAATTTCAATTTAAAAATGTATAAATAAATATTAAATGATAATTTATTTATATGCAACCAACATATAAAATAACATCTGTATTATTTCATAACTATGGAAATACCTGGCTAGAAGGAATTTAACATTATGCCACTATATAAGTGTTTTATTCTCAAATTAGCAACATGCAGAAATAGTGAAAAATACTTGGGATGTATGGCTAAACTAGTAAGACAATATTCATCCAATTAACAAATGTACCCTTTAAAAAAAAAACCTGCAGATTCTGGAGGCCTTAATAACAAAGGCTGCTTGCTATTTGCACTACAGAACCATCTTCCACTCATAGAATTCGGGCCATCTCTTCCAAAAACAAGGAGCACAGATGTGCTCACATTGCACTCTAGATTAGGATACATTTTGTGAGCACTGATATCGGATACCAAGAAATCTAAGTCAACTTCCTTTACACACAGTAGTACAGGTAGTATTCAAATATCTGGCACTGAATCAGTGTTACTTTTGCTTTTGCTCTGATGTTTTTGCTGGCCACTTTGATTCCACAAATCCAGAATGCAGTGAAAATACAATGCTGGCTATATGTGTTTTTTTTTAATTTCTCAGAACTAAATTCAATCATTTAGATAGCAGCTCATCTTGAATTCACGCGAAACGATTAGTGTTTCAAAAAAAACCAAGCAAATCTTCCACACATTCATCCACTACCTTAGCAATGATCTCTTTTTTGTTTGAGTTCAGAGTGCGCTTCAGATTTACTCGGAGCTAGGTGCACAAAGTCACAATTGAGGCTTCATCCCTACTACAACCCTTTTGGTAAGATGAGTGGCTATATAAATTACATAAATAAATATGCCAGTAGTGATCATGAACAATTGCTATCTGGCTATCCTAGATGAACCAGGATTAAGATATAAACCACTGTTCTACAATTTTCAACTGCATAAAGCATAAAGGATGTTCATAAAAGTGGTTATTAGAAAAAAGAGCATTTATTCTTCTAGAGTTTCAGTATATATTTATTTGCAGCATTCTTCTTGCCAAGTTGCTCTGCATTCTGGATAGTGAAAAAACATTTACTCTCTCTAGAGTTCAGTTAGATTTACACAGCCATATTTAAAAATAATAGCGTGGAAGATGTATGATACTCTTCAAGAGTTCACCCACTTGGAAGCATGCCATCAATTGTCTGTTCCCCTTTTGAAAACAGAAGGGATATAAGCCAATGCATGGGAATTCACTGAACTTCATGTTTACAGTGGGTCTGTTAAGTTTCTAGTGGCAATGTGATAAGCCTGTTATATGGGGATAAGGAACTAAGATGTAAACAATTTAACTTCACAAAGGCAGATTAGTTACTCTAATGTTCTCTTTTTAGTACTTCAGAAGAACTGACGGAACATTCTTTTCATTCAAAGTCTAACAGGCATTCAGTCTAGAAAGAAGTAGTGAGCATAGAACAGTTTGCATTAACTAGCTCACTGCCTATTATTAATCTCTCAGACGAAAAGTCTTAAGGCAGAAATGTCAAACACAAGGCCTGGGGGCCGGATGCGGCCCGCGAAGTGGTTTCATTTGGCCCGCGAAGCCATCTTGGAAACAGTGAGGGAATGGCCCCCGCTGCTTTGGCCCTGGCCCAGGCCGGCCGGGAGCCAATGTACAAGTTTGTGGTTGCCATCTATGCTGAAACGCATTCAGTCTTAGCTCCACAAGACTATCTGGAAATAGCGAGGAAACAGCCCCTGCCATATCGGCCCCACCCCCTGGGTGCATCGTGGGGAGGTGTCACCCTTTGTGAGAAATGAAGAAATGCACCATCGCCTGGAGTGGCCAGCAAACGGCCCTCGCCTACTTCACATATCCGGCTTGATGGGCTCTGGGGGAAGGGTTTCGTCAGGCAGCGGGGCACTCTCCTCACAGCACCAAGAGCTGAGCCAGGTGCACAAAACTGATGAAAAGTGCAATGCTGCCTAGCCCCCAGCCTGCCCAGTTTCAGCAGGCAGCAAGATGTAAAGCTGGCAAGCCTTGCACTGCCTGGCTCAACCTCTCAGCACTGTGAGAGTGCCCACTGCCTGCCAAGACCGGGCAGGCTGGGGACTGGGCAGCGCCACGCTTCTTTTCGGATTTGCGTCGCCCGGTTCAGCCTCTCGTTGCTGTGAGGAAAGCGTCCTGCTGCCTGCCGAAACCAGGCAGGCTGGGGGTTGGACGGCATTGCACAGGTAATGTTGACTCTCACGCTGCTCATGGCATCCCCTCCCCCAGAGTCCACCAAGCCAGATATGTGAAATGGGTGAGGGCCACGTGCTGGCCACTTCCAGGCGATGGTGCATTTCTTCATTCCTCTCGAAGGGTGGCAAGTCCCCAGCTGTGTTTCTTGCCTGTTTTTCTCCCTCCTTCATCTCAAATATTTTCCCACCACTCTGTACTTAGGAAGGAAGAAAGGAAAGAAGGAAAGAAGGAGAGGGAAGGTCTGAGGGAAGTTCTGCCTTAGTCCTGCCCTGCTGCCCTTTTACCATTCCCTTGCCCCCTCCTCCTGGCCTATCCTGGGGGTCTCCCATCCTATTGCTAAGGAAGCTTTGGATACAAAGCCGGGTCTCCTCCCATGGAGAGGGAATGGGCCTTCCTCTGACCCATCATGAGCAACCTGACTAAGAAGAGCAAGCACAGCAGCAGCAGCCTTGAGGAGGAGGTAAGTGCAGCTGGGTGTCCCCTTGGGGAAGTGGGGCTGGGCTTGGTGCCGCGGGTGCTCGTGGGCCAGGCTGGGTGTTTGCTGCCCAGGGCTCTGGGCAGCCCGCACCACCATCCAGCCCCCCCCCGCATGGCCTGAGAGGAACGGTGAGGCTCCTCCAGTGGACCATGCTTTGGCACTTGCTCTGGTCCCACCCCCTTCTGCCAGAGACCCTCAGATCTGTCCCACTCCTGCCCAGGCCCCCACAGGCCCCCTTGACGCGAACAATGTAGAACTGGCCATGCCCACCCAGTAAACCACACCCAATCTGTCCACGCCCTCCCAGTAGGCCGCTCCCACCCTGGCCACACCCACCCGGCCCCCGAGGGCAAACGCAATGCTGATGCAGCCCTCAGTGAAATTGAGTTTGACACCCCTGTCTTAAGAAATTATGGGAAAACTAGATCCTTTCAATGTACATTTATAAATTATGGGAATCTTGAGTTATTGCAAAACTTGATTTAATTGACTAGTTGGGGAAAAGTTTCCAAATGTTCATTCAATCATGGAAAAATCATATCTGTATTATATACTGTTTCAGGATTCTTCAGATTGAATAAATCTGGGTTCCATTCTTAGCTAGGCTTCTTTGCCCTTCAGTCTATTAGGGCATTATCTCCCCATCCCCAACTTTTCATTAGGGGTTTTCTGTTGTGTAATTCCTCCTTCAGAGTTTAAAAGTCTGGCCCTTCTGTCTCAAATAGAATTGGAATATAGCCAAAAAGACCTTATGTGCTGTGGTCTAGCTGGATTATTAAGCAATTCAGATTTGGCAGTACTTTGACCAAAAGAATAGCGTTTTAATGCTACTATATGGTATTTCTCTTTCATAGAAGGGTAAACGGAGCCACAAATGTGGATAAATGTATAGTCCATTCTTAAAATTATTAAGCTTTTATTGCCTACTATGTATTTTCAAAGGGTCATTTAGATGAGATGTTAAATACTTTGTATTTTGTTTTATATTTTTCTTAATGCACCAGCGCCTTTAAGTTGGATTGGGAGAGCATCTTTTTAAGTACTAAAAGAGCATCAACTTGCAAGACATAGTTAAATATTTCACACATCTAGGTTAGCTTGAATAGATGGCTTGCCATGAATTACTTCCTAGTTTTCTGAAGCATCTGTTTCATCAGTATACAGGGATGGGTTGCTGAGCTAATTGGATTTTAGCCTAATTTTATGTCAGTTTTTCTCTTCTTATGGAGTATTTTTTAAACTCAAATACACCAGAATGTTGATCTGGGTTTAGAGCCGAAGCTAACTGCTCTTAACGTTAATAAAATTATTTTGAGCTAATAGACATCTGGTCAAGAGTGTATCACATGACCATTTATTATGTAGCAAACATTTGTAGAATCTAGTGGTGTACCAGTGAGAGTGTCTGACTAAATTCTGTGAATCTTGACCGTGGTTTTCAGCTACAGCAGATTAGTTATGAATGGAGACACAACTCTGGATAATTTATATCACTGTTTTATTTCTCAGACCAAATAAAGTGGCAATGAGACACATAACTCTCAGGGCTATTATGATGTTAAACAAGATCAAGATAGCAGTGTTTCAATATTTGAGGAGGGGCTGCCAGAAAGAAGGAATCAACCTATTTTCCAAAGCACCAAAAGGCAAGACAAGAAACAATGGATGGAAACTAATCAAAGAGAAAAGCAACCTAGAACTAAGGAAAAATTTCCTAATTTAATTTAATCAGTAGAATAACTTGCCTCCAGAAGTTGTGAATGCTCCAACACTGGAGGCTTTTAAGAAGACAGCTATTTGTCTGGAATGGTATAGGGCAGTGTTTCCCAAACTTGACAATTTTAAGGCATGAGGACTTCAACTCCCAGAATTCCACAGCCAGCAACGCTGGCTGTGGAATTCTGGGAGTTGAAGTCCACATGCCTTAAAATTGTCAAGTTTGGGAAACACTGGTATAGGGTCCTGCTTGAGCAGGAAGTTGGACTAGAAGACCTCCCAGGTTTCTTCCAACTCTGTTATTCTATTACTCTGCTATTCTGATTAATGAATGATGTTCAGTGTTATATGTGGAATCTGGAGTGGATTTTATCTGGCTTGCTTTATAATACGACTATTTTTTTTTAAAAAATGAATAGTTTTTGTGTTCTCATATAGCACTTTTACAAAAAAATTGAAATCTCCTGTTTCAAGTGTGATGCAGATAGATAGATAGATAGATAGATAGATAGATAGATAGATAGATAGATAGACAGACAGACAATGATTTGCAAATCAACACTTCATTTAGCAGATATTGATACAATAGACTTCAGTTAGTACAAATGAAATTTCTATTGTATGTATCGCATTTTAAATTACACACATAGTGATGTCATGTAGATGGCATAAAATGACACATGTAATTTGCATAAGGATGTCTGAAATGGTATAGGCCGTGGTGGCAAACCTGTGGCACGCAGAGCCCTCTCTGTGGGTACCCGCGCTGTCGCCCCAGTCCTAGGCCTTCAGCTGGGTTTTATAAAACCTTTTCGCTTTAGGCCTCCGCCGCTGTGTGCAAAAAAAAAAAAAAAAAGGTTCAATCAATCAATTTCAACTTCTCGTGGGGGGGGGAGATCTCGCAAAGTTGAAATTGATTGATTGAACTTTTTAGTGCCACCCAGTCTGCTGTTACCACCACAGCCACGCCCATCCAATGGGCCATGCCAACCCAATTGGCCATACCCACCCAATGAGCTATGCCCACCCGGCACGACAATACATAAGAGAGTTTTGGGTTGCAGTTTAGGCACTTGGTCTTTAAAAGGTTCGCCAACACTGGTATAGGGTTTCCCGCCTGAGCAGGAGGTTGGACTAGAATACTTCCAAGGTCCCTTCTAGTTCTGTTATTCTGTTAACACAAATACAATGGGAGGGAAGTATGGCAGAGTATAAATGTAATATTAAATATAATAAATGCACAGTCAGTAAACAGGATTGCAAGAACCATCAGACAATGTCAAATATCAAGTAAAATATCACGTTTCTTACAATTGTTAACTGACTCAGGTGGTAGTTAGGCATATCTATTATATTATACAATTATACAAAAGAAAGGGAAGCCTTCCAAATAATTATATTTGAAACTGGGGAGAAGGGGAAATACACACACACACACACACACACACACACACACACACACACCTTCTACTGCTACTAAGATAATTCATTATCTTACATTTAAATCATACTTTTTGGCTAGAAAAGCCATTAATGTTCCCTGCTCTATAAATCTATCTGCAAATTTAACCATTAATATGCTTCATTCCTAAACTATTCCCATGTTCCCAATTATGCTGTTATCTAATCTTTTTTCTACTTGTTTGAACTTTACAAGACCTTCATAACAAAAGGGGAGGGGAAAAGGCCATGTGATATCTCAAGGGTATTTGGTTCTAAGATGCAGAATAATGTGGTTGTAGTTAAAGCTTCAACATTCCACTATGGAATCTATGGCTGGTTTAAAGTGATACTTTAGAAAACTACTCATATAAGCAATAGCTATCTCAAAGAGAACATTTTCCAAGGACACTGTTTAGGGATAGACAAACCTTTCTTCTTCTGAGATCACCTCTTCATAAAACAAGTTCAATGTTTTTGAAATGCTATGGCTTAAGCAATCACGTTTGAATACATAAAATAGCTAGAAATAGGGATTATGCAGCCTGTATGCCATGTAATTTTTCAAATTAATCCACAAAAACATTGTTCATGTTTTATCTCAATTAGTCCTTAATGAAGCAGCTTTTCATATGCTTATCATTCTCCATATGTACTGGATTTTTTTTTAAGTCCGATGACACATTTAAAGAGTTTTAGATTGAAGAATTCTGTCCACTGCTCTTTTTCTATATGATAATTCACAAAAATAACATAAACATGCTTCTTCAAGTCTCTTTCTCCCCATTTTTTCATTTCTTTTGCCAAAATTATTTAAAGAATTTAAAGAGATCCCAAAGAATAGAGGCAACCTATTTCGCTGACATGGGGGACGGGGGGGGGGGTGTTCTGAAAAAAAAAGCAAGAGAATTACAGAGATGAATTATTGCAGAGCGGAGTTTATTTCCCTTTGCTCTCCTTCTTCCCCTATATTGGCTCTGCATCGTCTTCCCTTTCTTCCCATCATCATTCTGGCTTTTGTGCTTCCTGACAGGCCCATTCCTTAAGCTACCACTTCAAAGAGGCTAGTTAAGACAATACTGCTTTTCTGGCCTCAATGATTCCAGTTTACACTTCCTTCTTCTATTTGCCTTAGTTATTTTTCTCCTCCTTTGTCCTTTCTATTTTACAAGACTCAGCTCCTAGAGAGCTTCCCAGTTTATTACACTTCAGAGATGTGTACTAACATAAATTCACTGTGTCTGCAGTCCATATTCAGTATATGCAACTGCATTAACAGTAGCCATCAGTGTATTTGTGCCTCATGCACTGCAAACAACCTGGGGGCTTTCGTACACTGCCCATTCTTTTCTTAACCTGGGGCTTGAGCCTCCTTTCTCAAAGTTTAATGTAGTCATTCATAACTACATAAAATGCAGTACCACACAGATCATCCCACTGAGAGTGTAGGAAAGTGGTTTACTCAAAAGGTTAAAACTACTATACTCATAAATATTCTTCACTTTTGAAGAGTTAGAAGGCCACATAACAATATGCAATAGTTCACATATGTTTACGTTTAACAAATGCAACCGCTTCTTTTTAAACAAGGGTGTGGAAAACAATTAAGTTTCAAATTGTTTTGAGCATGAAACTTCCCAAAACTTTGCAAAAGTCTCGTCCTGAGTGTGAAACAGTTGTTTCTTAAGCAAAGCCTGAAACTTCTATAGTGCTAAACATGCTCCAATTGCTTGTTTCTTATTCAAAATAGCACTTTCAGATTAGAAGAGGGACATTTTGTGAGGTTTTGCACTTGAAAACGGTTTAAACAAAACATTAGGTCAGACTCAGGATTCAGTTTTGGGGCCCATGTGCACTTTCTTTATTATTATTTTTAAAAAAGGCTTATGGGTATATAATCTCCACTACAAAGAGGAAAAGAAAGTAAAATAAACCTAAGAAATGATGAAAACAGACAAGAGGGACAGAATGCATTGCCTATTGGGTCTGAGCATGCAAATGAAGAATAGTGGAAAGAGAAATGTGAGACCCACGCTCCTTTTTAACAAACATTCAAGTGAAGCAAATCAGCAGTACTGGGGGAAAAAAAACAATAATTCATTTGGCAAAATGTAAATGATACTTACTGCATTTATATTCCCACTTTTTTTTTTCAGGAGCTCAAGGCAACAAATATCATTCTTCCACTCCACTTTTATTTCAGCCTTGGAAGAAAGCTTACACATATCATGTGCTAAGCCACAATTTTGTTAGACATGGTTTGGTGAAGAGGCATAGTTTACAGATCACATGGCTCAATATACACAACATCTTAAGCCAAAACAAGCAAACAATACTGTAGTTTAGCATGAGCACTGCCAGTAACCAACCCAAGGTCATCCACTGATTTTTCTGGATCAGTGAAATTCATGCCTCCCATATCCTAATCCAAAGCTGGCAGACACATTTTGCACTGTAGAACTCAATAAATCTAATTTTAAAAAAGGAAGATGCAGAAAAAAATAAAAATAAAGGGGCTGCTGGCAAAGCAGGAGAACCAGGTTCGCCATCAACAATACATACAATTTTAGTAGAAATTGGACAATTTTTATAATTTCTGCGCAGTTCTTTCCAATTCCCTCCCGGGCTTACTGTAGAAACAGAAAACTGTCTACTGGGAAAGTAATTCTGCTTCCTGTTTGACTGTCTGATCATAGAAGGCTTTGAGGGAAGTTAGCCCAGAGAAGGAAATATTTAAAAGGCAGAAAAATATATTTTTCCTCAAAAGGACTTTTTAAAACCAAACCTGGCCCCAAATCTATCTCTCTGCCCCAAGCAAGACTTTAGCCCCATACCAATGCAGATGCAAAACCATCAGAAAGTTGGAGCCAGAGCAATCAAGAAGACAAAAGAGAAGATCTGCATACCCCACCCAAACTCTAGGAGTCAGCCCCATCACCTGGGAAGCAGGATATGATAATAGAATTAAACCACAGATATCAAGGCCTAGACAAACACTCAGAAACAGCCTCAAGGTTCATGCCACAGGAACAGGAAACTATTCCAAACAAAAGGCTAGAGGGGGTATAAAAACCTACTACACCATGTGCTCAGCCCTTCTCTCCTCTGCACTTTCCTGAAGAACCATCTTTCTGCAATAAACTGTAACCTTCTTCCCAAAGCAGTCACCATGTTTGCTTATTTATTCCCGGCTTGGATGAACCAGGAGGAAGACTTTACTTCTAACAGCTTCTAAGAGCCCAATGATTATATGTTTTAAAAGGGTCAAACATGTAACAAGGACAGAGTTCCGCACAAGTTTTTCTTATTTTTTATGATGCCGCAAAGATTCTTCTGCATCTAATTAATTGTGTTCCTATGCTAACCAAGCTTGGATTAAAATGTTATAAATTATACCCTAAATGGAAGCAAGCAACAGTGTTTTTAGTGTGGTACCAGGCAAAATTATAAAGAGAGCCAGGGCTTCCTGTGAAAGAGGCAAGTGAATTGAGGACTTCTGTTACACTGAAAGAACTCGAGATTATTTTCTTATGAAAAAGTTCATGAACTAATTAATCATAGTAACTGCCCTGCAGGTTTCTTTTTCTCTCCTTTTTTTAACAATTTATATTCCGCTTAGTGAGATCTGTACTTTCATTATTTCAGAAATGGAGCTGATGTTGCTTTGAATGGTCTTTATATTACTATACAATCAAACCAAAAACAGAGAGGCTGGTATATTAAAGGATAATTTCCTGAAAGCTGGATCTCAGAATATTAAAAAAAAAAAAAAAAAAAAAAACTTGATCAACTCTTATTTTTTAAAGCCTCTTTTCTTTCCACTAACAGCTCCTTTTTGAAATCTTTATGTATCTGCGATTGTTTCAGAATCTCAAAGGGATTTTAAAAGATAAAATATTATTCCATAAACAGTATTACATTTTTTTTAAAAAACTAAATTCACCCTGTTTAAAGACCAATACTTAAAACATATCATGAAACTCTTCTGCTTTCCCTTCCCCTCCCACCTAACCTCTTGACTGGAGAATTCACAGTATACCTTTACTCTACCACAATACATATCTAGGATAAATGTGTGAGGTCTAACAATGAACAGCTAAAAGTAGCCTCTTTAAAATAACAGTGTTAAGGTTGCAGAAATATTAGATCATTTACTATAGAGCAAAAGGCAAAAATATTTCAGAAACCTGGTAGATAATAGAAGAAGTCTGCCTTGTGCCAAGAAGATATATATGGTACAGAGGGGAAAAGAGAGAAATAATTACATCAACAGCTATTAAAGCCCCTTGGGAAAAAGTACTTTAGCTGTAATATATGCCAAGCTGTTTCGTTCCATTTTTAAAATGACTTACACTTTTTAAAAAATAAACACAGCAATGTATTTATTTAAAATGTACATAATATTCCTCGGTAAATGGCATCATTATAGAATGCACACATATGCATACACCTACACATTCACACACATCTCAAGTGAATTCAAAGAGAAAAAAATGTAGGCCTTCTTGAGGCAAAGAACTTTTTCCAGAGGGGAAATATACCATACACATTGATACATAAAAATCATAAACATTAGACATAGCAAGTACTTTGCCAAAAAAATAAATAAAGATCTTTCAATACAGAAGCACCTCAGCACCACTGGTAATCAAAAGAATTCAATAATTAAGGCTGATCCAAGGGAACAACAGATAGATACACATTTCTGCATGGCTTAGCTGTACGTATTTTCCTTCCCAGTAAGTCAGATAAAAATCAGCCGTATAGGGGCTATGCCTCAAATACCAATGCACACTGCACACACACACACAGGGATTGGAATTTCCAACAAGATGACAGCAATTTCTCTCACAAACTGTGTCAATAAATAACGAGGAAAATACAATCCACCTTGTGGCTTACAAGTAAAGCAAAATAAAGTGAGACCCTAGGAGTGCAGTTCTACGATGCACCAAAGTGAATAAATTTTTTGCTTCTTTTTTTTTTTATTGAAATTTTTCAAAAATTTTACAAATAAACATCCCCCCCCTCCCAAACCACCCCACCCTCCCCCCCCCCGACTTCCCAGAACTGAATATAGGATTATTTAACAAATTTTAGAAAATAACGTTTACAATTTATAAGATAATTAATAAAAATAATAAAGGTCATAATAATAATATATATAATAATATATATAATAATAATATGCATAACATAAGCTTTAAAATGAATAATATATACTAAAAAAGAAAGAAAAAAAAGGGAAAAGAAAAGAGAGAGAGAAAGAAAAAAGAAAAAAGTAAACGAAAAATAGAACATATATATAAAAAAATATATATATATAAATAATAATACGTAAAGAAAAAAGGAAGAAAGAAAGAAGGAAAAAACAATCATTACAAGTTATAAAAAAGCTAAATGGTATTTTTCCATATCCAAATTATATTGTATGAAATTTATCCATTTTTCCCATACTACAAAGAATTTCTCTTGAGATTGCTCCTTTAAAAAAGCCGAAATCTTTGCCATTTCTGCCAAATACGAAACTTTATGAAACCACTCTTGCAAAGTAGGCAAGGATTCCTTCTTCCAATATTGCCCTATTAACAGCCTAGCGGCTGTAATCAAATTTAACATCAATATAACCTCCTTAGCATCACAATCAGTAACAATACCTAGTAAAAATAATTGCGGAGTAAATTTTACCCTCCGTTTAAAAATTCTTTGGATATTCCACCATATCTTAATCCAAAAAGCTTTTATATGCTTACACGTCCACCAAGTATGATAATAAGTAGCATCCAAATGTCCACATCTCCAGCATTTCGGCTGCAGATTAGGGTACATAATGGACATTTTCTTTGGATCAAGGTGCCATCTATAAAACATCTTATAAAAATTCTCTCTTAAATTTTGCGCTTGTGTGAATTTAACATTTCTTATCCAAATAAGTTCCCAGGTATCCATTGAAATCGTTTCACCAATATTCTGTGCCCATTTAATCATACAATCTTTAACTAATTCAGGTTCTGAGTCCAATTCCACTAAAACCCCATAAACTCTCTTAATATGGGTTGGCCTTTGATCTCTTACTTGTTTTAAAAGAGCTTCATCTTCTCTAAGCCAGCCCATTTTACAATCCATCTTCCATCTGTCCACTATTTGTCTGTATTGGAACCATGAATAAGTTAAATTTTCATGCGTTAATTCTTCCAAAGATTTTAACTGCCAATCTTGGCCATCCCATCTAAGTAACTGTGCATAAGAGACCATATCCATATTAACCCCTTTCCTTATGCCTTCTATGGCATGCCGAGGTATAGCCCATAATGGTATTTTGAAGTCACTTTTATAATACTTTCTCCACACTCTAAGCAAAGAAATTCTTATAATATGAGACTTAAAAACCCAATCCACTTTTTTATTAAATATTAAATAGGCATGCCATCCAAAAAGTAAGTCCCAACCTTCCAAATGAAGTATTTCTATATTTGTTAAATTCACCCAGTCGCTGATCAATGTTAATACTACAGCATCATAATACAATTTCATATTTGGTACCTTGAGTCCTCCTCTCTCACGAAAATCTTGCATTATTTTAAGTTTCACCCTTGGTTTTTTCCCTGCCCAAACAAATTTATTAATACCTTTTTGCCATTCATCTAAATTACGTTCATTCTTTAAAATAGGTAACATTTGAAACAAAAAAATAAACTTTGGCAGGACATTCATTTTGATAACTGCAATTCTACCCATAAGGGATAACTGTAGATTGTTCCAGTTTTTTAAATCCTTCTGTACCTCCATCCACAGCTTTTCATAATTATTTTTATACAGTTTTGCATTAGAAGCAGATAATGTAACCCCCAAATATTTTACCTTATCAACAATTTCAAAATCTGTTAAGTTAACTAAAACCTGTTTATCACCATTAGTCATATTTTTAGCTAATATTTTGGTCTTATTATTATTGATTTTAAAACCAGAAACACATCCATATTGTTGAATCAATTGTAATAATTTTACCACCGAACAGATAGGTTGAGACAAAGTAACAACCAAGTCATCAGCAAAGGCTCTTAATTTATATTCTTTTTTATTAATTTCTATTCCTTTTATTTCTTGAGACTCCCGAATTTTAATCAACAAAATTTCCAATGTTAAAACAAACAATAACGGAGATAACGGGCATCCCTGTCTTGTTCCTTTTTCTATTACAAAAGCCTCTGACAAACCCCCATTTACAATAAGTTGAGCAGTCTGTTTTTGATATATATTAGATAATACTTGTAATATATTTTGTCCAAAATTCATCTCCTTAATTAAACATAACATAAACTGCCAATTCACTTGGTCAAAGGCTTTTTCAGCATCCAAAAATATCAGGCCTGCAGAGACTTGGTTATTCTTTTCTAGATACTCTAATAAGTTAATAATTTGTCTAACATTATTTTTCATATACCTTCCAGTTATAAAACCCGATTGATCCTTATGTATAAACTGCTGCAAGATCCCCATAAACCTATTAGCTAAAATTTTTGCAAAGATTTTATAATCCACGTTTAAAAGAGATATAGGCCTATAATTTTTAGGCAATGTAAGATCTTGATTATCTTTTGGAATCAATGATATAAATGCATTACGCCAAGATGGAGGGATCTCTAAACCCTGTAATAAATTATTAAACAATTCACACAATGGTTGAGTCATCTCTTCTACTAAAGTTTTGTAATAGATAGATGTCAACCCATCCGTACCCGGCGCTTTGCCCAATTTCAATTGTTTAATAGCTGTAACAATTTCTTCTTTAGTAATTAAGCCATTAATCTCTTTTTCCTGATCTTCTGTTAATTTAGGAAAGTTAACTTTACCTAAATAATTGTTTATATCTGTAGTTTGAATATTGGCACTCTTATATAATTTTTGATAGTATTCTAAAAAGGATTTCTTAATCAATTCTTTCTGATAAACCAATTTACCATTATAATTTATTTTATCTATATTCCTCTGTTTCTGTTTCTTTCTTAACTGATAAGCCAGCCATCTCCCTGGTTTATTAGCATTACAAAATATATTTTGTTTCATAAATAATAAATTGGTTGCAGCTTGATCAGCCATCAACATGTTAAATTGTGTTTTTAACAGTTTTAAAGCTCCTTTCACCTTTTCGTCTAAAGGATTTGAAATTAAAAGTTTCTCTTTTAATTTAATCTCCTCTTCTAAATCTTTACGTTTCTGAGTCTGTTTCTGTCTATGCAAGTTATTCATATTTATCAAGATACCACGCATAAAGGCTTTACTTGCATCCCACACCATTGACATTGATGTTCCCTTATTCATATTTAAAGCAAAATATTCCTTTAAACATTCCTTTAATTTATGAACATTTTTTTCTTGTTTGAATAAGTTCTCATTCACCCTCCAGGATCTCCTGTCTTCTTTCTCAGCAAACAGTTCCATCCATACTGGACTATGGTCAGACAATGTCCTAGGAAAAATTTTTACATTCTTCACCCTGTTGTATAAGTCTGTTGTAATCAAAAAGAAATCAATTCTTGAAAGAGATTGGTGTCTATCTGAGAAGAAGGTAAAGTCCCTTTCTTCTTGATTACGTTCACGCCAATAGTCCCTCAATTCCCAATCTTCTTTCATGTCAAAGAAGGCTTTAGGTAGTTTAGCCTGTTTAAAAAAGGTAGAAGAGCCTTTTTTGTCCTTTTGTATGTCTAAGACACCATTCCAGTCTCCCATTAAAATCACAGATCTATAGTCCAACAAAGTTATTTTCTGATGTAGCAACCTATAGAATTGCTCCTGTTGCTGGTTTGGTGCATACAACCCCACAATAAGAATTTTCTTGCCATATAAACCAAGTTCAAGCATAACATATCTTCCATGAGGATCTGATTCTAACAGGGTAGCAGATAAGTTCTGTTTAACATAAATTACCACACCCCCTTTTTTCCCAGGGGCGGGAGATACAAAATGAGATCCCAAACGAGGATTGTTTAAGTATTTTTGGTCTTTAGATGTAATATGAGTTTCTTGCAAACAAATAACATCATTGTTGTGTTGTTTCAAATAATGGTAGATTTTTTTTCTCTTTTGAGGAATATTTAATCCATTAACATTCCAGGTCAGGAGCTTTGCCATCTCCCTTGGCCTTAAGCCTGGAGAAGATCCCCTCAAATTCTGCTACTGAAGAATATGTTGCAGAGCTTTTGGGTCTTGCTCCTCCCACCGGCACTGAAACAATTTGCTGAGTAGATTCTTTGATTTCTTTTTCTTTTTTCTGTTGTTCTTTTTCTTTACGTTTGAAATTTTTTGCTTCTTTTTGTCACTGGAATATACTGTGCAAGTTAGATATCTGTCGACTTTGTCTACAGTTAACACATTCAACAGAATTTCTAGACAACATCTTAATTACTGGTTTTGATTTGCTTGCTTGTTTTCTTTTACAATGGATTGACATGGTTTGAATAAATGCAGGAGAAAGATGAAATATAACAAAAAAGCTATTTTCAGTTACATTCTACACATTTAGCTATTTTTCCCCAAGAAAGATAACATTTCTTTTTCACTATGGAGCAGAAAATTTCTCACTTCCATTTCCCCTTCTATTAATATTTATTCATGTCCTTAGGATATAGCATTTTATTGCCTAGTCCAGTGATGGCGAACCTTTTAGAGACTGAGTGCCCCAAACCCGCCCCTGCCTCCCCGCCCACCCCGCACCCCGCCTGCTCTGCCCCCACTCCCCCGCAAGGCCACTCAACGCCTCCACAGCCCACCGCAATAGATCGCCCAGACGGCCCAGCAGTGCCGTGGCGGCCACGCCCTCTGCCCATGTCCTGCAGCATCATTTGCGCGTGATGGAGTGGGAGGGTGGAATCTTGTCCCCGCTGCCCAGCTGCCAGGTCCTTGACTGCACTGCTCCGTGCGGACTGCACTCAGGGGCGACTCTCCTCCAGGAGGGCTGCTGGTGAGAAGGGGGCTGCAGAGGGAGGCAGGGCTGGGGCAACTGTGCACATGCCCACAGAGAGGGCTCTGAGTGCCGCCTCTGGCACGCATGCCATAGGTCAGTGATGGTGAAACTTTTAGAGACCGAGTACCCAAACTGCAACCCAAAACCCACTTATGTATCGTTGGGTGCTGGGTGAGCATGGCCCATTAGGTGGGTGTGGCCCATTGGGTAGACGTGGCCCATTGGGTGAGTGTGGCTTTGGTGGTAATGGCAGACTGGGTGGGACTAAAAAGTTCAATCAATCAATTCCAACTTTGCAGAGATTTTTTTTCCCAAGAGGTTGAAATTGATTGAAGTTGCAAAAGAATGCTCAGTTGCTGGACCATGGCAATTACTCCTCTTTGAAGCGTAAGATCTTACAAACAAGGTTAAAACAATAAATGGAAAGTGTAACACTGAATTAGTAGACATGTTACAGTAACTTTTCTGGGACATGAGACCGGATAGGGACAAAAGACACATAACGGATAGGACAAAAGTCTATGCAAAGGAGGTTTATCATAAATTCACTGATTGTAGTAAAGCCTTTGAATCAGTTAAAGCAATAATATTTTCAATCATAAAGTACAACTGTGAAAGCTGCAGACTGAGAAAAAAAACAAGAGAAAGAAGATAGATGTATCTCAGTTATGGATTTGGAGACAATTACCACCATGAAAGAAGAAGCAATCAATCAGTACTGTCCCATATAAAGATTAATTGCTTTGTTGAGAGGATGATCAGCAAGCAGGAACTCATACCCTGAGCATGAGAGGCAAGCAGATTATGTACTTGCAAAAGGATGATGGCTAGAAAGGTTCAGGGAAGTAAAGAAAGGAAAGACTACAGATAAAGTGGATTGATGAAATCAAGGAAATTACTTGAATATCCTTGGAAGAACTACAGTAGCAAGCAGTTACCAGGAACTGAATCTGAATCTAACAACCAAATTATGCCAAGAAAGCGAATAAAATTACATTATTTGCAATGTTATTTCTTTCTGTTTTATAAATTTAGTTTACATGTTTATACTTGCATCCTGAGTGTGTGTCAAAACACTGCATGCCTCTCTAAATTGGTCTTATGGGGACAACAGCATTTTGGCTTCCAAGATACTTTCATTGTTCCCTTAAAATCATTAAAATAGGGAGAGATTTCAGAGTTTTCATACTTCCAAAAAGACTCCCCATCTCTGGAGCATTCAAATAGTCAGATCTGATGTAATACATGACCCAGATCAACTTAGATTAGTTCAGAGCAACAAAACCATCCTTTATGAATGCCAGTCTTAGATTGCAAAAGTCTTCAGTGATCAACTATACCTTTAGGTCTAGAAACAGATTGGTAATGGCTAGCTGGGTATCGTTAATACAAATAAGCCATCCTAGTGGTCTACTTGCATCAACTAAGATTTCTTTAACTGTTTTTAAGTTTAACAGTTCTTTAACTGTTTATGTTGTCAAAGAAACCCTGAAGAATACAGAATGAGAGTATGAATCAAGGAGTCAGAGTTTACATATGAGTCCAAAATCGTTTGCAATAAATACCAAGAAGTCATTCGAACAAATAATCCAAACCTGTATCCAGATAGGACAAATACCAATACATCATAGGATAAGCACACATTGTACGATAATGCAATATCCATTGGAGAAAGTCCCAGGCTTTTTTAAAAAAAAATCTCATCCATGGCAAGTAAGAGATTTTTAATTCCTTGTTGTGTATCCAAAAACTGGAAAGTACAAACCTAATAAGTATCAAAACAATGTCTTTTACACACATGCAAACACATACCTTTGCTTTGTTAAAATTCTTTGTACGCATCAGATTGTATTAGTTAAGGTTTTATTTACCACTAACCCAACTGAATGCTTAAAATCAGGATTTGCCTCTCCAACTCCAACTGCAAGGAAACACATATACTCATGAGCTCTATAAATAAAAAATGTGCATTTATCTCCAATTAAAATCATGTGTAAATTTATATGCAAATTCAATGAAAGCCAGAGGCTCCTGGCAAACTGCCAATCTAGTCTGTTAGCCTAGGAAGTTATGAACGCAGCACTGCCATAAAAATTAGCATCTTGGAATTTAAACTAGAAAACAAATACATAATTTTTGACAAATGAAGTGATATTATTCATATCAGCAAAGGTTTTTTTAAAAAGGAGGGTACAGGCTCCTTCCATGCCTCCAGTAAACTGACAGTTAAACTTAGTGGTTCTGCAAGAGTGAACATGAGGCCCTGGTCTGTCTTTGCAGAATAATAAACAGTACCTCAGTTAAAATAAATGGCTTCTGCCAACGTAAAAAAAAATCCCAAATACAAAAAATTCCATAATTAAAACATGGTTATTATATTGGAAATTATCTCTGGAGCAAGACAGATGATTGAGCTATACCCATCTAAATCTGATGTCCTATGTAGTTACACTGTGTGTCTCTTATCAGAATAACAATTACGAAAGGATTCCTCTCTAAAATAAACCCCCCAAACAGTAAAAAAAAAACTCTTTATCTTGCCATTAGAACAAATAATGCATCCAATATTTTCATAGCTTCTGCTTTACATGCTGAGAGCTTTTGAAAATTTGTTTTCTCCATGTAACTTGCTACATTTAAAAAATATCGAGAGAAATATCAATTTTCTTTGGGCTTATTTATTCTGTTTAACTTTGCAAAAAAATGTTTTGCTATATCATGTTGCTGCAATCCAGTTTCTCTAGTCTCCAATAGGATTGTTTAATTTCAGGGAAGATTTTTCGCAATTTAGTATGCTTCTTATGCATTGGACAACATGAAAAGGACCTACGTAATGAGTGGAAGCCATTTTCACTGACCTCACAGGCCTCCCAATTGTTCAGCAATTCCTTAACCAATGTTAGCCTGCCACTTTGCACCCTACTCCACACTGATCCAAATCTTCTGGAGCAACTTTAGAAAGCATAATGAGCTTAAGTATGAATGAAGAAGCAGAACAGCTTTTTAAAACAACGATCATGCCTCATTGGATCCATACAATATGATTTTTTTTAAGTACAGGTAGTCCTTGACGTATGACCATAATTGAGCCCAAAATTTCTGTTGTTAAGTGAGTTATTTGTTAAGTGAGTTTTGCCCCATTTTACGATCTTTCTTGCCATGGTTGTTAAGTGAATCACTGCAGTTGTTAATAACATGGTTGTTAAATGAAACTGGCTTCCCCACTGACTTGGCTTCTCTGAAGGTTGCAAAGGGGGATCACATGACCCCGGGACACCGCAATGGCCATAAATATGAGTCAGCTGCCAAGCATCTCAATTTTGATCACATGATCCTGGGGATGTTACGACTTGCCGTAAGTGTGAAAAACAGTTGTAAGTCACTTTTTATCAGTGCTGTTGTAACTTTACACAATCACTAAATGAACTGTGGTAAGTCGAGGACTACCTGCTGTATATAGCGCAGGGCTGTGAAGGCAGCTGCAGTCTGATGCCATGCTGCTGGGCTAGGCTGGGTCAGGCTGGGACGGGACTTCCAGGGATAGCCATGGTTTTGGGCCACATTGGTGGACCAGGCTGGAACAACTGCAGCTTCCAGGGGCAGTTGTGGTTTTCTGCTGTAATGCTGGTGTGGCTTTGCACTACACCATACTAAGCGTGGCTTTGCACTACACCATACTCCGGGGCTTCTTGCACACCCAGAGCTGCAGTGCACCAATAAATTCTAGAACCGCAAAGTTCTAGGGCTGCTTGACATTCCACAAGGCAGAATGTGGGGTAGCCAAAAGGGCAGCGATGGGAGAAATAGGCAGATGGAGGAAGTTGAAGAGAACACAATAGCTTACCTTGGGAAGAATCAAGAATCAGGGCTGAGACAGACCAGGCCAGCAATGGCTTGGATCAGGGTGGTTTTTGCCCAACAAAAGATGGGATATGGTTAACAATAGCAATAGGGAGTGCTGCGATTGCCGTTACTAAGCATGTAGTCACATTTTGTAAGGTTTACAGATGCATTGCTTAGCGATGGAAATTCTGGTCCCAAATGCCATCATAGCGTGGTAATACAAGAAAAGTTTTTAAAGTTAGGGTAAACGTATGCTATGCCACACAAACCCAGATTTATACTTTATTTATGCCATAATGTTTACACAGTCTACCTATTTGTGTTCTCTCTCTTGTTTTAAGATTCATATACTTGATAAAAAATACTGATACAATAAAAGCAGTAGTTCAATTTTTCCTTAATCTTTAATAAACTTCTATAAAATGAGTTAATGGAATAATTACTGTAATGCTATGCTAGCCGTTATCATCTGTAATCACTGTAAAAAAAAGGTTCCAAGATGTAAAACATCTTTACAAAACAGTTTAAACATATCTGATGGGTTCATTAAATTGTAAAGATACTATTGGTTCATAAGACTACAAATAATTATTATAGCCATCTCTTTCCTAACAGACATCAAAGTATGATAGGGTTGGGGTTGATGTTTATATCCACCAATTTTTTTTAAAATGGCATTAATAGAAAATATATCTAAGGCTTTCCTAAGATGGTTTCTCTGTTGTTACTCCTTGTAGTGAAAACAAATCTTTCATAATCATGACAGAACATCTACCTAAAATATCTTTGGAATCTAAAAAAAAAACTAGAGTAGAATCCTGTATATGAATAAAATGAACACTGGAAAACTGGAATTATGGCATTTTATCTTTATGGAAGTATGTACAATTCTGAGAGCAGCTGTTTATTTTTTTATTCTGCACCTGAAGGTTTTGAAAATTCAATTTAAAATTGTATAGCAGGATTTAAAGCAGTGGTTCTCAACCTGTGGGTCGGGACCCCATTTGGGGTCGAACAACCATTTCATGGGTGTCACCAAACAAGGCAGTCCACCATTTTTTCCCCTTTTCTTTGGCCATGCCCCTGGCATCCGGTGATGTATAAGTGGTTGGGGGTCACCACAACATGGGGAACTGTATTATGGGGTCGCGGCATTAGAAAGGTTGAGAACCACTGATTTAAAGCATTTAAACCAAGCTTTTATATGCGTTGCAATGGAAAAATGATAGTGAGGAAAAGCAGAGCAAAAGAAAAAAGTACTATACAATCAAAAGCATGTTAATCATTTTGCCACATCATGAATCACATCACAGCTCTTAATTGAAATGAAAATTTGAAAGCTTTGAAAGAGCAAAGAGATGCTAGTGCTTACAGCAAAGCTATACAAAAAATGATTTAATGACCTACTACTCATCTGAAAAATAATGGAGCAGAAATTAGAATAAAGTATCTCTAATGTACGAAGTCAAACATTTTATCCCTGTAAATCAAAGATTACAATACTTAAATGCCTTCCTGGTGATTTAGCTTCTACAGTTGCAGTGCTGTGTTTAATTGCTATTTAAACATCTACATTAGTATTGGCATTTATTTATAGATTTGTATTTGTATGTAAAGTGGAAGCTAGTAAATTTGACTCTGAATAATGTGTTGGTTTTTAGCATTTCCCCTGCAACACTAAATACAAAGTAAAAGTTAGACCTGGGCAATTTTGTGATGTGTGGATTTCAGTTCCCACAATTCTTCACTCAATATGGCCTTTGCTAAGAATTCTGTTGATCTACTCAGGGTGGTGATGAAGACAAAATTGATGAGGAAAGGCAGGAAAAATAATATACACTTTATTCAGTTCTTAAATACAAAGATGGGATTAAAATATAAAAACATACAAAATGCACATAACCAACTCAAAAATATATTATTGTGTTAACTGGAAAATAGCTCTTGGTAATTTAATTTAGATCAGACAATTCATTATGCACTTTCTTCATAATATCTATAAACCCATATTCCTGTTTCTGCTGTACAGCAGTTTTTTAAATAGACAGTCAGTCAGTCAGTCAATCAGTCAGTCAGTCAGTCAGTCGATTCAAATCCATCTTCTGCAGTACAATAGCTCCTGTAGATGATCAGGCTGAACCCAAGGGAGGGGTCAAGCACATCATCAGTCTCATGTCACAAGAGATTCAGCCCACTTTGAATTCCATTAGCCCTTATCCAGTGCTTTTTTTGTAAAAAAGGTGCCGGAACTCACACATGTCATACAACCCGCCTTGCCTACCCTACAAGATTCCATCCAAAAAAGGTGCTGGAACTCCGTTCTGGGCGTTCTATGAGAAAAAAAGCCCTGCCCTTATCTACCACCAATATGCCTTAACTGTTAGTATTTCAGATTCTTGTAGAGAGTGCTAGCCTCCAGTAAACCTGTATTCATCTGAACCATTTTCACTCCTGATTTCCTATGCTTCACAGGTCCTACCATATCATACTCTTCATTCCAAAACATGCCAAAGACACACGTTTTAAAAAAAGTTCCCCCTCCCTATTTTAAAAGCAGAAGTATTATGTGAGGAAAGCTGCCTGGGTGCAATGCCAGTCACGCCTCCTGCTTTGTAAGGTCTCCCTGAGCGCTATGTTGGTAAAACAAGAAAGTTAGAAATTTACAGGACACTGCTTGTACCTGGTGTTATTAGAACAAATGTGCTTTAATTTGGTAAGAAGAGGAGCTGTCTAAGTGCTAGGCCAGGGGTCAGCAACCTAAAAAGGTGAAAGAACCACTTGGACCCTTTTTCCCTCACAAAAAACAAAAAACAAAAACCAGGGAGCCGCAAAATGTATGCATGCGCGTGCGCATGCGCACGCATCTGCACTCACATAATGAAGCTTGATTGAAGAGTGGAGCCTAAGGCAACACATGCACCGGCCCTGCCCAGGTCCAGCTCTGGTATGGACGGCTCTGCCGTCCTGGCTTTTCCTTCCCTCGGAAAAGACTGCTCTCTCCCCTTTGCTGAAGTGTCGAGTGGAGGGCTCGACTTGGGCATGGCAGGGCTGCTGGAGGCTGAGGCCCCCAAAGGCGTGGACCAGGCTATCTTCCATAGTGGTGGGAAGATGACCGCGGGAGCAATAGCCTGCTTATCTCCCCCGGTGGTAACTGCACAGCCATCTGGTGGTGTTTACACGGCCTTCCACATGACTGAGATAGGCAGCGCTGCCCCGCTCCGCCCCGCCCTAGTTTCCCCAGAGCAGAATTGGGGCCGCGCCAAAGGAGCCAGCTGAAAGTGGTGCCTTGGACTACTCCTCCGAGGACGGCACTTTGGAGGAAGGCCGGAGCGCGGCACCCGTGCCAGAGAACTAGTCAGCCCCACTAACTAACATGTGAACCCCACGCTAAGAATGGCCCTGCCTAAACTAAGCTCAATTGGACAGTAAAGTTCCAATCTGATGGAGGCTCCTGCAAAGTCAGCTCAGTCATTGGGATCACGCAGTTCAGTGGGCTTCGCCCCCCACAAACTATTAATTCAGAACCAGGCAGCGCTTGGCTTGCAATCGGTTGCACAAAACAGGTGGATAGGATTGTAGCCAACAATAGTAGGACGTTAGAGCTGCCAACTCTGGTCTCCACCAGGGTGGGCAGGCAGGCGAAACCCTGAAACCTTTTGCGTTCCTTTGCAAAGAGAAGACGCCGGTGGTGCATGGCCTGGGGGGGAAAGACAGCTCCGGAGGGAGGCAGCCACGCAGCCAGAAGCCGGCGGTCCCAGTGGAGCGGCACGGGAGACCTACTGGTTGGTGTGGGAGGCTCCAGCGTTGCTGGTGAGCAAGGCCTGGCGTCCACAGCCCAGTTCCGCACCCCAACAACCAGCTGGACCAGCTTTCACTTCTTCTTTGCAAACGAACGCAAAAGGTTTCGGGGTTTTGCTCGCCGCTTATTTCGTGCTGCCCAGCGTCTGCCTGCCTGCTTGCAGGCCTCCGTGCTCCTTCCCCGAAGCATGCAATTGCTCAGAGCCCATCCCAAAAGGTGCTGCTTTCCTGGCAGGAGCTGAGTTTGCAAGCCTCGTTGGCAAGCCGAGAAAACCGAAGGTCCGGAGGATTCCCTCCTGCTTTCAGGGTTTTTCTCGCCTGCCCGCCTGGGTGGAGAGCCTGCGCCTTCCCTTCTCCTGTGGCCGGGGAAAGAGGGCCGGCCCCGAGCCTGTCCTGGAGGACTTTTTAGGCCCCGGATACTCCCCATCCCCTCCCCCGTCAGCCCAGGGTCAGGCACTGCAGCTCCACAGCAGGAGGGAATCCTCCGGACCTTCGGTTTTCTCAGCTTGCCAACGAGGCTTGTAAACTCAGCTCCTGCTAGGGAAGCAGCACCTTTTGGGATGGGCTCTGAGCAATTGCATGCTTTGGGGAAGGAGCTTCCTGGCAAGAGCCGAGTTTGCAAGCCTCATTGGCAAGCCGAGAAAACTGAAGGTGCGGAGGATTCCCTCCTGCTTTCGGGGTTTTTCTCGCCTGCCCGCCCAGGTGGAGAACCTGCGCCTTCCCTTCTCCTGCGGACGGGGAAACAGAGCCGACCCCAAGCCTGTCTTGGAGGACTTTTTAGGCCCCGGATACCCCCATCCCCTCCCCGGGTCGTCGGGGTGCAGAACCGCCAAGCCTTACTCACCGGCAACGCTGAAGCTTCCCACGCCGACCGGTAGGTCTTCCGTGCCGCTCCGCTCGGACCGCCGGCTTCTTGCTACAGGGCTGTCTCCCTCCAGAGCTGCCTTCCCCCCTCCCATGTATGTTGAGCACATGGCAAACAGCATCCCAGAAACCAAATAAGTTGAACCAATCAATTCAAACTTCTTTCATGAGAAGTTTGAATTGATTGGTTCAACTTTTTTAGTCCTTTTTTTGGGGCACTGCACGTGGCTGGGAGCCGCAGGAGACGGCTGAAAGAGCCGCATGTGGCTCCAGAGCCGCGGGTTGCCGACCCGTGTGCTAGGCTCTCTCATCTTGAATGGAGATGAGTTGTGAGGGTCAATAGAGAATTGTGCAACCAGACAAAAAGGTTTAGGGCAAAATGGGATATTTTTCCTCCTCGTTTTTCTATTTTCTTTCTTTTACACTTTCTCTAGTGCCACCAAACAGGGATGGTTGGCTCTGTCTTCCACTACTGAAAGGGATATCCGAAATCAGATTTCCCCAAGGTATCACTTGGAACTCAATATAACATAAAATCAATTCTGTCTTACTTATGTAGTTACTTATTTAACATACTGCACTCCCTTAAAAAAAGTTTCCAAACAAACTGAAAATATGAAGCCCAGTCCTAGAACTAATTATGTGAAATCTATACAGATTTAAATAAATTAGCAGAAAACCACAGCAGGTGGATCCATTTAAATAATCAACAACATTATTGTGAAACTGAACCACAGAAAATGACTGACAACCCTCAAAAGCAGGGACTCTCGCCCAAGAGCACCATAACTGAAAAGGTGTTCCTGCAGTCCACAATAGGTACACTAGTGACACAAAGAATGCCTCTGCCCCCAAACCCAAATGGCTGAACAGCTATGTACTGAGAGAAAGCAAATCAGTTCAGTTAAACACAAATCGATGTCATCTACTGCCAAGACCTGGGTGTGCAGCAGAATCACGATTGTTGCCCATTTCTATTCAATTAAAATACAGAGGCAATTTTGAGGAAGTAGAAATTTAGACGAAGTAGAAACTGGAATAAAAATTGGTGTCAGAAACATTAACAATATGAGATACAAGAGCACCATCTTACTGGCAGAAAATGAAGAGGATATGAAACTGCTTATTCTGGAACTCAATGCAAAATGTTTTTTTTTAAAAAAAAAAGCTAAATCAAAGCTAAACATGAGGAAGACAAAAGTAATCTAAACAGCTGAAAACAGCGACATAAAGATAAAAATTGACAATGAAGAAATTTTATCAGTTCTAGACTCCTCTCAAAATCAACTAAACTGGAGATGCTGGATCAAAAATTAAATGTAAAATAGCACCTGGGTGCATAGCGATGATTATCATGGAGAAAATCTGGAAAACTAAGCATATCAGCTCTAATACCAGATGCAGACAAAAAAACCTTACCTGTTTTTCCTATAATGGCCCATAAATGTGAAGACTGAACAAATTAAAAAGACAGATAGATAAAAAAAAAATCAGGTTCCTGTAGTTTTGGAAACATTTCCTAGCACACCATGGACAGCAAATATAACAAACGAAATTTTAAGATGTCATCATGCCGGAAATATCACTGAAAACTAAGATGGCAAAGATAAGGCTGTCTTATTTTGGTCATGTCATGAGATCAAATTCCTTACAAAAATCAATTAAGCGAGGAACAGTTAGACATACTAGGAAATGAGGCCAGCAAAGAACACACTGAATAGATACTATCAAGCTAGGTACTGGTTTAAACTTTAAGTCATAAAATAACGGAAGCAATGGGGAAAGCTAATCTATAAAGTCTCTGAACTCAGATGTGATTGAGCAGATAAAAATAGATAGGCTCCCGAGACCAAACTCTATTATGAAACCACAAACGATTAAGAAAATTTAAAGAAAGGACCATTTGCCTAGAGGAGAGCAGCACAATCCATTGCCATTTTGAAGTAACAGTAGCACAAATTCAGACCCGGCATAATCTGCATTTGGGAGGGAACCATGGAAATTTGAAGGAAGAAAAAAGAGGGCAAAACTCTTCGTTCTAGTTTTTCTCTCTCTCTTGAGATGCTTCTCTTATTCTTTTCAAAGACAATGGAAAACCAAAACTCCACTGTCAAAAAAGAATATCCTGACAAGAGGAATTGAATACATAGGACATTTATATTTATATTTATATTTATCTCATTTATATCATAGACTGTACATGGGCACATATTTTGACATAGTGTATCAATATGAATTATCTATCAGATAAAGGGATTACAACCTGATGTTCATAAAGGAAAGATTAAATTCTCCAAGTAATAAATAAAAACTTGGGTCATACTACCTGGGAAAAACACAAGCTGTCTAGTATACATGGAGGGTGCCAAGTTAAAAATATAAGCTTTATAATTTAATTTGACCTCAAGCAATAAATTACCAATCAATCTCTCTCTCTCTCTCTCTCTCTCTCTCTCTCTCTCTCTCTCTCTCTCAGGTTTTCACGGGTGTTTATAAGTAGGTCTTTGGTTGTTCGGGTTCTCTCCCACGTAAAATTGGAAGTGTCTTGGCGACGTTTCGATGAAGTCCCATTCGTCATCTTCAGGCTGGTGTTTTCAGCTTCGTGCTTTGAGGAGCAATGTGTGGTCTTAGCTGTTTCTTCCTTTTAACTGCCACTGGGGGTATGAACTGATTGGGTGGGAGCTTGGCTGTGTTCTGATTGGGTGGAGGTGTGTTCTGATTGGTTAGGGGCTTGGCTGTGCTCTGATTGGCTGGGGGGTTGGCTGTGCTCTGATTGGCTGGGGGAGTGTTCTGTTTGGGTGGGGGCTTTGTTGTGCTCAGGTTAGTCTGAGTTGCAGGAGGGTTTAAGATGGTGGGCTGCCTTGCTATTTTTTGGCTTCGCATTCGTGGTTGTGCCTCATCTTCATGGTGGGTGTCAGTTTGCTTCATGTATGAATTGGAGGTGTTTAAAGTGGCTAATGATGCAGCTGTGGTCTGGCTTCTGGTTTGTGGTCGTGCCTCCTCATCAGTGTGGCTTTGGGTTTGCTTTTTGCGTGGATGTGTGGTGGTGACATCCTGTGTGGTTTTTGTGAGTGTGGGTCTGGTGTCATTTTTTGTGTTAGGGAGTTGTTTGTCAATAAGGGCGGGTTTCCAAATGGCTGGTAGGCGGGAGGTATCATCTCGTTTGTTCATGCTGTGTGGACGTTTTTCTATCTCAATGGCTTCTCTGATTATTCTGTTATTAAAATGTTCAGTTTTGGCGATAGTTCTGGTATTTTTAAAGTCTTAAACCCTCCTGCAACTCAGACTAACCGGAGCACAACAAAGCCCCCACCAAACAGAACACTCCCCCAGCCAATCAGAGCACAGCCAAGCCCCTAACCAATCAGAACACACCTCCACCCAATCAGAACACAGCCAAGCTCCCACCCAATCAGTTCATACCCCCACTGGCAGTTAAAAGAAACAAACAGCTAAGACCACACATTGCTCCTTGAAGCACGAAGCTGAAAACACCAGCCTGAAGATGACGAATGGGACTTTGTCGAAACGTCACCAAGACACTTCCAATTTTATGCGGGAGAGAACCCGAACAACCAAAGACCTACATATATATATATATATATATATATATATATATATATATATATATATGTGTGTGTGTGTGTGTGTGTGTGTGTGTGTGTGTGTGTGTGTGTGTGTATGTGTTAACAATTACACTAAAAATATGATCCCTGGGTATATCCATTGGGGGAAAACACAAAGATAATAAGAGACAGTGCATTGCAATGGGGCAATCAGAACGGAGTGAAAAAAGGGGGGACAAAGTGGGTGTGGCAATAAAGCAAAAAAAGAGGGGGGACGTTCCATCAAACCCCGAATTTGGCAAAGAGAAAACACCCGATAACAGTTACACAAGCAAGAAATGCAAGAAAGCAATTACTGCTAATAAGAAACCGGCAACCGGGAAACAGCCTATTCCATCAGGCCCAATGACAAGATCTAGGAGCCGGGTGCAGACTCTGGCCAATCTATAAAGAGGACTCTCCTACTGACCGGCATTTTGAGCCCTGATGATGTCAGCAGTTGCTGACGAAAGCTAGGCGTTTTATTGGTTTTATTGTAATTTTATTGACATTTTACTAAATTTTATTAAATTTTTTAGCACTCCCTGGTGCTCACATTTATTTGTTTGGTTTTAAATATATATATCACACACACACACACACACACACGCATATACGCATACACACACACACACACACGCATATATGCATACACACACACACACACACACACACACACATAATGTATTCACATTGTTTTTATTACATTAATTCATTTGTGATTATTGAGGGGAGGGAAATAGAGTAGCCAAATGACATAACCAAGATTTCCTCAACTTGGCAGAATGAAACTAATATACCTAAAAAAATTGGTGGGCAGTGTGGCATGCATGTTTCATCTTTAAATCAATGGAACAGGTAAATTATGAAGAACAAACCACCAATCTTCTATTCTTGTCGTTATAATTAAGATAAACGTAATTCCAATTCAAAATTTTTGTGCTCTGTTCCCCAAACAACTATGAAGGACTGCAATAAAAGGAATTGTAACAGTGAAACTGTGAATATAGTCAAAAGAAAGAGCGAAAGGACAAAAGTGCTGGTAAGCATTTTTCTGAACTCCTTAATTCTTGATGAAATGAATGAGGTAGAAATATGGAGTCTTCTAAATAATCACAAAATGACCTTCATTGTCAGAAAGGAAGCCAGAAGGAGAGAAATCTGTTCTTCACTTTAGAGCCTGTCACATTTCTCCAACTAAATGCTTTACTTATCTTTTTTTAATCCACAGTAAATTTCAAAGAACAGTATTTGCACTGCTCATTTTTTAAAAAAAAGTTAGCTAAAACTCTTAAGAGTTTAATGACTATTCATGCAAAAGATCCCCCCCCCCATTAAAGCCATCTGCACATCAAATTGTAATCTTTAATGCTGGGAAAGCATTATGCTATTTTCAAATTACAGTGTTTGTTATAGATAACTTACTTGTTTTTATTTACCATAAGGGTGAGTATCCCTTTTGCAGCTAAATTTGTGCTTTTTAATCACTTTATCTGGTGGCTGATTAACTGAAAGTGGGAGGGAAGCGGGGAGGGGGCAACTACAGATTACGTTCATCTTGTAAAAAAAATATGAAGTTTGTTTTGTTTCTGAAGTTTGGGTAATGTGTATGATCAATGCAATTGTTAATTTTCATTGTATACTTTCCTCAAGCTTCACCTTTTACCAATTTTCAGTGGCACAATGTCAAATGGCCACTGATCATCCATCTAATTTGTGCAATGCCTGTGTTGGGCCAGAGAATATCCAGCAAGTACAAACATGCAAACTTGGTTTTTGTTTGTTAAATACCCCGTCTCATTTTTGTAACATTGTTCTCTTGAAAGTTATTTGGATATGTACCACAACTGATTTTTTTCTTTTTCTTTTTACAACTGCATGAATTAATATATATATATTTTAAAAAATAACTGAATAGAAATAGGTGAATTTGGGCACATTGATTAGCTATTACACTCAAGGGAACAGAGATATGCAGTACAAAAGTTGGCAGGAACGAAATTGTGCTGGCTTAGGCCCACATGTTTGTAGTAATCAGTGCTCAGTCATTGCAGGGTGCAAAAAATGGCCGCTGGTATGCAGCATTTTATTATTTATATAGAGTTCACAAGAAGCAAAAGTTTCTACATGGCAATAGCATTTCATTGTCTAAAATCTTTTACCAATCCTCAAGAATATAGAAGCCAGAGGCCCAAAACAGGGAATAGTTTGGCAATAACATCTTGTTGTTGCGAACTAACTGTTATCAGGCAGGCAAGGTCACACAGAGCTGCGCACTTTCATCGCCATGGTGATGTGAAGGGGGGAGATAGATGCAGAGAGGAGGGGCACACAGGCTTTGGAGGGGCAGTGTTCTGCACACGACCTTTGCCTGTCTCTCACCTCTACACATGTTATGTCAGAGTTTTAGGATTAAGGTTGGACTTCTACTCCACTCACATTTTGTGTCAACGAATGAAGAGTGGCCACACTATGGCTTTCTCTGCACTGGAAAGCCATTCTCTTCACAAAGCAATTCATGAAGGACCAGGGCTTCATAGCCAACAGCAGTGTTGAAGGAAGGAGTAGTTTCTCCATGACATCATCCAGTAATGAATGAACTCCAGGAACCATCCTAGATGTTTAGTTGTAAAACTATTTCCTACCCATATAACAGAAAAGCTTATCCTTCAAAAGAAACTTTTTACTCTCTTACGAAAATCAGGTCCTCCTAATTGAAATAAAATATAAAGGAGAATTCTGTGCCTCCACTGTTGCCACCTACCATGTTGGATCATATGCCTGAAAATGAAAAGACGACATTTTCCTAAACATTCAGAGACGTTCTTTGTATCATTTATGAAAACAGTCACTCCTTTACGCATGTGAGACTGCAGCATTGCTAAAAACTGCCTCAGGGGTTACACTGAGTTCTGACTTATTAATTAACTGTTTTGTTAAATAAAACAATTTGCAGTTATGTTATTGCATTAGTAAACACAAGGAATGTACACTGTTTCTGCCAAAATCAATGTACGTTAATCTAAACCTCTGGTGTTAAACAGATTCTATTCCTGTATGAGATCGTGAAAATCAAGCACAAGACTTTCATCCTTGCCCCACCTCCCTAACAGGAGTGGAATATGAATAACATGCAAGAAACCATTTGATATTCTCCTGAAATACTACTTATTTTATGAATCTGAGCAAAACAGTTATATTACCTAGCCTATATATATGCATACATACCATCACAAACGAATGCTATTTAAACAACTTTTAAAATTACACCATCTTAAATGAATTCCTCCCTAGAGCATCTACACCATTGCACAACATGAAATCTACATTATGAAAATATAATAGTCAAATTTCACTAGGTTTCAATATGAACATAAAGAGCCATATCGGGGGGGGGGGGAGTTTGTTCTTTTAAACATTTTCAATAGTGCATTTCCAAATTCAGCTTTTAAATTTAATTGGCAAATGCACAGCTTTATCTCTCCTGTATTTCACACCTAGAAGCATATTCTAAGATATATTTAATTATATTCAGTAATACTTTAGAAACTATGTATTAGAAAAAAGCAGTAAGTACACTTAGAATACAAAAATTTAATCTCTCCAAACAGAAGTGATTACATTTATGTTCTGCTCTGTGGACTCAGGGGGATGTTGCAGCATCACAATGTTTAAAATCAAGTTCATACTCTTCAATACAGTCAGCTAAGAGGTGACTTATTTGTTTCAAATGCACAGGTATTAATGACAAATATTCTAAGTAAGCCATGGAAAAATACATGCTCGGCATTACAAGGCAAGACAGAAAGACATTCACATGGATTAGAGAACAAACGAAAGTATACGATATCATTAAGAGAGTAAAGGAATTGGAATGGAAACAGGCTGGTCACATAGCAAGAAGAACTCATGGCAGTTGCACCAAGGCAGTCATAGAATGGATCCCACTTGATAAAAAGCGCCCACAAAATAGACCTAAAATAAGATGGACCGACGACATCAGCAAGTATTGCGGGCCCAATCAGCAAAAGAAAGCTCAGGACTGTATTGGTTGGAAACATGCAGAAGAGGCCTTCATCTTTCTTTCCTAGTGTCCTGCTTTCCAGACAGAGAATTTCTATAGCTTTTAAAATCCATTATCTTCAGGTACAGCATTTTCCTCTTAAGACATTTGAAGTAAAAATCATCTGCAGATCTTGAAACATTTGCAGTCCAGTAGGAAAGAATCAGAAGGAAAAAATGGGAAATGGTAACTAGGACAGAGAGACAAAAATACTTGTTGATTGGTACTAATCTTATTATCATTAACACTAACAATCAGTAGGGCAGTTAAAGTAAGACCACTAATAACCCCAGCAGTTTCTGCATACTTGGCTACAGAGGAAAATAGTTTTTAAAAAGGCAAACCCATTTTTAACATCCGTTCCACATTAGATGTGTTTGCATAAACTCTGCCTGAAAGAACAGTAAATTGGAAGTTATTTAAAAGCAGTGACAATGATGGATGCAAGGGGCAAAGAGCACAACATAGCCATTGGTGAGTCTTCCTCAATCTCAATCAACAAAAATAGGAGGAGGAAATTGGCAATGGAAAGGCCAAATTTCCTGCTGGCCATGCAACATGAAAAGCAAGGAATCTTTCAAAGACAACGTAAGGAAAAGTGAATAACTTCACATTATTGTACTACTGCAGAAGAAGACAGGCCTTTTTTTGCACCCAGTTCTGATGCATTTAAGTAAAGAAACTGCCACGAAGGGCTAAACTGCTTAAGTTCTGCTTTTGTTGCATCTTGTTGGGAATCTGTTTTAAACATACATCCTTTACCTTTCTCTCTCTTGCTGCTAGGCAATTATGTTTCAATTGCATAATAAGAGAAGCTACTTTGTGAGGTAACAATAAAAGCAAAGCACAGAATTAAGTCACCACCCCTCCAACAGCTTTCCCCAACCTGGTGCTCTAGGCTGCCTTGGGAACTACATTCTAACATATCTAAAAATCTTACACATTTATTGGAAGCTACTCCAGAAAAACTTGATTTTGCAGGACTTTTTTTAAAAAAATTAACTGAAGGGCATTTTTAAAAAATCCCATTAAGAAACACAGTAGTGAATCTGAAGCTGAAGGAAAGCAGTAGCCGTCACTATGGCAGGAATGGCTGTTAAATTTGTTTTTGTTTTTATATTTATGTGAAGAAGGGGAAGGACAGAAGGAAGCTAAAAAAATCTGGAAAACCCCTCCTCCCCATTCTCTCTTCTTCCCCATTTTGATGAGTGCCTGTGTTCAATATGTAATAGATTGCTGCTTAACACACACACAAAAAAAATAGATTTAAAATGTGATATTGTTAAATGAATCATGCCAACTTCCTTTAACTTTCTATTCAGTACTCACGACTCTTATTCTGCTTTTTAATGTAATTCTGACCCATGAATCTACTTGTTCCACCTACTATAGAATTAATCTGCCTTCCATCCTAATGGATATCAATGGTTTTTACCAAAGACTGGATTCAATTTTTCCTGTGCCAAATAATATCAGGAATGTTCTTGAAAAATTGTGTCATCTTTTTCCAATTCTAGCCAAGGTAGAAACATCATTTCATTGTTTAGAGAAAAGTATTTGCAGATACACATATGGATTTCCTGCAAGTCCCCGTTTCTTAAGAATTGGCTTTGGATATTTTGTATCTTTCCATTTGGGAAGACGGGGATTGCCTGAGCAGAACTAGTATTTGTGGTAAGAGCACCCATAAAAACTGTTCTTGTTGACTTTGATGACTCGAGTTGGCAATGGAGAAGGCAGGTGGAGGCTGGTAAATAGACAATAAACAAAACACACACACACACACACACACACACACACACACAGTGCCCAGTGAACTCTGGGAAAATAGAGAAATTGCCAAATAAAATTTCCAGTGAGCAAATACTACCATCATAGGAAGAGGGTTAGAATTTTAGGCACAGGAAAAAAGTACAATGTAGTCAAATTATGTGATTCATTAATAAACACAGATTTTAATTCAATTTCAGGGCAAACTTAACCATTAAATATTTTTCTTACCTCTTTCTTTCCTGCCCCAGATTTAATACTTCAGCATTTGTTTAGTAACTGTTCGAAGTTACAATGGCACTGAAAAAGCACTTATGACCGTTTTTCACACTTACGACCATTGCAGCATCCCTGTGGTCACATGATCAAAATTTGGGCGCTTGGCAACTGGCTCATATTTATGATGGTTGCAGTGTCCTGGGGACATGGGATCACCATTGGCGACATTCTGATAAGCAGAGTCAATGGGGAAGCCAGATCCACTTAACAACTGAGTTACTAACTTAACAACTGTAGTAATACACTTAACTTCCTAACTCAAAGATTCTAACCAAATATTTACATAGTTACAATGAGAGATGGTAAAATGTCAAGTCTCCTTGCCAACATATTTCACACCATTTCCGAACCCCCAAAACTGTTCCTTATAGTGACTGCATATTTCTGCCTAATGGAGCATTAGGATGTTTACCCTTTTGGGGGGGGGGGGAATCCCTCTATCATTTAGTGTCTCCCAAAATAGATATATTAGGTTTTGGCAAAACAACAAGCCTATTTGATGCTTTAAAAATAATACAACTTTTCCAAGCAGTAACATCACTGAACACCCCTCTCTGGAAAATAAAATAAAAATAATAATAAATTGCAATCCAGGTTTTTTTTAAAAAAAAGATATTGCCAACCTGCTTATTTTGGAGCAAAAATAATATGGTTAGAGCTGATAAGTTTTTTTCAAGATTATTCAACTCTAATGGTGACCCACATTGTGGTGCATTTAAGCTTTTATAAAAATTAAAAAAGAGAAAAGAAGTAATCTTTAGTTTCCCACAAATAACGTCAAACAGTAAAACGTATTTTAAGATTCCTGCCTGCTGCAAGATGAATCCTAATCTAAAAGCAAAATACATTGCTTGACTACAAATAGTTCGTATGCATATGATTGCTTAAAATTAATATAGTAATCAAGTGAAATGGTTTGAAGCCTTTTAAAAAACCCTAATGCAGTTACAAGGCTAGCTTCAATAAACATTTAGAACATTCCATGTTTAGATGAAAAGGTACACACATAAAACAACAATGAGATCAAAATTCAGAATTACTGAATTATGCATCTACTCTTAACAGTATAGGCTGAATTAGGACCATCAACAGATGACCGCACAAGTGGATCAATGAACCTTTTCTAGTCCTCTTAGCTATTTTACACAAAATGGTATTAAATTAAAAAAAAGCCTTTCAAAATATACTTCTTGTTACACCAAATTACCTTTTGACCACACAAGTGGAAAATAATTGAAAAAAAAAACCCACTCCAATCTAAATTGGGTTCCAAAGCAGATGGTGAACTTTAAATAACCACTTTTAAAAAGGCAGACAGAAAGGTTCTCCTTAGTGAGTCACAACTGAAAATAAATGTATCTCGTGCATTTTGATGAGGAAGAGGTTAAGAGATAAAGTGAAAAGGAAAAGGAGGGGAAAAAAAGGTTATGCACATGAAATACAATCAGTTTAAGAGACTGGGGGGGGGGGATAGTCTTGCTCAGATTTTCCTTTACAGTATAGGCCCTGAAATAAGAGGGATTAAATTTCATTTGAATCCCATTTCACCAGGATTCAGCAAGAGAAGGGTTTTATTGACCATTGAAGTTCCACAGTATCTTAATTAGAAACAAAAAGAGCATGTATCCTGCTTCTCTTCTGCATTGCTGCTTTCAAACCTGAATATGTAATGAAGTGCATAAAAGCCTTAATATCATCAAATCGAAGGTGGGAGGCCGGGTGAGGGAGAGGCAAGGTGAAATTCAGTACTCTACACTGCACAATAAGTCAGGGGAGGGGAGGGGGGGAGAATTACTGTTTAACTGTTCTGCAAAGGGGATCTCCAACCCACTGCAAGTTCAGGGAGACTTTCAGAAACCAATAGAAAGTTAAAATGTATATGCCCTGCCTTCAAGCTGTATAGAGTGATTACATTTAGTTTAGCCCAAGTAGTAAGAGGATAACAAGGGAAAGGCTGTCATTAACTAATCTGCTTATAAAGCGTGTGTGCACATGTTCACATGTAAGGGGAGAAATTCATATAAGCACAAGCATAAGTAGAGTATGCCGTGAAATCCACCAAGGACAGATTTATTTTAGAAACGCAACTCTGCACGTTCCATTTTTGACACAAAAGCACACTTCATTATTTTGCTTATGGAAAGACTGAAGCGAGAATTCTGTCAAGCATAACTTTAAGTCAAAAGCCACAGATACTGAGGATACCAGGTCTCAAAACAATCCTTTTACTCAGAGGTATGCTTACAGCAATAGTAACTGCCAGCTGAGACACCTTCTGCAGACCTTCCTCTCTTCTATCAGTAACTACCTTGCAAACAATGGGTATATAAATCAGAAACTGGAACAGATATAAGATGGTGGAAATAAGAAAAAGAAAAAAAATGGCATTTGCTTCAAACATTCTGCCATATTTTTAAAGTGTGATAAAGTATCTTTTCTATCAGTTAACCAGGATATTTGAATAGATTGCCACTTTATAGAAGCTTTACTGAGTCTCAGCCAGCTTTTGCCAAGTTTCTAGCACATAATCCAGCACAAAAAACAGTTTCTTCACAAAACTTTCAGGTCTATGTTCTTTTTAAAGAAGTGCTAGTTGTACATAAAGTTAACCACGGCAAGATTCAGGTGACTGGGAAATCACTATAATTTATGACAGCACCTTCAAATAATGCAGAGCTTCTTTGTCAGGCATTAAGCTGGCTGAGCTGAGCAATTATAGATTCCTGTCTGTGACACTGTCATTTATAGCAGCGTTCAAATTGTTTATACTAAACTTCTTTTGAGGAAGAGATTTTATACTAAGTTTCTTTTGTGACTGTGACTATGTCTACATGTATTTAGTAGAGTATTAAATTAACTTCTGTTTGGTGAATGACCTACATACAAAATATGCAAAGTTGTCCTTGAAGAATATCTGGAAACTTCAAATGGTGCAGCATGCAGCACCACCATCAGTCACGTGTGCTTCTAGAATAGTACATGCCACAGCTTTGCTCCGTGAACTGCACTGGCTACCAGTGGTACAACTGATACAACTCAACGGTGCTATTTTTAACCTTTAAAGTCCTTCATAGTATGGGACTGCTTTTTCTGAGGGACTGCCTCTCCCTGGTTACATTTACCTGTACCAATGGATCTGGCAAAGAGGGCATGCTGCAAACCACATATCTGCTAGGGCAGTGGTGGCAAACCTATGGCACGCGTCCCAGAGGCGGCACTCAGAGCTCTCTCTGTGGGCACCCGCACCGTTGCCCCAGCCCTGCCTCCCCCCCACACCCCCCTCACCAGCAGCCCTCCCAGAGGAGAGTCGCCCCTGACTGCAGCCCATGCGGAGCAGCACAGCCAAGGACATGGCAGCTGGGCAGTGGGGACAAGCCTCTGCCGTCATGCCCCATCGTGCACAGTTGATGCTGTGGGTTGTGGGCAGAGGGTGCTGCCATGGCGCTGCTGGGCTGCCTGGGTGATCTGCCATGGGCTGTGGAGGCGGTGGGTGGCCCTGTGTGCGGATGGGGCACAGGGGAAGAGCGGGTGGGGGTGGAGTGGGAGGGGTTTTGGGCACTCGGTGTCTAAAAGGTTCGCCATCACTGTGGTATGGACTTCACTTGACAAGTTCCAGGAGGTGGGCCTTCCCTGCTGTGGTATCCGCTTTATGAAATATTCTCTCCCCAGAAGTGAAGCTAGCTACAAGTCCCTCAAGTTCTGACTATGTTCTCAGGCCTGGGTGTTTAAAGAGATTCTCAATCATCCAGGGTTGTCCCAAAGGTGCTTTTTCAATTGAACGTTTTTTTTCCTTGAAGACATTTTGCTTCTCATCCAAGAAGCTTCTTCAGTTCATAAAGAACGTCTTCAAGGAAAAACAAAGAAAGTCCAGTTGCCTCTTGAAAAATCACCTTTGGGACACCAGGCCTGGGAGTCTAAGAGGATTGGTGACATTTTAAAACAGGTACATCATTGTAGTTAATAACAAGTTTATCACTGTGGTTAATATTCACTTTCTCCTATGTCTTTGTTTTTATATATTTAAATAAAGATTGTTTTATATTTTAACACTGATTATTTTTATATATTTATTGTTTTATTTAATTGTTGTATACTGTCCAAGGTCACTTTTTGTAAGTTGGGCATCTGTATAAATTTGGTAAGTAAAATGAAATTGATATTACTAAGTATTGTATTTTTCATTAATATACAATGTGTATTTGTATCCTAATAATCCAAGTTTCAAACATTATGCTATTGTATACAACTACAAACTACAGAGTCTCCCTGAATTCCACTGACTAAAGAATTTACAGACACACATACTTTTTCAGAACACATTTTGTTCATTTTTTATTCCTGAAATTTACAACTAAGACATTAGCAATTACGATTTCTACTCAGAAAAATGGAAATGATAGCACTTATATAGCAAACTGCCAAAAGAATATATATTACCAATAACTATCATTAACATATTCTTTTAAAGACTTACTTAATCCAAAAGCTCATAACTGAACTCTGATCAAAGTCACAAGAGAAAAAAATAGAAGCTTTAAGCTACCATTTTAAAAATTCATTATACATTTTTAATTAATGATTAAGAAGCATTTTATCTCACTTTACTTAATCCTCTTCATATATCCTATTTAAGTTACCATAAAATGTCCTCCTGTAGAAAATGTTTAATGAACAAAATCCCAAAATGCATTTACCATATCCTTTTTATTATTTATAAGTGTAAAATAAAACCAAATCATAATTATAAATGGGTCCATTATGTTCTGAGAATTTACATAGGGATCTCTTGTACCCATCTAAGAAGCTAGATTATTCTGAGAAGTTCTGATAACGCACACTGGAGATCTAGGAGGCAGGACCAGGCTCACTCTCCACATATACTAGAGCAGCGATGGCAAACCTTTTAGAGACCGAGTGCCCAAACTGCAACCCAAAAACCCACTTATGCATCGTCGGGTGCCGGATGGGTGCGGCCCAGTGGGTGGGCGTGGCTGTGATAGTAACAGAGGACTGGGTGGGACTAAAAAGTTCAATCAATCAATTCCAACTTTGCAAGATTTTTTTTCCAGTGAGAAGTTGAAATTGACTGATTGATTGAACCTTTTTTTTTTTGTACATGGCGGTGGAGGCCTAAAGCGAAAAGGTTTTATAAAACCCAGCTGAAGGCCTAGGACTGGGGCGATGGTGCGCATGCCCACAGAGAGGGCTCTGAGTGCCACCTCTGGCACCCGTGCCATAGGTTCGTCACCACTGTACTAGAGAATGCATGAATCAGTTATACATTTGGAGATACAAATATAAATTATGATTAAAAATGGGAGGGAAAGGAGCAGGATGCATGGGGGGGGGAAAGTGGGATCTATTATTGGCCCATCAATCACCTCCAGTATCATTGTGCTCTCAAGCCAATTGGCAGAACAGCATCCTTCCTTCTTTGTTTTTCGTGTCCTGAATAATAAACAGTATGATCATCTAACTGAAAGTATCCAGTTCCAGTCCATTTCAATTCACTGAAGCCTAAGATTGATTTATTTCATGTTCGTATTTTATATTTCATGTTCCCCTGTAATTCTGCCTCCGCAGATTCAGATTTCCCCCCCCCTTGCATGGAAACATTAGCAATTAGATGTCTTGAAGCTTAAATCTATCTTTGCCATAAATACTATTCATACTCTGAAAAATCATCAGCACCGGTCAGTACTATACTGACTGCCATCTGACCTGAGGAGCCCATTTTCCAACACTTTATTGTTGATCACTTTATCTATCCTTATGGTTTTCTTGGTAAAACACAGAAGTAGTTTACCTTTGCCTTTTCCCATACTATATAGTATGAAAGGATGCCTTTGTTGTTGTCATTAAACTAATCATTTGACTTCAGAATTTTCATATATTACTGGTGCCTGATATAGTTGCCTGTTTGCCTTAGTTGGACAGCTATGATGACGTTTTGATCTTGGATGACTTTGTGGAAGTATATGCTCTTGGCAAAAACCCTGCTTGGCATGGGTTCAAGTTACTTGAGAAACCATCTCACCCCAATGGGACAAGCCTGCCTCATTTGTGCTGTCAGAAGAGGCATGCTGTGGATCCTGTCAGTCAAGGAATTTTGACTGGTTGGGGTGCAGGAGAAGAGCCTTCTTTACCATGGTGCTAGCTCTTTGAAATATCTGGCTCTCTGGGCTAAGATCTGCCCTCACCTTTCTGATGTTCCATAAGGGCTTGAACTGCTGGATTTCATAGACAGGAAGGACATAGCAAAGATAGAATTTGGCACCACTAATGCAGAAGAAGAGATGGTTGATGAGTTTTATGATCAATTTGAAAAGGGTACAAGCAACAGGGCTGCTGGTGGTCAAAACTGGAATGACGAAGTTGGAAATGTCAAGAAGGAAAATGTAGTTGCACTGTATGATCAAGGATAATGAAAAGAAGCATGTGGATAACTTATCCGTTTCTGCCATCCCATAATTCCTTTATTGCTAACACAATCTTTAAGCAGCACAATGAAGATTATGCATGTGAATATCCATCAGCCTGAGTACAGAAATTAAACTGAGAACCAACTTAGAACTAAGAGGAAATTTCCTGACAGAACAATTAATCAGTGGACAACTTGCTTCCAGAAGTTGTGGGTGCTCCATCACTGGAGGTTTTTAAGAAGAGATTGGACAATCACTTGTCTGAAATACTGTAGTATACGGTCTCCTGCTTGTGCAGGGGGTTCGATTAGAAATACTCCAAGGTCCCTTCCAACACTGTTATTGCGATTATCCTATTGGTTGGTACAAAGAGATAGAAGTGCTTAATTATAACAGCAAAGAAATGGGCAGAGACTGATAGTGGAACAGAAAACAAACAGCTTGAATACAAATTCCAACCTAAACAGGAAGAATAAAGAATAAAGCCACACCTTGATTCACCATTTTTAGGGAGAACATTAGAAATTGCTTTGAAAGTTGCCTCTACCTTTTAGAATCAAAAAGACATACATTGAAGACTAGCTCTTGGTAGGGTAGCAATGAAGACCTTGGAAAAGATATTCCTATGCTGTGATGTGTCTATATTTACAAAGATTAGAATTTCACCGGCAATTGTTTTTCCTGTGATGCTATGAAAGTGAAAGTTGAGCTTTAGAAAAAGCATTGGTGACTTCCGGTTCTGGTTCGCGGCACTTCTAGTCGCACGGGGAAACTCGTCTCCTCGTCGGCTAGCTTTCCCTCTGCCGATCGACCCTTATACGGGTCGAAAGTCACCCTGGAGGTGGCTCCTCCAGCTGTCTGGGCGATCTCTGAGGGCCGACGGAGAAGAAGATCGGCCAGTAAAATGGCCGATCACCCTGCTGCTTCAAACCGCATGTCAAAGAACATCTAAGCTGTAAGAACCCAGTGGTGAATCCGGGGGAGACTTTTTCTTGTCATTTTCTCTATTTTACTTTGCTTTTGGAACCTGTAAGAGCCTTGTTGGAATTATTTCCCTTGCTTGAGAAGGCAGCTTTTACGTGTTTGGGAAAGAAGGCTTTTTTTAAAAGACTATAGCTTATTTTCATACTTTTGGGGATACAGAAAATTCTCTCTCCTTTTTTCTAAGAATTGTACTATCATCTGGTGTTGGAAGATTATTTCTTCTTTCACACTATACTTTTAAAGATTGGAAAAGACCTTTTTTTAACCTACTGAGGACATCTAGTGGCGAAAATTTAACATTGTAATTTCTAGTTATTGTTTGAAAAGTTTTGACCTTCAAATTATTCTTGAAAAAAGATAAGCTGTGCAGCTGTTGGGAACTGTGGGGGTGGACACTGACTAATCTTTATCAAATACAGTCCCCACAAAAAAGAAAAAGAAAAAAGAGATTTTTTTCTACTTACTATTAAAATGGAGGAATCACATTCACAACTAAACTATAATCTTATACTGGAAAAGATATATGAGGCCACTGCAGAAATTTGTGCCATATTGAAAGAACCTATTACGGAACTAAAATCCAGAAATCTCACGTCAAACATTCAAACAGATGCTCAGACTACATCTGACTATTTGACAAATCAAAACATACCAGAAGAGGAATTAACAGAGATAAAAGAGGAACTCATCATACCTTACAAATCTCTCATTTGTAACTTTGAGGAACAGAAGAAGCAAAGACTGAGATTTGAAACTACAAAGCAACAATATTTTAAGGAGGAGAGAAACAGACACCTGACACAGAGGATGGGACTCTTATTCTTTCAAAGCTTACTGCAAGCAACAAAAATAGATCTACTGGCTGAAAGGGAAGCGTCTTTATGGAAACCTACCTGGTATAGGAAAAAAGCCAGAATTAGGTTGAAAAGAGAAATTTAAAATGGTGTAATGGAATAAAAGACAACGCTGGATTTACGGACTGTTTTAAGGATCAAGGCTGATAGATATTTTAAACAGATTAAGAATGTATTGGATTTGTGTATTCATGTACTGAATAATAGACTCAATTTGATGAAAATCATTATGTATTGGAATTGAAAAAATGATGACTATTTAGATTGGATGGTTTCAATAATCAATGGAGTGTTTTAAATTAGTAAGATGACCTTTTTGTATGACAACAAAAACGTCATAAGGCATGATAAGTAATTGGAGAAAATTTGAATTCTGTTTAATGAACTTGAATGAATTAAGGTTTAATATTATTTTGTTATTTTAATGAGATGGATTGATTGTGGGATTTATATGTATAAGGTTGATTAATATTTATTACTATTAGGATATTTACTGTGTTGTGGAAGAAGAAACAAATGAGATTGGTGATAAAATGAGGGATGTGAGAGATTAAGAATTAGAATTGATAATTTGTTGTTTTAAAGCTAAACTATGGTAATTGTAAACTGATAAAGTTATAAAACAGGTTGAGTAGTTATAGAAATTTAAAATAGAAATGGAATATTTTAAATGTATTATGTTATTCAAGGGAAATAGAGAGGGGATAGCGAAATGTATTGTGCTGAGCTATTTATATATGTCTTTACTTTTGAATGTTTGACCACCCAAACACCACGGTGGGTCTTGAGTACTTTTTCTTAAGAAATTAAAAAATAAAATGTGTTTAAAAAGAAAAAGAAATTTGCATTGGTGTTGGAGAAATTTCCCGAGAATACCATGTCTAGTCAAGAAAACAAATAAATGTATCATAAAACAAATCAATCCAGAATTCTCACTGAAGGCACAAATGGTCATTATTTTGGACACATTATACATTATAAAAGATCTTTTAAGAAGCCTATAATACTGGAAAAGACAGAAAGAAAGAGATGAAGAGGTTGATCAGTAGCACAGTGGATAGAGTCAATTGTATGATGATGGGCACATTCTTCTGAAGGCCCAGAATGCAGTCTGATCATCCTAGAGAAGGTTTGCCTAGCAACTGCTATGCTGAAGGCATATAATCAAGCATCAGGTTTATGAGATACACTAATCACAACTTATTTTTACCTATGATTTGAAACCTGTATCAAATTCTGGATTAACTATATCCCCCAATTAGTATTAACCTACATTAATATTAGTTCGAATGCATTATCAAACTCTGGCTAAAAGAAATGAATGAAAAGCAAAGGAATTCTATCTTGTAGTTGCAAATCCCTTAGAACTTCCTGAACTTAAAGGAAGAAAATTTGTATCAGAAATTAACATCTAGGCAGAAACTGATTGTGGCCCATTTTGTATCAATGAGGAAGGCTAGCAAGCAGACTGCTGGCTGCAATACAAGCTGCATCAGAGGTTTTGCAAAACTGGAAAGTGTTCCAGAATTTGTGAGAGCATGTTTAATGCACCAATCACATTTATTGTTACCTTTCAACTAAGTAAAACATTTCTTGCATAACATTACTAGTTTCATACATTAATATATAAAGTCATATTATTAGCCACAATTACTTTCTGATTATAGAAAACCTCATATCAAAACAGAAGTGGCAACATTCATATCTTTGCAAAGAGAATACCAACTGCTAGGCAGAATAAAAACCCCAGCTTTTTATTTTGATACTTCAACTTATTTATGCAAAATACTTCCAGTTCTTTGAGAGTAAAAGTTCATTGTCCTATAACAAGACAGATTTTTGTATGACAGCCCCTTGAGCACATTTTCACCCCCCCCCTCTGTGTGTATGTATATCTATGTAGCCTGTCTAGGATGCTTCCTTATAACCTCTTAATGAAGCCAGAATATGACAACAGGAGGCTGCTGACAGAAGAAAACAAGGGGACCAGGCAATGGAGGAGGAGACTTGTATTTTAACATCCTCTGGTCGAAGTGCTGCATATCTCACTCCATAAACCTAGCACAAGATCAAACAAATGCAGTTGTGTTTACAACATCCTGAGCAATTTAGGAATCCCAGCAGACACAGCTTCCTCCTTTTCCTTTTAAAAGGTATTGCTCTAGTGAAGCTACTACAGGTTTATGGGTTTATAATCACCACTAGTCAGATTTGCTGCTAAAGGGGATTTAAAAGCAAGCAAATGATTAAGGGTTTCCGCCTTCTTCGCTATAAGCTTTTCTCCAAAAAGTATGCAGTTGAAAAGAAGCTTTGTTTTAAAATTACAACTCCAAATTCATGAAGCTGTGGTTTCTAGTACCAATCCCCATTTCCCAGCAGTGCAGCAAAATATGCCTCAGATCAGATATTCTCATTTTCAGTCAATTAAAGAAAAGATTCAGAACGTAAGTGGCTGGTACAGCACAAAAGGTGTTCCAAGCATCTGTTTTATATACAACTATGATCAACATTTTAGTTACTTCCATTTGTAACACAAATTCAATTGTTATTATATTGCATTTAGTAAAAGAAAGTGTGATCACAGCAAATTTAATCCACAACAATATAATATTCCGGTTTTGTTGCATTTTCAAAAGAGGACTGCAGTAAAGCAACTTTAATCTGGTTTTAAAGGCTGTGGACCAGAGTCCATCTCATCAGCTGCATTTAGCTATATAAATGAACACAAAGAAAGAAATGAAAAAGAGAGATGGAGGGAAGAGATTAGAATCTATGGAGGGAAATGAAAAGCGCAAATATCTATTGTGCCATTTGTATAAATCTTAACATCATTCTAGGAACATTTACAAAGCAATATCCATGATAATACAAAACATTTTGACATTGTTAAAATAATCAAGTATGTATACTCTAAACCAGTGATGGCGAACCTTTTAGAGACCGAGTGCCCACCCCCCGTCCCCACTCTGCCTACCACCCTGCCTGCTCCGCCCCATCTGCCTCCTGCCCCGCCCACCTGGCCAAGCATTGCCTCCCTGGCTTGCCGCAGATCACCCAGGCATCCCTGCAGCGCCATGGCAGCCACGCCCTCCACCCACACCCTGAAGCATCATCTGCATGCTATGGGGCGCAAGGGTGGAGTCTTGTCTCTGCTGCCTGGCTATGTCCTTGGCTGTGCTGCTCCGTGTGGGCTGCGCCCGAGGGGGGCTGCTGGTGAGGGGGCTGCGGGGGAAGGCAGGACTGGGGCAACGGCACGGGTGCCCACAGAGAAGGCTCCGAATTCCGCCGCTGGCACACGTGCCATAGTTCGCCACCACTGCTCTAAGCCAAGACGTTTATGAGAAGGGGCGTTGGTCTTACCTGAACGCCTTTTCTCAGTACGGAGATGGATAATCCATGGATGGGTTTTCTCTGTCTGCCTGCTCTTGAGACCAAGTAGCCAAAGCTTGACACGCCCCCACTTCCTGTGGAGTCCATTCTTAACGAGGGCGAATTGGCTGATGATTGACGAGGTATTGGCTCTCAGCTCCCTACTAGCGGCCTGCTGGCCTTGGGGTGGGTGTGGATTATCCATCTCCGTACTGAGAAAAGGCGTTCAGGTAAGACCAACGCCCCTTCTCCAGTACAGGAGATGGATAATCCATGGATGGGACGTACCAAAGCCTCACTGTCCCAAGGGGTGGGAAACAGATAAGGCCGGTAGATTGATCTCTGAGACAACTTGCTGGAGGACCCTCCTACCAAAGGAGGCATCCGCCGATGCAAAGCGGTCTATCTTGTAGTGTCGTATAAACGGGGAAGGCGAGGACCATGTCGCGGCCCTGCAAACTTCCTCGATTGACGCCTGGGTAGCCCATGCCGCCGAAGTTGCAGCGCTTCGGGTGGAATGGGCTGTGAGATGACTTGGGGGCGGCAGGGATGATACATTGTAAGCTTCTGCGATACAGCTTCGGATCCACCTTCCAATGGTGCCCGCGGAAACTTTCCGCCCCAAGGTGCCCGCTTGGAAGGACACAAATAGGGCCTCCGATTTGCGGAAGGGTTCTGTACGCTTTATATAACGCCGCAAGGCTCTGCGGACGTCCAATGTATGCCACTGCCGCTCCCGGTCATGTGTTGGATTTGGACAGAAGTTTGGGAGAATTACTTCCTGTGTCCTGTGAAAGAGTGAATTCACCTTCGGTATGAAGGCAGGATCTAACCTAAGGACCACCCTGTCCTTGTGGAAAATGCATAGGTCGTTTCTGACTGACAGTGCGGCCAGTTCCGAAATTCGTCTGGCCGATGTGATGGCAATCAGGAACGCCACCTTTAGCGACAGGTGTCGCAAGGAAACGGTCGCCAATGATTCAAATGGTGACCGAGTGAGTGCGTGAAGGACTCGCGGTAGTTCCCAGGACGGGTACCTGTGAATTACTGGAGGTCTGGTGTTATAGGCGCCCTTGATAAAGGCGCGGATCCTGGGGTGGTGAGCTAAGGGAACCGAATCCGTGCAGGTGAGGAGGGTGGACAAGGCCGCCACTTGCCTGCGGATGGTCGCGGGGGCGAGGCCTCTGTCTAGTCCCTCCAAGAGGTAATCTACTATCTGAGGGATGTAGAGTTTGTGTAAGTCAAACTGCCGTTCCCTGCACCAAAGGCAAAAATTTTTCCAAGTGGAGTCATAAATGCGGTTTGTTGCCGGACGGCGTGAAGCTTGAATTATGGTAATGGCCCCGGGAGAGAATAGTTCCTGTGCCATTATCTGGCGCTCAAGTGCCAGGCGGTCAGTTGTAACCATTGGGGTTCCGGGTGACTGATGGTTCCCTGGTGTAGGGACACTTGATGAGGGGGAATGTTCCATGGGGGCGACTGAGACAGGTTCATCAGGTCGGCGAACCACGGTCTCTGTGGCCAATATGGTGCTACTAGGATCACTTCTGCCCGCTCCTGAATCAGCTTTCGGATGACCGCCGGTATGAGTGGTAGTGGGGGAAAGGCATAAAGCAGACCCTGAGGCCACTGAGTTCTCAGAGCGTCCGTCCCCTCTGCTCGCGGGTTGAAGTAACGAGAGTAAAATCTGGGGAGCTGGGCATTGTCTGATGATGCGAACAGATCGAGGATCGGGTACCCGAACTTGCAGGAGATGTCTAGGAACAAGTTCGGGTGTAGCCCCCACTCCGAAGGGTCCACTGTGGTGCGGCTTAGGAAGTCCGCTTGCTGGTTGTTGACCCCCGATATGTGTTCCGCTTTTAGTGACTTCAGATTGGGCTCTACCCAGCTGAATAGGAGTCGTGACTCTGTCATCAGGGTTTTTGATCTGGTCCCCCCCTGCCGATTGATGTGCGCCTTGGCTGCTACGTTGTCTGTTAGGACTAGAACGTGGTGGCCTCTGATTCTGTCTTTGAATTGTTGCAAGGCTAGGTGGATAGCCCTGAGTTCTAGCCAGTTGATGTTGTTTCTCAGATCCGTGGCGGACCAACGTCCCTGTACAAACCGGGAGTCCAGATGGGCTCCCCAACCATACAGACTGGCGTCTGTAGTGATGGTAACTCTGACTGGTTCCTTGAAGGGTGACCCCTTGGTCACGGCCCGAGAGCACCACCAGCGTAGCGCCCTGCGGATTTGTGCCGTGACCCTGACTAGGTGGTTGGATGCGCTGGTGTTCTGCCGTTGGTACGGGAGCAGAAACCACTGTAGTTCCCGTAGGTGGAGCCTGGCCCAGGGTACAATGGCTATGGCCGATACCATCTTGCCCAATAATTGGGAAAGTGTTAGTATCGGAACTGAACGTTGCCTGTGAACCCAGCGAGCCAGTTCCCTGATGCCGGCCACCCGGTCTTGGGAGAGATAGACCATACAGTTGGTTGTGTCTATCATGGCCCCCAGATGCAGCAGCCTGGACGAGGGAACTGTCTGGCTCTTCTGAAAGTTTACTGAGAATCCGTGTAATTGGAGGACGCGAATGACGGTCCTTACGTCCGCCTGAGCTGTCTGTAGGGATGTTGCTTGGATTAGTATGTCGTCTAGGTAACATTGGACGCGTATTGGGATTTTTCTCAGTTTGGCGGCTACCGCTGCTAGTATCTTGGTAAATACCCTGGGTGCCGAAGATAGACCGAAGGGGAGAGCTCTGTATTGGAAGTGTTTTCCCCCGTAACAGAAACGTAGGAACCGGCGGTGGTTTGGGTGGATGGGGATGTGAAGGTAGGCTTCCGTGAGGTCTATCGATGCCAGGAAGTCTCCTTCTCTGATGCTTCCCAGGATGGACTGAAGGGATTGCATCTTGAATTTTTTGTATGTGATGTAGCGGTTGAGGTTTTTTAGGTCCAGGATTGCCCTCCATCCTCCTGAAGTCTTTGGAACCACAAAGAGGATGGAGTAAAATCCTCTGCCTCTGTATTCCGCTGGGACCGGTTCTATTGCTTGAATGTCCAACAGGTGTTGGATGGCCTCCTGCATGAGTTTGCGTTTGGTGGGGTTCCTGGAGACCGAGCAGTTGATGAGTCGGTCTGGGGGTGTGACCAGGAACTCCAGGGACAGCCCGGACTGGATGGTTTGTAGTACCCAGTTGTCCGTGGAGGTCTGCTCCCACTGGTGGAAGAAGTGAGCTAGTCTTCCTCCAATGGGTAGGTCTATGTAGGAGTCATTTTGTCTTCCGGTACGGACGACCCGTTCCACGAAAGGGTTGTCTCGACTGGTTTTGTTGTCTGGGCTGGAACCCCGGTCTGTCGTAGGGGCGGCCGTCGGTTTGTTCTGCCTGGGAGTGAATGGCTTGGGTGCCTGACTGATAGGCGTGGTTGTCGGTTGACGAAAGGACTGCCTACGAAAGTAAGGTGTGGTACGTTTGTCTGACCTTTTGTTCAAGTGTGCCATGACCTTCCGCTTGTCTTTGTTCTCTACAAGATAGGGGTCCAAGGCCTCCCCAAACAGACCGTTGCTTGAGTAAGGGGCGGTCGCTAGCCGCCACTTAGCCTTGGTGTCAGCTTGCCAGTGTTTTAGCCATAGCATTCTCCTGGCAATTATGTTGGATGCTATGGATCTGGATGAAAAAATGGCCGATTGGAACGTTGCGTCTGCAGCGTATTCCGTGGCTGCTACCATCTTAGCCAGGTCCTGGTGTGTTCGTATGTCCTCCATAGGAACTATGGTTTGTAGTTGTTGCAACCAGATGAGGGTGGCCCGGACAAAAAAGGAGGCCGAGGTGGCTGCTTTGATGGCCCATGCCGCTGTCTGGTGGGTTTTGCGAAAGGCTTGTTCCCACTTTTTGTCATCTGCCTTAAGGGCCTCCACTAGGTCCCCAGCCATGGCTGTCTGGGAGACCAAGGGGGTCCAGGCTTCATCTACTTTAGGAATTTCTAAGGCCTCATTGAGGTCTGTGGCAGTGCTGTATAATTTTTTGTCCGTACCACTCACTGATGGGAAGGAAGCGGGAGAGTCCCATGGCTTCTTGATCCCTTTCAGGAAAATGGCGGGGCAAGGTATATGGTGTTGCGTTGTCACCTTTTCTACGAATACGGGTCTGGATGTGGTGGCCGGTGTCGCTTGCGGCTGAGAAAACTGATCCGTCCCCATGTCCGCAATGGCTGTGGCCTTGCGTAGTATCGTGAGGAAGCGGTTGGGATTAAATAATCCCCCTGAGGGGGGCTCAGGGGGAAGTTCCTCATCCTCTGACATAGAGATCCCAGGTTGATCCTCCTCTTGTGGTGAAGAATAACCACTCATGGAGGACTGGGCCGGGGAGACGGGTTCCTGAATGCCTGAGGAATCTGAGGGGAGTTCCGAGTGTGGCATGGCTGAGATGGAGGGCCCCTGGTCGTGGTGGGCGGAGCGCTGTGCTAGGGCTCGGTCCACCACTTTGGTTAATAGGGCCTCTAGCCGTCCATCTGCCCAGATGTCCCCTATGTCATTACCTTTGGGTGTGGTGACCGCAGGTGGAGAGTTGGACTCAGTGGTTGTGCCTGCCGCCGTGGTTGTTTGTTGGGCTGATGTAGATGGCGGATCCAGTGGTTGCGGTGTTCCTGGAATGGACCACGCGCTCTGGGTTGATGTGGATGGACCCAATGGTAATTCCATCTCGGTGGCCGCTATTTGAACCAATTCCAATTGGGCCTGCCTCTGCGCTCTGGAGAACTCCTTCTCCAGGGCCTGGTGCCTATGGCTGGCTTGCTTTTCCGCCAACTTGGAGGGCCTCTTGAGCGAGTGTTTTGTCTTCGCTTTGCACTTGCCTGCCGCCTTCTGGTCAAAAGGTGTGTTGCAGCCGTAATTGGGAGGTGGAGGGGTCGTGCTCATGGATTGAGGCAACGAGGGTCCCTCCATTCCGCTTGAGCAGTCCCAGAAAAACTGAGAAGATGCTCAGGCAGGCAAGTATTGGCGGGAGCGAAATTGGAACAAGTACCAGGACTGTTCCCCTGATCACCCGACCACAACAAAAATATTCTCTCTGGGCTAAGGTCACGGTAGCTGAGGGAGGTACCGAAGGCACGTTTGGAACCACTCTTTGGGTTCCGCCCGGAGGCCTTAGGTGACCAGGCAACGTGCACCAGTAGAAAAAGGAAAAGGGAGGCAAAAAATATCAGTGGCGACCTCAAAAGGGTCTGTAGGCCTGACTTAATACACAGCAGGTATCAAATGGCGGTCACCTAGAGCGGAATTTATTCTTATTAATACTATTACTATTATACTAATAATAGGAACAACAATAATAGTAAAATAATAATAATAATAACAACAACAACAATAATGGTGATGATGATAATATTGTGTGTTCTGTCTTTAGGCCTGTTGGCCCTGCAGTCGCTTAATTTTTAGCTTTTAAAAAAAAATTTTTTTTTTATTATTATTATTATTATTTTTAAAATTTATGTATCTATTTTTATTATTATTATATTTTGTCCTATTATTATATGTGTGTATCGGGGGTGGAGCGCTGGTTGTGTGCTCCTATTCCGCCTCTATCAGTGATTCCAGATATGATGTAGAGCTTCCTTAAGCTCGGTTTGCCTTTCTCTGGCAAGAGATGGCAGCCACAGCTCGTTTCTCCCTGAAAAAGGGCTTTGCAGATCCCAGGAGGGTTCTCTAGCCTCCGTTTCTTGGTTGGGCTTACTCCCTTCCTGTGCTTCGTTTCCCTCTGAAGATAAGCTCCGCAGCCTCCCAGAAGCTGCTTGTGCCCGGGGATTTAAATTTGGCGCGCTGTGACGTTTTAAGGGAATCCCAGCCAGGGATTGCCTTTGTTGTCTGAAAACGGCAACTAAAATGGCGCCCGCGGTTGCCCTGGGCTGCTAGGGAATCTCCGATGATCCGAATTCAAGTTTGAATCCGGACCTGGAGATTGTTATTTTTTCCCCCAATTTGAGGAAAAAATCCCTTGGAAGGTTGGGGAGAAAAGCTCAGCAAGTGGTCTCTGCTGATGCCTTTGTTCCCCCCCCTTTTTCACCTCCAGAGCCCTGGGGCTGACTGGGATCCGTGGGGAGTTTTCCCCCCCCCACACCCCCTTTTTCAATTTTAATATAGGATCAGGGATGATCCCAAGGAAAACTTAGTGGTTGGGGAAAAGGTTCAGCAAGTAGTCTCTGCTGATGCCTTCTTCCCCCCCTTTTCACCCCCCAGAGCCCTGGGGCTGGCTGATATCTGTGGGGAAATTTCCCTCCCCACCAATCCCCTTTTTAATTTTAGGTTTGAGATCAGGACTGATCCCCAGAAAATTTTGTGGTTAAATTCCTATAGGTGGAAAAATTTTTTGGGAAGGGGAAGCCAATTATCAAGGGATAATCAATCAATGGATTTCTTGTCTAACCTGATAAGCTGAGAGCCACGCCAAAACGAGTCTTCTCCGAGCAGAGACCAAGTTAAGAATGGACTCCACAGGAAGTGGGGGCGTGTCAAGCTTTGGCTACTTGGTCTCAAGAGCAGGCAGACAGAGAAAACCCATCCATGGATTATCCATCTCCTGTACTGGAGAAACCTCTGTAGCATATAACTCTACTTTTGCTTTTAAATGATTTTGTCAATATCCTAAGCAGAAACAAACAAAAAAAAAATACAAAATCTTACCTGCTCTATTAATCTTACAGAAAAAAGATTTTAAAACTTAAGCAATCTTACTTTAATTTACCTAAATGTACATTAAAATGCTCAATGTGCAGACTTGCAATGTACACAGATTTCTCTGATGTTACGATTTCCATCACTCATGCATATACATATATATATACATTTACATCAATGCCAATGATTTCATTTCCTCTTCTGACACTTAACACTTTGAGACGTTATCCAAGCAGCAGGACTGCATACAGGAAAAGCCAATTCAAATACAACATACTAAAAGCTTGATCTTCACACCTGCTGTGCCAGTAAGTAAGTGAATAGGACAGGGCATACCAACTGCTGTGCTAGCACAGCATTACAAAACATGACATTACACTACTATTTTGAGATGTTAATAGCGGTACTGCACATATAATAACTTGGTCTAAAAACAGGCATTCTCTATGTTCTGAGAATAATTTAGCAATTAATTTAACAATAAACCACATATACACACAAGTTATTCTAAAATGTATGCTTTATATGGAATTTCCAGGAAAGAAATGGTGAGCTCAAGGGTAGAGCCAATGACTGCAGCTGAATGAAGCGCCTGGCAAATGGATCAGCTCTTTGGGATTCCTTTCTGGTTGAGGAGAAGACTTTGGATGACCCATAACTGGCCCAGACAGTTTGTTCCTTGCAGGGGGACAGTAAAATAGGGATTCTCCTGTAGGTTTAGAGCTCTAGGACAGAATTCCCCAACCCTCAGTCCGTGGACCGGTATTGGGCCGCAGCATGCCAGCAATCGGTCCGCACAAACAAGCAAAGCCCCATCCGTGGGTGCAGGCAGCACACAAAACCATGCACTCTCCGGTCCATGGAAAAACCTCTCTCCATGGAACCAGTCCCTGGTGCCCAAAAGGAGACAAGGGAACACCATCTTGTCTTAACTAGTCAGCACCTTTATGGACATAGGGTTAGCATAGGGTACTTTGTTTTCTAAACATTTTTTACATTTCTTGCTATTAGGAACCTTTGGAACAACAAGGATTTTTTTATATATATAGCATGAAAAGGGCTTTGATTCTTTATGAAAGAAATTTTAAATACAGGCTTAAGAACCTTTTAAGAAATTCTCTCTTTTTGGGAATAAACAGCAAAAGGATGATTACTGCTTTGGTTTTAGAAAGATACAAATGGACTAAGGATCCAGATGGATTTGAAATTGATTATAAAAATGCTGTTGTTTTGAATTATTTTAAAAAGACATGATAGAATTGGACTTTGAAAGTTGGACACTAGAAGGAATCAGAAAAGACTAAAGATTACAATTATATATAGGCTGTCCATAAAAGATGCTACAAAGAAGAACATGTTTTACCAGACAAGACTGAGCCTGATCAGAAGTGGATTTAAAAATGACAGGGTGTTAGAGGAGAAAAGATATTACATTGGATATACAAATGAAACTGGCTGATGACTAAATAATTATTAAAAGAGATATACAAATAACAAAACTAGAGAGTGACCTGAATAATTTTCCTATATTGAATTGATAAAAGAGAGGTGTTAAAAATTTTGAAAAATTTTGTGCAAAGGGACAAAGAAAAAATGAAAACAAATCAAGTTCTGGGATACTATTTAAAGTATTAAAGATCAGGATTGTTGTAAGTAAAAGGAAAAAATTTAACATTGATTTATTTGACCAAAGTTAAAATAAATATCCTGTTATCTCAGGCAACCTTAATATTTTTGTTGCTTAGGAGTGAATGAAGATTATTTAAGGATTTGTTCCAAGATAAAAGATGATTTATAGAGATCATTTGCTGTATTTTATGAGATGGTGATAAATTACTAAAATTGTTTAGACTTGTTATGATGAAGGGGAAGTTATTTCTTTATTTATTTACTATATCCTTTTTTTCTTTTCTATTTTTCTTTTTTACTGTTTTCTGCATGTCCTATTTTTTCTTTATTTTTCTTAGCTTGCATTAGTTTTTATCTTTCAATACTTAATACTTAATAAAATTAATTTAAAACAAACATATGCTTTATATTAGTCACAATGTGCTGTCAATAATAAAAGGGAATTCAGAGCAAAACAAACAAAATGCAATCCAGACAAACTTATTGGAATTTCACTTCTAATTAATTTGTTCTTATGTTACAAACCAAGACTTTGTATTTTATTTTCTCTGAAATGTTTTAATATCACAACAGAAAATGTATGTTAATAGACATATACTGCTTGAATCACAAATCTGTTACAAACTCCATTTTCTACTCATGTTAAATCCATTTAGAGAGTGAATGCTAAATGGCTTTTCTCTATTACTACATAAAAGATTTTAAAAGCTCCATTTAGTTAACACTGGAAATGTGTAGCATTTTGTCATTTACTGGAGAATACACCAGAAAGAGAATCTGTTATTTTGCTTATAAACGATTACATGTAAATTTCTTCTAATTTTGTGAAAGGAAATTGCAATTAAAATAAAATACAATATATATTTTCCTTCTCCCCCTCCAAAAAAAACCTGTGCATTGGGAAACATATGTTCTATTAAAGGTTCAAGCCTTGTTTTTCCTAAGATCATACACAACAATTGTATGCTTCTGCTGCAGTCAGACAACTCTGGAAACAGACCAAGCTGCTTTAATAAGTGACAATCAGTGTTCCATTCATGATGCTACACATTCAGAAGTGTTATCTTCCAAATCAAATTCAAAAAATTGCACAGCTCTACTATTTTAGGATGTTAACTATACATATTTTAGTGGCTTCTCCTTCACAACAAAATTTTTATTTTACTTAATGTAAATTGTAGTTTTGACCACTGGAAGAGCCAAATTGCTACAATGTTTTCCCAAACATAAACCCCACCCCGAAAAAAGACCTACCCTGATTTGTGGGGGTGGTGTCCCATGTGGCTGCTGCAATGGGACAGAAGGCCACGCAGTACATCATGCCGCTGCCGCCACAATGAGGTGAGGCAGGTGGGGGAGGGGTGGAGCTGCGAGATCTTTTTTTCACGAGAAGTTGGAAGGTCTGACTGAACTTTTTTTAGTCTCACAAACTCCATTTCCCTGCAGCAGGAGAGAAACACACTGGAGCTGGAAAGGTTAGTGTTTAATATTTTGCTTTTGGGAAGAGGGAGGAGCTGGGCAATGATGCGCCAAGCTCTATAGCAGCGCCAGGAGGAGAAGCGGCAGGAAACGGGGCTGCCATTTCCAGAACGGAGAAGGGAGAGGTGGGGCGATGCAGGGCGGCAAGGAAGTGCTCTTCTCTGCTCTGCATCACTGCACAGAGCCAGTCCCCTCCCCTTTCTCCATTCTCTTCATTGGCGGCAATGGAAGGCTGGCGGAAGGAGGCGGCAGGGGAGGCTTGCACTGCCTGGTGGAGGCGGCTCCCCCTGGGCAGGTGATCTGTGGGGCAGAGTGTGAAGAAAGCCCCTCCAGCAGTGCACAACAGCAGCGGAGCCTTTCGCTCTCATTCTCGTTGGCTTCGAAATGGTGGAGAGCGACCAGGCCTATCCCGCCCATCCTCCATATGGTAGCATGGCAGTTTGGCTCGGGAGGGGAGTGAAAGGGATCAAGGAATGGCCTGGCTGGAGGGGGGGGGTGAAGGAAGCAGATGCAGGGTGCATGGGGCAGCTCCACTCCCCACCCCACCTGCCTCAACTCATTGTGGCAGTAGTAGCGCAATGTGCCACGTGACCTCCAACCACGAGTGGCCGCAGAAGTGGGCCAGCAGCCATGTGGGCTCCTGCTGAATGGGGTTGCTGGTGCTGCCGCCGCAAGACAAAGCAGGTGTCACGGAAAATATAAGATACTGCCCGAAAGTAAGACCTAATGCCTCTTCTGGAGGCAAAAATAATATAAGACCGGGTCCTACTTTCAGAGAAACATGGTATAATTGTCTATTTCCTACGCTCATATTTTTCATCAGTTTCTCTGTACAATGATACGTCAGTTTAATAACTACCAGTATATGGAAAAACAGAAGAAACTTTATATACATCACCTTGAACTCATACAAAAAAGATGAGATATAGTTCTAATCAATAAAATATTTATATTCTGTATTAAAAAGACATCATTTTCAGAAATGCTTTCCTTATAGAATACCCCCACCAAACAGAGCTAAATTTATGATCACCAGAAACTGGGGGTTGATTAATAGCTATTGTGATATAAATAACAAAATCTCGATGTTCTGGTACTTAGGAAATATCACTACAGTTCTTTTCTGCCTTCCCTGATCAAAATCTTAATTGTATTTTTTTTCACAAAAGCTGCATTTCTGTCCATTTCAAATAAGCAACAGAAGGATCAGTTAACATTCAAAACAAATTACATCATGAGCTTAACTTAGATACAAATTAAATATTCAAAAATCTCAGATGGTATCAATGAGACAGTAAAGTACACTTAATTCTTTCTCAATGAAATCAAAAGGACTTTGTTTTTGCTGGCCATTGTATACTTTCTTTGTACTGATTTTAAGTACTTACAAATACAACTAATTTCTAATGGGCTATTTAAAAAAAGCCAAAAAAAGGTCTATCAATTCAACTGACACAATTAAAAATAAGATACAGCAAATGAATAGACCCATCTTAGTCTCCATTTAAGCATGTAAAGATGGAATTTTGGAGGACAGCAATGTGTATGTTCCACCTCATCCTTTTCTGTCTCAACAGGGAACGTATTATTGCACAAGGTTTTCAATCTTGTCAAGGGCCGTGATCATATTCAAAAATACTTATTCATAGGTCCCTTTTGAAGTATGCTTGTGAATTTGAATTCACAAATTATTTTTATTTATCTACTGGAAGCACGATCCATTTTTACACCTACTATTACTTTCTTCATTGGTCTGTAAAGATTGTTTTATATGCTAATAAACGGATTCCCAATTATAATAATTAGGAAGTTTTTAATGAATGTGCTGTTATTGTAAGCTTAGTACATTGCTTGGGAAAATAGATTTAGAGACACTAATGAGGGGGGGGGGCAAACTGCTGGCCTGTGGGCCAGATGCATCATGCGGAAGCCATGTCCACCCCATTGCCGACAATGGCAAAACTGCCCCGATACGCTGCGCGACATCATGTGACGTTGTGAGTTTGACATGTCTGCACTAATGTATCCATAGAATTTGATGACATTTTCAGCTAAAATCCTTTTAAAATTAAACATGTCTCAAAGAAGGCAAAATTCTGCAGTGTCACCAAATCCTATGAGATGCTGATGATCTCCTATGTAACTTCAGGAATTTAAGAATTTGAGAGAATAAAATGATCAAGTGATATCTTTTGTGACCATCTCACAAAATTTCAATCATTTATTTCTCTTGGATCCCTTTACTTGAAAGAGATGTTAACATATGGCCTATCACAAAACTTGTGAATGACAGGTGGAGAAACCTTATGCTCTGCATTGCTAAAAAAAACCCCAATACTTTATGCTTGCATAGCATACAGTCTGCCAAGAAACCTTGTGTGGCCTACCACGGTTTTTTGAAAACTAACCAATCCACTGCTGCTAAATATCTGCTGCCACCAGGAAAGCTCCACCACAACTACCTAGGTCTTCACAGCCACCTCCACCCTGAAAGACTCTGCTGAGTACCTCCAATGTCTCTAAGCCTTATGGACTCTGTCAGCTGCATTGTAGCACCTCCAAATGCCAAACAGCCAATTTGTGCACCAGCTGATCTTTTGTTGTTGTTACTGCTGCTGTTGTGCCTTCAAGTCAGGGCTGACCCCTGGTGACTGTCTGGATAAGTCCCTACAGTTTTCTTGGCAGGATTTCAGAAACGGCTTGCTCTTGTTCCCTTTGTAAGGCTAACAAAGAGTGACTGGCCCAAGATCACCCAACTGGATTCATGTTCAAGACACGACTAGAAACTTATTGCCTGCTAAAGGTTCTAATTGGCTCTTTTGCCTCCATGAGTTGTAAAGGCCTGGATAATATGTTCAAATAGTATACTATCTTCCGGATGTGTAATAAAAATATTTTAAATAAATGATGGCATTATGGTTTTTATTAAGAAACTTCTTTCTGTCCTCTCCATATAAAAAGAAAGTTCTACTGAAATGCCTAATATTTCACACTGAAACTGTGCATAATGTACGTTTATGTATTGTAAGATAAACAAAAATACAGCAACCCCCAATTAAAGAAAAATGGATTTGTTGTGCCAATAAAAAGTTCTGACATCTGATTTATGCTATCCTTGATCAGAAAAAAGAGCTTTTTGTCTTGTCATTATTATGATTTGTCAAACAGGAGTGACAAGTCAAAACCAGAGAGACAGAAAAATGAAGCTATTTAGGTGCATCGCAAACTGTATAATAAACAGTCTGTCAAGTTTGCTTCCAATCCTCTTTCAACAGAGCAGTTTTAAAAGGATACTCTGCATACTGCATGCAGCTCAAGTTAAACAAAAATTACTCTAACTTCCCAGACCACACACTGAGGCCAACTGATATTAGTCATTGATGCTAAAGGGTGTTGCAGTAAAGCTGTAGTTTAAAAATGACATCCTTCATTTCATTGTGACACTTCTTTTCAAGAGAAAGGTGTTATTCTTTACAGAGTATGCATTCATTTACACCAAAAGCAAGAGAGAGAAAATGTCCTAGGAATAGGTTTTTTGTGTGAAAACACATGAAAAAAATGAGCCAATATAATTGATGTGTAATGCAACTTTAAAAAAAAAAATCCATTTAGAAAATAAAGACTTACAAGGTTTTAGAAATTAAACATTTAGAACTTAAAAAAGAGCAGATAAAGTATCAGGAATTTTATAAAAAGAAAGAAACAAAATATTACTACTAAATCACAACTTTTGCTGAAAGCAAGTTTACTTGGCTATTATTCTTATTTGGATACCATAAGACTGTATGTATGTATGTATGTATGTATGTATGTATGTATGTATGTATGTATGTAATGTGAAGGCACTCCTTGTAGAAAAAAGCCACCCTATGGAGATATTCACCATGCTGCCAAATCTCTAAATTTGCCCCATTATCTCCAACCAATATGGTCAATGCTTCATAGGCGGATGGGACTTCCGTATCATCTTACTAGAACAGGGTTTCCCAAACTTGACAATTTTAAGGCATGTGGACTTCAACTCCCAGAATTCTGGGAGTTGAAGTCCACATGCCTTAAAATTGTCAAGTTTGGGAAACACTGTACTAGAGGGCAAGCAATTGGGGAACTTGGTCTTTAGTAGAGTTGGATAGGAAGCTTAAAGAAATGCCACTACATCCCTTATGATCAACAGAAAACAAGGTAAAAGAAGTTCAGGTAGTCCTCAACTTACGACCACTATTGAGCCCAAAATTTCTATCCCTAAATGAGACAGTTAAGTGAACTTTGTCCCATTTTACAACTTTTCTTGCCATAGTTTAGTGAATCACTGCAGTTGTTAACTTAGTAACACAATTGTTAAGCGAATCTGCCCCCCCCCCGACTTCACTTGTCAGAAGATCACAAAAGGTGATCACGTAACTCCAGGACATAAATATGAACCACTTGCCAAGCATCTAAATTTTGACCACATGACTATGGGAATACTGCAAAGGTCGTAAGTGTAAAAAACAATCGTAAGTCACCTTTTTCAGTGCTATTTTAACTATGAACAGTCACTAGATGAATGGTTGTTAAGTCCTGGACTACCTGTACTTAAATAGAGAGTATTTAAGAGAAAGACATTTCTGAAAGGGCATAAAACAGTTACACCATTCTCTCATCCCATCAGAGAATTTTTCTGTTTGTTATATTTGACCTTTTGACATTTGACTCACGCTGAAGCTTAAAAAAAACCAAAAATAATAACGATTTTACTTTTTACTGACCTTATCAAATGGCTTTAATGTTTGCAAAACTAGAACACACTAACTTTATTTCTTTAGCCCCGGGACACTAAATAGGCTTGAAATCTCTCTTAGATGGAAAACAGTCTCCTATTACTAGACTTATTATTCTTACTACTTTTGCCTTTAGAGAGAAGGAAGTAGTTGATACAAAATGAGAAATATTCTTTTTATTCTACAAATCATAAGAGTTGCTTATCTTTCAGGTAGTGAGATAGGGCAGATCATCATAACTTCATCAAAACATTTTCTGGGTACAAAAAAAACTGACTTTCTACCATATTTCAGTTCTTATACATCCTGGAAACTTTTTTATTTTACTGAAATAATTTCTACTCTGTTTTAGGGAGGAGTTGAGAGAGACCTTATTGAGGAATAAGTTTTATTTAGACTTACATACATCACACACAAAGAAAAAGGGGTTGGGAGAAAAGAGGAAAACACAATTTCAAGCATCAGTTCTTATATTTACAATTATTGCAAAAAGCTGGGATGGAAACCAGTTTCCAGGTTCCTGCCTGTCTCTTTAACTCAAACTCCTATTTTCCTCAGATGGCCCGATTATTTTGCAGGTCCTGGAAAAGGCACAACTCCTTTGCAGAGCTGTGAAAACTTACTGCCTAAGCTAGGTGCAAAACACTTTTGCCAGTTATAGGTTCAAATAAAGCACAATTCTCATTCCCAGTATGGTCCTAAGAGCTCTTTCAAACTTAAAATATTTTGGAATTCAAAACAGTTTACACGCTTCTAGCTAACACTGATATATAGAGACAAAATCTAAGAGACAAAAATTGGTTGTCATAAACAAGGACAAAAGGAAGCGGACATTAAGAAACTGATTCTCACAAATATGAGGATGCGTTAATGTTAGCATTAATTAACTATTAATTCAAATATAGGCACAATCTACAATAACCAAAGTATATCTTAAAACAGTGGTTCTCAACCTGTGGGTCGGGACCCCATTTGGGGTCAAATGACCATTTCACGGGGGTCGCCAAACCATGCTGTCCGCCATTTTTTTCCCCTTTCCCTAGCTGTCCTACTCTCTCTTATTGGTGGCCACACCCACTTGGGGGTCACCACAACATGGGGAACTGTATTATGGGGTCACGGCATTAGAAAGGTTGAGAACCACTGTCTTAAAAGAAGCCACTGTTGCTTTTATGCTTAGCTAAAACTAGTCATCTGCCTGAAAATTATAGGAAATTATATTTGAAAATACCTGGAAGGCAACAAATTGGGTTCTTTTTTTTCATAATAGGCGCTACAAGAGCAATAGTTACAGTGGTATTTTAATGAACAAATCAAAAACATTTCAAAATAGTCTGGTCTTCACCTACATACGAAACCAGCATTTTATTTAGATCACCGTTTTTTAAATTTGGCAACTTTAAGTTGTGAGGACTTCAACTCCCAGAATTCTCCACCCAGAAGTTGAAGTCCACATCTCAAAATTGTCAAGTTTGAAAAATACTAATTTAGATGCTAATATTCAGCAAAGAATACAAGAAAGATAAGTGACAGGGAACAAAGGCTATGTGAAGAACAAAAGATCGCAAACTGGCTAGAATGTTTGGAAAAATAGTTCTTTAGATATAAAGTCTTAGTTGCCTACAATCTGAATCTTAAGCAGTACTTTGTTCAAGTGGTTTTCATCTGAAGTGCAAGATCACTGTTAACTTTATTTCAAAACAAATGTTGTAATCAGATGGTGATTTTAAAAAATCTGAGAACACAATCATAATATTTAGCACAGTGTTTTCCAAACTTGACAATTTTAAGGCATGTGGACTTCAACTCCCAGAATTCCAGAGCCAACAATGCTGGCTGTGGAATTCTGGGAGTTGAAGTCCACATGCCTTAAAATTGTCAAGTTTGGGAAACACTGATTTAGCATTATTTTAAAGAGAGGCATCATGTTCATCTTGTGTTGACAGAAAGGGCCTATTTAAATTTTCAAGCTCACCCCAATAAATGTATAATGCAGACTATCAATTAAAGCCAATTTTAGTAACTTTTCCTCATTGATGTCTGTCTCTGATGCCCGTAATTAACCTGCTTAATCTTATTTTACAGGTAATTCTTCTGGAATCAAGTCCCTCTACAAACCTCTAAAACAAAGCATCTAATTTATGAGGAAGTATTTTAAGCTGTTCTTTATATATAAATATTTAAGTAACCAGAACTTACTCTTCTCCCTCCCTCCATCTCTCAAAACTTAGCAATCTTTCAAACAACGGGCACCACTGTGTGATTTCTTGTGATACTGTACATGCCAAAAATTAAAAATTAAATTCAAACAAATGTTATTTTTAAAGTAATCACCAATATCTGATAAGATCACAGAAATCTAATTATATATGGCTATCTCATGAAATTTTGCCTATTTTTACATACAGATAGACATACTGTACATAAACAATATACAGGGAACTGCTGGGAACAGTGGGGGGAAATAAAAGTGTGGATGAGATTGGTGGCAAGGATTGTGGGGGGATTGAAGGAGTGACAGGATTGAAGAATGCAAATGAGTGCGATGCGTGCCTGAAGAGTGGAGGAGAGAAACGTCCCGAGGAACACAGGAAGAAGAATCAACTCAATAGTGCAGAGGACCCTTTAATTTTGAGAAACACACGTTGCCTATATGACTCAGGAACTAAAGGGAGGGGGGTAAATGGGTGTTGTGTGGATGTAAGTAAAAGCTATAAGAAAGAATCACTGAAGGCTGTAAGTGAAGCAAGGATTAGTCGGCCTGGAGCTGTTACAAGGTCCATGCGTAGAGTTTAGGTGTGGCTATGCTTATAAGCAGGTTTCCTCACTAGCTGGCTTGTATTCTGACAATGACGGCAGGTGCTAGCCGTTGAAAGCTAGGTGGACGTAAGTAAGAGCTAAAAAAGAATCGCTGAAGGCTGTAAGTGAAGTAAGGATTAGTTGGCTTGGACCTGTTACAAGGTCCATGCGTAGAATTTAGGTGTGGCTATGCTTATAAGCAGGTTTCCTCACTAGCTGGCTTGTATCCTGACGATGATGGCAGATGTTAGCCATCAAAAGCTTGATTTTATTTATTAAAACCTTGGTGTTTTATTTCCTGGTGATCGCTTCCTTTTTTTACTTATATATATATATAGATAGATAGATAGATATATATCAAACAAATTTTGAAGTGTATTTCGGAGATCAGTAGATATTATCTAGTGATCCTGCAGACAACAGAAACATATACATTACAAATATAACACCAAGAGAATTCCACATCAAATTTACACACTTTGAATCAACAATATGAATAGACATTATCCAATTATACATTCAGCCACACTAATTAAATTTATTTTATCTAATAATGGTACTTTGTGTCTACTCTATAAACTCATTAACCCAAAATATTGAAGAAAATTACATTCCATTTATCAACATATTGCTTAGGTAGTTCAGCAACTGCTCAACTGCTCACTTTTGACAAAAATGTGGGAATATTCTAATTGAAAAGCTATATATCTGTCTTTTAACTACATTCAATTTCCAAGTGAATTCCTTGATTATTTATTTATAGAACAGCATATGGCAAACCAAAATCTGATTTCCTTCAGGCTTCTCCCTGAATAACTGCTACTAACAAGAAAACAAGAGTCCACATGAAATTAATTTATTCTTAGCAGCGCCTTCTGACATTTATGACAAGATCTATGTGAAAAGAAAAAACAGTCTAGAACTGGGTTTTGCAGAATAGGCTAAACAGCATTATTTACTCTATGTTTTGTGTATATTTCCAAAAATGTCTTCTCAGATTAATATATATATATATATATGTATATGTATATGCATATGTATATATTCTCTAATTATATACTATATATATAAAAAACCAATCATCTTATCAAAAATATACCCTGGTAGAGACAATAAAAACACTCTGAAGATTTGAAACATAAGTTAATCCAGCCAGTTCTTAGAAAACATGCATGTTAATATGGAGAAAGTGGAGGAAAAAAGGTATTATCGCAGGTTGTTTGGGGGGTTTCACACTGAAACCAGTGTGTTGAATTTGCACAGAAACAAATAGCCCACACAGATCAGAATTAGTCCTGAAGTTATTTTGGCTCTCTCCCACTAAGAAGAGATTGCTGCTTTTTGAACCAATTGAACTTTTCAAACAATATCCAACAGTAGTACCAGACAGACTGCTTTACAATTATATAAATGAGAAGCTACCACAGCACCTAACATAGAAGCATGGTTGTTATTTTCTAGGAAATACTGCAGTTGACAAACCAATTCTAATACTTACCATATTCCTAAGAATATGATGGCCCACAATAACAAAGAAACAGCTGACAAGGAAGGAGAAAATGTCCCCACACCATCCTTGAGCAACATCTCATGGCTGAGGCTGCTACTAAGAACTGCTGAGCTCGTCCAGGACTTTGCTCCACTTAGCTTGATTCTGTCCAGCTGCAATGCTTATATAACAAATTCCCACATAAATCCAGGCTGCAAGGTGCTGACAATCACAGCCTTGCTTTTCAGTTTGTCCTTTTCTAAAAATAATGACCTACCTCTTCTTGCTTCATGCAGTAGCTAGCTTGAAATACTCATTGAAAAAACAAAAACAAATATTTGCCCTAAAGCCTGCCCAAACAATTAAAATTACTTGGGCACTTTGATTATGATGCAGTCCACATTCTTTTGGCTGTTCCTACCTTCTTTCTCCTTCTCCAGAAAAGACCAAAAGCAACAGGAGAGCCAAGAGTTCTGGGGATTGAGATTGAGTAAACTATTCCAATTGAATAAAGAATCACTCTTTCTCTTGGCTTTGTGAATGTCCTGATCTGGTCTTCACAGAGATGGTGATGGTTTACCACACATTTTGTACTCAGACAAGCCAATTCCTCAATGACTAACCTCTTAATAACTTCATACCTTTTCCTTTCCTCAATACTGGATTTGTCAGCAACTACCAAAAGCCACATGCAGAATGTTTCACATACGATGTTGAGAAGCATACTAACTTTGAGTTGTCAAATCAAATGAACAACCCCCCCAAAATATCAGGAGATTGATTAGCAGTTCTCTTTTTTGTGGCCAATATGGGGGAAGAGGAATTCTATCCATTGCTGTCCCAAGCTCCTCCTACATTACTAGTTGCAGGTAGCAATGGCAGTTGACCTATTGCAAAGGCAGGGATACCAGGGGAATGTATTTCATACCAATATACCTTTTTCAACTTAAGGAGGGAAAGAAAACATACAACCATTGATAAGAAGAGCATGAAAAGACAGAGATGGAGGTATGTGTGCATGTACAGAATACGTGTGTGTCTGTATGTGTTTACTCATATTCCTGTTTTACAGTGATAGGGGGAAGCAGGATTAGATACTCTAATTCATGGATTCCCCAACAATGTGGGAAGCAAATAGCAGAGAAGCCATTCAGGCTTTTCAAAACACAGAATCCCTGAGGGGGGGGGGGAAACAGTTGTGTGATGTTCTTTCCATTCTCTTACCAAGAACTGTAGTCAACCAGGACAAAGAAAAAGGGTGGAGTCAAATGCTGCTTCAAAACATGGAATACCCACCCATGTTAGGATGATTCAACAAGACATATCACAAACATTTACAAATTTAGTAGCAACATTCTGCAGGGGACTCAGTGGGGGGAGAACTCTGAACATTTTAAAAAGCCATTTCATTATTATTAATGCAAGGATTAAAGTCTCTAAAACTTGCTTTGTATTCAAAAGTATACTAGTATACTACACTCTCTCACACAAACACACATTTAGCAAACCTTTCTCTTGCTGAACATTAAACTATCACAATCTAGGGTTACATTCAAGGACTGATGCTTTCATCTCCATATGAAAGCTCATTTTGAAAGTAATAGCTTTGAAGTAGTGACTGGAGTGAGATTATTACTATTATCTTATTTGGGTACCAATAGACATTTGTGCCATGCCAGTAATGCAACATCTGTCTCTCCCCCCCCCTTCTCTCCAATTAAATCTATATTTCCAAATTCATGGAGGGGAAATTTGGTGGGGGGCAAACAAAGCAGCGTTCAAATGCAATCTATGTTTGTAGGCTTTCATCCAGTTTTATCTCTTCTCCTCTTTCCCCCATCTTGAAAGTTCCCTTCTTACTGCAATGTGGTTATCTCTACACTGTATGAATGCTACTTTTATAGATAATCACTATTCTGCTTGTTAAGCCTTTGTACTTGTAAAATGTTATCAACGGGTTTTGGCAATATTAACTTTTACTTTAAAAAGTCTCCAGGCTGAGAATATGGACCTTGTGTTGTTCATTACAGGAGGCACTGTAGACTCCCATGTGGTTATATGATCCGAAGTGACCTTTGAATAAGGGAATTATGTAGAAAGCTCTCCACAGTTAAAAGCAGAGGGGGAAATGTTGGCTATGAGAAGAACATGCAGTTGATTAGTCTTTCAAGCACTATTCTATAATTGGTTCATAAATTTCACTCAAATGTAAAATGTAATGGGGTCAAAACAGATTATGCTTTAAAATATATCATCATTCTCCTATTGACAAATATTTTTCCAACCTTTCAGAGAGAATGCCTGCCTCATCTTTACATTTATTGCTTTCAATTCCAGGATCTCTCAAAACCAAAAACACACATTGAATCCAGATCTCTGTAATAACACCAGCTAATCAAAAGTGACATGATTATATAGGTCATGGTGTCAAACTCAATTGCATCACGTGACGTATCATGACATTTTTTGCCTTTGCAGAGCCAGGGTGGGCATGGCTTGGGCCGCCCTTTTGATGCCCTTCATATAGGCCAGTGGTGGCGAACCTATGGCACTGGTGCCAGAGGCAGCACTCCAGAGCCCTCTCTGTGGGCACGTGCGCCGTCACCCCAGTCCTAGGCCTCCAGCTGGGTTTTATAAAACCTTTTCACTTTAGGCCTCCGCCGCCATGTGCAAAAAAAAAAAAAAAGGTTAAATCAGTCAATTTCAACTTCTTGTGGGAAAAAAAAAGATCTCGCAAAGTTGGAATGGATTGATTGAACATTTTAGTCCCACCCTGTCTGCCGTTACCACTGCAGCCACGCCCACCCAATGGGTCACATCCACCCAATGGGCCACGCCCACCCAATGGGCCATACCCACCTGGCACCTGACGATGCATAAGTGGGTTTTGATTGCAGTTTGGGCATTCGGTCTCTAAAAGGTTCACCATCACTGATATAGGCAATCCAGGATGTTCAAGTCACTGTGATAAACCACTCTATCCTTTTCTCTCCTTCCCTAATTTCATGTTTTGTGAGCAGGGACCAAAGCCAGTTTAAGACTATAGCATTATAATTAAAAGGAATACTAGATCCGACTTTCCTTCAGGTTATTTATATACTTCTGCAAAACTTGAAAGACTGGCATTATTACTACCAAGTGAATAGAAAGCAAAGGAAAGAGGGAATAAAAACAGGAAAATACAATTATCAATTTAAAAATAATAATGGAAAAAGCCATTAAATAACTATGGATTTTTATTTAAAAAAATCTTAAATATACCAGCCTTTTTTAAAAAAAAATCATTATTTTTTTTGTCCTTCTGCATTAATATCCAATAACAATGGTTTATGGATTTATCAAATTATTTTGGAATCAAAAGAAAAATATGGTAATTGAAATATAAGAACTTCGTGCATATAACTGTTACAAAGATTATTTAAAATGTTATGGAAGCTCAAGCTCTTTTTAAAAAGATCACATTCTCAATCACCATGTATGAATGGAAATGCGATCAATTTGTAAGAGAAACAAGGTTATTAACATTAAGAACACTGAGCATTTTAGAGAAAAATGGAAAAAGAAACGGAAAAACTATTTGCATAGCCTAGCTCTACCGATTTAAGTATTATGGTAATTGAAAACAGCCCAAAAATCATGCAAGAATCAAATCATCACAGATAAGAAAAAAAACTACACAAATCTGATACCATTAGAAGCTTTCAGCTGCATTGTATCTGCAATTCTAACAAAAGCATGTGTTTTATATTTTAGCCATCATAGTTCTTCGAGGAACGTTCTTGCTTCATATTAAGTTGAGGGGCATATCAATTGCCATTACTTTTTAAACATAAAACTCCTATCCCAGAAAAGTTGCAACAACTTTGACTACAAAGGCAAAATGTAAATTTACACTGCAGACCACAAGAAAGCAGGCCAGCCTTCTTCAACATGATGGTTCTAAAAGTGTTGGGTAAGAACTCCCAGGTGGTAACATAGATAGTCAAGCATGCTAGATGAGAGAGCTGTAGTTGCAGCAGAGCCAAACAAGCTAGAGAAATGGCCAGCCTGAAACACAGAACCAAAGAATGGGAGGTTATAGTTCATTAGGTCTGCATGAGATAGGAGAGAAGGGAGACTTAGTTCCACTGAGAATTAAAAGGCATCACTCAATAATCAGGTGCAAGAACCTAGAAATAGCTTCTAAAAGCATCTGTCACATTCCTGGGTCTTTCAGCGTCATGCTAGCACTACAGATAGTCCTTGACTTACAGCCATTCGTTTAGTGACCGTTTGAAGTTACAATGGCACTGAAAAAAAATGACTTATGACCATTTTTCACACGTACAGCTATTGTAACCTCCCCATAGTCCAGTGGTTCTCAACCTTTTTAATGCCGCGACCCCCCAACCGGTCGTAAGTCGAGGACTACCAACCAGTCGTAAGTTGAGGACTACCCAACCGGTCGTAAGTCGAGGACTTTTCCTTCCCGGGAGCGCCGCGCATGCATGGTGCCGCCCCCTGCGCCGGCCAAGGCGTAGCTGGCAAGCGGCAGAGACGGCGCAGGCCGACCACCAGCTAGGCCACCAGCTGGCCCAGCCCAAGGGAGGTAAGGCACCTGCCAGGCCCCACGCGCACCAACAAGCCTCCCTGCGCCCGCTGGCCTCCCATCTCCCACCCCTGGCCCTCTTTTACTTGCATTTTTAGTAGTTGCTCAGCAGGGAGGGGTGGAAACTTCCAGACAGCTCGCCTTCACTGCAGACAACTTGCAGCACCGTTTGCAGAATGGGACTTTTGGCGGGCTCAGCAGGGCAGAGACAGCCTGGACAATTCCTATTGGCTTTTGAAAGCCAATAGAATTAGACTCTATTCAAGAGAGTCTATTCTATTGGCTTTCAAAAGCCAATAGAATAAAAGGGGGTGGCACAGCTAAGGAAAAGGGGGGAAAATGGCAGACTGCGTTGTTTGGCGACCCCCGTGAAATGGTCATTCAACCCCAAATGGGGTCGCGACCCACAGGTTGAGAACCGCTGCCATAGTCAGATGGTCAATTTTCAGATGCTTGGCAACTGGCTCATATTTATGGCAACTGGTTCATATTTATGACAGTTGCAGTGTCCCAGGGTCATGGTGACCTTCTGAGAAGCAAAGTCAATGGGGAAAGCCAGATATGTTATCAACTTAACAATTAGTGATTCACTTAATAACTGTGGCAAGAAAAATTGTAAAAATGGGCAAAACTCACTTATCTTCTGTCTTGCTTAAGCAACAAAAATTATGATTCCAAATCGAGGACTACTTGTATTAGCTTTTATCTGGTAATTCAAGATTTTAGGAAGGAAAGTTAGAAGGGCAAGGAGAAATGAGGCCTATTCTTTGCTATGCATTTTCTTATATTGCAGCAGCCACTTTCCTAACTGTAAGCCTGTATGGTTAGACAGCAGAAAATTAAATGTTAGATACTAGGATTTTAATCACATTTACTAAATTGAAGACTCCAAAAATATCCTTTTAGTCTTTCTGTTTAATTTCACAGCAAGAGAAAATCTTGAGCCATTAATGCACAGCTCAAGAATTCAACTTCTGAATTCTGAGAACCACAGAGGAAATTGAGGGAACAATGGTGTGAGGAGGGAAAAGTTTAAGATTGGGCATCTCAAAACAATTGATAACAATAAAGAAATGGAAACAGGTGAGATTTTTTAAAAAATTAAAATGGGAGTAGGACAAACAAAACAAGAGGACAGAGAAAATATTTATTATTAACAAATATAAAGCTATATATGAAAAATGGAGGAAACAAAGACTAAAGATAGATAAATGTGCAATATTTTACAGGGGTAGTGGGAGAAAGATATTTTACAACCACTCAAAATCATCCCTTTTGGGGAGAAAAAGCTGAGTAAAACAGAAGGATTAACCATAAATAAGTGTCATACCAGGGCCTGAGAATGTTATAAATTAGACATGCCTGATCTATTCCATAATCCAGAATGGTGATAATCAAAAGGACCACACTTAAAGCACAGTAACACTTAAATGAACTTGAAAACAAATTTCAGGGAGGAATCCTGACTCTCAACATAAGTTCCAGAAACATCTTATCCTATATATTTTACATTAGAATTATGGAATTCTAATGGTGATCTTTCAAATGAATTATGTAAACATAACATCAAAAATAAATTCTAGGGAAGAGTAGCAGTTTGCAACACAATTTATGATACTTTAAAGATTAAGAAACTTATTATGTATGTTTTTAAGAATTACAGTATTGAAGCATCAAATATATCCCTGAGTAGTGATCCAGCATATATAGTCATTTTAATCAAAATACTAAAGAACACTAAAGTTGAAAAAGCTCACTGACAACAGGTACCGTACTTTCCGGTGTATAAGACGACTTTTGCAAGCGTTAAAATCGGCGCTGAAGTCCAGGGTCGTCTTATACACCGAGTCGTCTTATACGCTGGAAATAATGGTAGTTTCCGGCGTATAAGACGACTTTCTAGGCATTCGACTTGGCACCGAAGACGGGGGTTGTCTTATATGCCGGGTCGCCTTATACACCAGACTATACAGTAGTCTTTATTTATTGCCCACAGTTTGGACTGACAACTCAATCCCAAAAGCAGAGCAGTTGTGAAATGAAACTACAATTGTGCTTATGATCTTACTTTTTTTCTTTGCTTTCCACTCTGCAAATGGCAAGGCTTGTCATAAAGTTACTTTTTCATCACCGTAACTGTGAATGGACACTGAATTAGGACTACTGCTATATAAAACAAGAAAGCATATTTAACAATCAAGTCTTTGTTTTCAGCTAGCTAAAATTCCCTATTCTCCCTGAAATGGAACAATTTAACAATTTTATTTTAGGAAAAATAATTGAAAATAGCATATTTAAAGATCAACCACAATTTATTTTTATTCAACGGGTGATTATGAATATCAAGAGCATTTTAGACAAAAAAACCAGGAGCAAACCATCCAGTGTCTTAATAGCCAAGCTCTAAAGAAAGTTGACATCACAAGTTCTAGAATAACAAAAACTGTTTAGGAATTCATTGGCTGAAGCAGAACACTGCCAATTCCAGTTTTGAGGAAAATCATCTTGTTCCTCTCTGCTCTACCTATGTATTTCAGGAAATTTTGCTACTATTGTACCAGGAGTAAATATTTATTTAACCTAGGCCACAGGTCCCCAACCTTTTGGGCACCAGGGACCAGTTCCATGGAGAAAAAGTTTTTCTGCAGACCGGAGAGTGCATGAGTTTGTGCCATCCCACGGATGGGGCTTTGCTTTTTTGTGCAGACCTGACCGGGAGTTGGGGACCCCTGATCTAGGCAACCTTAGAAAGTTTTCCAGGGAATCCATTAGTCTCGCCTCAGATACCCTACAGAGGTCAACAGTATAAAATGCAGATGAGTCATGCAAGTAGTTCTTCTGAATACAGTTTATTTTTTAAAGCCTCCCCAAATAAAATCCCAGAATTACAATGTACCAAACCAACTGAGCAAATTTTATATTGTGTTAATTGCTGTTCAAATGTGCTACAATTCAACACAAAAACAACTGTTTCCCTAAATACAATATTAATCCTTTAGCTGTAATACATTGAACTAAACATTGTAAGCCAATTTGTGTTCCATATTCTAGTAAGGTGATCAAGCTTTACGCTCATTAGTCCTGTTCCAAAATTGAATTATTCTTGCTTTTCATATTGTTCCCACAGAGACCAAAGGCATTTGGCTCTAAGGAGACAAGGAGCCCTTATGAGGGCATTACTGAAAGTATATTACTTAATTAAAGCGGATTAGGGATCTATGAATAGCCTTGATTGTTAGACAGAACAGCTTAGAGTTTATTTGCTCAGACTGTTAATGACTTTTTATTTTTATTTATTTAAAAAAATCTTGTTTTCCTAAAGAAGCAGCTTTTAGCAATATTACTTTATGGTCTGATATTATAGGGCAAAATAATGTTTACCAAGCAATTGATGTAAAAAGAAAAAAGTCCAAGTTTGTAATCTGAGGACTACTGAGGTTACAAAATGGTAAAAAGTAAAGAGTAAAATAGTCAAGTGTATCTAGTACGTTTTAAAATGCTGACATTTTCCCACCTCATTCAGCAGCCTACACTAATGTTCTAATTCTGTGGTTTCAAAATATGCTGTCTCTAGGGAACCCTTTCTACACTGACTCATCTGCTGAGGAATTTCTTCACAATGAAAAAAAAATGCTGAGGCATGTTATTTTATATAGATATTCACCAGCCACACATCAGCTTGTGCTGTGTTACATTAGAGATACAGGAGAAGGGAACTTGCAGTCTAATCTAGAGGACACCCGAAGGAGGAATGCTGTGCAATGCAGAGAGAATTCTAAGATCTACAAAATTCTACTAGATGCACAATACAGGGTAATATCAAACAGCTGTCAAACCACCTTTCGGAGTATCTGTCTTTATATAGCAGGCTAAGCCACTTTTATTTGTTGATACACTATATGAGAAATCTAGATATGCAAGACAAATGGTGCGATCCTGTTTCAGTATGAATTTAATTAAATGGTATAGTATTATTATTTACTGAATGATAGTCAATGAAGCAACTTTATTCTATCTTAGTTATGTTCTCCCTTAATTTTTAGCTGAAATTAACTTCTTTCTGGATTGGTTAGAAACTTTTAAAAGGCATAAAATCATACCAGAAATAAACCAAAGGCTAAGAACAAACCACATGGGTAAATCATCACACATCATAATTATCTTTGTTGGAAAGAATAAGCAAATTGTTTATTGCTCAAAACAAGCCAATGTTTCTTCAGTGGTCCCTATTTACACATTGCACTAAGCCAAAAACAAAGCACAACAGTTTAATTGACTATATGGTATGAGCCCTAAAGAATCCATAGGAACCTTCCCATTTTTTTTTTCATTAGTTGCAGACTCCCTCATCCTTGGAATGGCTGTTGCTGGAACAGCTGCTTTTCGTCATCTTCTAGGACAGCGGTTCTCAACGTTTGTGTGATGGCGACCCCCGTCACACAAACGTTCTGCGCATGCACGGCGCGGGGCGCCCCCATGCGCGGCGCCACCCCCATGCGCGGCGTGCATGCACGGCGCCACCCCCTGAGGGGAGAAAATGGCGGATCGCCTTCTTTGGCGACCCCCGAAAAATGGTCGATCGACCCCAAATGGGGTCGCGACCCATAGGTTGAGAACCGCTGTTCTAGGAGCTAAAATCTTGAGTATGTGTATGGGTGTGTTTTCAAAGCTTGGGAATATTATGTTTTGGAATTCCTGGAAGAGATCAATATTCCCCTCACAAGTCCAAGTCACTGCACTAGGCTTCTCTTTGAGAAATGCCACAATGAAATGAAACCCATGTGCATAATTGCATGAAGGGGGCTGCCATACAAGTCCTCTAGAGAGCCTCTTAAGAGATCAATCCTTTTTAGGTTTATTTTATTTAGCCATGGGGACAATAAGTTCCTGAAAGATCTATGTTTAGTCTTCCATAAGATCAATATATCCATGTTGAACGCACGTGCACGGGGAGAGAGGGGGGGGGCAGGCACAAGCAGAGTCCAGTCTCTCTTGCAGCCACAGCCAAAGTGAATATGAATGCATAATACCTAACACTTATTAGGGAGAAAGGCCAGCCAACTGCAACCAAGTAAATCAGAGATTTTTACCGTGTTAGCCCAAAGGTTCTCTTCTATGTCCCCTGGATTGTATGCTTGGAAAGATCTTTATTGGGGTAACAGGAAAAAAAATCTGAATACTTAAAACTAACTTCAGGCTGCTTGGCAGCAGGCTAATGATGGTACTGAGGCAATGCTTAACATCCTCCCCAAATGGTTAGTGGAATATCTTTGCACCAATTGCAAGCAGGACATATTGAATGGCCCAAGGCTAAAAGGAGATAACTGTGACTCAGTCTAATTAAAACTTGATATAGGATAAACTAAACTCACATAAACACAAAATACTCTTAAGAATAGCACCTAGGTGTTCTAAATGGGCCTCTAGCAAATCTTTACATGTGTAAATTCTTCATAAGGTATTTTTGCTCAATTGAATACCTCGGCCTAAACTATGTATCATAGGGCACAGAAGCCAGAAGTAATGAGGTAGGTGGACAGTAATAACACACCCAACTTTTTCAAGGCTTGCATTAAAGACTCAAAAGAACAAAGCCAAGGGTGCCACATGTATTTCAGACAAAAGACAAAAGTAATGATTAGTTGGCTACCTGTCATTTTTCCCCCACCACCATTCCTATTACTTAACCTAAAACAGACTTTTAAAAGGGACCTTTAATGATCATTAAACATACCTTTACCCTTTAATTAAAATGCAGGCTGCAAATGAATGCATTGCATTAGCCAAAAATAGCAATACAGCTGGGCCACCTTTGGCAGATTCCTACCCACCACCATACATAACCTTTCGGTAGCTATTTCCTTTTGAAAGCACCACCTTCATTTAACTACCAAGTTCGAAAGAAAAACTAAACCTTTGCTTCTAAAAAAAGGGGGGCAGCGGGAGGAGGGAGAGAAAAAAGGAAGAAGAATTACAGCTTCCATGTGTTACAAGCTAAACTACTTTATGCCATAAAATATCAAAGCATTTTTTAGGATAAGCTTTTCATTAGTAATGTTTAATCATCAGACTGAAACTTCAAGCATAAAAATGTTCCTGCATATTTATATGAATACATTTGTTTATATGTCACAAACAAGGTTTTAAAGCATTTTTTTCATTCTAGCAGTCTTTCTGCAAGTAGTGTCCATTTTTTTTTCAGATCAACTGTCTAAATCAGGGGTGTCAAACAGCCGGCCCACGGACTGGATGTGCCATGCCAAAACCACGCCCATACCATTGCCGGCAATGGAAAAACAATTTAGTCCCTGTTCTAAATTGTTGACTCATTGACTGCAGCAGGAATTGATTGACTGGCTTGACATCCAAGTCTAAGAGACTGACAAGCCCAAAGTGACCCAGCCAACTTTCATGCCTAAGACAGGACTAGAACTCAATCTCCTAGTTAGCCTGGTGCCTTAATCACTAGACTAAATTCGTCCTCTTACAAAAGCATACAATATAGGCTTTAAACAGCTATTCTGCCTAACAATACTCACTTACGAATTTGCTTTGGAGACTTCTCAAATACAAATACAACTTTTCAGTTTTATAACCACATATATCAACAATCCTAAAAACATTACTAAATAAATATAGATAATGATTAAATCTAACTGTCAATTTAAGTTAGTAGAGCCAGTTTGATGTAGTGATTAAGGAACTAAGCTTGAAACCCCGAAGACTCTTAGTTCTAGTCCTGCCTTCAGCCCAATGCTAGCTGGGTGACCTTGGGTCATTCTCTCTCTCTCTGTCCTCAGAAGCAGGCAAACCAGTACAGAAAAACCTTGCCAAGAAAACTGGAGGAACTAGTCAGGCAGTCGCCAGAAGTCAAAACTGCCTCAAAGTGCATGCATGCACGCGCACGCATGTGCACACATACAAGTTAGTGAGGTTCAAATCTTTTGAGTCTCACTTTTCCATTGGTCAAATATATAAAAAAGGAAATTTTATCTATAAATTTAAAAAAAACATTCAGGGAAGGAATAAACAGAAGGAAGCCAAAGGTGTTCGTCAGAAAGACATAATTTAATTATTTCTCTGTACCAGTAAAACTTTAGATTTTACAGGCAAGCCCTGCATTTGTCATGGTTTGAATTTCTGAGGTATGAAGGCCTTATTTTTAATAGGAAAACCATCCTTGGGAGGCTATAAGTCTGAGTCAACAAAATTATTCCAATTTGTCTGTTCACACATTTAGAATTCCAAAAAAGGAGGAGGGGGGAGGCAAGCAACCAAAACAGAAAAAGATGACTGGCAAGGAATTATAAACCAAACCCAGCAAAAATTGGCCCCTGGTGCAATCAAACCACCGGTCCAAAAACTTTTTTAAAAAAGATCTCAACCGACATGCATTTATCAAGAAAGATAAATTCATGTAGCACGGCTGGGAAAGAGAGGAATGTGTGCTCTTGGTGATAGACTTTTGAAGGACATACATACTAAATTCTGGTTAATGCTTGCCTAATTCTTCTAAAAAGAAAACAGGATAAGCAAGGAAGGTTGTGATTTCACAACAACAAAAAGAAATAAGACACATCATTAGATAGGGAAAAGTACCTGCTACTTATGTTTGTTAACTGAAGTTTGTATCTTGCACAATTTGCCACTGCTTCTTTCCTGTTCCTTGGATATCTGCTTTGTCATATGAATGACATATAGAAATATAGGTCACCTAATCAGGTTTCCATGTAAGCTATTGAGCAGTTAATAGAGATGACATCCAAAGAAATAATATTGTGGCATAACTCTTATTTAAAAGTACCTATCAGATAGGTACCTAAGGCTGTAAAAACATTGCTCTGAAGAAATTGAGCAAATCTTGATGATGGCTTGCAAACTGAAACAGGGAAAGGCTGACTGACTTGTTATTTATAAAGCCTTACAGTTCAAACGTTATTTTATGTCTAGAACAGTGATGGCGAACCTTTTAGAGACTGAGTGCCCAAACTGCAACCCAAAACCCACTTATGCATCGTCGAGTGCCGGGTGGATGTGGCCCATTGGCTGGGCGTGGCTGCAGTGGTAACGGCAGACTGGGTGGGACTAAAAAGTTCAATCAATCCATTCCAACTTTGCAAGATCTTTTTTTTCCCGCGAGAAGTTGAAATTGACTGATTGAACCTTTTTTTTTTTTTTGCACACGGCGCTGGAAGTCCAAAGCGAAAAGGTTTTATAAAACCCAGCTGAAGGCCTAGGACTGGGGTGACAGTGCGCGTGCCCACAGAGAGGGCTCTGAGTGCCGCCTCTGGCACCCGTGCCATAGGTTCGCCACCACTGATCTAGAGAAATACTGCAGTTTTATAATTGGACCAATGGTGCTTTCTCACTCTTAAGACAAGGGGTCAAGTAGCACCATATTTATTATAAAGGAAGATCACTCTGCATTTAAGATGACTTCAATGACTACAATACAATATTAGGACAGAAAAATGCATCTGTTTCCAATTTCATATTTTTAGCAAATCTAAGACTGTTCTCCTGAATTTTAAGATTTCTTTTTCTGGAAATAGAATTGTGTTATCTTTTCTTTCCTGGTGATTTGTATCATTCCCTGAACCCAGTTCTAAACTATTCCTCCCCGGCTCTTTTGGGGGGAGGGACAATTTTTCCTAGAAGGAAAGGGGAAATGTTTGTGCTTAGGTATGTTTCTGTAACTTGTGTGTACTTGAATATTCCTCTGTGAAATTGATAGATTTATCTGGGCTTAGCAAGGTGGAAAAGTTGGGCATAGCACAGGATTTTTGTGTTATGGGGTTTTTTGCCTATTCTTTCTTTACCTGGGGAGACGAGAGAAGCATCAATTTCAAGACTGTCTTTCTTTGGGGCAAATACTATAAAACCACAAAAACACCACTGAAGATGTTACCTAGCCTGGCAACAAATTTTTCGGAAACTAACTCTCAAGTTCGGAGAACGAACCTTCACCCTCATCCTACACCCAAGCTACAGATATCTGCCACTATTGCAAGCAAATACTATAGTTTGGGATAGTGCTGTCTTATTGTTTAAATCTACATACACGTCTTATATTCCTCTGTCCCCAGAAGCACTTTTGTGTTTTCATCTGACTAGGCACTCCCAGACTCTTTGAATTGAGAATTATTAAAATAAAAGGAAGGAAAAGAAGCTTGGAACAGGAATCAGCAGCACTGAGAAATGATTTTTTTTTCCTGCTTGGCCCAAATTAAACTTACATACAAACAAATTTAGAGAACATCTTCACTAGCAAAGTTAATATGATAATAATAATTGCCAATGGACCTGCGGGCCCTGAAGTGGATGGAGCCCATCAAATAGCCTATTTGTGATGCAGTGCTTAGAGTGCAATATTGCAGGCTAATCCTGCTGACTGCCAGAAGTTCAATTCTCACCAGCTCAAAGGTGATTCAGACTTCCATCCTTCTGAGGGCAGTAAAATGAGAACAGTATACCGCTTTGCAGCTATACTGCAAAGCAGTATATAAGTCTAAGTGCTATTGCTATTTGATTGTTGTTGCGGGGGGAGGGTTACTGCGTTTTTATTGTTTTTATATTGGCTTTTTATCTTTGTAAGCCACCCAGAGTCACTGAGTATATTGGGTGGCCATATAAATTTTCTTAAATAAATAAATAAATTCTGGCAGCTTATGTCAAAGTCATTAATGTTTTTATTACAACTAAAATATTAGCAGAAAAAAGTACATTCTACTATTCCTTAGCACAAAAAAACAAAATGGCCAAACATATTGAAGAGGTCACAAAGAGACTACTACCTTTTGTCCAAGGCAGAATGAGTTATAGGATAATCTAGCTAACTAGCTATCACGGTTATGATTCAGTAACATTTTCTCTAAAGAGTTCAAGGCAGCCTGCAGTAAATGTTTTTTCCCCTCTTATTCCTATTTTACTCTAAGTTCATAATCGGCATTATAGTTTATGTTCACACATACTCAAAACCAATCACACAGATTTTCCATTTTGTTCATTCTCACATGCCAGTAGAAAAATATTGCATGTTAATTATCAGCCCTTTTTGGAAAATAAACAGAATCCCAAAGCTTTTTATGGTTCATCTTTCTCTTTAATTTCTAAAAACCTACATAACTATATTAGCTAAATTCTGGGTATCTAAAATTATGTATCAGACTACTGTGGAGATATTTATAATAACGAGTTTATACAGCAACCAGTTTGCTTTTCTGTAAGTTAATGAATTCAGTGAGCAATTATGTTCATTACACACATTCGGAATATTTAAGTTTCTGTATACCAACAACTCCTGATTTCAGCTATCTGACTATTGTCCACTGGCATCGTTCCTACAAATTCTACAACACTGAACAAAACTGTCAGCTTCTATTATGCTATGTCCATGACAAGGAAAATGCATAAGGCCAAAAACTGCTAAGTAAGGCAAGGTGAATTTAAAAATGAACAGAAAACTAGTCACACTTGCAACTGACATAAATTAATCTTCTCACTTAAATTCTCCAAGACTTCTGGAGCTGGTGTTACTTCTGATTATAGAACAAAGAACTTTTAAGGAATTGTGAGGACTAGGAAGTATGTTTTTACAAAGGAAGGTTATACACCATAAAAAATTCAAAAAGCTGGCTTTCATAACATTTGCTGCCAAGATAAATCATTCTCACTTTGTTAAGTGCAGTCATTTATTTCCGCAACACACACTTATAATGTATAAAAAAACATTTAGTGATTATGCAGCAACAAGCCTATTTGAATATACATGAACATGCACTGATGTACTGAGTTCTGTATTTCATCAATTCAAAATCAAGATTCAGCAGGCTATGAATAATTAACTACTCTCAATAAGTTCATGCACAAAATGTTTCAAATATACTTCCCTAGGTGTGTAGATTAAACATAAATCAGAGGCTTGCATTAACATTACATCAATAACCTAAAAATCATTTACAAGCATGTTACAAGTTAATGTTTTCAATGAAATGGATATGAAAACACAATTCTGTATTGGCTTACGCCACAATAATATTTAAAAATTTACTGGATCAACACTCATTTACTTGAGAAGCCGTAATATAGGTAGTCCACAATTTATGAGCACAATTGAGCCCAAAATTTCTATTACTAAGCAAGGAAGTTGTTAAGTGTATTTTGCCCCACTTTACAACTTTTCTTGCCACAGTTGTTAAGTGAATCACTGCAGTTGTTAAGTTAGTAACACAGCTAAGTGAATCTGGCTTCCCCACTGATTTTGTCAGAGGATTGCAAAAGGTGATCGCATGACCCTAAGACACTGCACTGTCATAAATGCACGCCAGTTGCTAAACATCTGAATTTTGATCACGTGACCACAGGGATGCAGCGACGGCCATTAGTGTGAAAAAGTGTCAGTGCTGTGGTAACTTCAAATGGTCACTAAACAAATGGTTGTAAGTTGAGGACTATCTATAGTAGGGAGCAAATACATTTAAATGGCAATACAAATATTATAGTAGTGTTGACCTTCAAAGTATTTCATATCATACAAGAAGAAAAGGTCAGATATACAGAAGAACAATGTCAACATATATTTGTATATAACAACTCATAATACTCTTCTGCCTCAGCAGGTGGCAGCACTTAGCTGAAATTTTCTGGGCTTAGAAACTAAGCAGGATGAGTGCTGGTTAATCCTTGATTTACGACCGATCATTTAATGATCATTTGAAGTTATTATGGCCTCCGAAAGGGTGCTATAAAGTACTTCTGGCCAGTGTAAAAGATTGTTGTTCCTCCCCACACACACATATACACACAGTCACTTGATCATGATCTTGGCAACTTGTTTGCAATTACATGATCAGTTGCCAAGTGCCCTGCAGCCATGTGTGATCACCATTTGCAATGTTCTCTGCCGGCTTCCCCAGAAAATTGTGAGGAAGCTGGCAGGAAGTGTTGCAAGCTGCTGCTGCTGCCTGTCCCACAGCTGAGAGTACCTCCCTGGAGGGAACTCTTTGAGAGTGCGAGGGCCTTTATTCACCCTAAATCAAACTACAGTATTCTTTAGATTATATCCCCCTCCCCTTCACAGCCATCAACATCCACATTATTTGGACACAGGTTAGTTCAATGCCATGTCTAATACATTAACAGAAATGACCTTATTCTGTTTTTTCCCCTTAATAAATTGATATCACAAAGATGATGCACCATTGCCTTATACTAATTCATAACTGCAGCAGTGATATAAAATTAAATACAAAATTAAATTTAAATGTGTAGCATAATAGACTCTTCCCTCTCAGAAAATGAAATATAGAGCTTGACTGCATAATGTCATTTCTTTTTAAAACTAGAGCACTTTAAAGAGTAAGTAATTCAATATTTCCTGCTGTGTACTAGTTAAAGACCAAATGTCAGTTAATATTATAGCAGAAAGAAAGACCAGTAAAGTCTTCATTCTAGACGAATAAATAAGAGAAATTTCCTACTTGGTTCAAGTCTCACAATCTTTATCTGAAAATTTAAGGAATATTGTAGGAATCTTAAGAACTATGGTCTAACAAATCTTATTTTACTAGATAAGCTTTTGTGATTCGTTGAAATAAATTTGGTTAGTATTTAAGATGGCAACAGGTTTTGTTTGTTTGCAAAAATAAACATGGCTAATTCTCTAGAATCTTATAAACCAAAATGAACATCGTACCAACCACTTTTTATTTATTTTTTATTCCAGTGATGGATCTTTAATAGTTTTCTATGATGGGACTCACAATCCACAGCTTTTCCACTTCAAAGGGTAACATATTGTATTTACAAGTTGCACTGCTAAGAGTCCGGTAGTACCTTTTCCAAACAGTCCTCCTGATTTTTTGCTATTATAAACTAACTCAGCTCTCTTCTGTTTGAAGATGGCACACAATTAATAGAAGGAAGTTACTAGGTTCTTAGGGAACTGGACATTAACCATTAAAAGAACACTTCATGATTTGGAATGATATCTGTATTTTATTTTTATCTTTTGGCATAATGTCCAACTGGAACTATAATTATTTGAAAATAACTGCACTTCAGAGTTATTAAACAAACATTTAGTTCCAAGAAAATCACATAAACTGATCATATGAATTAATGGTAAAACAAACAGAGAAGTATAACATTTCTACAAGGTAAACTACAAGTTATATCATCATTTAGAAACTGGAAGGAAATTACATGCTTAGGCAAAGTTAGCAGTGTCAAGTGTGCAAATTTTGCATCTGACTTAGCTAGAATAAAACTATTAACAAACATAGTCTCTAGTTACCTTTTATCAAAAAGTATTGCAAAGTTAACCTTCAAAATAAAGAGATACCTGCTAAAGGTGAACCATTATTTAGAACACCGATATGGCTACCCAACTCAAACAGTATGACTCATTAGAGCAACTGGCATTTAATAACATCTAATATAATCTTCTGTAAGCTATTCATTATTGCAACAATTCTTTCCATCTATACTTTCCTTGCCTACCATACTATTTAGGGCTGATGACTGATTTCTCTCAATGGAATAGTGTTTTAGGCAAGAAAGTTACCACACAGTTGACTGACTCTGGATTACTTGGTCTAACGACCACACCAGACACAGAAAGCTGCTCATGTGGAGGATTTAGTAGGCCTTGTATTACAAAACTGAGGAGAAAAATAGCGGGAGAAACTCTTTCTAAAAAGGAAATACAAGCAGATATGAACAGGGGAAGCTCATTTATTACAGATCATAACCATCCCCAACAAGCAAGAAAAATGCAGCTAATATCATATGAATAAAAATTAAAATAGTGTACAGACAGTCCTCCTCATACGACCACAATTGACCCTTGGAACACTGCAATGGTCATAAATAATAGTTAGTTGCCAAGCATCTGAACTTTTATCACATGACTATTGGGTTGTCGCAACGGTCATAAGTGTGAAAAATGGTCATAAGTCACTTTTTCAGTGCCGTTGTAACTTTGAACAATCACTAAATGAACTGTTGTAAATCAAGGACTACCTGTATATAATCTAATACAGCGGTTCTCAACCTGTGGGTCGCGACCCCATTTGGGGTCGAACGACCATTTTACGGGGGTCACCAAACAACGCGATCTGCCATTTTTTCAGCTGGCAGCACCGCGCATGCACACCGCGCATGGGGGCGCTACCGTGCATGCACGCCGCGCATGGGGTGCCACCGCGCATGCACACCGCGCATGCACGGCGCATCCTTATGACCGGGGTCGCTGTATAAAAAGGTTGAGAACCACTAATCTAATAGGATACTTGCTTTCAGCCAGGATCCAATAAGTACAGTGTCTGCTTCATTCAAATATGCTCTTAACCCAAGTTGAAGCAAACAGGACTGCACTTCATCTTATATTTCAATTAGCCCTGTGCTGCATTTTAACAACCACATGACATTTTATGACTTTCACTCTTTTTGAAGGCTTCTAACAGAAGATAACTCCTTAATATGAAGTGTGTGATCTTTACTGAGGATGCTTACACCAGGAGCCTTTGTATGGCCATCGAATCAGATACTGAGCTGTATGTTTCTATTGCTCAACATCTGACTGTTGAGCCAATTAATTCCTAGCTCAGCTTCAGTGTACTCAAATTTTCAAAATTGGCCCTTTGCTTGCATAACAATAAAGCTCTGCAGAGCTTGTGGGCAACCTGTTCTCACCTGGCAGGAATTCTTATGGCAGTTCAGTTTGCTATCTTGCTAGTTACCAACAGAAGAGATTAGCATACTTCATTAAGTAGGTTAGTGGATTTTTTTTCAATTAAATTAATGCAAGTGAAATACCCAAGTAAAGAACTTAATGCAGGCACATAACTGCTTATATTTTCAACTTCGGCACCTAGCAAAACTTTACATTTGGAAAGATGTTACAAGTACACAAAGAAAAGTAGCAGCCTTAATGGAACTCCTTGGCTCTTAAATTATATTTGACTCCAAACTTTTAAAGATGTCTCTTCTCATTTCAGTTCTGTTGTTCTATTAAAACTGTTTCAGCATTTAGAAAATGCTGCGAAAAGAAAAAGCATGCTTCATAGAAAAATCGTTTTTGCAACTAAAAAGGCTAAATTGCCTTTGTTAATAAGAAACAATTGAAGACAACTGCAGGAAAGCACAAGAACAAAAGATACAGCAAATTAAGATAAAAACTGAAAGCTATTTTCAAGGTGAGCTCATCCTTTGTATCCAATCTTTCTCTTTATCCATATACTTATGACATCTGGTCCACTCTTTTGTCTGCTACAATATGCTCTGTTATTTACTAGGCCACTCTTATTTTTAGTTCCACATGATTGCTAAAAGATTGGTTTGCTATTTGTTATTGAACTAAATTCAGAAATGTCTTCCAGTTGTAGGCCTTCATAAATATGATCAAATATCATAGCTGTCAATATCTTTCCATTGAGAGTAACCCATGGTTCCAAAATTAAGGGGCTCTCTCTGATATTCACTGCTCTCCAATCTGCTCTTTGATTTAAGTACTGTTTCTGCACATCATGCTTCTCTTTCTTACAAATCACAGTAGCTGAAAACATGATCCAGGCCTTTTGCTATCATGATAACTCAAAAGATAGATAGCAGAAGACTGAAACAGATTAAAAAAAAAATCTGCAGATTTAGTAGTACAGCATACACTTGACTGTAAACAGTTTAGGATTCAATTACTGGCTTCTTTAAGGTAAAACCCACTTTGAAATCAGCTGATGTCAACAATGTCAAGGTAGATGGACTAAAGATCTGAACAAACACCAGATGATTTTTAGCAATGCTTTACACCAGGGGTGTCAAGCTGCCAGCCCGCAAGCCAGATGTGACATGCTGAAACCACGCCCATCCCATTGCCGGCAATAGAGAAAAATGCAACATGTCACGTGGCGAGTTTGACAGCCCTGTTTTACACTTCTTTAATGAACAGAAGCTAGCATCTCAAAGCCTGAATTGTGCTCTTCCTGTCCCCTTCAGGATATTTGCAGTAATTTTACCAAACCTACTTAAGAAATCTTTTTTTTTAATTAAACATTTAAATAGACTTAGATTTTTTTTGCATCCCTATTTGGAAAAAATCAAAGGAATCATCTAATACATTAATTCAGAGGAGAGAGAGAGAGAGAGAGAGAGAGAGAGAGAGAGAGAGAGAGAGAGAGAGAGAGAAGATGGGAAGATGTGTCATTAAAAACTAATCAGAAATCATAGAAACCTAAAATTACTTGTTCACTAAATTGTCGTCTTTTTTTAAAACCCCGATGAAAGGTTTTCTGGGTTTCATCCTAATCTGAAACTTTGTTGGAAATTTTAATGCCACACAAAACAGAGAACAAGTTCTTCCAATGCTTAAAAATGTAAGATTCAGTCCATAATCAGACAGAAACCCAATTGAAATACTATTACCAGATAGATATCAGAATTAAAGTAAATCTAAGTAAATTGGTTTTATTCATTTTAGTGTATTGGAAGCAGGTATGAAAGGAAAGGGTTTTTTTGGCACTATAAACAGCATGCAAACCATACACTACTGGAAATCTCTGCACATATACAGTATAACAAAACTGACAGGTGTATTAGTATCAGTATATCAGCGTACAGTATCCTCCCCAAGATGTAAGTGCCACAATTATCCTTATTCCCAATGTTCTGGTATTTTAATTCCTATGTTACACAGCTTTAGTATTTGAGTTATGACTAAAGCAACTTTGCCTGCCATCCTCCTGCTTACCTTTCACTTCATCTATCCACAAAACAGCACACACCTAGTATCTGCTGACACACCTTGATGTATGTATAAAATAGGGTGTGTTGAAACCCAGGTGTTAAGTGGTTTTTCTTTCTCCTCCTTGTGTGACTAAAGCCTCATTTTATGCACACAAAAAAGGGGGTAGGAGGCAGTTGTTCAAGCAATCAACTCAGGACACTCTTAAAGGCATCACTGATAATAAATAAACAAACAAACCATCAGGAGGCTCTCCAATAAGACTTATTCATTTCACCTGGCTGCACAAAAAAGTGGATTGTGCTAAGTGTAAATTAGCTGGAAAAAGGGATTGCCCATGGAATTCTCTTACCTGAGACCACAGAAAAGTTTGGGCCAACCCAAATTTATCACTATTTAACCCTGGCCACATGCCTAGGTTTTGTTTTGTTTTGTTTTGTTTTTACAATTCTCTAAAACTAAAGACCAACTGAAAGATATGCCCTGCTCATCTACAGAAATTATACAAAAGGAAAAGGAAATAAGAGGTCCAAGCCTAAAGTAGTACAGGTAGACCTCCCTTACTGTGTCATTTAGTAACCATTCAAAGTTATGATGGTCCTGAAAAAAACAACCAATGTCTGCATTTACAATCTTTACAGCATCCCTCAGTGATGTAGTTGCCATTGCAGTCAGTGCATGTCCCATGCCTGACCTGTTTTTCTTTTTCCTCCTCTCTGCAGAAAGGAGAGATTAGAAAGAAAGGGACCACATGAGAGTAAGTAGACACCCAATGGGGAATATACATCAAAAGGAATGTGGTGGCACCAGCAGCCTGAACTATGCTATGTAAACAATTCAGTGCATTTCTCATTATGTACTTGCTAACTTCTCTTGTAATCCCTTCATCTCTAATCTTTCTACTCTGCCTGGGGGGGGAGGGGTATCGGTCTGGCACAGGAGAATGCCTACCGAAATTGCTTGGGTTTTTTTTTCTCTTTCCTCCCCTTCACAAAGAGATTACTTAAGCAAGTGGTGGGGAAGGAAAAACAAACAAATATCTAGGCATTATTCCCTGGGCGTGATCCGATTTTTTCATCCCTACCCCAAACAGCAGAGAGATTGGAGAGGAGGAGAATACAAAAGAGTAACCAGGCACATAATGGGGAATACACAGGTTGGGGGTAAGCGTTCCAAAGGGGAGGGGAGTGCACAAAAGGAAAGTATAATTGTGGTCATGTGATTCCCACTGAACAACTGCTTCACTTAACAACAGAGCTGCTGTTCCCAATTGTGGTAGCCAAATGAAGATTATCTGTAATCATTTCACAAGCTAAAAGATGGGCTGGCCAAACTGAATTGAATAAGTACTAGTTGGATTCATACCACACACTAAGTCAAGAAAAAAATTGTATTGTGATTCCCTGCAATGTGTGAACCAGGTCAATCTTCAATTCATGTTGATCGTGAGACAGAACACAGTTCTTGCCCTTAATCCATTCCATGTGTGTTTTCAACAGCATCTTAATATTCCTGCTATTAAGGATTTCAGAAAACAGATGCTAAAGTTGCCCCCCTTCCCCAAATTGGTCAGCATTTTTAATTACAACTACCAGCTGCTCTAGAACAAATATTCTTCTAGTCTACTAATTTTAATACACAAATGTTACCAGATGTCCTGCCTGCCTGTGCAGACAAATAAAATCTATGCCTTAATTATACTACTCTTCTGAGGAGCTGCCCCAAAGGCCACTGATTTAAATGGAACTCTGAAATAGTTCACATCTGCCCGTTATACTTCAAATATGAAATCCTGCCTTTTGAGTAAGTTGGCAGCAAAAACAGTAACCAAACAAAAAAGAAAATATTGTTCATTTCACATATTTGCAATACTTATTTCTGTGTGCCGTGTTTGCAGACAAGTGAAAACATATTTGGATTTTTTTAAAAAATGTTACCTTTAAAACACTGAATATTTGGGATTTATGTAAAAAACTATTTTTAATTTTTAAATCAAGAACAAAATAATGGGGTCAGGAGAGGCATATGTGTAACCATAGAATTAACTATATCTTCAAATATATTAAACTATATTTTTAAAGTCAACATTGCTTGGACAGTATAATAGTCCTACTATACCACTAAATAGCCTGAGGTTGCCCTTGGATCAATCTAATATAGCTAAACCTCTGGAGGCCAATCTTCCCCTAAGCTAAGAAACAAGTATTACTCCTGAGAGGAAACCACAATCAGCTGCATTTGTCCCCACCCACTTATCCAAAAGAAGATGCCCCCAAGCTAATTCCAAAATGAATTGCTCAATTCTCACAGGTGGGGCAGAAATCCTATCTAAACTGACATCTAGGTCAGAACTAGGTGAAAAACATGACTTTTTGGTTGAACCCCGTTTCCTGGTTAAAAATTCTCTCCAAAATCCAGCTGAGCTGTGTAGATCACAGCTGCTTTCAGAGTATTAATATTAAAATAAATAAATGTACATGTGTGCCCAGATGCATGGAAAAACAGAAAAGAACTGCAGCCGCAGACGTAAGCAAACTGCCATCTCAGGCAACAAATATTGGGAAGTGATCATTATTATGACTTACTAACTGTTTATTAGGGATACCATCTATTAAATTCCTTAATCTGCATTATAGCATAGAACAGGCTTGCCCTGTGGTTCCACAGACATTTGCCTCTCTTGCTTTAAAAGCCCATTTAAAATAGTTTAGAGCAGTCAAAGGCTTTACATATTCTGTGCCATTTCCTATTTTTAAAAGTTGGAAACACAGAAATCTCCATCTTGATTTGTACTCCCCTTAAACACAAACACAAAAGAGAGCCTTGATCTAATTCTCCCAAAAGCAATCTGGGGGGGGGGAAGCACATTTTGTTATTAGTCTGAAATCAAATATGTCCCACTCTTGTAAGTCAAGATTCATACAGAAATATACTTCTCTGATATAAAACAAAAGCTGCAAATGCTTTACTAATTCCAACTCAAAAGATGTTAATGTCCATCTCAAATTAAAATTTTAATTATCTTGACACAGAAGTACTACTTAATTTATTGAGACCTAAACAGACATAGAAAGCTAAGATAGAAGGTACAACAATCAACATTAAAGTCGAATATTTATCTTTTTATATTATTTAGTTCCCTTTTGTATAGGTTTTGCAAAATTTTATCCTTTTAATATTGTAAACTACCCAGAGTTACCCTGTGGTAAGATGGGTAATCAATACATTTAATAAATAAATAAACTCCACATATTTCAGTATATTTTAAAATAAAAACTTTAAAGGAATCCAACATCATCAAAAGATGGGTAAAGCACTGATTTCAGAAACCTCACTATAGGTTTAGATGTATTCTACCAATTTGAATTGCACCCTGCGGTAATAATTTATAGCATCTGGAAGCTTATTTTCCACTTGACAATTTCATACTACATCAATTTTTAAACTTTTCCTTTATAAAGGTAAAAATTTCAGACAATGATTTTTTTTTTTAAAGGATAAATCATGGATGTAACCATACTGAGGAATAGCCTAGGTCTGGCCTTGAGTTCCAGTCATCTCTCAGAGGACATCTGGAGAAAGATGTTTAGATTTTCCACAGAAAACCTTTCCACTAAGTACTTGTAAGTACTTGTAAGGTGATCAATCATCCTCCTTTAGGGAAGACAGTCCTTCTTTTGTACTCATTTAAATAATAATTAATAGGCATGTAAGCATAATTACAATATAAAATGTTATTGTTACAAAAGTTTTTTATTATGTATTTATCATATTATAGTGTATTCTGTATTGTTGCAATAAATAAAATGTTTTATTTACGATATTTTTTCTTCAATTTATTTGTGTCCTTCTTATTGTAAAAAATTGGTCACCTTAGTACTTGTGATCAGTAGAACTAGCCTCTTTGGGGAAAATGTTGTTTTGTCCAATGAGGGACAATACATCTATGATATCCTGGGTCTAGCTAACAAATCTAGGAGCTAAACGAACCCTCCTAACAAACCTTGATAGAACTGTAAAAACCCAGTCTGGTTTTTACCCACCATCTTTGTGTAAATGGGATTACAAGGGAATTGCAATTTGGGGAAATAAAATCTGATTTTCTTGTAATTAGGCACAGGACTGATTCATTAACTAGCACATTCGTTCCACTTTTTCCTCTACTTTGTCAACTACAGTGGACATTTAGGATCCATACTAGCCTTTGGCTATGCTGGCCTGAAATTCTAGTGTCATAATGACAAAACATGAGGAGAACATCCACCCAGGGAAAGCAAGGCTGAGCTATGCTAACAATTCAGATTGGTTTCAAAACCAAGTTCATTATCACCGTTTCTTTTTAGGTAACCTTAAAGTTTCTAAAGGAATAATTCTATTACAATTTACAGAATTATGACTCTCAGAGCTACCATCTCTAAGATTATTTGGGGACAAAGAGAAAAAAAAACCACAAGAGTTTAGAAACCTTGTTAGCAGTGACAGATATTTTTAGCAATTTTCAGAGAAAAAAAAGCTGACAAAAATCAGGCAATATACAACTAAAGACTAAAGGAAATTCTCTTCTCAGTGCAAGTGCCATGTAACCACTATTTTAAGTAACTTCTAAGGTAATTGACTATCTGCTGACAGCCATTAAAAAAAGTCATGGCAAGTGGGAATCCTAAACTCCTCACAGAATGAAAGCTACTCAAGTAGTCATATTCCAGCTCCAAGCTTATTCTTTCTCCCACTTCAAGACACTCTAATTTTAAAATTCACACTGTAACAATAATACTATAAAATGATGCCTACAGCATGTACACGGCATGTTGGAATGGATTCCTCAGCTTAGCCTCATTGTATGTACGTTGGATAAAATAAACACTGACAGCTTTTTTCCATTTGTAAAGGCCCTATAGCAGCTGCGGTGATCCCACCACAGAGCAATGAATTAAGCCTAAACCCCAGCTGGAACAGAAGCCGCCTTTTTTTTTCTTCACAATATAGCAAGACTATCATTGTTAACCTAGGCATTGTTGCAAAATATTGAGGGAAGGGAAGAGAGAGGGAGGGAGAGGGAGGGAGAGGGAGAAGGAGAGAGAGAGAGAGAGAGAGAGAGAGAGAGAGAGAGAGAGAGAGAGAGAGAGAGAGAGAGAGAGAGAGAAAGAGAGAGAGAAAATTAGCTCCTATAAGCATGCAAAGCCACATGCACATACACAGACACCTGAACTGATTGCAAATTTCACATGTGGATATGTGGAATGAAAGACAAATCAAGTTATCTCAGTAAATTCATCAATTGCAAAACATTATATTATACACACCTGCTACAGTTAGGTTTTTATATCCAATTTGTTTTGAACTCACATTTTGTAAGAAGATACGTCAAAATAATATATTTTTAATATTATTGAAGAGAGGGAAATCTAATCCAAAGTACAACTCCTTCTAACAACTCTCTTTCTCCCCCGTGCACTAGACTGTTTTCTGTTTCTGACAAAAATAAAAACCAAGCCGAAAGGTTTAGCAGGAAGATGATTTTTTTTTCTTTCAGATTGCATGGAAACGAAAGAGCTGACAGTTGGTTTAAAAGCAATCCTGACAAAATGCATTAGTTTTTATTTTTTTAAGGGTTTCAGTAATCAAAGTTTCTATCCAAGCCATCAATATTAGAAGCATTATCTTCTCTGTGCTCTAGTATAGAAATTCTCAAGAAATCCACCTATTATTGTGCAGTGGAAGAAAATATATTGGTTCCATGGATTTCTAAGGACATCAATAAACTTTATGGAGAGGAGCTATAATTAACTGTTTAAAAGATACTAACACCTGTAAGAAAACCCCAACATATCTGGAAGGAAAAGGATAAACACCTCATCCTTCCTCCCACAGGCCACATCTCAACGGCCAAACATCCCCTCTTATAACTGCTTTTCCTCAGAGGAAGCAGCTGTCTTTTTTGTTGTTGTTGTTACACACATGTATATTTAATACATGTTTAGGTTTTCCAAGACTGAATTGATGCTTCAATGTTAATATTAATAAATTAATAAATTTATTAATAAATCTTGCTTGGACTACCAAAAGTACCCCTACAAGATTAAGCATTGCTAAAGTCAGTTTTAGTAGAGAATGACCATTAAGAAACCATTGATATACTAGCAAAGTGTATGTATACCATGGTTAATATGTAATCAGTTTGAAAGCTTCTAAAGAATCAGCCCAAGCAAATTACTCCATGATGAAACTAAGTATTCCAAGTCAGACTCATAAAATCTAAATAGGCTGGTTCCTAGAAAATCTCAGGCCAAAGTTCAACTGAGTTCTATAGCAAAGCAGACCTTCTGTTTTAGGTTGATACTTTCATTGTTAGTCTGGCATGGAGGCTATCTGCAGTGCCTTCTGATTCCACTCTTTCTTCCAGACTAATAATCTAGATGACAACTTAGAGGCCAAAGACCAGAAGACATTAATAAACATCTTCACATACCTCTGATATATTGCATTTGTTGGGGTATTAAACTAGAAGCAATTCTGGAAGCCAGCTGTAAAGCAGAGTTTGTTTATTTGATCATATTAGCTCTTTATAAGAAAGAGGTTTCTTTTTCTTTCTTTTCTCTCTATGCAACTCATATTAAAAGTATCTATTGAAAATGGTGCATAATAGTTTCTAATTGCTTCATATACTCAGATGGTTTTAGTATTTTTCAGTTACTGTACACATTAAATTCACACTTGATACAAATGAATATTTGAATAACTCAATATGAATTTTTCTCAAGCAAGGAAAATGCCCGGAGAGTGCAATCTTATATACATACATACATACATACATACATACATACATACATACATACATACATATATACATACATACATACGCAATTCTCACTTTGTTCATTGGGCTCTATTTTCTAATAAATATTACTGAAGAATGTACTATATTCCCTAGGATGGGAGATAGCTCTGTAGCCCTCCCAATGTAACAAAACCCCTTTATGATTCTGTCTTTCATGCATATGTGTGTGGAGAAATGTGTTATATGTGTAAAACTAGACATGGGATCTGTAAATATGTTTATGTTCAGGCTGATGAGCCTATTTGCAATCCTGAAAGCATAATATTGGTATTCTCATAAATGGATACCACTGTTGAGAACAGGCACTCACAAAATAACATTAGAAAGGACTCTAGTTGATCCCCACCACCTCCTCTAACCTCTCAGGATTCTCTTTATTGTCTCAGCTTCTATTGTCTTTTATGCTGGGCAGGTGATCACAATTCAAAACAAAATATTGGACAGCAATAACCATGGACTATTTTTACTTCCCCCAAATGCCCTGGGGATCTCTGGCAACAGAGGCACTCCTGGAAATGCAGTTTATGCTTTAGGGCAGTATCTGCTGTGTACCATGTAACTTCCTATTTATTGTTTTTAATTAAAGCATTGAATAATAGAAATAAAAGCAAGTAAGGGAGGGAGCTGAGCATGCACAAGGGAAATACTATAGACTACTGGTCACTACAGGTACCCTGCTGGGCCTCCGCTAGCCTGAAGGAAAGGTTTGGGTCAGCATGTGTGCATAAATAAAAGTTTGTTTTATTAATAATATTAGCAGATAGGTCCCCAAAAGTATGTCATTGCTCAGCAAGGTTTTTCTTTTTTGAGAACAGGGTAGGGTAGGTGTACTGTACAGGACAAGAAAGAAATGTACTAGGGGAAGCCTGTGGCAGATGGAAGAAAGTTTAACCCCACATTTAAGAAAATGTTGTAATTTGGATCTACTTTAAAGTAACCAATAAACTAGGGATTGTGGTCAGGATACACAACCAAATTCTAAGAAATTTTTTTTAAATGTCCTATTAATTTTTACTTTAGGTAATTGTTTAGGTGTTCCATTAGTGTTTTTTTATCTCAGAAATATTTTTTTTTCTAAACTAGCATTGCCACTTCAATGTCCTCCAGATATGCTAGATAGCAAAATATATAATATTGGCTAGAGGAGAAGGAAAATGTATTTCAACACATCTGAAAAGCAACAAGCTGGACAAGGCTCTCTCAAGGATAACAGGATAAGAATCACCCACCACAGCATCAACTACGTTGAGTGTTCCAATCAATGTATATTTCCATTAGTGCTTTATAGTAGACTCTCTTTAGTTTTCCCTGGGTTTTTGTACAGAATTAAACTCTGTATTTGGATGAGAGAATTTCTTACTTATCCCTGTCATCCTTAATCCACATGAATTCCAACAGAACAGAAGTTAATGCAAGAAAAATAGACCTTTATAGAAGGGGTCTGATGCTGAATGAAGTAGCATGTTCTGTCCAGATAGCTGGCCATCCTCCCACACAAGGTAATAAAGATGCTTTAAAAGAACACACCAACATTTTCATTTAGTCCTTCCTATATCCATCTAGATGTTTTGACCTATAAATACAAATACCTCCAGACAGCATGGCTAATGGTTTATAAATGAAAACATCTGGAGGAATTCATACTGACATAGTCTGGAGTGATTTAAACCAGTGCAAACAATATGCTGTTTAATATTTTTAGGGAAACTCTCAGGCATATGATAGTCAGCTCCTTCCTTCTTATCCAATTGGACACCCAAAAATATGTATTTCTCTGATCTTACTGTATGGTTCATACAAGATTATGAATCATACAATAGCGTATCTGTTTAGGGCTTAATATGAAACATGAATGATACTATTATGGCTTAGAGCCATGGTTTAATATTATACCTTTATACAACCAATGGTTGATTCAATCTCAGGATTAAACTACAACTTATTAAAGGGGCACTCAACCTGTTTGAGAAGTGAGCACACATTATGGGTACTCTCATAAAGTGACTCATGGTAATAAACATTTTGGGAACACTGATTATCTATGAACTTCTGTAGTTCTCCCTTCCTCTATCTCTTTTTCAACAAATGGACAGATTTTGAATCAAAGCAGCTGCAAGCTACCATTGCCCTTCATTTTTATTTTATTTTCTAATAACATTTAGGACCATTGAGAATATAAAGATAGCTTGGAAATAAAAATTATGTTGGAGACTTGACGTTCTGCTTTGTATTATGTCACTTTCTCAATTTTTTTTAATGAAGATGTAGAAAAGTCCAGTATTATATAGGAGACTTCCAGGAGGGAATCGGCAAGCAAATTAGCACATCTGGACACCATCCTCGAGATTTTAGCTTTATTGCAATATACAAATGCAGCCAAATGATATGTTCACAAATTACATAAAAACTAAAAATAAACTCCATTTTGGCTTAATGTAGTAATTATTAGTAATCCTATATCGCATGAGTAAGTAAAAGGGGGAAGATCTGAATATCTCTATTACACATCTGTAAAAGTAACAATGTAGAGGGGAAGTATAAAATATTAAAATGCAAGAAGAAATATAGCTAATTACATAATAGTTAAGGAAACACCCAAGCTGGCTTGTATATGAATGAGTCACTTGAAATATTATGCAGGCAGAAAAGGTATAAGGTGAAATAGTGCCAAATAAGCCAAAGATACTGACTTCTTTTTAAAAACTTCTGAAGCAGCTGAAAAGAAAATATTTTTGCCTCTACTCTATTCAGTTCATTGATTAAAAAATAAACAACCTATAGTGCCTTGCCACAACACTTTTATCTTCCTTAGAGGAATAAAAGCACGCCAACCTTACTAACTTACATATTACTGTATAATAAAGATTGCAGAAAGAGTTTTCGGTTGAAGAGTTTAATTAAATATCAGTGTTTGACAACAGAAAAAATACATTTATGTTCCTTTTTAGTAAAGAAATACAGTTGGAGAAGTTTGGTCAGTTTGATTTATATTAAATAAAAAGTAAATTTTTAAAGTTATTTCAATATATTTAATTATTTTAATGTATATTTTCAAAGAATCTCAGCTATGAATCCAAGTGCTTCTGTATCTCCAACCACTTTTTCTTTTTATCAAAAGCCATGCTTGGAGGATTCCTTGAATTTCCAAAGTAGCCCTCAGTGTCATCAAGGGCCTTAAAAGTCCCAGAAGAAGTATATATCACCCTTCCAAGAGAAATGCTACAATGATAAAATGAGGTTTACACAATCACTTTCCCTTTCAAAAAATCCATTTGTTTTATTGTGCTTTCTATAGTCCCTGAACTCTTTTATCAGGACTCAAACCTACATTTGCAAGCAAAGACTTCAATTCATCTATGACTCAGATCCTACGTTACTGACTCTCCTGCTGGTATCATACTGAGCACTAAACTCATTTGCATTTAATCTGTTTCCGCCATTCATTAATCTCTGTGTAAGATGATGAACTAAAGACTATGGTTTATTATTATTGCATTAAACAGGTTCCACAAGACAAAAATAAACCTTGGTTTAAGCCTGTTTTTCTATCCCACAAAGTTCAGCTAACATTACCTAGATGTCCTTTTAAGATACCCCTATGGTTAAATTCCTGATCATACAAAAGGAAAAGCAAGCTCTCTGGATGTTCAAGCAACCATGCCTTTGTGCTAGAATTTAATCAGCCAGCATATGGTCTTTCATTTGCTATGAGAATATACCAAAACACGAAGCAAAATTTGGATCTCATTTCTTTTTTGCCCACCACAAGCTGAAAGTCACTAGCAGGCAAAAAAGAAAAAAGCCCAACATTTAGTATAATCAGTTGAAACAACAGTCCCTTCTTGCATTATTTGTAAGTAAATTCTACTAATTTCAACGACTTAGTGGTGGCAAACCTTTTTGAGACCGAGTGCCCAAACTGCAACCCGAAACCCACTTATGCATCGCCGAGTGCCAGGAACGTGACCACCAAGTGGGTGTGACTATGGTAGTCTTGGTAGTATGGGTGGGCGTGGCCACCTCGATATTGCTCCTGGGGAGGGATGCCTGTGGGGACCGGGCAGGCAGGATTGGGGGAGATCCAGTGGTTCTCTGGCGGGTGGGGCAGTAGGTAGGAGGCTTGTCCTGTAGGGTGAGGTGAGGCAAGGGAGGGGGCAGGGCAAGGGTGCCACTACCATGGGGCAAGGCAAGGCGAGGCAAGGGCTGGGGCAGAGGCTGGTTGCAGACAAAGGGGAGCTCCGATGAAGAGGAGGTGGAAGAGGGTTTAAGCAAGTTTAGCAACCAGAGTGGGGATCCCCCCCAAAGAAACGTGTTTCATGGGTAACCTCAAAGCATGACAGAAGAGACCAAAACCTGCTGCAATCACCCAGCAGATGGGAGCGGAATAAAAACCAAACAGCCACCCCCTCCCCGGAGAACTGTGCATGTGCAGAGTGCGAAGAGCTGCGCATGCTCAGAGAGCACAAAGAGCTGTGCATACGCAAAGCAGAGGAGGGAAGCAGCTCATCCCAGAAATGGATTGTGTGCCACTAGGGACGGCTCCGCGTGCCACATGCCATAGGTTCTCCACCCTGGACCTAGGTACTTCAAGACTAGGGCTATTAGATCAGGACTGTAAAATTACAGATGACTACTAAGAGGCAGGTAGCTGACTCTTCTGGATTTCTTTGATACCAACTAACATTCATCTGGATGTTTGTAGCATCAGTCCAGAAGCCTTATTCACAACACACACTATGATTTACAGCTGTAACCTTAGGGCTCCACTGTAGATCGTTAAATAAGAACTTGGTCCATATTTCAGTTGTATTTGCATGATTTCCAGTATTAACATTGCTAAAATATTTGTAAAAACAAGCTCAGGTGGGCCCTTTCTGGAAAGAGTGGGGAAGGCGAAAATGGCTCCTCAGTGATGATGGAGTTAAATTATTTAGATTTTGCACAAATCTGTATTATATAATACAACTATTATAACTTTAAACTATAATAAATCTTGAGGACAATTCTTAATTCTGTCTTTTTGATATTTGTGAAGCTGGATGGCTCAGTAAGCCACAAATACTAAGGAGTCATGCATAACAAAGGGTAAAATGTTGCTACACACATGCTAATTAACTTGAGTTTCTTTAATCTTGAGTGTTATGAGAACAGCTTCTGGATCACAAAAACTATTTTAATGAACGTAGATTTTGGTTTGGCAGCCTACCATTATGATTTATAAAATATAGATTATGATTTAATCCAATGTGTGAACCCAAACTGTGGTTTATGCAATAAACCATTTTTATAACAAATCATTAGACTTCCAAAGAGAAAAATAATCATAAATTCTGAAAAATAATCTTCAGAAAACAAACACAATTTACATTCTTTCCTAAGAATTCATATCATTTATTATAACTATTAGCCAAACAAAAATATACTTAACAAGTTATGGATCTGTTAAACCATCTTCAAAACTATCAGAATGGATCACTTATCTGAGTCAGAATTTCTAGCAAAACATGGCTCAAATTTCCTGATACAAATATCAGCAGTCCTATTTTTTTTTTCATCAACCATAGTTCAACAAAGTTAATTGTCTTGGCACATGCCCCGGGGTTGTTTGCTATTCTTCTTAGCACAAAGCTCATACTTCCAGAGCCAAACTCAATAAATGATGTAACTCAGAACCAAATATATAAAAATCTTTATTATAACTGTCAATCTCTTAATAGATTTAAGTTCCAAATTGTCCAACTCTTCCACAAACCTATAATCCTACAAAATAGCAGTTCTTAGGCAAGACACATGCATTGAAGTGTATTTAAACTACTCATAAAACCTACAGTTAAATAGAATGCAGCAGATTTTTATTCAATTTTTATTTTTATAACAAGCAGGAATTACTAGCAAATGCCTATCATTCTCAAGGCTCCAGACAAAAAAATAAGTTCATGTTTGAATTTCTGATTACTTAAAAAAACAGAATGGGAAACACTCTATCTTTGTAAATTAAAAGATGTAAGTTAAGTTTATTTCTAATCAGATGTTTAGATGTTTAAATTTCAGTAAAAGCAGTAGTATTACTTCCAAATAAGCATGCTTAAATATAGCTGCACATTTTTAAATAACATTTTAAAAGCCTACATTATGTTCAATTGCCTGCAAGGTTTATTGAAATTCTATCTATTATATTTATAGTCAACCTTCAGTGTCAGATCACAGCCTATCCAGTCCTACAATCTGTTTTTCATATATCTATGTTAACATACAGGATGCAGATAATATGAACTAAAGTAATAATAAGCAGAGAAAAAATGATACTAGAAATGTATAGAAAAATCAAGCTTTGGGATATTTAAATCTCAGAAATCTAGAATATAGGATTTAAAACAGAGGTCCCCAACCCTTGGGACACCACGGACTGGTTCTCTGGAAAGAGGTTTTTCCACGGACCAGAGAGTGCATGGTTTTGTGTGTTGCCTGCATTTTGCGGATGGTGCTTTCCTTGTTTGTGTGGACCGGTTACTGGCATGCCACGGCCCCGCACTGGTCCACCGACCAGGGGGTTGGGAACCCCTGATCTAAAATGTTTTGGAAGAAAGAAATATTTTCATTTAATACTCAGAAGATCCTGGCTTAAAATCCAGTATATTTGGGAAACATAACCAAAGGGCAATACACTGGGACACAGCATCTTCACCTGCCAACCTAGAGACCCTTCTTGATCTTTGAGAATTTCCAAGATAATGAACCATTTCATAAATGCATTAGTTTGGCATGTTTGCAATTTTAACTCTCCGTGCAAAATTAATGATTTTTGTGATAGTTAACATCCACAAAGAACAGCACCTTCCTTATCAAATTGCCATGCTACAGGAGTACATAGTCAGTGTGGACCAGACCATTACTTGATAATAGTTTTTTCCGTTTAGCACCCTTAGAAACTCTCCTTTGGGCACTTGCTTGAACCTGTATGGATATGAAAGTTAATAAAGATTGAAGCTCTACCCCCTTCATTCTCTGATTTCCATGTGTCAGACTCTCTTGGTAGACCAGACCCTGAAATCAATTCCAGCACAAGGCTAAAACTACTTTCCTGAGATTGGCTACAATAACTGAACCTTGCAACTGAAAGCACTGTACCTCCCCCCCTCTCTTATGGTTCAGTGAATTAGGGAGGTTTCTGCATGAGTCCCTTATCTGGCTGAACTGGACTTCAGTCCCTTTTGCCTAAGCAACAACTCCTGCATATCTCCATCAAAGTCATCTTCCTTACTCTCCACACCATGTCAGGAGATATAAAGAGCCATTTTGGTTGCTTTTGCTTGAGAAGATAAGCACGGCTTTCCTTCCCCATTATGCAACCCTAATAAACCAGGAAGCAATGATGGAGTTATTTATGGCAATTAGATTTCTGATGTGACTTTAGTCAGCCTAGCCTGCCTCATAGGGTTGGTGTTGGGGAAAAGCAGCAAAAAATGCTTTATGCGGCACATGGATCTCCTATATGGAAAACAGGCTATGAATATAACAAATAAATAAATGAAAGAAACTAAATCCATGAGATAAACAAAATATATATAGACTAGCTTTTAAATTTTAGATATATAAAATTCTGAACAGGTCTTTAACAAAATTTAATGAAGTTCTTGGTCAAACTAACAGCTCTCTTTGTCCTACTCATGATGTCACTGCCTGGCTGTGTGTGGCAATGCCTGTCCTTGCATTATAGATAATCTTCAGATAACTTAAGGCCAGTTTTCTCAGAGTTTCATAAGGAAATCATGAAATCAAGTTAAGCTTTCCCATTTCTAAACTCTCTTGTGGGGGACTGTACACTAATTTCTCTATCGGAATCACACTGTATGCCAGAGCTGGTTAAGAGAAAAAATACCCCAGCATTTTTCACTTCCTTTTCATATTCTGTATCAGAACTGTAAAGGTAGTAAGTTGTTTCTTATCCCTGAGCTGAGAAAAGAGGCACTTGAGAATTAAGTAATCTTTTACATAAAAAGTATTTCTCATGCCTCTGTGCAACTAAGCTTGCATCAGAGATACATAAGAAATAGCAGCAATTTCAAAAGCTCCAATTACTCTCCCAAGCAAACTCACAACTTCACCAAGATGTGATATAAATGGAGGGCCATGCTCTCTTGGGAAAATCAGAAATCCCAAACAGAGATGCAGCACCAGCCTAAATGCAATTAGCTCTTCAAGCTTCCCAAAAGACAAGACTGACATGCAGTTACTGCCAGCACTAACCGGCAGACGCTGACATAAATCCCTATTCATTCCTCACCAGTTTTTTTTCCCCACCAACAACCAGCCAATGCCATTTCTTATGCCACATACGGAAACATGTAAAAAGCATGTGATCATTTAGAAGACTGAATGTACTCGTGAAGCTTTTCTGACCCTTGCAATCCATAATTCAATTGCTAGCCACATAACTGTTGATAGTTATCTGGGGACTAGGTTAAATTAAAAATGGTCAGGATGACAGGATTTTCACACCCATGAATTTATTGACCTCTGATGGCAATTTGCCCATCTTCCATTCCAATTGTTTCCTTCAATAGAATTGGGAGCTGATACCTATGGTCAACGTTTATGTAACATTACACATAAAAGTGTAAAACTCAGTGATTTGGGAATCCTTTTAGTTCTGGTTCATGAAACATGCTTCCAGAAACTGCCAAATTGCCCCTGGAACAACCTCATCTAAAGGAGGTTCAGCATGGTCCACAGGCAGAAATGTGGAGTTCCTAAGGACAATGCTTTTGTTAAATCTTTGAATTCTATATAAGTGAAATGTACAAAAGTGAAATGTACAAAAGAGATTGATATTTGAAATTCATCTAAACTATGTCCCACTAAGCATGGTATACTTTAAGTAGAAATATGCAGAACTATACCATTAGTAGTGCAGAAATTCTTTTTGAAGATTTACAAAACTCTTTGGAATATATCCACTGTGTACTGAAAACTTAACTGGAAATTATCATGGAATTATAAAAAAGTTTTGATCACATGAAGTCCATGTTTTATCATTGCAGAAACACAAGGCCTGAACAATTTTGTTAGAAAAAAAAAGGTCACTATTACTAATCTTCCCTTAATTAGAGGCTACTCCTTAAGGCATCAATTAAATTGATTAACTACTGTACTTTTTAAATAATTGTTTAGCATATCAAATATGGCTAATATTTAAGCTTGTTATTCAATCCATCATAGAGATATGTTTTTATGAAATTATCTGTTTGTTTCTTTGGGTAGTTCTGAGTTTAACCCCATTTTATCCTCATACCAATGTTATGAAACAGAATGAGTTAAGTGGAGGAAGTGTAATTACTGCAAGACCACTTAAACAATTTAAAATTTGAATTCGGGCTCCCCTAGCCAAATCAACTAACATGATCCTTAACCCAACCTTTGATTTCTATTGGGAAAGTTACAGCAATTCCCAGAAAGCTGTGGATCAATGAAACAGTTATATTCCATAGGCTCAATTCCCTTAGAGCAGTGGTTCTCAACCTTTCTAATGCTGCGACCCCATAATACAGTTCCCCATGTTGTGGTGACCCACAACCACTTATACATCACCGGGTGCCAGGGGCGTGGCCAAAGAAAAGGGGGAAAAAATGGCGGACAGCCTTGTTTGGCGACCCCCGTGAAATGGTCATTCGACCCCAAATGGGGTCCCGACCCACAGGTTGAGAACCACTGCTTTAGAGGGTGAGTTGATGAATTTTAGCCCCCAGACACAGCCTCCAGCAATCCTTAAGAGAAAAAAATTAATGTAATTATATAAATGTGAATTGTGGTTAGTATAGTCTCTCTACCCGACCCCAGATTTTATTCCACAATATATAAAATAAGCTTGACCATACTTAAGCAAATAGGTGCCAATCGGAGCAAAACCATTCTATTCAGCAAAAGATTAAATGACTGAAGAATATAGCCTAGCTCCATCAAAAATATATTCCAATTTAGGGGCCACATGATGAAGTTTTAATTAGGAAAAAAATGAATGCTGTATACACATTAGTGGCCGTTACTTTAATCATATAGCTCAGGGCTTTTCAACCAGTGGTACATTGGCACCTGGCAGGTGGTATGCGACCATCCTAGAAAAGTGGTAGCGGGGGAGGGGAATGAGCTGAACCGGTAGCAGCACCGCACAAGCCTGAGCGGGAGATGGCTGGAGCTGCAGAGCTGTCAGGGCTCAGCGGAAGCGCCAGGATCAGGGCCAGGCTCTAAATGGAGCTTTGCGCTGATCCTGGCACTTCTGCTGAGCCCAGAAGAAGCGCCGATCAGCTGGAATGTTGCAGCATCTCCAGGGTCTTGTGATTTACATTCAGATGCTTGGCAACTGATTCATATTTATGACAGTCACAGTGTCCCAGGGTCATGTGAAGTGACCAAAACCTTTTGCAACCACCCAGCAGATGGGGGGGAATAAAAACCAAACACACCCCACCCCACCCCCGCTGCCAATCCTCAACAGAAATGCTCACAACAATGAATACCTCGGACAGAAGGAAGAGCGCTACTGGGTGGGCAGGCAGGTGTCTTGCTTGGCTGTGGCTTGGGGTGCACTTTTTTCAGTGCCACTGTAACTTTGAACAGTCACTAAGCAAACTGTTGTAAGTCAAGGACTACCTGTACTTTTATTAATTTTTACCTTTTTTTTGGTCAAGTTTTTGACACCTTGCTAGGCGACTGGTGGTATTCGGATGCTGTCATATCCTAAAAGTGGTACAATGGGTGAAAAAGTTGAAAAGTCCTGATATATCTTATTCCTCTAGGAAGTTTCAGTAGGGGAGGATATGATATTCAAAGATCACATTTAAATAAAGAGATTTTTTCCAAGTATTATTATTCAGTTATTCTGCCCTATTATAAAATATAGGAGGTTGTTTATTAAGATACATAAAACATCACACAAACTCCATGCATCTCTATAAATCAATATAATTCCCAATTATTTAGAACAAGATCACCATTTGTGTTTGTGGTAATAACTACAATTTCATTTAAAATGCACACTAGCATTAAAAACAGGAATTATATACTACTTTCAAAGACTCTGGATGAGTTGTGGCACTCTCCACATAGCTGTGCTTTCCAATATCTGCATCAGCAGGAAACATGAGTTCATTTGATAAAACAACTTAAGTATATTCTAGCATCATCTCACATTATTAATCCCCAATATATCATATTTCTAGTTTCAAACCTATACTTGATAACAATTTCACAGAATAAAGTACAAGCAGCCAGCAACAAAAACAATATATTAATTCTACACACATTAATTTTCCCCTTAACTAAATTCTTCCACTGAGAGAGTAACCAGATGACTACATATGCCCAATTTGCAAACTGGTTATACAAGAATGTTATGACATTTTATATGTAGGGTTGCAATCTAATTTACATATAAGTCCAATCATATGTGGACAATGTGTTCTCTGAGTACTTCTGACATCAAATTCTTCAGCCATTCATTCTTGATGAATAAAAGCTTCTTCCAACTGCTCTTAACAAAAACACTTTTTCTTTTGACTCAAAACAGCAATTTTCGGGGCAATTGTGGTCTTGTAATTTTGAACAAAATATTAAGCATTTGTGAAAAGATGGAATCAGAACAAAACAGATTACTGAGAAGGAAGGTTTCAATTGAGGCCAAAGCCATGCAAGAAAATAGAACATAATGAACAGGTGTGGCCATCTTTGGGATCCAAATATACCTCATTAAACTTCACACAATACATTTAACTACAATTAAAATGTATTACAAAATTCTCTTCTTTGTGGCTTCATTTGTGATAGATACAATGGTCCCATATATTTATCATGTGGCATCAGATCTGTGTCAACTCTTAGCAACTACACGAACCTTATTTCTCTAATCAAGATGATCTGTTCTGGTTTTAGCCTAGTGAACTATGCAAACCCATCCCAAATGTTCCATTGTGCTACACACACACACACACACACACACACACACACACACACACACACACACAAAAGCCCACAGTTAAATTAACTGAGTGGATCATATAACCACGACTGCAGGGCACCAGGGGGGGAAAAAAAAAAAGATAAGGTCATTTTTAAGTATCAGAGCATACTTTATATGCACAGACACGGGAAATGTGTCTACGATGTTTTTGCAAAACAACTGGGGCATACAGAAAAGCAATCATCTTTCTTCCTTCAGGAAAAAGTTCCTTTCATCGTAAAGGTGTCTGCAAAAGAGGAAGCAGTTTAACCTAAGCAGGTCAGACAGCCAGAAGGGCACCAGTGTTACCTCGTGGGAAGGCGCCAAGAGGTGGAAGGAAGCACCAGAGCTATGCAAATACTTGCTACACCTGTCCGCCTGGCAGCTAGAGGCCTAATCAGTACCATGCTGCACCGTCGCTTCCTTTTTTTAAACAGGTAGCCCCTTCACAACCCGTTTCTCATACACATGCAGTACCCAGTCTACACGACCCGCCTCGAATTCTGACGTCACAGAAAAGTGGGCGGGGATTTGGAATTTGAGACTAAGATTCCATCGCGGCCAGCCAGGCCCTTCCCTTTGTGACGTCAGAAGATCAACAAAAACTTGGCCCCGACTAAATGGCCTGGAACCAAAGAACTCGCATTGACATTCCGCTTTAACCTGTTGCTGGCGCTGTGTAGAGGATGCATTAAACCACCACACGTACTTGCAAAGCGGCATGAAGGTCCAAAATAGCAGCCATACTTGTGATCGCCAGTCACTGCAATGGCAGAACAGGCCACCTATTCTTATCCCTTCTCGCAACCTGCCCCCTCCCCGCGTATTTTTTTTTTCCAACTTGACGAACTTTTAGGAACACCGAAGATGTCGTTTTAGTCCTCCAGCAGAGCTTCTCCATCCGGAGTCACTCAAGAGGAGTGACACCTCTTCTCATATTTTTTTTCCAGTAAACTGCGTGAGCAGAGTTGCATTGTTCATTCGTGCATACGTAGAATATAGCTTAAGACAGGTTTTTGGCGTGTGTGTGTGTTTATTTTAACGCTCCAGATTCCCCACCCCCTTTCTGCTTTGTTTCAGTACAGGGGAAACATGCGCAGCCAGCACGTTTAATAGATTTTCTACATAAACACTTCTCTTGACAAAATACTTTCAAGTACCGTACTTTAGAATCTCAATTCCTCTGCAATGCGGTTCTATTTTTAATTCAGTATGTGATGAAAAAAAGCTTGAAATCCCCTTTTATTAGCTGGCCTGTCTTTCTTCTAAATTCGTTTCAAAACTGCTAAAATAGTCCATTATGACTTTATGAAGTGTTTATTGAAAACAAAGAGGAAGGGTTTAGAAAATGATCCATCCCCATTCCTAACAAATAAGAGGCCTCACAAGAGAATACAACTTTGTATCAGTTATAACAGTTTTGTTTAACACCAGCCTATTTTTATTCAATATTTCGAGTCCTTTTTTTTAAAAAAAAAAACCTCAGGTCTATAGTATATTAGTTTAATCTACTCTGTTGCTACAAACTTGGTTAATTTGTCATCCCAATCAATCGTACATGGAGCAAAGGACAAACTCAACCATAACAATTTCTGTCCAGTAATAAGATCATACGTTTTTGATTTTTAATACACCATTTTTACTATTAAAGCTATTTCTCTATAAGCATAAAAATCAGTCAAATGCAGAGCCATTTTTGCTACCAAAACCACCAAATGCTACCAGGCCTTGCAAGTACATTTCTCATAACATCATGATGCCCAACTGGTTTGGTTTCTACTGCAAACCCAGTAAAGCAAACGATCATACAGGCTAGAGTTGATTGATTAAACATTAAACTCGCCGAAACTAGACATTAAATTTCAAGTTTACCCTATCGTTGTATAGGTAAGATGCCTCCTCAACCCCCTAAATACGTTACAACAATGTGATTATTTGCATACAAAGTGAAATCTGCTTGAAAAAGCAGTTTAGCTGCATTATCAATAGCACCCCCCAGCCCCGTGTCTTTCATCTTTTAAAACTCGATTATGACTGTAATTTGAGATCAATACATTTATTCACTTGAGGTATCGCGACCCGAATCTGATTTCTAAAACATGTTTTTTTCAAATAAAGGAGCTTTTGAAATTCACCTCCATTTCCAACGAATGTAATAGCCAACATTTCTAGGCATTCTTTAAAGCCATCGTTAACTTGACATTCACGGACATTTCCAGAAACCAAAGAGACAAATGGTACGGTACAACCACTTACATATTTCTTTTGAATTATATTCCTCTTGGGTCTTTCTTTGCTCATTCTGATATCCGGATTCTGATTGCAAATGGGGACAATTGCTTCATGAATTAAAAGCCGCAACCAATTTTGAGGGGGGAATCCTTTTTTTGTTTGTTTGTTTCTTGTTTATAGTGGTTTCTTGTAATCCGATTTTCTTCGCACACAATGCAATTCTCCGTGCAATAAATCCAAAATATGTTGGGTTGCGAGGTCAAACAGAAGAAAAAAGCCAAATCCAAAGCAAACCACCAAAAAAATCACTTTAGAGAAACATTCATAATGGAAATTTTACACCCTATACACAAAAAGACACCCTTGTTGTCCCCCTTTTCTCTTTCTCAAGCCACCAAAGCGATCTGTAGGCCTGTAGTGTTCGAGATGTAGTTTACATCTTGAAGAAGATGGGGGAAAGGATTAAAAGGGATTTTTTTTTTTTTGTAATTTTGGAAGTCACGTTTCAAGTGCTGCAGCAGACAACTCGAGCAGCAGCGAAGGCTGCACACATTGATTGTACGAGTCGCCTCTTCTTCAGTTCCCACACACACATATACAGAGACAAACACAGAGACAACTAATGAGGGCGGCTTTCCAGCGGCAACTTTAAGTGGCCCAATTCTTTAAAAATATTATGTTATGAAGAGAGACAGGCAGGCAAGCAGACAAACCGGAGGAGGGAGGAAAAGGGGTAAAGAACGACTTAGGGCTTAGCCTCAATTCTTAACGTGATACCAGCCGCAAAAAAAAGATCACTCTCTATGCATCTCCGCAGCTACAACCCAAAGGATCCCGGTGCAGCTGCAGCCTAAGGAACCCAGGGCAGCCTTAATCTCTTTTCGCCCCGGTACACGCACTCCTGGTGGCTGCCCCAGCCGGAGGCACCAAGTCCAGCTCCCGGAGCCCAGCGAGGAATCCTGGCGAAAGAATTTGAGGACAATCCCTGCGTCCACGACACGCTCTGTCGCCAGCTCTTCTCCTTTCTGTGTCTGCAAAGCTCTTTAATTGTCCTCCCTTGCCCTCCCCCCTTGCCTGGCGAGCAAACACAGCTTCGTCCGGCTACATTTCCCGCTATATTTGAGCGCAAGGACGAGCGAGCGAACTACCCTGCGACTCAACCTCGCTTGCAGCAGGAAGAAGAGAAAGAAGCAGCTTCGCGCGGCGGTTAGGATCGTCCTTGCTCTCTGGGAAAGTTGCAGCCAGCCTTAGACAAAATGGCTTACAATGAAACTACAGATCCCAAGCTGCACAAGGCGCGCAGCTGCATTAGCGGCGCTCTGATTGGACGCCGGGATTGTCCTCGAGGCACCTTTCTTCCACCTGCCCCGCCCCTTGGGGGGGTGCCAACCTGGGCTTAAGCGGAGGCGGCTTTTTGCGCCAGCCTTGTCAGCGCGTTCGCTCCGCGGTGATCGCTCGCGCGTTTGCAGCAGCGGTGGCTCATAGCTTTGGTGGGGAGGCGTGCGGGAGAGGGGTCGGGGCGAGTTTTTCCTCTCCCCGTTTCCCACTGCTGTTTATGTGCGATTCAGGAAAATAGGGTTCCTCTTGGGCGAAAAAAGGGGCGAAGGGCTCGGAAGCAGAGCGGAGCTTCGCATTAAAGCAGACATTTGCAGGAGAGGGGGTTGAGATTACCTGTGGCTGTGGAAAGGGGCGAGGGTGGGAGTCCTCATTGGCATGGATGATGGGTTAGGAAGATCTTTCTATTATCGCTGACTGGAAAAAAAAAAAAAAAACCAAGGGCAAAAATGGTGCGGGTGGCCAATGTAAGAGGTCTCCCGTTTATCTGATTATGAAAAGGGAGCACGGAGAAGATTCCATCAGTGGTGGATGCGCTTCCAATTGAGAAGGAACCGTAGTGGGAAATTTGTAATTTGAACATACTCGGAACTAAGCTGTGCCCCCTCCCTCCTATTCAAGGACACTTACTCTCAAGTAAGGCTCCTGTGATCAAGCTATAATTCGGGCAGAAGAGACGCAGTTGAAGGAAATTACTTGGAGAAAACCGTTTGTAAGAGAAGATCGGGACCGGAAAGGAGCGTCTCTTAGATTCGCTTTTTCCTTCGAAAAGCATGGATTCATTAATTTTGTAACACTAACAATAGCGTCTATAGAAAAATAATTTAGGTAAATTAAAAGCTGGGCAGAAAATACTTCTTGCTGGCTGCTAAGCAGTCCTGCTCTGTTTTCCAGCCAGTGTCACCTCAGGACAGTGAGCCTGGTTTGTCGAAAACTTGCTTAACATGTCTCCAAGGTATTTTAAGGTCATTTCCCTCCCCCTGTCCTTTCTCTAATACTGTAGGAAAAACGACTGCACCAGATTACTTTTAGCCTGTATATATAGCACCAGCCAGACTGGTGGGAAAGGGCATGTTATAATGATGTTACTTACATGTAACTTTTCTAAGCATTTTCTCTGTTATACTGCCCGATTTAACATGTTGCATAATAGCAGCCTCTGATTAAAAATAAACAAATAGCTGGGTTCTTGAAAGCAAAGATATTTTAATACATGCAACAGAATTTAGTGAGGAAATAATAATAGTCTCTTCCTTTTTTTCAACAGTGGTAAATTCTATCTTTGTGCACCAGTTAATCTTTATTTGTAGGTCATGTTCAATTAAATCCCGTGTCCCACTTCTTTCCCTCCCATCAATAAAGTAAAAGAATTGTTTAAATCTCCCTGGCTGAATTCAATGGGATTTAATACAAGAACATTTTGGAAGAGTTACGTCATACCATTAAAACAGCTACAGCCTGTTAAATATGCAGTTAATTTATTTTTAAAGAAATAAAGAGTGAGGGAACTGTTGGCCCTACAAATGTTGATGAATTGTAATCCAGCATCTCCAAGCATCATGGTCAATGGTGACAGAAGCTAAGAAGTATAATTCAGATCTCTATCCCTAAAAAAATGTTGAAAACACCAAGTATTAAATCTTTCAAGTAAATGAATGTAGCCAAGAGAAATAACAGCCCTGGTGATGTATTTCCCATCCTGAAAATCCAAGATATTGGGTGTGTTGAAATTCTTCAGAGAACTGAGCTTCAAAGATTATACATGGTCTTTCCATATATTTTCCATGAAAGTTAGCTTAGTGCTTGAGGGACAGAAAAGCAGTGATACTGATTTTTATAAATCATAATCTAAAAGTTATACCAAAACATATATACATTTTTAAAGTATCCTTATAAATATTAATTAGCTGCAAAGGCTCCAAAAATAGAAAACTAACCAAGGTAACTGAAAACCTTTGGGGGAAGATCTTGATTTGGAGTCTAGAAAGAAAGAGCCAAGTGAACTTTTGTAGGGAAAAAATTTAGTTGTACAACAAAGATGATCTTGGCCTGTATCACTAGACTTCAGACAGAGGGCAGGCACCAAGTGGGACTTCAAAGGGAGATCTTATCACATGGTTAATTCATAGAAAAACAGGAATTCCTCAAGGCTTTAAAGGCCTTGACTAGTTGAGGGTTGAGCTTGGATTACTTAAGGATTTTAAGAGCTGTCCGTGTTGTCAAAAGAAAGGCTCCTTGGATGCTGCTGACTTAATGGACAAATCCATACAAGCCTTCTTGTATGGTTTATCTTCTTCCAGAATTTTGGGGTTTTTTTCACTTCCAGGCTTAGTTTTCACTCCTGGTATTTATTGATGGTCATCAATCCAAGTACTAATGATTCTGATCCTTCTAACCTTTTTGAGATGAGCCATGGCCAGCTTGGTGCTGCCACATACAGATAGTCCTCAACTTACATCAGTTTGTTTAGTGACCGTTCAAAGTTACAATAGCACTGAAAAAATATGACCGGTTTTTAGAGTTATGACCTTGGCAGCATTTCCATGATCATGGGATCAAAATTCAGATGCTTGGCAACTGGTTCATATTTATGACTGTTGCAGTGTCCCCAAAGTCAATGGGGAAGCCGGATTCACTTAAGAACTGAGTTACTAACTTATTAACTGCAGTGATTCACTTAACAACCAGGGGGGACGGGATATGATTGGACTCGCGGTATGACTGTATTATTTTATTGTTTTATGATTGTTTTAATCTCTGTACGCCGCCCTGAGTCCTTTGGGATTGGGTGGCATATAAATAAAATTAAATACAAATACAAAATACAAAATGGCAAGAAAGGTCATAAGATTGGGCAAAACTCACTTAACAAATGTCCCAGTTAATAGCAGAAATTTGGGGCTCAAATGCGGTCATAAGTTGAGGACTATGTGTAGCCACTTTCAATGGGTTCACAACCCAATTGATACAGACAACCATTCAGGCTGTGTTTGAGTTATGGGGGATGATGAGGATGTCGTTCCTGGAGGGGCCTGGTCATCCACTAGTATGCCAGCACGTTATGTATGCTGCAAGAATTAGTTTCAAATGCAGTTTAGCCAAATTGAAGCCTTGGGCCAATCTTGTCTGGTCATAGAAATGCATTGTATCCAGCCTCGTTAGCACCTGGAAGGGAGATTACCAGGAAATTCCAGTAATGTAAACTAAATTGGGAAGGGAAGATCACTTCAATACTCTCGCTAAGGAAAATACACATGGAATCAATTACTTTCTGGGAATCAAATTATAGACAAAGGCTTCTTGATATTTACTCTTAGGTTACTAACTGGGGTTGGTCACTAGGAATTTATCTCCCTCAGAGAGTTGGAATTCTGAGAAAATCAAAGGAGGAAAGCTATGGCCATTGTCTTGAAGAAAAAAGTAAAATAAATCAAACAAATAAAAAAATGAATTCTTGGCTGTGCTTAAAGAGTTAGCGGAATTCAAACCTTTGCTCCCAGCATCCCTTCCCACTTTAAAAAGTTATGGAGGACCTTAAAAAAAGCTTTTGTTTGTATGAATTACATTAATTGATATTTACCATATTAAAAATTAAAATTAACATATTTGTAGAATATTTATTGAATCGTGTAAAAGTAATAATATTAAATCCATTAAATATTAACATAGTGTAAATAAAATATTTTCTTGAAAAAAACACTACATTTTTAACAAATAAAAAATAAGGAGAAGCATGGAATTATTTTAAATTTTTGTAAATATATTCACTATCTGGCAAGTAATTCTGATTTCGTGGACCCCTGAGTGGGACTTGGAGTCCCCAGATGACATTTTAAGAAATATTACTCTAGGGCTAGGCTAAAGTATCTCAGAGGGACTATCCCAAATGACGTGAACAGAGCTTTCTCAATTGCAGCATCCCAGTCTGTGCCACAAAAGCTTACCTGTTTTGGTCTTTACAAGCACCAAGCCAGAACCATTTTATTTTTTCCCAGGATGTTTAATGTTATGACATTCTTTCACTCATTTTAATCTGCTCTTTAATCTGGTTGTCCGACATAAAAGGGAAACCTTGCCAGGTTTCTCTTGGGTTTACTTGTTTTTAATAGGGACTTAATTGCAGTTTTTCTGACTTAGCTACCAGAGTACTACAATACAATAGCAGGGTTACAATTCTCAGTGTTGTGCAAAATATACCTTGATCCTAACTTTATAGTCTGAAAGAAACTGGAGCTTGCATTCTATTTCAAGAATGATCTGATCAGTATTCCAAACATCTCTTGTCCTAATAAGCAGACTTGGAAAAACACAGCTCTCTTGTGATCAGCCATCCATATGAAGATTTTAATAAAACAAACAATTTAAGTAAAAGGCCTGATATACTCACGAAGCACTTGATATAAGCCAATTAAAGAGCCTAATTGTAGTCAGCCTCAAAAGGTGAGTAAGCAAATTTATTCTAATGAGGAAAATTTAGAAGAGGGACAGAATGCAAACTTGCTGCCGGTAAGACAATCTACTCAGTCTTAAAATTTGTCAAATCATCTAGCTTTATTTATTTATTTTTATTATTCAGAATAGCAAAAGATGTTAAGTGAGCTGACTAGTGTGTCATTCCACAGAGCTGAATCCACTGAATTCCTGGCACATTGCAATCTGCCCTGACAAGATTTTCAAGTTTTAAAAGGTGTTGGAATAGAACTCCTTAATCTTGCAACATGTGGCAGACTCAACCATCATTTCAACTGGGAAACTTAACATTTTAGATTAGGCCAATCCAAAATTGCTAGGGAATCAACTATTCATAAACACATAGAGATAAACACTATTTATATACTTTTTAAAAGATGAAGTTCAAAGCCTAGGAAGAACACATCTAGCTCAGAAGCCAACACCCAGGTAAACATGGGGAAAAAATCAGATAAAACATTAAGGAAGAAATAATATCCATCAACAGGGATGCAATATCTCAACTAAGACTGGCAAGAGAAGCTACTACATGTAAACAGGCAGCAAACCCCACTGTCCCTCGCAGTGATGATATTACCTAGGGTGATAGTAAAATATCTGTAAGAAAACATCCAAGTTCAGAGAGCATCAAGAACCCAACACCTCAACTCTGAGCATGCATACATTCTCTTCTATTGGAATTTTAGGGTTAATGTTATTGGAATGTTTAATGTTCTATTAAATGTTTAAAGAGATAGATAAGTGAATTATGAAAATGTTTATGGTAGGTCAAAGCCATTTGGACAGGAAATATTTAACACCTTTGACATTTTAACAAGTTTAAGGACCTAGATTCAGTATACTTAACTGGAATATTTGTTTCCAGCATGAAAACTGCCAGAAATCTTTGATTATTAATTATTGCAGTTATACTTTGATCCTGAACCATATGAGAAATTATAACCCGCATTTTGAAATACCAGGGAAGATAGTTTACTAGACATTTTGTACTAGACAAGGGATTTAAATTTCTAATGACTGTTTTAAAGATTTTAAGAAATTGTGTGTTGAATATTATTTACCTACTATGCTAGCTTGGCAGTATATACAATTGAAACATACTAATTAAACAGAAAGGCTTACTAATTAAACAGAAGTTTCTGGATGCTTTAGCAGCATCCACAATATCTACAATTTTAGGTTCCTTAGAAAATACAGCACTTGATGAGAAATCAATTATTCAGTTTATTAAGGGATTTAAAAATAAAATGAAAATTGACCTTAATAATATGTTTGAATTGTGTGAATATCCAATTTTGAAGAATCCAGGTGTTCAAAATTTGAAATAAACTTCTCTTGATTTAAAAATGAAATTAATTTATCAGAAAATAGTGCTTTGTGGTTATTGGATCCCTGAAACAATATTCAAAAAGATATAGACATTAGATTTTTATGTTGCTATTGTAAGAAATTTCAAGGTTTTTTATACATATGATTTTATTTTATTTTGGTTTTAATTTATTATGTATGTGAGTACAATTTTGAGAAGAAACATTATAGTTAAGAATCTCAGTGAGATGTTGAACTGTATTCCTAAAACAAGGAATTTGTTTTCTAATGAAAAGTTCTGGCTCTTTCAAGTCAGGGGCATACCCAAAGAAAATGAATTTATTATCTATTTTGAAAAGTCTATATGTAATCCAAAAATGAGAAGGTGACTCAATACATTACATAGTATATATATACTATGTTTTCTGAGGTTGTTGTTTTCTGAGGTTTTCGCGGGTGTTTGTATGTAGGTCTTTGGTTATTCGGCTTTTCTCCCACGTAAAATTGGAAGTGTCTTGGCGACGTTTCGACGAAGTCCCATTCGTCATCTTCAGGCTGGTGTTTTCAGCTTCGTGCTTCGAGGAGCAATGTGTGGTCTTAGCTGTTTCTTCCTTTTAACTGACAGTGGGGGTATGAACTGATTGGGTGGGAGCTTGGCTATGTTCTGATTGGATGGAGGTGTGTTCTGATTGGTTAGGGGCTTGGCTGTGCTCTGATTGGCTGGGAGGTTGGCTGTGCTCTGATTGGCTGGGGGAGTGTTCTGTTTGGGTGGGGGCTTGTTGTGCTCAGGTTAGTCTGAGTTGCAGGGGGATTTAAGATGCTGGGCTGCCTTGCTATTTTTTGGCTTCACGTTCGTGGTCATGCTTCATCTTCAAACAGAAAAATATCCACCATCCTAAGAAACCCCAAAGATAAAATTGAATTAGAAAATCAAGGAGTATATGAAATCCCATGCACTGCTTGTCCCAACACATACATCAGACAAACCAAGAGAAGAATAAGTGCACGTGTTGAAGAACATAAGAACTCAGTCAAAAAAGAGGAACCAACATCTTCCCTGGTCCAACACCTTAAAGCCACAGGACATGAAATTGACTTTAAAAATACCAGAACTATCGCCAAAACTGAACATTTTAATAACAGAATAATCAGAGAAGCCATCGAGATAGAAAAACGCCCACACAGCATGAACAAACGAGATGATACGTCCCGCCTACCAGCCATTTGGAAACCCGCCTTATTGACAAACGACTCCCTAACACAAAAAAATGACACCAGACCCACACTCACAAAAACCACACAGGATGTCACCACCGCACATCCATGCAAAAAGCAAACCCAAAGCCACACCGATGATGAGGTACGACCACAAACCAGAAGCCAGACCATAGCTGCATCATTAGCCACTTTAAACCCCTCCAATTCATACATGAAGCAAACTGACACCCACCATGAAGATGAGGCACGACCACGAACGTGAAGCCAAAAAATAGCAAGGCAGCCCAAAATCTTAAACCCCCCTGCAACTCAGACTAACCTGAGCACAACCAAACAGAACACTCCCCCAGCCAATCAGAGCACAGCCAACCCCCCAGCCAATCAGAGCACAGCCAACCCCCAGCCAATCAGAGCACAGCCAAGCCCCTAACCAATCAGAACACACCTCCACCCAATCAGAACACAGCCAAGCTCCCACCCAATCAGTTCATACCCCCACTGGCAGTTAAAAGGAAGAAACAGCTAAGACCACACATTGCTGCTCAAAGCACGAAGCTGAAAACACCAGCCTGAAGATGACGAATGGGACTTCGTCGAAACGTCGCCAAGACACTTCCAATTTTACGCGGGAGAAAACCCGAACAACCAAAGACCTACTATATATATATATATATATATATATATATATATATATATATATATATATATGCCATAATAGTTATGCTTTAATATGCTAAGTGGTCTAGACTTCATGAAACATTTCAGGATTGGATTAATCTTATATTACTATCTGTATATGGATGGTTTTTTTCCTGTTAATTGCTTTTATTCTTTCATTTCAGATTTAATTTAATAAACTGCATTCAGCAGCTCTTAACACACATAATAGGAGTAAATCTAATGATTGATCAAAAAATCAAATTACAAAGTCTCTGGACTTTGACTCTGGACAAAGTACAAATTAAAAACACACCCAATACAATGAAATGATGTATTTTATTTGTGTATCAAATAAATATGTGATTTGTGCAAGGGTCACACCAAAGCAGAAGGCCATCTTGTCCTCAACGATGATAACAATCCGGAGCATCCTAAGGTATAAGTTGTTTTTTTCTGATGGAGTGCAACTCTATTTAGAAGGAGTAGGTCCCCAACTCCCCAAATAGAGAACTAATTCCCCCAAAGGATGTACTAGTACCAGGTTCTGGTCCACGCTTCACCCACAGAAACTCTCTGGCTGACTTTAGGCCAGCCACTCTCCACTCAACTTACTTGAAACGCTGGTTGTAGGGCAAAACCAAAGGGTAACTAAATATAAATTGTCTTAAGATCCTGTATGCAATATAGGACATCAATCTAATAAATAATTAACACGATCTAAATTTATTGGCACTCATCCAAAGTTTCACTGCATCCAACTCTAGTTCAGAACACACACAGGCTTTATTTCAAACATTTAAATAAAATGTTTTATTTTGATTCATGGAGACGTAAAGTCGAGTGTCACTTGATATTGTTGACAACCAATTCCAAAATACCTGACGGCTACCTACAGCGGTTTAATATAGATGTTAAATAACACTGGAGACAAATTGGTGCCTTGTGGCAATCGACAGCACAGTTGTCAAAGCATATTGGCTTTGTCACTCAATGCTACCTTTGGAGATCATCTCTGCAAGTAGAAACAGATCCATTGTATTATCATGCCCAATCCCTTACTCAGTGGTGGGATTCAGCTGGTTCGCACCACTTTGGCAGAACTGGTAGCTAATTTTTTGTTGCCCAGGCCCAGAATGGACTTCTGGAAGTGGTATCCACACAGAGAACTGGTTATTCACATATTTGAATCCCATCACTGCCCTTACTTAAATGGAGATAGTCCAGGTCAATGTGCTGACAATATTGAAAGCTGCTGGGAATGAGGCATAGTCATTTTGAGACATAACCTGATACAAAAAGGAGTACTTCTTTTTGTCTCAGGTTATGTCTCAAAGTGACTATGCCTGATTCTGTCTAAGACTCAAGCCCAAACCTTCTTTGAAAGAAGCCAAGATAAGCAATATCCTCCAAGAATATATAGCACATAGGTCTGTATCTCTATGTGTGGGTTTCCCCAAATGTATGATTAGAAATATCTGTGGCTGCAGCAAACACAGTTGGGTATATAAATAGGCCCTGTGCCTTTTATTTTAGTCTGTGATGTTTTCAGGCAGCAATATTACATTATAAACATTTGGCCTGCATGCTGTTTGTATACAAATATACATTTATATTATATATTTCCTCTAGAGGTCTGTTTTTCAGAAACAGATAGCACTTCAAAAAGGCCATCTAAATATTATTTTCCTTTAAAAAAGATCTGATTCTGTATCTGCTTTGTTTTAGAAATCAGATATTAAGATAGTTATCCCCAGCCGGATGCCCTCCAGATGTTTTTGGACAAGTACTCCTAGGGCCCCAACCTATTTTTTTTTAATTGAAAAGTTTTACAAAAAATTACAAAATATATCCCAAACCCACCCCCCTACCCCCTACCCCCTACTCCCCTACCCCACTTCCCAGAGCTGAATACAGAGTAATAAATATAATAATCATAATCTAACTAACATTAACCAACTATATAGATAAACAAATATAATGTGCTTTAACTCTCTTTTACATAAAATTTCCACTATACTAAACTATTAATAATAATAACAATAACAATAATAATATTCTAAAATTTATTCATAAAATAAATGGAACTTTTTAGTCCCATATTTATTCTGAATATAATCTATCCATTTTCTCCAAACCGAAATGTATCTTTCTTGTGAATAATCCTTCAAATAAGCAGAAATCTTAGCCATTTCTGCTAAATTTGACACTTTAAGCGTCCATTCTTCTATAGTAGGCAAACAATCCTTCTTCCAATATTACCGTATCAGCAGCCTTGCTGCTGTTATTAAATTCAACATCAAATTAATTTCTTTAACATCAACATCTATTATAATACCCAACAAAAATAGCTGAGGAGTAAACTTTATCTTTCTGGCCCCAACCTATTTTCATAGCACCAGATTGTAAAAGATTATTTAAAAATTTTACATTTAAGATTTAAAGTTTCTGACTTTTCCCCCTCCACTTCTTCGAGCCCTTTGAGATGTCAGCACTAAAAAGATGAATCACTTATTAGTAGGAAGCTTGAAACATGGTGAAATCATCAATTGATACTTCAGTGGCTTTTGGTGCTGTTGTTTGCAACGAGTCACCAACAGGGACAGTGTGGGCTTTTTAGTGTTTCACACAGTGCTGATAATGCGATGTTGCAATTTGTGGGTGGAGTTTCTCTTCTTCTTCTTTCCCCTCCTGAACTGATGAAATGCTTTATCACCATAGAAAAATATGGGAACTCGTTGTTAGGGAAGGCATGACTAGTCCATGACTATTTTTAAATGAATCACAATAATGTCTCCCCCAAATCCCACACATTCCAAATTTGTTTAGGGAAAAAGAATGTATTAATCAGTTATAAGCGTCAGAGGAAATAATGAGGTAGTCTGAAAAACAAACTGTAATGGAGTTTCTGCCAAAGTCAGATTTCTTTTCATCCATCTCACCCAGGATAATTTGACTTTGGAAGCTACACATGTCAAATCTTTTCATACTCTTGTGAAAGAAACATGCAAAACTCATTTGGATGAGGAATAAACAATAGCATTGCTGGGATTCTAGTGATTACCATAATCATGAAGCGTGAACAAAGTCAGCAATAGAAGGTTAGTTATACTTTGCAGAAAATTCAGAAGTTGAGAGGCAAAGGATACAAGCTAAGATGGGTTGGAGTCAGTTCCAGAAACGGTCAGCTGATACAGGACCAGCCAGTAAAAATCACACAGAGCTGTTTTTTCAGATCATTTGGGTTAACTAGACTGACAAACCCATGCATTTTCTCTATTATAATGGTGATCCATAGCATCTACCAGAGGCTGGGCTATAAATTCTCTGAATTTGAGAGTTATCTTGCTGTGCCACCTAGTAGATGGTTGTGTGATAAAATCTTGTTGCCAGAATCCCCAGTTGGAAATCCAGGTTTCTTACTGCAGATTCATTGCTGCAAGAGTTTTTCATCTACCGGAGTGATAGCCTGCAACACTGAATAAGCCAACCCTCTGAGATAGAACTTCACCTTACAAATGTGGGTTTTTTTGTGCCAACCGCAGAGTTACATGTTTTGGCAGAAATGAGCTAAATAGTGGATGATTGTGAGATTTCCATTGGTAAAGAAATTGGATGGCTTATTGAAATCATCCAGGTCATGGTTGTCCCAATGGTGCTTTTTCAAAAGGCAACTGGACTTTCTTTGTTTTTCCTTGAAGATGTTTAGTTTCTCATCTTAGAAGCTTCTTCAGTTCTGCTTATGTTTTCAAAACTGAAGAAGCTGCTTGGATGAGAAGTGAAATGTCTTCAAGGAAAAACAAAGAAATCCAGTTGCTTTTTAAAAAAGCACCTTTGGGACTTATTGAACATCATTTCTTCCTTCTCTATTGCTTTCCACTTTCTAGCTGGTCTTCAAATTCATATGGAATTGTATGAAATTAGCTAAAATTTGTTTGCACAGAGTGGGCAGGACCAGGCAAAATCAGGATTCAGTTACCCCATTGTGCTTGGGGATTTTTTCTGCTGGAGTTTGACCAACCTTCTTAATTTCTTAATAGCCTGACAATTTCATCATAATGTGAACTAACTACCTGAACAATTAAGTCCTGGGAAACAAAGGCCATATGTTGATGTATGAACTAGATAGAGAAATCAGATCTGTCCCTTAGCAATTTAGACAATCGTAGGATGGCAGCAAAATCTCTGTAGCTCTTTGCTGCCATCACCAGATTGCTCAGGAAAAGACATTTTTTGGTCATTCAGATTTTAGTAGCCCAGATCCAGATGGCACAACATTGTATAGGCAAAAGAATATGAGGGCAATTTGGAAATAAATCTCCGTTTGGTTATCAGTGACAGACACTCGCAGATGCAGAACTTTTATTATACACATTAGAAAACTACAATATTACATTACTTTTTGTCATAATCACCATTCAAATTGAAGCACTTGTCATAATGTCTTACAAGGGGTGAAATTCCTTAGTAGTAGTTGCTCAGTGCCAAATCTGGGCTATGGGGCTATGTTCTATCCCAACAGAACTGCTTCAAAAGTTCTTGTGTGCATCTAGTGGTGTGCAGCGAGCATTATTGTGAACCAACACCACACTGGAAGTGGTGCCATAGAAAATCCCTCCAAATGTGAAGATGCCAAAGGAGTACTGCTAGTGATGTTCATGGAGTGTGGTTCAACCACCAATTCAGAAGTCCACTGTGAAACATTACAAAATCTCAGATGAGTCATCCATAACAAGTGTTGGGGCATGCTGACTTCCGGTGTGGTATTGGTTTATGATAGTGCTCGCCTGTACACCGCTAGACGCCCCTAAGAACTTTTGAAGCAGTTCCGTTGGGATGTTTTTGATCACCCCCCCATAGCCCAGATTTGGTGCCGAGCGATTACTACTAAGGAATTTCAAACCTTGTATGATGTTATGAGAAGTGCTTCAATTGGAATGGCGATTATGTCGAAAAGTAATGTAATGTTGTAGTTTTCTAATGTGTATAATAAAAGTTCTGCATCTGCAAGTGTCTGCAATGATAATCAAACGGAATTTTATTTCCGAATTGTCCTCGTATTTTAAACTTTATTAGAGGAATAAAAGCAATACAGTTAAAAGAAACTTAGAACATTGTTGAAAAGTAATAGTTACTGATCAGTAACATTACATTAGTAGAACTCCATATTTTAAAAACAATTAGAATGTATTAGAAAGGATGCAAAGAAGACTTGGAGAATAAACGAGTTATGGAAAGAAGTCCAGAAAATAATTTGAAGGATCAGAATCCTTAACCTTTAGGAAAAAAGGAATTGCAAGCAGAAAATATTGGGCATTTTTATGTGTGTGGGTGTGTGCACATGAGAAAGAAAGAAAGAGAAAGAAAGTCAGGGAGAGAGAAAGAGAGATAATTTGGTTTATGATTTGATGATGACAGGGAAAGAAGTTGTAAATTACAGGAAGGAAGACCAAGAGGGATTTTCCTACCTTAATCACAAGATCAGTTACACAATGGAACCAGCCATTTGAGGAACTTGTGGGATTTCAAGGTTTCATTAAACTGCTTGACAAGGGTTTAAAAATCCATCATGGCGTGCACTGAAGTTATTTCAAAGAGACACATCTTCAATTGCTCTCTGAAGCAAAGTAGCATTTAGCATGGGCAGTATTTGTTGTGGGATGACAGGGAAATGAGATGCAGATGGAATTTCTATCATCCTTTAGCACTGACATTTGGCAACATATTAATACCACCCAGAAGACTAATACCAAGCTTCCATATAATATTTAAGGGATTATACGAACTCATAAAAGGCGATGGGCACAGGACAGGAGGGCAATCTGTGGGCATCAAGTAAAATCCAAATAAATAATATCCTTTCCTGATATTAACACTATCAGGAATGGGGAATTTTTTATTTGTGAAGAAATCAGTGCTAAACTACTGCCCTTCCACTGCTTTCAGTGTTTGCCTATAATGAAATATATCACTTTATGCAGTCTCAAGGTGGTTAACATATTGGCTTTTTTTTATAGCTTTATGGTTTTTATCTCATTTTAGGATCACTATCGTTGTAATAATATCCAATTTTAGAAGAAAGAAAATAAAATACTACATGAACAATTTAAAATACAGTCAGAAAGCCCAATAAAAATAGTTGAAGTTACTGGGTTTGAGAATTTATTTTTCTTTTTAGTTAGGTGTTTTCTTTTGTTTCTGGCCATGACATTTCTGAACAGAGCTTTAATTAATTAGAGACATTTTAATAATAGATTTCTTATGAGTAGCTAAACAGTCTCTCTCTGTGTCTGCCTGTGTGAGAATGAGAGAGAGAGAGAGACCACAACCTCTGTTTGTAAAGAGGAAGCAGGTAAATAAAGACAAATAATGAAGAAGGAACAGAAAAAAAACAGTCTAATTAAAGGAGTGAGACAGCAGAAGTATAACAGGAATGAAGCAAACCAATTAAAGGATCACAAGTTAAAAAGAAACAGCCAAAAAGAGGATACAAGAAGGAAGTCAGTAATTAAAAGACTAATAGTTGAAAGAAGTGGGACTTTATTAAAAATAGTCTAACTTCTGAGTAAACCCATATTAAGCTATTTCCTATGAAGGTAATGGAAGGAACCATATGTACTGATGTCTGTTTCCATCCCACTGATATTGTTGTAATTCCTCTATTAGATTGTCATTTTTTTGCAATTTCTTTATTATTATGCAACATCCTTATTGACAATTAATTTGATTCTAATTTTCAGCTAGCTAAGCTTAGCTGAGTAGTCACATAAATGTCATACAAAATTGGGATCAGACGCTGCAAGTTTTACAGAACGAAGAACTTAAGTGTTTGTATCATGCAACTATTAATAAGTTACTTTAGACATATTAGCTCTTCTAACTGGCAGGCAGTAGGAAATAGAATTGGATAGACCTTGTACAAATACTAGAAATCTTGGCTTTCTGCCTTGGTTTTATTAATAGATTGCAACTCTTGGCTTTTACACTCTGTGTTCCAGATTACAGGGTAAGCCACTGACCTCAAGACCCTGGAATGGGGATGTACTTTCCAGGATTGCATTTGAGCAAGGCCACACACCATAGTCCCAACCTGAAGCTAATATTTGTTATGCTTATGTATTGGACAATAGCTGTGTTATATGGAATCTTTTCACACTAAATTTCCATCGTCCTCTGCACCCTGGGGAATAATACTATATAATATGGTACCTGCAGAACTGTCCTAGGATATTCTGGATTATAATAATGCATGATGTGTAGGTTTAACCGGCAACATAACTCAGAAATTTTAATTGATGCAGATTATGGCTGCCAGAATTCTAACTAGCCAGGTTTGATGGTGGTTCGCTTCTGAGTTAGTTCACAATGCTGCTTACTTCAAAACTTCAAATGACTAGAGGCTCAAATATCTGAAAGTGCATTTCCTCCTGAATTATCTTGCCAGTCTTCCAAGATCTTCTCCACATAACACTGGGGCAGTGTTCTCTTGTATATAAGATATCTTTCATCAGGTTTCAAAATCCCCTAGTAATCCAACAGATGAATCTAAAATCACACCACTTTGGGGATTAGATGTGGTTGTGATTGGTATGAATGGAAAACTCCTTGTGGCCACTGAGATTGCTGGTCTTCCAGTAGAACTGGACAAAGTAGCTTTATTGCTGTTACAAGAAGCAAAGGGGAAGCATAATCTCCTGAGAAGTAGGCTTTGTGTGGCACGACTCTCAACACTTAATAATTGAAAATGTAATTTACTTATGCTGATTGGCACAGTTTCATGCAGCAATTTAATTTGTCATAGGGAAGATGTTTAACATTTATAATGAAACAATTATAGTCAAAAAAGAAGACTGTCAGTTGTTACTGGCCCCCCTCCCTTTTCTCATAAAGCTTGATAAGCTCAGAAGATCCTCTTCTACTGCAGGAACAGGGAGCACCCTGTATTTGGGCATCTGCTAGGCATGGTTGATCTCATAAGCTGTCTTTTTTCTCCTGGTTATTAGGGCTGCTCATATGATTCAGTGGTATTGTATCCTCATTTTACCTACCCAAAACCTAAGTCAAAATCTACCTAGTAGAAACTGCACTAAGAACAATGACTACTACTGTCTGCTGACGAGTGATCTACTTTTATTAACTATATCAATCCTAGCAAGTAGTTATAAAATACTGCCACATAAAACTCATGGGAAATGTCATTTGAAGTTAGCCAATTGATATAATTAGCTCTTTTCATATTTTTTTTATGCAAGAAAAATTTCAGGGCACAAAAGTAGTAATAAGAGTCTCCTTTCACTTACCAGGACAGCATACTTTTCTAGCTATATGTTTTGCTGACAGATGTTGTTCTTGGGTTCATCCATTATAATATGACTGTTTAATTGGATAATCCAGCAAAATAATCACGCATGCTCGGTCAGTTCCTAGCAAGTTGTTTTATACTTCTTGGAATCGTTAGTGGCTTGGTTAAGATACAAAACTGAACCAAGAATAAATAAGAAATCACAACTGCATGTTCCAACTCAGAGATCATGCAACACCATCACCAAAGTATGATTTATTATGTGATTTACTGTTCTAAACCAACAAATCATACTGCAGCTTAATGCGGTGTGTAAATTCATCCACTATCTTTTGGAATGAAAGAAAGAACTTCATTCTTTTTGTCTATAATAGTGAAGAGTGTGCTTTTTTTTAACCAGAGTTCAATTGAAGCCTGTTGTTTTCCATCCAGTCTTCCACAACCTCTAAGCACTGTGAAAGAACATTCATAGCATCACTTAGCTCACCTGGGATGGAGATGTACAATTGAGTATTATCAATATTATTGTGTTGGATGATCTCACCTTCATGTAGATGTTAAAAAGGAAAGAACGCTGAACCCTGCAGCACTCTAGAAAGCAGGGACCATGGGCTAGACCTCCCCCTCCCTATCAAAACTGATTGGACTGGCCTCAGAGGAAGGACGTGAACCAGCACAAGACTGTGCCTCCTAGCCCCAATGGCGCAGAGCCAACCTAAAAGGGTGATATTGAAAGCTATGGAGACATCAAGAAGAGCTGGGATAGATGCACTACTCCCATCCTGCTCCTGCCAGAAATAATCTAAAAGTGCAACCAATTCATTTCCATTCCACATATGGTCATGAAATCCGACTGAAAGGGTCCAGATAATCCATTTCATCCATGAGCCGCTGGAGCTATGCTTCTTGAGAATTATTGGATACTGGCTAGTTTCCAGAAACAAATATATACAAAACAACTCATGATTACCATTCCTAAGGCTGATCACTCTTACACTCTTTTTTTTTTTTTTTTTTGGTGTTCTATTGCTTCTTTTTAAATAGAATTGAATTAGTTTGACATGTTTGCTTTTGTTAGGCACAAGACATCTGTATGAAAGTTTAGCCTTACCTTTGTGCCTTTCTAATTGATTTATGATACCTAACTGCACTAGAATTGCTGAGCCCAAAGAGTGAAAGTTTGGAGGTTTCAAACTTCCTCTTCCAGACTCCCACTAAGTCTACACAACTCTGACAATACTTCTTGATTTTGAGCAACAGCTCGGTCATTCCAATAGCCACTACCAGTCTTAATGGGATCACCTTACCTGGCATGTCCCCCCTAAGCCCAATATCTGTAAGAGATAAGGCTCTCATGAACTGTGCTGAATTTTGATGATAAAATAAAATAAAATAACCTCCTGGAAACTTTGCTTAGCATATTGTTTAGCATAGAGGCATGTAACTAGAGGTTTCAATCATTCTCCTTCTTTTGGGAGTCAGACCAATCTCAACAGAGAGGAATCAAATTGAAAATATTTTTTTTTTAAAAAATAACCTCTGTGTTAATGTACAGTACTTTAAGTAATGATTTTGTTTTAGGTAATCCATGGATTATTTTATGGTTTTACGATTAAACAAAATAAAAATATTTTCCATATCATGGAAAATAGTGAAAACTATTGCTTTTATCTTATTAGAATTTAGCAGGCTTAGAAGAATTTTGTAAAATAATATTTGCCTAGCCAAATTCTTGAGCCAGTATGCATTACCATTGTATCTAAAATCACAGTATACTGCAAGGTTCTTTTTTTAAAAAAATCTACTTCACGTAAACTTTAAAGATAGCATCTAAGTTATGTCTGAATTAGTTTTTAATTGGTTTACATGTAATGCATCAAAGAATGACAGTACCTTTAAATGCTGCTATTGATTTGCACTCAAAAGCCCACAGATTTCTTGGGGAGTTGCCTATGATCACCAGTGAAAGTATCAGCTTAATAAATAATTCACCAAAAACAGCATTTAAAAGGATATTAACGATTTAGCTTAAGCCAATCCTGAAAGAGTCCATCTTCCCCAACTATGGATCAGAATTTGCTCTGAATATAAAATTGTATCAAAGTCAACCAATCAGCTCAATTATTATTTTGATCATATAGATCAACATAAAGTACATTTAAGAAAAATTAGATCTATTTCATTATTAACCCTAAAGAGATAAAAGCTAAAAGCTAGGATTGCTCAACGCATTGCTACAATATTAAAACAAGATCTGTCTACAAAATAATAATAATATATAAACAATAAAATATAGATTGCGACTTTGATGGAGTGCTTAAGGCACTGAGTTAGAAACCAGAAGGCTTTGAGTTCTAGTCCTGTCTCAGGTGTGAAAGCTGGCTGACTGACTTTGGGCCAAATTCTCTCTTTCAGACCAACCCCCCTCATAGGGTTGTTTTTTTGGAGAAAATAGGAAGAGGAAGGAGTATTATGTATGTATGCTGCTTCAAGTTAATTATAAAATAAAAAAGGCAGGGTAATTTTTTTTTAAAAAAGTCCATTTTAATACTAAGATTATGGGCTAAAGAGGGTGTATCTGCATCTAAAGGCCACAAAAAGGATGTAAAACAGTTTTTTTAAAAAATAAAAGAAAAATTTTCATGCCCAATATCCATATCTATTTACAAATTTTAATTGCTGCCAGGCAAAATCTAGCGATGTTGCGTGTTCGTTACCTGAGAGGAGAAAATCAAAAAGAAAACTTCATCAAATGTCAAACATATGTCAATATGGAAGAATGAAAGTTTCTCAGTTATATTGGTGATAGGGACAGTGTCAAAGCACATGTAACATTTGTGCTATGTGGACAAGTTTCCTTGCACTTGAGGATTTTCTTAATGGTTTCTCCCATTAAGAACTGATGAGGATAAAACATCAGGTTTGGCTCTGAGAAAGACTCTTTGCTGAGCAGGGAGACTAAAATAATTAGGTATCTGCTCAGTTCCCATCTGGAATAAGTTTTGTGAGCTCTAAAATGGGCTGAAATTTGGCTGGATTTCAAAACAATTTTACAATTTCCGCCATCAGTTCCATGCTATAAATACAGTGTGGAAGTGGGGTAAAAAAGAGCTGTGTTTGGAAATAGATGTAGGCACAGCTGGGACCACCTTCCAAAATAACTGAATGAGCCTGGAGAAAGACATGGCTGCTTTAACTATTCAAAGAAAGGCAGTTTTTATGTACTCCTGCCTGTTCTGAAACATTTATTTCAAGGATTTGCCCAACTGTCTTCCAGATATCGATAACATACATTTAAGATAATTTGGGTTTCTTAGAGTGATTTCTTAACAGATTGTCAGATTGGTATTGTAAGTTCATCTATATTATTTTCAGCAGGAGAGCATAGGCAGCACAAGCTCCTGCTACTGAATGCCTAATATTTATGTAGTAGAAGTAAGCTGCTATTGAGCTGGAGGATCAAACTTAACCACATGGCTAGAGGTGTGGTGTTGATGCATCTGTGGGCATTTCCACATTGCTGTTTCACTCATGTATGTAATTCATGAAGATGGTTTAAAAAAACCCTTTTTTAATGTCAGTCCAGATGATGACCTAGTGAACTGTCCAGATTATGCTTGCTGTCCTTCCTAATTGTTGGATTCCCTGCTTTTTTATCCCTGAATCCATGCCAAAAAGGAAAGGTGAAGAGTCAAGTGAAAACTCTGTTAAAGTTTTAAATAAATTGAGTTTTAGTATTTCAAAACCGCTTTTTGCATTATGAGTTGTTTATTTGTTACTTGCCCGTTTTTACCATTTTTGAGCATTAACAGTCTTCATGGGCAGTAAGTAGTCTAACTATAAATTTCGAATCCAGTCAGCATTGTCTTTTGACAACAAAGTCCTGGTGACCATGAATATCAGGGGTGTCAAACTCGCTGCGTCATACGATGTGTTGTGAGGTATTGGGACTTTTTTTCCCTTGCCAGAGCTGGGGTGGGTGTAGCTTCCGTGTGATGCATCTGGCCTGTGGGCCAGCAGTTTGACACCCCTGGTCTATATTGAATCTTTATCTACAGAAACGTTTTGAAAACAAAACTGTCAGCTGATGCTGGAAACAATTTGAGATTGCATGTAAACCTGATATATTGTTTGCCCCCCACCCTGCACCTTCAGCTTAATATTATGTATTCTTTTCCTTACCAGAATAGTTTTCAAGATCTTAAAAATACGGTTACAAAAGCTTTCATGTTCTAACACATGTATTCCAAAGGAGAAAACATCTCTGCTTCACTTCATTATTAACTGAGGTAATTATAGGTTCCAGAATCTGATCTGCTGTTGTTATATGGCATCAAACATGAGTTTCAGCTTGCAACAAATTAATGTAGGTCTGATGTGCTTAGGATTAAGGCAATGAATGACTGTGTTACAAGTTCTGCTTCAGCATCAAGTTTTTCTTGTATATGTTGGCAACCAGACAATCATGATCTTCATTGTTACACCTGACAACTGAAAAATCCCACATATGATTAAGTTATATATTTTAACTGAGCTCACCCCAATGTTCAGTTTTAATTTTTAAAAATGTTTGTGTTACAAATGTAGTATAGTTGGCCTGTGAGTGAAACAGGGACATTGAAAAGCACAGGGCCTGCAACTTATTATGTTCACAATGCCAAGAGAATGAGCTTTGTGATGTGTTCCAAAGAGGACTAAAATCCCATTTAGATTCAATTTTCACATTTATTCTTTATTTCCTTTATCTGAGGAAAGCATGAAAAGTTAGACTTATTTGGTGTCTTCCCCTACCCTTCCCTGTTATATGTCTCCAGGTTTTGATTGACTTTCCACAATTAGCAAAGGTGGTAGACATAGTAAAATTGTAGTATAAAAGTTTCCAGTAAGACCTTCCAAGAAGTCTGGTAATGAAAATAGGTTGATAAGTGATTACCCATTCCCTCAATTGATTAAAGTAGTTCTAGTCTTCCCTTGGGCATTAAAGTTATCTGGGTGATTCTGAGCTGGTCAGCCTCCCTCAGCCCAATTCACCTCACAGGGCTTTTGCTTATGAGGAAAATAGAAAGCAAGAATATTAAGTATGTTTACCATCTAAATGGGAGAGAAAGGGAGGGGGGGAAGAAAGAGAGGGAGAGGGAGAGAGGGGGGAGAGAGAAGATAGATAAAATTAAAAGCTAATAATGATGATAATAATATAGAAAATGCAGCCTCTGTAACGAAGCTGAAGAAAGAGTTGGACCACCTAGTTAGCTGCTATAAGAAGATTGCACAGCCTGACTACAAGCAAAAGCATGAAAAAGTAGCAACAATGGAGCACCACTTGAATCCTTTAACATTGAGAAAATCACCATCAATCAATTGCAAAAGGCAGATTTACTTGGAACAGCTTTCACAGAAACAATACCTTTAGCACCACCAAACAACAACATATGCTTATCTCAGATCCTTGGAAAAGACTCCATAGGTGGATAAAAATGCCAAACCCAGTCAAAACATCGAGCTGATTTGTGTGACTAATAATCTAATAATAATAAATAAGCATAATGTAAAGAACTATTTGTTTTCCCAATGTGAGGATGTATGTGTGTGTGTGTGTGTGTGTATGTATATACACACACACACACATATACATACATATATGTATATGTGTGTGTATATATAGGTATGTTTATATATGTTTATATATGTATGTAATAACATTTTTACTGAACATTTTACATACATAAACAGATGGTAAAAACTGGTTTACATATACAGAAGAAAAAAAGAAGTTGTTTTCTCTGACCAAATATTTCAGTTTCACCATTTCTGCCAGTTCTGTCATCTTCACAATTCATTCCTCCATTGTGGGAATTTCTTCCATTACTTTGCATATAATAAATTTGATACAAGCACCATATGTAAAATCAATCTTCCATGAATCTCTTCTAATTGGTTCTCATCAATCATTTAAAAAAAAAAAGTCTGGATTTTTTTCAGCGTTAGTTTCTAAAATTCCTTGTAGCATTATATGTATTTGTATCCAGATTGTTAGTATATATCAATATTACCCATTTAATAACATTTTCTTCAAATTCCATATTTTCAAAATTTCAAAAAGAAAAATCCAGTTCAAATTGTCAAATACGTTCTCCCAATCAAGAAAGGTCAACACAGCTTGTTTCTGATTGGGTTGTTCCGAGTAATCTACTATAATAAAAATATTTCTAATATTACCTCTCAGCTGTCTTTTGGGGAAATAGCTACATTGGTTTTTGTTGAGTCCGTGGCGGGAAAATAGACACGAGAAGCAGCTGGAGTTCTCAGTTTCTTTTATTCAGCCTTCAGCTTACAGGAAGATGGCTTCAGCCTCGCCCAAACGCCTCGCAGCCTCTTATATAGGCAACTCCCGGGTAAATGGGTTACTTTTCCCGCGCCAGCACCCGCGCATGCGCACGGCGCTGGCGACAGCCTGTCTGGTCCCGGGCAGCTTTGCACCTGCCCGGGACTGCCTGCAAACGCCCGAGCCGTTTGCAAGGCTCGGGACATAACACCCCTTTCCCCCGGGCTAAAACTACTACCAACATACAACATTTATTTTATACGACAATTTGCTCCCCAGTGCTCCCACTGTTTACTGGCTTTTGCCTTGCCAGCAATGTTATGTAATCTTCTAGGTACTTAGGAGATTTCTTTGCTCTCTGTGACCTTCTTAGCTCTGGGTTACTGGCATAAGTCCCCTGACTGGAGGGAGGCGTGAGCCTGTTCTCTCTATTGTGCCCTGGTGTCTTCCAAGGACTGTGCCCCGATGCCTGGCCTGCTTGCTTGCCCACCGGGCTCGTCAGGCCAGGGCTTCTGTTGCTTTGTGACCTGGTTGTCCTACCTAGCTGTAGACCCTCAGGCCCCTTGAAGTGATAGCCACTGCTGGGCGTCTCTGTAGAACCTCCTAGGTCAGTCCAAGACCTGTCAGGAGGCTGTCCATTCCCTGAACCCCATTCTGTGCTCGGGCTCGTGTGGGTTTCTGTACTTTCCCAAAACTCAGGTGTTCCCTGATTTGTGCTAGGGGTGTTGTAGTCGGGACTTGGCTCCTCGACTAGCTCTGTGTATGTTTGACCCCCTGTAGGATTTGGGGTAAGGTCAGGCCAACCTTGGGAATTGTGTGCCAGCTCTCTTGCAGGGAATGATTTGTTGGGATGCCCCCGGGTATCCTCCGTTGCTGGAGTGCTGTGTGATGTGTGTGGAAAGTGAGTATGCCCCCGGGGTGACTCCCTGGCTGGAGTAGGCGTGAGTGCCTGTTGTGTGGGTAAGCTCCATGACTTTCTTTTCGGAGCAATTGCGGAACCTTGGGATGGGCCGTTTGTGGCTCCCTCAGTGGAGATGGGCAGTAGCTCTTGCCCTTCCCTTTGCTCCAAAGGGTCCCCCTCCCCCCCTGGAAAAGACCCAGGAGTCTCAGCAGAAAAGTCTCGCCTAGGGCGAAGTTGGTCGATGTGCCGACGCAGGACACGACCGTTGTCCAGGGCAACCTCGTAGGAGAGAGGGCCTGTGATCCTGGACACAGAAGCGGGGACCCATGTATGACCAGGCCCGTAATTGCGAGCCCAAACCGGGGCACCCACAAGTAGTTGTCTAGGTGCCCTAGGATGTGAGGTAGATGAAGGCAGTCTGTCCGGATGCAACCGGTCAAGTCTAGTAGTAAGTTGGCGCCCCCAACGAAGTTCAGCTGGACTTCTCCCTGTAGAAGTGGACGGTGTGGTGCGATAAGAAAGGAGAAAGTCAGCCAACCTGTGATGCCAGTCCCCGTAGGTGAGTCTCTTCAAGGCGTCCTTTGCGATGCGCACCATGCGTTCAGCCATACCGTTGGTGGACGGGTGAAAAGGCGCAGACGTGGCATGACGAATCAGGTTTGCCTGTAAGAAAGCTTGGAATTCGGAGGAGGTGAATTGAGGGCCGTTGTCGGACACAATGACATCTGGCAGCCCGTGTGCAGCAAAAATCCCCCTCAGTACCTGAATAGTCTTTGCAGTGGTGGTGGATGAGACAGGCACAACCTCAAGCCATTTTGAATGGCTGTCAACAAGGACCAAGAAGAACTGGCCCTGAAAGGGCCCAGCGTAGTCAATGTGCACCCTAGACCATGGGGACTGTGTTTCCTCCCATCTATGCACAGGAGCTTGGGGCATCTCTGGGCGAGATCGTTGGCACAGGTGGCATGCGTGTACCTTAGCCTCAATACCTTTATCTAAACCAGGCCACCACAAGTGGCTTCGTGCAAGAGCCTTCATACGAACAATGCCAGGATGACCCTCGTGGAGGGATTCTAAGACCCTAGTCCTCATTGAGGTGGGAATGACAACTCTGTTTCCCCAAAGCAGACAACCCTGAGAAAGGGACAGTTCGTTCCTTTTGGACCAGAAACTCTGAAACTCAGGACTAGGGCAGTGCTCAGGCCACCCGGACAGGACCCAGGAGCGGACACGTGAAAGTGTGTGATCTGTACCTGTTTCAGCGGTAACATCCCTGGCACTAAGAGGGAGCTCGGGCAAGGCTTGGATTGATAGAATGTTGACAGCTGGCGCGGGGTCAGCTTCTACTACTGGCAGAGGCAACCTACTGAGGCCATCAGCATGGCCCATTTCTTTCCCAGGCTTGTGGAGTAATGAAAAATCATATGCAGACAAAAAAATAGACCACCTAAGCATTCTAGGGGAAATGATGTGGGGAGTCTGCTTACGTGTGGTAAACAGTCCCAGCAGAGGCTTATGGTCAGTGAAGACCGTGAAATGCCTGCCATATAGAAAATCGTGGAATTTTTTAATTCCAGCAACAACAGCCAGAGCCTCCCTGTCTATCTGAGCGTAGTTGCACTCGGCAGAAGACAGTGTTCTGGAGTAGTATGCAATAGGAACCTGAGTTCCATCAGACCTGAGGTGACTCAGGACAGCTCCAACCCCGTAGGGGGACGCATCACAAGCGATGCACACAGGAAGAGACTCGTTGAAATGTGCAAGAACACTGTTAGAAGTGAGCAAGGCCTTGACTTCTTTAAAGCAAGCCTCATGTGCTTGTGACCACAGCCACACAGCTTGTTTGTCTAGTAGCCTGTGAAGAGGCTCAGCTACACTAGCTTTATGTGGAAGAAAAGAATTGTAGAAATTCAGGAGGCCTAGGAAGGCCTGAAGTTCGGCCTTAGACTTTGGCCTGGGTGCTTCTAAAATAGCAGTTAGTTTGGATTCAGCAGGATGAATCCCAGCAGCATCAATTTTGAATCCCAGAAATTCAGTAGAAGGCACCCCAATCTGGCATTTGTCTTTTCTGAGCTTGAGGCCTGATTTCCTGAATCTTAACAGGACAGCCCTAAGCCTTTCAGCTAGAATGTGTGTGGAGTCTCCTGCAATCAAGACATCGTCAAAGTAGGGGCAGACCCCTGGTATACCTCGTAGTGTGTTTTCCATTACGCTTTGGAAAATCCCAGGAGCGACATTCACTCCAAACTGTAGCCTTTTTACTTTAAAGGCTCCCCTGTGGGTCACAATGGTCTGAGCTATGGCAGCATCATCATCAACAGGCAGCTGTTGATATGCTTGAGCTAGGTCAAGCTTTGCAAAAACACGCCCCCCCTTGAGAGAGGCCAGGATGTGACTGACCACAGGAACAGGATAGGCATGTTGCTGCAATGCCTTATTGAGTGTGCATTTGTAATCAGCACAAATACGAATGTCCCCATTTGCCTTTAGAGGCGTGACAATGGGGGTCTCCCACGGGCTGGAATCAACAGGTTCTAGGATTCCCTGTTGGATTAGTTTGTCTAATTCAGTGTCAATCTTACTTTTTAAAGCAAAAGGGACCCTTCTTGCTTTAATCCTAATGGGAGTGACAGTGGGGTCTAGCTTTAAGGACACAGGTGGTCCTTTGAATGTGCCCAGCTGGGGGCTGAAAACATCTGCAAATTCTTTGCAGACTTCCTGTAGGTCGAGTGTTTGTAAGCTGTTGAGTCCTGTGACGTGTATCCCCAGGGCCTCAAACCAATCGAGTCCTATGAGACTCGTTCGTTCACCCCCTACTACTAATAAGTCTAGTGGACCTTCAAAACTCTTGTATTGCACGTTAAGGGTGGCCTCCCCCTTAACACACACTCTTGAGTTCTGAAAATCTGTTAATACAATATCAGAAGGCCTTAACTTGGCCTTAGTCCCACTACTGGAACAAATCTTCCTAAATGTATGCAATGAAATGATGGAAAGGGCAGACCCTGTGTCTAGTTCCATAGATAATGGAACCCCTTGTAGCTTCACGTTGAGTGACAGCTTTTTCTTCATGGGCTTGTGTGTGCCTGTCCTACAGATGCTTCTTCGCGAAGCGCAAAAACCTACCCTATTCTGGCTGGGGAGTCTGGTACCCTTCAGGCGTTCTTCTTGGGGTTGTGCCTTTCGTCGGCCCAGACACACAGCTGCAATGTGCCCTAGTTTGCCGCATGCCCGGCAGGTAGCGGAGCGGAACTTGCAGTCGGTTCTCCTGTGGCGACCTCCACAGCCGATGCACTTGAGCGGAGCCGAAGAGCTTCCCTTCTGGTTTCCTTCCTTCGCGGGGTGTAGACGGTCGACTTCCTCGTCCGGATCCTCCTCGGAGTTTCGTTGGACGTCTTCCTGGTGCACGGACGCACCCTCTGCACTGCTTCTGATCGGCCGCATGTTCTTGACGGCGCCGCCTGCTGCTTCTTCTGCGGTGACTTCCCTTAAGGCGTCTTGGAAGGATAATTCTGCCTTAGCGAAAAGTCTCTGTTGTAGCTCTCGATGCCTTAACCCGCACACGAATCGGTCCCTCAGTCGTTCGTCGAGGTCCTTGAACTCGCAGGGCTTGGCGGCCTTCCGTAACGCGGCGATGTATTCCTTGGCTGACTCACCGGACCGTTGATCCCTCTGTTCGAAGGTGTGGCGCCATGAGATAATGGACACCTTGGGGTGGAAGTGCTCCTTCAGCAGCTTCTTCAGGTCTGCGTAGCTTACAGACTCTACTGGGACAGGTGCTGCAAGGTTTTCTGCGATTTCGAAGGCGTCTTGGCCGCAAACGCAAAGCAGGGTGGCAGCCTTCAAGCTATCTTCCGTCACTTGGTTTGCCTTGAAGTAGTTCTCCATTCTGGATACGTAGGACTCCCACCGCTCTGGATGTGAGACGTCGAATTCCGAAAGCCTTCCGATTTTCGCCATCTTCGGATCTTCAGGAGACGGGTCTATCAGCCAGCCTACCCCCGAATGCGCACCGGATTGGCGGGCAGCTGCCGAGTCGACGCCGTTCCTCTTCCGCCGCTCAGGACTCCTTGGGTAAGCTTACACTTCTTCCTTTCCAGGTAGTGCAAGGCATCCCACCTTCGTCGCCAGTGTTGAGTCCGTGGCGGGAAAATAGACACGAGAAGCAGCTGGAGTTCTCAGTTTCTTTTATTCAGCGTTCAGCTTACAAGAAGATGGCTTCAGCCTCGCCCAAACGCCTCGCAGCCTCTTATATAGGCAACTCCCGGGTAAATGGGTTACTTTTCCCGCTCCAGCACCCGCGCATGCGCACGGCGCTGGCGACAGCCTGTCTGGTCCCGGGCAGCTTTGCACCTGCCCGGGACTGCCTGCAAACGCCCGAGCCGTTTGCAAGGCTCGGGACATAACAGTTTTCATGTATAAAATTCTACAAAACACTTTTCATCTTTTCAACCCACCCAATATGAGGATTTGAATGCTGATTTGTATGTGATAAAACTCTTTTTTAAACATATTATTTGATTTTTTTAAAAAAAATGTTTCCTTGAACATTTAGACTAGGGGTAGGCAACCTTGGCTCTTTTATGACTCGTGGACTTCAACTCCCAGAATTCCTGAGCCAGCCATGCTGAGGGGAAAGGGAGAGGTTTCCAAGCTGAGCCAAGCTGGCTCAGGAATTCTGGGAGTTGAAGTCCACGAGTCATAAAAGAGCCAAGGTTGCCTACCCCTGATTTAGACACTGTCCTTTGACAAATCTAATTGGGCCCAACCAACAAAAGAGCAGTTACAGAGGAGAGAGGGAGGGAAACCTGAAAACAGATCCAGAGAAACCTTTGGACTGCTTTTTAGGGAAAGAGCAATCCTGTTACTTTGTTTTAAGCCAGGGGTCTTCAGATTTGGTCCTTTTATGACTTGTGGACTTCAACTCCCAGAGTTCCTCAGCCAGGCACACTGGCTGAGGAATTCTGGGAGTTGAAGTCCACAAGTCATAAAAGGGTTAAGTTTGAAGACCCCTGTGTTAAGCAGTCACATGGGAAGGACTAACAGATCTAATTCAAGGAACAATAATAAAAAGGAAAAAAAAAAGAAAAAGAAAAACCTATTTTGCAAGCCATGTAGCATCATCAAAAAAGAGGACATCACATTTACATATGCTATTTAGATCCTAGTTTGAAATGCAAGTAGATAAATGCAAGTAGATAAATAGGTACCACTTTGGTGGGAAGGTAACAGCATTCCTTGTGTCTCAGCGTATAGTCATGCCGGCCACATCACCACGGAACCATCTTCGGACAATGCTGCTCCCTTGGCTAAGAAGAGATGGGCATCAGCCCCTAGAGTTAGACACAGAGGAAATCTTTACCTTTTGCAAGTAGTCCTTGGCTTACAATAATTCATTTAATGACCATACTAAATTACAGCAGCACTGAAAAAAGTGACCTAGAACTGTTTTTCAGCACTAATGATCATTGCAGCATCCCCAAGGTCACGTGCTCAATATTCAGACACTTGGCAACTGACTCATATTTTTGACGGTTGCAGTGTCCCTAGGCCATGTGATCATCTTTTGTGACCTTCTGACAAAGTCAATGGGGAAGCCAGATTCACTTAACAACTGTGTTACTAACCTAACAATTGCAGTGATTCCTTTAACAAGCGTGGCAAGAAAGGTCGTAAAATGAGGCAAAACGCACTTAACAAATGTCTCACTTAGCAACAGAAATTTTGGGCTCAATTGTGATCATACGTTAAGGACTATCTGTACCTTTTTAAAAACAAATAGCTATAATTTAAATAGAAATAGAATGCCCAGTGAGAAAAATGAGTAAATGAGACTGCTTATTTGAGATATAGTCTATTCTGGTATTATTTTTAGTATTAAAAGCATGTGTGATCATTGAATGTGACAAAGCAAGTTGGAATCTTATGTCAATTCAAGGCACTGAATTCTGAGCAGCTTTCATTGATCATATAAAAAATAGGAGCTTTGCAAATGTGTGTGTGTGTGTGGGGGGGGTGTATGTGTGGCATGTTCCATTTGTTCTTTGTTGAGGTAGTCCTGAAGTTGAAACTCAAGTACTTTGGCCACCTAATGAGAAGGAAGGACTCACTGGAGAAGAGCCTAATGCTGGGAAAGATTGAGGGCAATAGAAGAAGGGGACAGCAGAGAATGAGGTGGCTGGATGGAGTCACTGAAGCAGTAGGCGTGAGCTTAAATGGACTCCAGAAGATGGTAGAGGACAGGAAGGCCTGGAGGAACGTTGTCCATGGGGTCGTGATGGGTTGGACACGACTTCGCAACTAACAACAACAACAAAAAAGTAGTTTATTTTCACATTTCTCTGTCTTTTCCCCATGCAAGGAATTATAATAATTGATCACTATGTATACATAATCTTGCTTTGATTAATTCTGCAGAAAGGGCAGCACTGTAAGAGGCAAAAATCAGAGGGAGCCTGATAGCACCTTTTCAGGCTCATGAAAGTTTATGCCTTTAAATAAAATTTCTCAGTCTGACAAGTTGCAATCAGACTCCTGTTTTTGCCTAACACAGGTCTCCTTCTACTATGGCTACTGCATTGGGTAGATTCTACTCAATACAACTTTAAGTACTGTAGATGCGTCTCAATCGGCTGGCTCTTATTGCTGAAGTTCTGTCTGGTGGCTGCCTTGGAAACTGGTGGCTTCCTTACAGTGCATCAAAATGTGTATTTTACATAGTCGTGGAAGGAGTGCACCCAAAGTGACTGGCAAGTAATTCAAATCAAGGTGCATTTGATTTACTCAATAGGTGCATTCACGGGAGTGAGAGGATTCACACATGATGTTTTCTAGCAAATTGTAAATTAAGAGTGTAGAAATACAAAAGGAAGGAAGTCCCATTTGGATGTTCTCTCACTGATGCCAAAAAGTCAGGGCAGCTCTTCTGTCAGGCTAGCAGTATGCAATGCCTTTGGCCTAATACATTGAATTCTGTGCTCTTTCTCAGTTTGTCTTGGTAGACAAGAAGTATAAAATAAAATGACTCAGAAAGGGTATCATGGCAAAACACAGATAAGGCAGGCCAGAAAAATAAGCTTGTCACAGGATGGCTGTAAAACATGCCAGAGTCACAAATCTAAACATGCAAATGATGACAGCTATTTTACTCAGCTTCTCTTTATTCTTCAGACATTGCAATTTTATTTTTATTGCCTAGATGTGTTAATTTGGGCACCATATGTGCAAGGCAAAATTTACTTCAGCAGCCAACACAATAGAAAACACAAGCTTTGGAAAACTGAATCCCAGGAGAGGGAAAAAAAATACAATGTCCTGCCAGCAAGAACTATTAAAGTGGAGAAAATCGTCCTGAGGGAAGAGGTGGAGCTTGTGAATCAGAACCTCTGATAGTGAGACAGGACAAATCTTGGAAAATTTACAGAAACAAGTAATCTTCTCCTTGCAGACAGGAGGCCAAGCAAATTCCTTGCTGTCTCCTAGCTCTCATTACTGTCATTGTGAGATATTTTACCAAATAACCAATGTGATATCTAACAATGTTAGAATAGGTAGAATCATCATGGAAAAAAGAAAGAGATGTACCTTTTGTTCAGTGGTGGGATTTAGTTGGCTCGTACAAGTTTAGCAGAACTGGTAGCTAATTTTTTGTTGCCCAGACCCGGAATGGACTTCCAGAAACAACCTCCACACAGAGAACCGGTTGTTCACATATTTGAATCCCACCACTGCTTTTGTTCCAATTATATGAAGTGGAAGGGTGGTCATTTCAAAGGCTTGGTGGCACCTTTCACTATGCACAACTGGCCTTCATTTTTCATAGAAAGCTTGAGGGGAAGGATTCATTTGCTGTTGAATACATAATAAAAAAAATCTTTAATAGAAGGGGATATTTTTTAATATTCTTTCTGAAGTATGTGATTGATTTTTCTCAACTTTTTTTTTCTTTTTACTAAATGGATCTTCAGTGTTGGCAAGAGTCCCTTGACTGACAGAAATCAGAAAGGAAGTTTCTTCTACACAAGATATATACAGGTAGTCCTCGATTTATGACCACAATTGAATCCCAAATTTATGATGCTAAGCTAGACAGTTGTTAAGTGAGTTTTGCCCCATTTTATGATCTTTCTTGCCACAGTTGTTAAGAGAATCCCTGCAGCTGTTAAATTAGTAACCCGATTGTTAAGTGAATCTAACTTCTCCATTGACTTTGCTTGTCAGAAGGTCGCAAAAGATGATCACATGACCCGGGGACACTGCAACCGTCATAAATATGAACCAGTTGCCAAGTGTCTGAATTTTGATCACGTAAACACAGGGATGCTGCAATGGTCGTAAGTGTGGAAAATAGTCATAAGTCACTTTTTTCAATGCCAATGAAACTTTGAACGGTCACTAATTGAACTGTTGTAAATCGAAGACTACCTGTATTTTAAAAATGAAGTTACCTTTAAAGAAGAATCCATGTTTGGTTACCCCTTCATGGAAAAGGAATGAGAGAAGTACAACAATTTCAGTCCTATTGAATTTTGTCGGATTTATGTAACTACAAATAGGCAGCATAGGAAACTAAATGGAAGTCTTCGCAGAATTTTCAAATCTTTTAATTTCTCTTTCCTTTTTTTAGAGCAAAGAGATCACTGAAGATCTATCATATTCAGTTATGGATTAGGGTTCTTTTTAATGCTGACTTTGTGGCTTGAATTCACTAGTATCTCTAATTTGGCAGCTAAACACTTAAATAGATCTCATATGTTCTTGCATCAGTCTCTGTACTCATCCTCTTCCCCCCTTTTTTTCTTTTGCAGTCTATACACAGAGAGAGAGAGAGATCAAGAGGAAATAAAGGATTAAGTTAAGAATACTGGTGATTGTAGGGCTTAATGTTTTTGAAAATATACACACTAACCCTAAAAATATGTCAACATTAGGACAATCTATAGAGACGCTGGGCCACAGGTGTGTGAATAGAACAAAGTGGTTGAAACTGATCACACGAAGCAATGAAGGAGGTCAGATATACATATTCCTATTGTTTCCATTTTAAACTTGTTTACTTTGTTTAAAAAAATAGAATATGGCTTTAATTAGGTTACTTCCACACTTAGGAGCATTGCTTTTCTATAATCATTATTAAGAAATGGTTTTCACACAACTTTGTGCTGCATTATCTGACTGTTCTTTCCCATGACCAAGTTCTCCTTTAATATTTACTCACAAAATTATCAAGCACAGTTTTCTGTGAAAGTCATCTGCTAGCTTTCTGCTGATAATTTTGACTTTTCTTATTGTTCTTCTGGTGAACCCTGGCTATTTTGTCAGTTAAAGAAAGGAAAACATGAAAAGGAAAACTGGAATTAAAACTTTCCTGAAAAAGAGATGATAGAATATTGGGACATTTAGATTGGTTATACTGTATTATACTGTCTCAAGTGAAATAAATGGGAAGCAATAAACAGACTCTGAAAAAAGGAATGTTTTAATTAAAGGCAATGTTCTTCAATTGTTCTAAATAGTTTTTGCCCAATCTGGAGAAGCTGAGGCTACCATTTCATTTTATTTTAAGTACAGAAAAAAAAAATAAGCAGAAGATCTTGACCTCCTTTCCCCAAGAACATGGGAGATTTTACAAAGATGTAAAAGGGGTTTTGTTACAGGAAGGAAAGAAGGAAGGAAGGAAGGAGAAAATATAAAAAGAAAATTTCAGGAAAACGTAATAGTGTAGAAATGAGTTTAATAAAGTAAAATATAGCATCTGATTTCCCATTTTGAAGTTCCTGAAGTTAAAATAAATCGAAGTGTGAGCATGCACTGTTTTTAATCCAATTTTCTGTGCATCTGACATAGTGATATATAAAATAGTGGATCTGACTTGTTTCTTTAAATGATAAAATATAGTGCACATTAATTAACTTGTTGAGGCAAAATCCATAGAGCCAATGTACATATTATATGAGCTGATGTTTACAAAACAGCTGCAAATTTTCAGGTTTCATTCCAGAACATTTCATTGGGCAAAATGATTGTATACGAGGAAAGCTATAGGAAGGTGAGGGGAGAAAATGTGGCTGATCTTTGTGCTTTCTTTAAGAGATCTAGTCTTAAAAGGAATTATAGCCTTCAGATATGAAAATTTGTCTTATTACTTACATAGTGGTAGGTTTTCCTGAAGTTTTGTTAGAAAATTTGGTAGCCTCCTATTCCTTTTTCCCTAGATTAATGCCAGTTCATCTTTTTAACTTTAAAAATGGAGAAAATATATATTTCTAAAAAGTAGCTCCAACAGCTTGAGAGATTACGGTATATGTGGAATTTCTCTCTATAAATGCAAAGCAGTCATCATGAATGGTTCCCTACAGTGTTTAAACACTGGTTTAGGATATCTACATTTAATTCCCCAATAAAGATGTGTTTTGAAACAGGAATGGTGTCACAGAGACTCAGAATTAAAATGCTATATATCTATCATAAAGATAAGGCAGGCTTCGGTCACTTCTCGTTCTTTTGGCATAAAAAGTTGTTGACTGAAGAATAAAGCATTATTTCATTTGTTTAAAAAAGAAGTCTCCCTACACATGTTTGATGGTTTCAGTTGACACACAGATGGTATTTATAAAAGAGCCTCCTCAATTTGTCTGAGAAATCACTGTGGGGATTAGAGAAGGAGGTAGCAATCTCTTTGATATGCTGGGCCCATGCTCTGAAAGGCTTCATAGATCAGAATCAGCACCTTGAACTAAATGTGATCCAGTGTATAAGTAGATGAAAGGGGTTATAGCACGTGGAATCCATCAGAGTTCTAATTTTGAGCTTTAATTTAAGTATAGGCCAATTTCTGTTGTTATAAAACAGGTTTTCAGAATCAGTCGAAGAAGTAAAGCTATACGGAGAATATTAAGATCTTCTGTTGAAGAATGAATAGAAATAATTTGGGTATTTTGGATGAAATATCTATTGTTTTAGCTGATAACAGAGTGAAAACTCAACTTTTTGAGATATGTTTAATTAATATTACTTTTGCTAGGTGAAATAATGAGTCCACATAATCCTATCATTTCTGATAATGCCATATTTTGATGGCAAATTTTATTGATTTGCCATCAAAATTACCCCTGATCTAGTCCATGTGATTGCGAACTACCAAGGGTTTCACATGACCTACCAGCTATATTACAGGTAGTCTTTGACTTACAACAGTTCATTTAGTGATTGTTTGAAGGTATAACAGCATTGAAAAAAGTAACTTATGACCATTTCTCACAACCATTCCAGCATCCCCCTGGTTACGTGATTAACATTCAGATGCTTGGCAACTGGTTTATATTTATGACAGTTGTAATGTCCTGGAGTCATGTGATCACTTTTGGTGACTTTCTTACAGGCAAAGTCAATGGGAAAGCCAGATTCATTTAACAATTGTGTTACTAACTTAACAACTATAGTGATTCACTTAACAACTGTGGCAAGAAATAACATAAAAAGGGGCAAAACTCACTTAACAAATGTCCCACTTAGCAACAGAAATTTTGGCTCAATTGTAGTTGTAAGTCGAGGACAACCAGTATATCCAGGTCCAAACCACTCAGAAGTTCATTACTGAGTGTGTGCACACAGAGTACATAATGGATTGCCACCACAAAATAGAAAACTCTAATTCTTTGTTGCAATCTAATAGCTGTATAGATTTTGTCCAGATCCAGTGGCCTCAAAGAAGCTATTTATTTTATAAGAGGATTTACACTTAAAATCCAATATCTGTGCATTTCCTTACGTTAACAGAATCTACATTATAAACAAACACTAATGAGAAGGGTTGATCTTCATCGTTCTCATGCAGTTCCTATGCTTATCCAAAGACAGCCAAATGGCTAAGGAAGGCCACAACTGACTTCCTTTTTTGCATCAGTTTTAAAGAGCTGAATTTTAAAACAGTAATTTAAATTTCTCTTTTCATAGGACACAACCAAGTGGTTACCTGATTACTAAGAAGTCAGCTATCAAAATAGTTGAAGATCAGGGAGTGGAGTAAACTGAACCAAGGGACTAATTGTTTAAAGCAATTGTACCAGCAACGTATTCTTGACTGCAGTTAGACCTGTAAAAATATCTAGGAAACAGCTGAAGTGAGAACTCTAGGAAAACAATTCTACAAAATGGAAATACAGGCTCTTGTTAAGTGTGCTGCTTTATGGATGAAATTTTTCAAATGTTTGTACCATATGGAGTACTCTCTGGAGTGATTTTAATCATATTTGATGAGTAATGTGACTTCAAGAATTTGCAGTCTAGTACTACTGCTTTCTTATGAGTTGCAAAGCTAATATGCTGAGATTTACTGACAGAGACAATGTTATGTAGCTGTAAGGTGAATGCTGTACTGTGTGTGAGGCTACCACTGTAGCACAGAACTGTGCAAATTTCAAGTTTAGGAAAGCTGATAGAGATGGATAATGTTGGCCTTAATGTGTGTATGTGTGTCTTTGTGTGTATGTGCACTGCTGCACAAGCCCAGTGTAGTTTAGTAGACAGATGTTTTTCAAGTTTCCAGTCTAGGATTCGGAGAGTCACTGGCCTGAAAGCAACAGCCAGCTTCTATGCCTAAGGAAGGACAAAAAGGTGGTTTATATATATATGTGCACACATGCTCACGCACACACATACATACACACAACTTGGGGTTCTGAGTTCTTTATTAAAGCTGTCTTAGAAGAAAGTTATCAATTTTCCGGCAATAATAAGCTGGACCTAGAACTTCTGTATTTAAATCTCAGGCAATCCATTTTAATTCTGAGATATTATTTATTTTGTTTTTATAACATTATAAATTACCACAAGTAGCTTATAATGTTCAAATGTGATTGTTTTTATCAAATGTCTTCTAAAATAACTCTGTACTTAGTGTGAAAAAGTAACCTATATAGGTGACAAATAGAGTTTTATTACTAATGTCTGTCTTAGCATTAAGCAATAAGTAACTGCGGATCAAAGGTTTCTATGTGACTTTGTGTGTGGGTGTGTGCTTTTGCTGCCCTTGCAGGAAAAAATAAGGGTGCTGGCTGAGAGAATTTTGTTCATCCTTTGGTGATTTGCATATGAGAAACTATTATCACTAATCAAAATCTGTAATCAGAGCTTGCACAAAAGATCAAACATAATACATGTTAGGAAAGGCAGTTTACATATTAAATATCATTGAATTCATTGATGTGAATGTACATGAGATATGTCCTTATCTTCAGATGCTGAAATTCAGATGACCATTAAAAGCCAGTTTAAAAAAAATATTTTTCTCTATCTCTTTGTTGCCATCTAGTGGTGGTCCAGAAGCTGGCATTCCAGTTGTGTAAAGCCTATCCTATGCTGTGTATAATAACCTAATGTTCTTCATTCTGAAAAGTAGGGCTAAAGAGCTCCCTAATGGCTAAGCAAATTAAAAGTCCTTTTTCTTGGTTCAGTTCAGATGATTGGCTAAATACATGAGCACTTGAAGCTGGGCAAAATATATGGCTAAAGTGAAACATTAAAACAATAGGAAAAAGGGATTGTAGAGTATGACGACAAATTTCGTAACACAAATGCATTGACAAATGTGTCCATAACGTTTTAGAGCATTATTGTTAAGCACTAACATTTTTCTACCTTGTCGAACATTCTGCGACCAGTGGAAGCATTTTCTTCATATTTTCTACAGATAGATTTCTAAAATGTAGGATTATCATGGAAGATAAAAAGGTAAAATGCATCACAGCAATAGAAGTTTTATTAGCATTCTTTGTTATGTTGTACACAGTAGATTTACCCAGGTTAAAAGTTCTATCGAGGGCTGCCCTTCACCTGTTTTGGTTCAACACAACATGCCTGGTTTTGTTTTTTGTATTAGAGAGATCTTTTTTCTTTTCATTTTGGGTAAGGTGACTGGACTGCTGATGGCTGTCTGGAGCTCATAGTATCAGCGATAGCAGGTACAGAAATAATTGGGAGTCAGGATACACAACTTGAACAAACACACAACATAATAGTAAAGGTGTGAATAAGGGCAGAAAAGGGTTTGTGTGGAAAACTACTGCAGGAAAAAGTCTTGGCAACAGGCCGGCACAAATTGACAACAAATAGTACAAATCCCATAAGAGCAATTGTTTTCACATAAAGAAAATTCTTAAACAAAAATGATTGATTGCATAATAGCAAATTTGCAAAGAGTAAACTCACATAAAGTAAGGGAAACCTGTATTTAATGAAATATTTACCTGTATGCTTAGGACTTCCTGTTTATGATGGCATGTACTGCCCCAGAATCTGGGGTGTCTGCAGGAGGGGTGCCAAAAACGTCCAGATGGTATCTGTAACCACACAATTGAAGATGCCATTTTGACTCTTTTTTTTTTTTTTTACTCTTCCCTATCTGATAGGGACTTCACTGCACAGAATGCACAGGGGTAATAACATGGAAATACTACAGATTCTAGGCCCCAAATTTTGAAGACTGTCTGGGTATTGTTAGAAGAGAATACTGGATAATTCCTTGATCTGATCCATAGAGGAAACATATCACAGTTATATGACATGTTGGCCTTCTTTGTAATCTACAGTTTTAGGTTATAGGATAGAGGGAAGATCAATGAATGTGTCTATTTCTTTGCAAATAGTGCCAAAGTTGGGTTTCAGCACTCTAAGCCAATATGGTAGGTAATGAGAGATGCTGTGAATCAAGCCCATCTTGAAGATCAGCTAAATTATCCTTCCTTGTTAAAAAAAAGAGAAAACATTGACTTGATTGACTTGATTCTAATAATTCTATAAGTAATACTTAATTCCAATTCATCCTCCAATATCTAAACCACTTCACATTGGTTTATTATATATCAAACTGACTTTTAGGGGTGCCTATTTAAATTTGTGCTCACCTTTCAGTGCGTCCTCTGGAAATATACTAATTCAAACCAAGTTAGAAAGATGTCATAATTTTTTTAAAAAATGATATAAATTGTAAGAGGTTTGTTATCATTGTTTTATTTTTGGTTTGGCTCAGTGATGGCAATTCATTTCAGTGTTAGCACAGAACATCTCTGTAGTTCTAGGATGGGCTTAAGAAAAAAATTTCTCCACATAATTAAAAACTGAAATTTTCAATAAGGAACAATAACTTCTTCAGATTCTTTAGTCTGTGGTACTACAGATCGGTAGTCCCCCCCCTCTGTCAGTGTGTGTTTGTCTGTGTGTGTGTGAGTGAGTGTGTCAATGCTCTTCTTGTGTCTAAGTTTTCATTGCTTTTCTTAGAAAAAGCTCAGTAAAGGCTTTATAGTTGACTATCCCAGAAGAAAACAAGCTTCCATATGACTTATGGGTCATTTGGGCCCTACTGAATTTTATGGGTTTCAGCTGTATGTCTGGCTTTGAATGGTGCATTGAAAGAGATCTGGTATCATATAACCAATTCTAGTTTATCTTCTTTTAACTTGTGGAATAAAACTAGATGTCAAAAATGTATGGCTTCTGAGAAATGAGGAGGATTTAGCATGATAAAAAGAAATAGAAATAGAGATCCCATCACATTTTTTTTTTTTTTTTTTTTGTAATTCAAGCAGTCTTAGCTCTATTTTGCTATCTAGAGGAAAAGGTAGTACTATCTGTTTGAACTATCAATTCAGAGTGGCATTAATTTTTCTTCTGGAGTTTCTATAGAAGAAAAGATTTCCTAGATGCTTAAGAAAAATGTTAAGCTCTAAATTATTCTGCTACATGAATGGTTTTGTGATGGGTATCTCCCTCAGTTTATGTCTGAAGTGGGCAATCAGCCATTTCTGAGAATATTTGTCGCTTGCTGTGCTAGTACAGATAACTGATATTTTTAAACTTTTTCATATGTGAGTCAGAGGTCATGACCCCCCAAAGTGAAACAAGACATGTCTGTGAGTTGCTTGCTCCAAAAAAGGTTATACCATTTGAACAACAGTTTTGTATTCACCATTCTTAAACCAATCTCTCAGTAACATGACCCAGGAAACATGGACGTGCCCCCCACTTCTTTTTGATAATTGTGTGTGTGTGTTCAACAGCAACAATCAAGGTCAGCCTCATAACCAATATATGTGGGATACAGTAAGCCAGGGGTTCTCAGCCAGCTTTGCTGGCTGAGGAATTCTGGGAGTTGAAGTCCACAAGTCTTAAAGTTGCCAAGGTTGAGAACACCTGATAAGCTAACCAAAGCAACAGTAGCAGGAGACATTGTGCAGAACAAATAATTGCTTATCCATTTGGTAGGGTTTTTTTTTATTTTAACATGCTGGTTTATGTTTAAGATAAGTTGACCTTCTATAAGATGTAACTACAGACCATGGTTAAGACCACTTGTTAACCACAATTTGACCTATGCTCTGGGTTTAAAAGGCACAGAAGCCAAACTATAGGTTGTGTAGCGAGACAAGTATCCGAAAGAAACTTTGTGCTTGAAAAAGGAGTAGGGGAAGCAGGCAGAATGAACTGTAAAATGCTGGCTGGGGAATTCTGGGAGTTGAAGTCCACAAGTCTTAAAATTGCCAAGTTTGGGGACCCCTGATATAAAATACAGAAGTTTCTATAATTTGCCTTGTTTTCTCATTGATTTCTTGGGAAAGGTTTCTGATAAAGACCACTGACCTCACTCCCCTCAATAGATTTGTGTCCATGTTGTTTATGACCATTCATTCATTCATTTATTTGATGTGCTGCACATCTCACTTTCAAATGACTCTAGGCAGTTAATGTTCTAAACATGTTCTCCATGGAGCCATGGTTAAATCTATTATATGATAGACTAATTGTTTAAGTGTTTCCCCATATGTACATTCACATTGTTGCATGCATAGGCATTCACAGAGATAAACATGCTTAGTGCCTAATACTACACTGTGTTATTCAGGACACTGAGTCAGAAAGTGAGAATTCAGTATGTATGTAATGATGGAATAAAAAGGCAAAATGTTCTGTATTTCCTTGTTCTATCTCCAATAATCCAATATAATCCTGTTCAAGATTTATTGCTGGTTGTAGATGAGGGAAATTAAAATCCTAACGCTGGTGGCTGTTGGGCTGGGAAATATTGCTATTTCTTCCCTATTGTTGAAACATGAGTGATATATGTGACCTTTATACACCCCATGTGAATCTTGTGTAGAGAAGGTTTTCACAAAGGCAGGTTTACTATTTTTTTTTCTGTCAAATCTCTTCACTCTTTCACTCTATACCTTTCTTAGATCTTTGTCATATACAAGCCATGTTTGGAGAACAGGATGAGCAAAATAATAATAATAATAGAAATGTGCACATTTTAAAAAGACACTCATTTTTTCTAAAGCAAGGATGTCAAACTCAATTCCATTGAGGGCTGTATCAGCATTCTGGTTGCCCTCAAAGGGCCAGGTGGACATGGCTTTGTGGGCGTGGCTGTGTGGGCATGGCTGTGTGGGCGTGGCCAGCTTTACCTGGCTGGCTTGATGTTGCTCATGTTGAGGAGCACCTATGCTAGGCTGGGCTGAAAGGCCCAGGGCCCTGGGAGCTCGAAGGCCAGGCTGGGTGCAGCCAGGGGACCATCAACACTAACTGGGCTACCGAATCCTCCTCTGGGCAAGTCCGTGCCCGGCCTCCTCTCTGCTCGAGCTGTGGTATTCAATGGACAGGGTGCTCTCCAGGTATTTTAACTGTTCACTTTGCTGGCAGGGTTGATGCACGTAGTATAAAACCTCTGAAAGCAGAATGGGACAACTCGTCACCGCCAACTCATCATAGTCAACTCGCCATGGCCAACTCGCCACAAGACAATTCAACAAATACAAAAGTTTGAAATTAATTTCAACAGAACCATGATCAATAATAATAAAATAAAGAAACTCCATCCAGAAATACAAGAGATAACAATAATTTCAATGAAAACATGGTCACCATTAATAAAAGTAACTGAATGAAATGATTAATACAGCATTGAATTGTCCTGTGGTGGGGTTGTCCTATGGTGAGTTGGTCCTGTGGCAAGTTGACTGTGATGAGTTGTCCTACCTAGACCCTCTGAAAGGCACTGGTTGGATTAGGTTCAGTTGGTGCTTCAGAGATGTCTAAGAATGCTACATTCTGAAACTATAGAATGGCTTATGGATAGTAGTCTGTCTTCTGAATTGCTAAATAAGCTTTCCATCCATCCCACTCACTCTAGGCCAGAAGAGATGAACTGACATCTAGTCACTCATATGTACATGAAGTAATATGAAGTAGTACAGTTAAAAGTCAAAACCTATTCAAAACTGGAACTACCCCATAAGGAAATGATTCACACAAAGTAGAAAAATCTCCAAACATTCAGTGTGCAAAGTTTAAATGTCTCATTGCTCTCTTTTTGCATTCCTGGGAGTCTTTAGTGCTGAAAATTTGGCATCAGAGCAAGAGGAGACAGTAATGGCCATATGCCATATCACTGTTTGCTTTATCAGCTTCAAAACTATTTAACTGTCTTCCCAGCATTATTTAAATTGGTTTTCTAACCACACAGATTAACACAGTTTTCAACACAAGCCAAAAACAAATAAACTTCTATACTTTTCTAATATGGAGTGCTTTCTAATAAGACGGTATAAAATGACATTTTCTTAGGTAATAATTTGAAAGCTGGCATCCATGATCTTCTGGGTCTTATGCCAAGTTGTAAATCTACCTGACCAAAAACAAAAGGTCATAAATAAAGCAAGTTAAAAAGTACTTTCTACTTTCTCAATAGGTCCAGGATATATTCCTATCAAACTATTGTTAACTGATTTTACTGCTCTACAAACTTAAATGGCCATTATCTGCAGTACTGATCTGGTGCCATGGATTAAAAAAAGGCTTTTCAGGGCATTTGCTAATCGTTTCAAAAACCAAACCTTCCCCTTCATTTACATATTTATTTTCTGTGAATAAATGGGGGAAGTGATGGCAAACCACTTCTGAAAAAACCTTACCAAGAAAAATGTAGGGACTAGTCCAAGCAGTAACCAGGAATCAATAATTGACCTGATAGCATGTACTATGTATATGCATGCACACACACCTTGTGGATATCTCTGGGTAGAAAGCTGCTGGTTCTCCAGTCCTTCTCCAGGTGATTCTTTGGCACTTACACTGAATGGATGCCTAGATTCTAAATAGCCCGCACTGCAGCATTTCACTTATGGCACATGTTATGGAAGTAGAGCCAAAATATATTATCTCACTGCCCTCTCTACTCTTATATATATTTTTAAGCTGAAAATCTGGGACTCTCAACATTCTGTAGTCAAATATAGATGAGCTGTGAATTGCATGAATTTTTGCTCTTGTGCCACTTGCTAGTTGAATTAGTTCAGCTACAGGCTACTTGTCCATTGCCTTGAATTAAACTGAAGTCTCTTTTGTGGGAAACAAAGTTCCTTCTTTCCTTCACTTATATCATTCATTTGACCAATTCCAGAAGCAATGTCCATTGCAGATCATTTTCTTTCTTTCATATAATTTGAACTGAGTCCTGGGGGAGGCTGCTCAGGTTTGTCTAATTTCTTGTCATAGGCAGGCAAGATGCTGAATTCAGGTATGATAACTGACTTGTTTTAACAATCACGCTATCCGGCACTGCTTGAATATAGATTGGGAAAATTCTTTAGCTGAGCAAGACTCATGGAAATGTTGTTGCACAGTGTAGAAAATAGTCTAGTTTCTCCCACAAAAGAGTGCCTCTTACAAGCTTTTACAACCCTATGTTGCACAGGTGAGAGACATTCAGACTAGTGACTAGGTGAGACTGGATTTGATCTTAAGGAAGAATAATGTTTTAAAGTAGTTTTAAATATGACAATGTCATGCTACTTTTCACTCGAGCCTCAGGCAAGGGAAAATTTTCATATCCTCAGAAAACTTTGAATAGGAAGTGTTATGTCCCGAGCCTTGCAAACGGCTCGGGCGTTTGCAGGCAGTCCCGGGCAGGTGCAAAGCTGCCCGGGACCAGACAGGCTGTCGCCAGCGCCGTGCGCATGCGCGGGTGCTGGCGCGGGAAAAGTAACCCATTTACCCGGGAGTTGCCTATATAAGAGGCTGCGAGGCGTTTGGGCGAGGCTGAAGCCATCTTCCTGTAAGCTGAACGCTGAATAAATGAAACTGAGAACTCCAGCTGCTTCTCGTGTCTGTTTTCCCGCCACGGACTCAACACTGGCGACGAAGGTGGGATGCCTTGCACTACCTGAAAAGGAAGAAGTGTAAGCTTACCCAAGGAGTCCTGAGCGGCGAAAGAGGAACGGCGTCGACTCGGCAGCTGCCCGCCAATCCGGTGCGCATTCGGGGGTAGGCTGGCTGATAGACCCGTCTCCTGAAGATCTGAAGATGGCGAAAATCGGAAAGATTTCGGAATTCGACGTCTCACATCCAGAGCGGTGGGAGTCCTACGTATCCAGAATGGAGAACTACTTCAAGGCAAACCAAGTGAGGGAAGATAGCTTGAAGGCGGCCACCCTGCTTTGCGTTTGCGGCCAAGACGCCTTCGAAATCGCAGAAAACCTTGCAGCACCTGTCCCAGTAGAGTCTGTAAGCTACGCAGACCTGAAGAAGCTGCTGAAGGAGCATTTCCACCCCAAGGTGTCCGTTATCTCATGGCGCCACACCTTCGAACAAAGGGATCAACGGTCCGGTGAGTCAGCCAAGGAATACATCGCCGCGTTACGGAAGGCCGCCAAGCCCTGCGAGTTCAAGGACCTCGAGGAACGACTGAGGGACCGATTCGTGTGCGGGTTAAGGCATCGAGAGCTACAAAAGAGACTTTTCGCAAAGGAAGAATTATCCTTCCAAGACGCCTTAAGGGAAGTCACCGCAGAAGAAGCAGCAGGCGGCGCCGTCAAAAACATGCGGCCGATCAGAAACAGTGCAGAGGGTGCGTCCGTGCACCAGGAAGACGTCCGACGAAACTCCGAGGAGGATCCGGACGAGGAAGTCGACCGTCTACACCCCGCGAAGGAAGAGAACCAGAAGGGAAGCTCTTCGGCTCCGCTCAAGTGCATCGGCTGTGGAGGTCGCCACAGGAGAACCGACTGCAAGTTCCGCTCCGCTACCTGCCGGGCATGCGGTAAACAAGGGCACATTGCAGCTGTGTGCCTGGGCCGACGAAAGGCACAACCCCAAGAAGAACGCCTGAAGGGTACCAGATTCCCCAGCCAGAATAGGGTAGGTTTTTGCGCTTCGCGAAGAAGCATCTGTAGAACAGGCACACACAAGCCCATGAAGAAAAAGCTGTCACTCAACGTGAAGCTACAAGGGGTTCCATTATCTATGGAACTAGACACAGGGTCTGCCCTGTCCATCATTTCATTGCATACATTTAGGAAGATTTGTTCCAGAAGTGGGTCTAAGGCCAAGTTAAGGCCTTCTGATATTGTATTAACAGATTTTCAGAACTCAAGAGTGTGTGTTAAGGGGGAGGCCACCCTTAACGTGCAATACAAGAGTTTTGAAGGTCCACTAGACTTATTAGTAGTAGGGGGTGAACGAACGAGTCTCATAGGACTCGATTGGTTTGAGGCCCTGGGGATACACGTCACAGGACTCAATAGCTTACAAACACTCGACCTACAGGAAGTCTGCAAAGAATTTGCAGATGTTTTCAGCCCCCAGCTGGGCACATTCAAAGGACCACCTGTGTCCTTAAAGCTAGACCCCACTGTCACTCCCATTAGGATTAAAGCAAGAAGGGTCCCTTTTGCTTTAAAAAGTAAGATTGACACTGAACTAGACAAACTAATCCAACAGGGAATCCTAGAACCTGTTGATTCCAGCCCGTGGGAGACCCCCATTGTCACGCCTCTAAAGGCAAATGGGGACATTCGCATTTGTGCTGATTACAAATGCACACTCAATAAGGCATTGCAGCAACATGCCTATCCTGTTCCTGTGGTCAGTCACATCCTGGCCTCTCTCAAGGGGGGGCGTGTTTTTGCAAAGCTTGACCTAGCTCAAGCATATCAACAGCTGCCTGTTGATGATGATGCTGCCATAGCTCAGACCATTGTGACCCACAGGGGAGCCTTTAAAGTAAAAAGGCTACAGTTTGGAGTGAATGTCGCTCCTGGGATTTTCCAAAGCGTTATGGAAAACACACTACGAGGTATACCAGGGGTCTGCCCCTACTTTGACGATGTCTTGATTGCAGGAGACTCCACACACATTCTAGCTGAAAGGCTTAGGGCTGTCCTGTTAAGATTCAGGAAATCAGGCCTCAAGCTCAGAAAAGACAAATGCCAGATTGGGGTGCCTTCTACTGAATTTCTGGGATTCAAAATTGATGCTGCTGGGATTCATCCTGCTGAATCCAAACTAACTGCTATTTTAGATGCACCCAGGCCAAAGTCTAAGGCCGAACTTCAGGCCTTTCTAGGCCTCCTGAATTTCTACAATTCTTTTCTTCCACATAAAGCTAGTGTAGCTGAGCCTCTTCACAGGCTACTAGACAAACAGGCTGTGTGGCTGTGGTCACAAGCGCATGAGGCTTGCTTTAAAGAAGTCAAGGCCTTGCTCACTTCTAACAGTGTTCTTGCACATTTCAACGAGTCTCTCCCTGTGTGCATCGCTTGTGATGCGTCCCCCTACGGGGTTGGAGCTGTCCTGAGTCACCTCAGGTCTGATGGAACTCAGGTTCCTATTGCATACTACTCCAGAACACTGTCTTCTGCCGAGCGCAACTACGCTCAGATAGACAGGGAGGCTCTGGCTGTTGTTGCTGGAATTAAAAAATTCCACGATTTTCTATATGGCAGGCATTTCACGGTCTTCACTGACCATAAGCCTCTGCTGGGACTGTTTACCACACGTAAGCAGACTCCCCACATCATTTCCCCTAGAATGCTTAGGTGGTCTATTTTTTTGTCTGCATATGATTTTTCATTACTCCACAAGCCTGGGAAAGAAATGGGCCATGCTGATGGCCTCAGTAGGTTGCCTCTGCCAGTAGTAGAAGCTGACCCCGCGCCAGCTGTCAACATTCTATCAATCCAAGCCTTGCCCGAGCTCCCTCTTAGTGCCAGGGATGTTACCGCTGAAACAGGTACAGATCACACACTTTCACGTGTCCGCTCCTGGGTCCTGTCCGGGTGGCCTGAGCACTGCCCTAGTCCTGAGTTTCAGAGTTTCTGGTCCAAAAGAAACGAACTGTCCCTTTCTCAGGGTTGTCTGCTTTGGGGAAACAGAGTTGTCATTCCCACCTCAATGAGGACTAGGGTCTTAGAATCCCTCCACGAGGGTCATCCTGGCATTGTTCGTATGAAGGCTCTTGCACGCAGCCACTTGTGGTGGCCTGCTTTAGATAAAGATATTGAGGCTAAGGTACACGCATGCCACCTGTGCCAACGATCTCGCCCAGAGATGCCCCAAGCTCCTGTGCATAGATGGGAGGAAACACAGTCCCCATGGTCTAGGGTGCACATTGACTACGCTGGGCCCTTTCAGGGCCAGTTCTTCTTGGTCCTTGTTGACAGCCATTCAAAATGGCTTGAGGTTGTGCCTGTCTCATCCACCACCACTGCAAAGACTATTCAGGTACTGAGGGGGATTTTTGCTGCACACGGGCTGCCAGATGTCATTGTGTCCGACAACGGCCCTCAATTCACCTCCTCCGAATTCCAAGCTTTCTTACAGGCAAACCTGATTCGTCATGCCACGTCTGCGCCTTTTCACCCGTCCACCAACGGTATGGCTGAACGCATGGTGCGCATCGCAAAGGACGCCTTGAAGAGACTCACCTACGGGGACTGGCATCACAGGTTGGCTGACTTTCTCCTTTCTTATCGCACCACACCGTCCACTTCTACAGGGAGAAGTCCAGCTGAACTTCGTTGGGGGCGCCAACTTACTACTAGACTTGACCGGTTGCATCCGGACAGACTGCCTTCATCTACCTCACATCCTAGGGCACCTAGACAACTACTTGTGGGTGCCCCGGTTTGGGCTCGCAATTACGGGCCTGGTCTTACATGGGTCCCCGCTTCTGTGTCCAGGATCACAGGTCCTCTCTCCTACGAGGTTGCCCTGGACAACGGTCGTGTCCTGCGTCGGCACATCGACCAACTTCGCTCTAGGCGAGACTTTTTCTGCTGAGACTCCTGGGTCTTTTCCAGGGGGGGAGGGGGACCCTTTGGAGCAAAGGGAAGGGCAAGAGCTACTGCCCATCTCCACTGAGGGAGCCACAAACGGCTCGTCCCAAGGTTCTGCAATTGCTCCGAAAAGAAAGTCACGGAGCTTACCCACACAACAGGCACTCACGCCTACTCCAGCAACGGAGGATACCCGGGGGCATCCCAACAAATCATTCCCCGCAAGAGAGCTGGCACACAATTCCCAAGGTTGGCCTGACCTTACCCCAAATCCTACAGGGGGTCAAACATACACAGAGCTAGTCGAGGAACCAAGTCCCGACTACAACAACCCTAGCACAAATCAGGGAACACCTGAGTTTTGGGAAAGTACAGAAACCCACACGAGCCCGAACACAGACTGGGGTTCAGGGAATGGACAGCCTCCTGACAGGTCTTGGACTGACCTAGGAGGTTCTACAGAGACGCCCAGCAGCGGCTATCACTTCAAGGGGCCTGAGGGTCTACAGCTAGGTAGGTCAACCAGGTCACAAAGTAACGGAAGCCCTGGCCTGACGAGCCCGGTGGGCAAGCAAGCAGGCCAGGCATCGGGGCACAGTCCTTGGAAGACACCAGGGCACAATAGAGAGAACAGGCTCACGCCTCCCTCCAGTCAGGGGACTTATGCCAGTCACCCGAGCTAAGAAGGTCACAGAGAGCAAAGAAATCTCCTAAGTATCTAGAAGATTACATAACATTGCTGGCAAGGCAAAAGCCAGTAAACAGTGGGAGCACTGGGGAGCAAAATGTCGTATAAAATAAATGTTGTATGTTGGTAGTAGTTTTAGCCCGGGGGAAAGGGGTGTTATGTCCCGAGCCTTGCAAACGGCTCGGGCGTTTGCAGGCAGTCCCGGGCAGGTGCAAAGCTGCCCAGGACCAGACAGGCTGTCGCCAGCGCCGTGCGCATGCGCGGGTGCTGGCGCGGGAAAGGTAACCCATTTACCCGGGAGTTGCCTATATAAGAGGCTGCGAGGCGTTTGGGCGAGGCTGAAGCCATCTTCCTGTAAGCTGAACGCTGAATAAATGAAACTGAGAACTCCAGCTGCTTCTCGTGTCTGTTTTCCCGCCACGGACTCAACAGGAAGGATTGAGCTAATGTTGACTTCAACTAAAACAGGCATTATCCCATGTTCATTAAACTGGAAATAGGACTACAGTTGAAACAAAAATAAACAGAAAACATACTCCTAATATTACTATCAACAATATGACACTTCAATCTATTTTAAGAATTGGCAAGCTGGATCTGTAACTTCAGGATAAGGATTAGCCTTGAGGGCTGGACCAGTTGGGCTGGGGCATGTAGCGGGGCTGAGGATGTGCTGCAGCTGGGAGAAGTGCCTGTGCTTCCCACCCCCTGTCCCCTCTGGGGGGGGGTCGGTGGGGTTGGGAGCTTGGTGATTTCAGAAGGGAGCTGGGCCGTTCCTGTGGATCGCCTTAGCTGTGGTGGCGGGCAGCCATCCTTCCTTCCCCTTTGTAGGGCTGGTGGCAGCCTGTTGTCTTGCCTTGGCTAGTGCCTAGCAGTTGACTTCGAACTGGGGCAGACCAGGGAAATCTGATTGTTTAATTTAAAAAAAAAATCATGAAGGCCTGCATTGGGTATTGATGTGATGTGATTTTTGCCCAGTATACTAAATGTCCAAGTGAAGAAATTCAATGAAACACAGGTAAACAGCGAGAGTAACTATGAGTCATCCCCAAGCATACTGGTATATTGGATTGCATACTATAAGAATACTTCCACTCCCATGTCAAGGATGGGAGGTTGGGAGCTGCCCTGCTTCTCTACTTCTATTCTGCTTCTCCAGAAAGCATAGCTTGAGAAAGTTGCGTTGGGTTGCACCACACTGCCTGAGAGTGTGCAGCAGCAAGAGGCATTTTGCTCCCTTGCAAGCCAGATTAACAAGCCATGAATGCTGAATTCCATTGTGGTTACTGCTAAAGCAGAGGTCTGGACTGAGTAGAGGAATGCCCTCGCCCACTCCATTGGCAGGTGAAAGTTGAATGTCACTGATGTGGATGGAGCCAGTCACGAGTGGCTTTTGTGCCCCTCCCGGGTGTTCTCTTATCTGTATCTATGGGGCATCCAGTTGAGGGGCAGCCTGCTCGCCACCAAATCCAGGAGTGCGCACAGCACCTGTCATTAGAGCCGAGGTGGCGCAGCAGTTAGAGTGCAGTACTGCAGGCCACTTTAGCTGACTGTGTTCAGCAGGTCAGCGGTTCAAATCTCACCGGCTCAAGGTTGACTCAGCCTTCCATCCTTCCGGGGTAGGTAAAATGAGGACCCAGATTGTTGGGGGCAATGTAAATATATATATACATTGCTTACTGGTGTACACCGCTTAGAGAGTGCTTGCACTTAAAGCGGTATATAAGTCTCATAAATAAATAAATAAATAAATAAGGTGGTTGACAGGTGCTGCAAAGGTGCCTGCCATACCCCTGAAACTCTTAACCACATTCTGCAAGTTTGTGAAATAACTCATGCTGTGAGATGCTCTTGTCATAATCGTATCCTTTGTTGGGTAGAAAAGCCTCTGTGACAATATGGAGTCTGCTTGTGGATCGAGCCCATCATATCATCCTTTATTAAACTGGACTTAGTTGTGGAGAGACCTTAATAACTGTGGGTCCTGGACTTTTCGATAATCTCTGGCTATAGACTGAGGGATTCCTGGGACTTTAAAATTGCAAAATACAGCCGTGCAGATTGTGTCAAAGATCTCCTGAGCTGGGCGGATTCTTCTGCTCAGATGCAGCAACTGTTGGTCATTATTTCTAACCGGGGACTGTAATATGATCCATTTGATGGTGGTCTTTGAGCACTGGGATTAAGCCGCAGGGACATTGCAGATCTCTGTTAACTATTAGTGGCTTGCTCCAGTGCTATGACTTTTATACCCGTGGAACTAAAACTGGCTAATTTGCACTATTATGGACAATCTCGAACTGTTAGGAATATTTATGGATTATAACCATAGCTGAGCAGTGATTGCTCCTACTACAATGTTGTACAGCAATTTGCCGCCTTAGAGGGTTGGTCTGCAGGGGGAGGGGTGGGTTGTTGTTGAACACTCATGATTTCTCACCTGTATTGCCAGCCTGTCTGAAAATAAATGTTACCTAGCCAAATGCCTCATCATCTATTTAGTAAGACAGAGACAATTTTTTTTTCCACTCTAACAACAAAGGTACAGGAAATAGGAAATTTTAAACACTCCATGTCAGCTGGAACATGGACTCCCACTGAACCGGGATGACCATTGTTAACAGGGAAAAAAAAATACTGTACACTCTGAAGCTATATGCTTATAAAATCCTTTTCCAACCTTTTCCTGTTCTACATTCCTATGTGAGGTTTTGTAAGACCTTAATCCAGAATTCTTTACTTTCTCTCTCTGTTTTATATGCTTCTTTCTATAATTCCTATTCCTAATGTTCTTAAAAGCTATGGGAGCAGTGAGGCATGAGATTCATCATGATTATCACCCCAATTTTGCTGATTGTGGGTTCCAGGCCTGTCAGATATAGCTTGGCATGAGTCCTTTGTGCACCAGATAAAAGCATTACCACGGAAAACTACTTTTCTGGCGTTGGAATGGAATTGTTAAGCAGCTCAATATCTATTTGGAAAATGTGTGCTGAAAACTTGAAAACCGATTCAAAAAGGAAGATGACTTGCTATGATACCAGAGCATCAAAGCTCTTGTCAAAACTCTTGATAATTGTCAACTCAAACATTGACATTAAAAGTTTGGCATGAGGTAGTGATGGCACGCTTGCAGTACCAAACCGTGCAAGGCAAATATCTTGCTAATCCACTGCTGTTGGCAACTGCCTTAAGTTGCAATCTTCCTATTTATTACACATAACACGGCAGAAGAAATACTCATATATTTTTCATCACATTCTCTCTCCTTAATGAAAATCAATTACAGAAGTCAATAGGAAAGAAAGTACCTCTGTATTTTTGACACAGTTATAAGCTGCATTTGTGTTTGATGAACTTCTGGATGGCTAAGGAAATGAACTGGGCATTCAGAGATGTCTGTCTGTCTGTCTGTCTGTCTGTCTGTCTATCTATCTATCTATCTATCTATCTATCTATCTATCTATCTATCTATCTATCTATCTATCTATCTCATATGGCCACCCCCAAGTGAACGACTTTGTGGCATACAACAAAGCTAAAACAATATTTTATTTTTTATTTATTTGTATCCTGCCTTTATTATAATTAATGAACACTTAAAAACTATAAAAACAGCTAGAGCAAGAATAATAGACAAAGGTATGTTAATAGTAATGGAGCCACCACACTAATTCATTTACCCTCTGAGGTCCCCAGCTGGCTGGCATAACCAGGTCTTTAGGGATCTTCAGAAACTTAGAATTGATGATGCCATCTTCACCTTGGGCAGGGGGAGATTCCATAGCAGGGGGGGCACAGCAGGTCTGCTGCCTAAGGCCTGCAAAAATATAGCTAGACACTCTGCTAGATCTGGTGGGACAGGTGGATGAAATCAGAGAAAGGTAGCAATAACCTCAGTCCTATGCCATGTCAATACCAATATCTTGAATGGGACTGGAAATAAACTGGTAACCAATGCATCTTGTGCAACAAAGATGTAACATGTGTGCTCTACCAGAGGCACACATAACTGTGTCAATGCATTTTGCAGTAGCTGAAGTTTCCAGTTACTCTTATACATTATAATATATTATTTACTATTATATATCATGTAATGTAATAATATAGATATTAGAGGACTTATTGTAGCTTTCCTATAGATCACGGGTGTCAAACTCGCTGCCTCATGTGATGTGTCACAACGTGTTGTGACTTTTTTTGCATTGCCAGAGATGGGGTGGACGCCACCTCCACATGATGCTACTAGCCTGCAGGCTGGCAGTTTGACACCCCTGCTATAGATTAACCATAAATGCTGGTTCCAATAAAAGAGAATACATATGTAGCTCAGGGTTGAACTGTGGAGTCCTTGATGCTCTCTGAGTTTGGATGTTTGCTTGCGGACCTTTCATTACTTGGCTAGATAATATAGTCAATGCTAGTAAGTATGGGATTTACTCCCTGTTTATATACAGTAGCTTGTCATGTCAGTGTTAGTGGGGATGTGATTTTCACTTTGGTAGTTCCTTGATTAGGGTATTGTTTTTTGCTTGATTGTTTATCTGGTGTTAATCCATGCTTATTTAGGTATTGGTTGTTGGAGAGAATGGGTTCTGGTCTTTTTGTTTCCTTCTCAGCATTTTTATTGTCTTTTTTAGATAGTGTGTAAATACAGTTTATCTCTATGGGTCTATTGATGGCTGATTTGTTTAAATGCCACACTTCCAGGAATTCTGTAGCGTTTTTGGATTTAGCTTGGTCTAGGATGTTCACAGTTGATGAGTCTGCAATGTGAGATTAAGCAGTTTTCATTATGTCTTATGACTGCTAGTTGGTGTTCATGATGCTCTGTGTTAGTCTTCTGCCTGTATGTCCTACACAGTGGCTGTTGCAATGCTTACATTACATGTTGTAGATGAGTTATGTTTTTTTCTTCTTGTGCTACTGGGTCTTTTGGTATACTTAGGATGTTTTGGAGGACTGTAGTTTGTATGAGTTTAGACAGATTTATATTTTCTCTAACAAAACAAAGATTGTTTTCCTCCTGTGGCATTTATATTTACATTTGCTCGTGACTTTTTCTTTCTTCTTTTTAGCAGCTCTATTTGCCCGCATATGTTAGATAGCAGGTTGAAGTGGGAACCAGCAGTTTTCTGGCTAGAGATGTCAGTTATATAACAACTGCTTGGCTTCAAAGTCACCAAACACACGACATGAGTTCATTAATTCATGGGAAGAAAGGCAAATGGGAAGAAGGGCATATAAAAACAAGTTTAAGTCCATGTAGGTATAAGAGTCATTTATCATTATTGGCTGTGGCCAGTCAGCAGTTATCTATGGCTCCATTCTTGTCTGCAAGAAAGATTTGTAGGTAGCTGATTCATTCTTGTGAGACTTCTGGCAAGTATAACCCAGAAGCTGAACTAAGCTATATGGTGTGGCAGGAGAACATTGATTTACTGCTGAGTCCTAGTTGAAGAAGCCTAACATTAAAGTAGCCAATTAGGCATCCCCCCAAAAATAAAAATAAAACAAAGGAGCAACAAAAAACAAAACAAAAGTGAGCCAGTTTGGTATAATGCTTAAGACACTGTCACAGAGACTAGGAGACAATGAATTACAGGCCTTTCTTAAGCATGAAAGCTGATTGGATTAATTTTTGGCCAGTCACTGTCTCTCAGCCCAACTCCTTTCACAGAATTGTTGTGTAGGAAAAATAGGAAACAAAAGTATTAGGTGGGTTCATCACCTTGAGATTTTTTTTTAAAGTGTGTGTGTGTGTGTGTATAGGGGAGAGAAAATAGAAACACCACCATCATCTGCAGGTTGCATATCCTATTTTCTATGTAGATATGCAAATATGACATCTCCTGTAATTTAAACAGAAATAAAATATCATAGGGAACTGAAGTAACTGAATTCCTTCTGGGGTTGACTTTTGCTGGGCAGTGTCAAGACTCTGCCTTTTCTTTTTATGACTTTTTTTAAAAATTGGGACTTTCAAAAATAGAATGCTTTCAAAGAGAAGATTGTCCTCTGGATAACCCTTCGAAGAGATGAGACCTGGACAACCTATTTTTACCTCCAGTAAGTACTTGTAAGTGCTTGGGAAAAGAACTTGCTGCCTCTGGAGGAAAAGTAATGATTGTAAACAGAGCCTGACTTTCCATTTTTGAATTTATTTACATGCTCAACTGCAATGAACCATTTTTGTAAGATTCTGTAGCGGGTGAAAACAGAGACAAGTGCAAAGGTGCTTTTCAATTGGCAACTGGACTTTCTTGGTTTTTTTTCTCCTTTGAAAATGTTTCACCTCTCATCCAAGAAATGTCTTTGGTTCTAACTGGTTCTTCAGTTGCCTTTTGGAAAAAGCACCTTTTGGATAAATCTGCAAAGGTAGAATTACAATATGAACATGGATGGTATGGAGCAGAAAAGTTCAACACAGTGCAAGGTAAGGCGAAACAATTACAAACTGACATCTTAGGATCAGTGAATTGAGATGGACTGGGACTGAATGCTTTCAGTCAGAAGATCACACAGTTTGTTACTCAGGATCTCAAAACCAAAGAAGAAGCAGTGTTACTTTTATACTTAGGAAGGACATAGCAAGAACAGTACTTGGCTATAAGGCATTCATTAACTGAATAATATCAGATAGACATCATTGACAACCCTTTAATATGACAACCATTCACGTTTATGCTCCATCCACCATGCAGAAGAGAAGGTTGATGACTTCTATCAAGTCAACTTGAAATCGACAGAACATGCAAGCAAGATGTGGCTGCTTGTTATTGAAACTCTTTATGGCTGATTTCCCCTCCCCCCCAATTTACTTGTAAGATTACCAGCATTTTTTCTAATGCAGTATTAGCAGCTTTTTTCCTTATCTGGTACTCTCTAGATATAGTCGTTAATTGATCTGTAGTTCCTGTATTTCTGAGGTAGGAAGACCTGCTGCTCCCGTAAGGGGAATTAAATTTAACACATCTAAAGAGCAATTGACCAGGAATGATGGGAAAAAACAATGGCAGAGACATCTTATTTATATTTTCTTTATTCAGGTTTGCATAACACAAGCATCTCTGTCAAAGATCTGAGATTACCTAAGACTGTCACTCACAGCTTGGGAGGGTAAAACCAGCAGGAAACCTATGGGAAAAACCTGTTTCAGGAAATCCTATATGCACATGAGAAATTCTATATAAACACTTCTATTGCAAAGTGTGAGAGGAGAGGCTGCTGGTGCTTAGTCCCCTTACAGGGGTGGGGAATGATGGTCCTTTTATGACTCGTGGACTTCAACTCCCAGAATTCCTGAGCCAGCCACAAGTCATAAAGAAGCCATTGTTCCCCACTTCTGCTTTAAGACCTCTCCTTAGGCAGTCTAGCAACTGATATCTATAAAAGCTGAGCAGAGAGGCATCTGGGGGTGTTGGTGTATGAGTGTTGGTGTGGGAGTGGGAGGGAAGGTGGTTTGTGTTAGTTTGGGAAACTAGCTTGAAGCAGCCTAAGGCAAATTTACTGTTTCTGTTCTCCAGAAATAAGGCTCGCAAAGTGAAGAAGTAGTGGAGGAATAGGAGTTGTAGTTGACGAGAAGACTAGTAAACAGTGAGTACAAGCTGTTGAGTTCTTGTGGGTGTGTTGCTTAGAGGCCAGGTGGAGTTGTGTTGGCTCTCTCGGAGTTTTGGAGTCCACTAATGTGGGTAAAAGAGTCCACGGCACAATGCCATAAAGAGGAAAACAGATGGAGAGTGGCCAGAATATATTCCAAGAACTGCTGATCACCAAGCCAGAAAAGTTGCATTATGACCTGGAATTGGGTGGTTTATGAACAGAAAAGGAACTTTGGGAGGACTTGACCATATCAGATCCTTTATTTTTATTTTCAGAAATGGCTTAGAAAAGCAAAAGGCACTTATTTATCCACAACAGTCTTTTATTTCTTGCTTCAGAAAAGAATGTAAGTATTTTTCTTTTCTAAAACAGTATGCTATTTTCCATACTGCTTAAAACGCTCAAGTCAAGGATTGTGGTGCTTATTCAGAACAAGATTTTATTTGTGAAGCTTAATTCTTTTGCTTTGTTCAAACAGAAATCCAAGCAAACACCATTTGTCATATTTGTCATAGTCTCCAAAGATTAGAATATAAACCCTGACAAAAGAAACCCATATGCCTTTATGAAACATGCGCTTGTAATGTTTTACTACCCCATGGTAGGATTCTTGATGTAAAGGGTAGGTTACCAGATTTACAAAAATAAAAACCAGGACTTATTGGTTTGTGTACATTTACATCATTAATAATGTCACTCTAGAGCACAATTTCCAAAGAATCCTGGGCAAAATATTAAAAAAATGGAACAAATCCCTGACATCAAATTTCACATTTCCATGGGAATATACGCACTACCCACAATATCACAAAAAGTTTGTGAACTACTTCTCAAGACTATTCCCCTGATAATTATCTTCTTGTATAATCTGTATAATATTTTTTTGGGGGGGGGGGAGGAATGGCTTCATTTTTCGGGAATGCAATGTAGAACCCAGCACAGCTGTTAAATACAGTGTGACCTTCAAGATGAACAATGATTTTTAGAGTTACCAGTTCTGTATACAGGTCTTATTTTGTAAATATGTTCTACAGAGGCAATCATGCCAAAGAGAGATCCAGAAAATTATAACTAGACTGGCTTTAAAATACTGCCCATAGACCACAAATAGGTAAAGGTTCTGGTCCATTAATCATCATCTAGGATTTTTCCTTCTTTTTTTTTTTGTACAATGCTTCTTTACATATGTCAGTTCTCAAACAAATCTTAATTCATTTTGCATTTACCACCTGTAGAGAGCTTCCACCCTTTCCCAAATATAGATCTTGTGCAGCAGAGAACGTAGGCCAATCACTGAATGAGTTCCCCATTTTTTAGATAAGCCATACATCTATCACAGAAAGAAAAGGCACATTTCTGGAACTGAGTCTCAAACTCTTGACCCACATCACTTCTTTCTTCTCTTCTCTCAGCCAACTTTTTTTTTAAGAACAATGTCTATCTCACTGGTGGGTTTTTTCTATAACTTTTATCGTTCTATTGAAGACAGTGAATCCATTGTCCAGAAAGCAGAGCCAGATTTTACCAGAAAAATTATGAAAGAACACAGGAGTTGCTGTTGGGACCAATTATTATGAAAAGTAAGATTGGAAAGCATAAAGAGCTCCAGCAACCTGTATCTACTGAAGACTTTAGGGGAAGTTTTGCTTATATTAGAGATTTTGCTCATATATTGAGATATTCCAACTCAACAAAAACTCAACAAATTTCTATCAAATGTGTGATTCTGATGGTATAAAGAAATGACTTAATGTCAAAAGCCTGCCAACAGCAGTTTGCACTGCATTATGGGTATTGTGGTCTGCACATCCCACTCCACTTAAAGAGTTTTTGAAGACTGCTTCCTTTAATCTTTAAAAAGTATTTTTCTCCCTGCTTTAAACTTAACCACTGAAATTAATGTTTGTGCTGCCAGAATAAAATCCAACCACATTTTAGTTATTTGATTTCTATAGTTGCCCATCTCAACATCTGCCTCGGAATACATCATAAAAACAATAAAACAATTGAAAACAATATACACATAGATATTTCCTTCTCACCTTTTATGGGTAGTATGTGTCTTCCTCAATCTTGGTTCTTCTACCAGAGACTTGAGAGTTTGAGCGTTCTGCACAATAGCTGTTCCTAGCACTGCACTCTTTTGGACAGAGAGCTCTGATGTTGCTCCTCGGATCTGTTGGAGCCCCCGTCCCAGTTTAGGAGTCACGGCCCCAAGTGCTCCTACCACCACTGGAACCACTTTGGCCTTTACTTTCCACATCTTCTCCAGTTCCTCCCTCAGACCCTAGTTTTTCAGTTTCTCATAATCCTTCTCCCCGATGTTGCTGTCATTTGGCACTGGCACATCCATCACTACCATTCTTTTCTAGTCCTTCTCTGCTACCATAAATTTACCAGTACCTGTCTGTCTGTCTGGGTCTGGAAGTCCCATAGGATCTTAGCCTTCTTGTTCTCCACAACCTTTTGCAACTTTCTCCCATATAGGGTTAGGAGGGTCTCTCTAGCACAGTGGTTCTCAACCTTTTTAATGCCGCGACCCCCAACCGGTTGTAAGTCGAGGACTACTCAACTGGTCATAAGTCGAGGACTACTCAACTGGTGCAGCACCGTTTGCAGAATGGGACTTTTGGCAGGCTCAGCAGGGCAGAGACAGCCTGGACAAGTCCTATTGGCTTTTGAAAGCCAATAGAATTAGACTCTATTCAAGAGAGTCTATTCTATTGGCTTTCAAAAGCCAATAGAATAAAAGGGAGTAGCACAGCTAAGGAAAAGGGGGAAAAAATAGTGGACTGCGTTGTTTGGCGACCCCCGTGAAATGGTTGTTCGATCCCAAATGGGGTCCCGACCTACAGGTTGAGAACCACTGCTCTAGCACATATTCTGTACAGTTATTCTTGTACATAGTATCAGCTACTTGGTAATATCATTCAGTATATGTTATTTCTACCTGCATCTTATACTCTGCCACTGTGTTTGTAATTTTTGTTTGACAAATAAATAAATTCAAATGAACAAAGTGAAAAAAAAAACCTAAGATGTGACAGGGACAATAGGCAAGTTAGTGCTCTTACACACGCCTTCTTAGGAACCTCTTAAATATGGGATGAGGTCCACAGAAGTTAAGTTAGAATATTCAAGCTTTTCACAACTGTTACAAAAATCTTTTTTTTTTGCAATGGAATTTAAAGTGGTTGACTGACATTAAGTTTAAAGCAGTTATTCACGTGTGTTATATTACGATTAAAACATTTTTTACATTACTATGTACAATTTTGTATGCAATACCGAAATCTAACCACAAGCATTGCAGTTCTATCCAAACCAAGAATTTGAATCCTAGTAGCATAAGGTATGTTATTATGCGCAGAAGAATGTAAGACTTCTCTTATAAAGTATTTCTGAACTTGTTCGATTGTCTGATATGTGGTAAGGATTCCAAAGGGTTGAACAGTATTCTAGGATTGGCCTAATGTGTGTTTCGCAAGCTCTGGTGAACAATATAGTATTTACAGAATTTATTTTTGTAGAATTAAATTTACAACTTTTAGTGCTTTTTTTTTTTTAACAATGCTGTTACAATGAATTTTTACAACATAAATTGTTAGGTCCTTAACAAAGCGAGGATCATCTACTACATCAATAACACCTAACTTATACTTTATTGGAATGTTGGACTGTCTCTGAGGCTTCTCTGCATTGCCTGCACCTTGGGGTCCTGTCTAGTGTGGTAGACCCCTGCTTCTATAGATCTGGTGCTTAGTCCTTGTTCTTGTGCTGCTATGATTAGTGCTTAGTGCTGCCTTTTAGTTCAGCCCTTTCCAGTCACTGGTAAGATTTCCCGATATCTGCCACCTGGACTGTTGATGGCACAACCCATACAGTCTTATCTTGTAATGGCACTTTTTCTCCTACATTTGCTGCTGCCTCAAGCATTCTTTCAGCAGCTCATCTTTGGGGGCCATATAACTGATGTACTTCTGGATGCTCTGGGTTTCATCTATGACAGTGGCTTTGACACTCATCGGAATCTGCCTGCCCTCTTTCCGGCTAGTGTACAGTCTCTGAATGTTAGACTCCTAATGTTGTGAAGAGCTTCTGAGTCTTCACATTGACAGCTTCCATGCTCTCTGGCCAACTCATTATACCGGCAGATATCTGATTATTGGCAGAGCATTCATGTTGATAGCATTTATCTTGTTCTTTCCATTGAGTTGGCTCTTTAGGACTTGTCTGATCAACAGTTCTCACACAAAACCCAAGAAAAAGAAAAACAGTAACAGAAAATGCTGATCATGTCCATATGTGGGACATGGTCCTTGCACTTTGAATCCTTATTTTACCCAAAAGTTTCCCATTTGGCCACCAAAAGCTTCTTACTCATCTTTGTACTAAACAGATGACATCTGGGAGAGTGGGAGAGATGGCTGAGTGGGAAAGATGGTTCTCTTTGCCTTCCCTTCCGAAATGGTGGAGGAACATTCCAGTTTTTGCTGAGTTTCTACAAAATATCCCAAAGACACGCAAAGCTGAATTGCTGTTCTATCAGCAACACAGAACAGAAATCTGTGCCTGCTTGCAAATTCATGCAGCAGTTTGTTGCTTACTAATATAATCCTAATAAAGCACATGATATTACTGGGTTTAATTATATCATCCAGATATTAAGAGATTTACCTCTTGCTGTTCTCCATCCTGCTCTCAAACAATAATCTTTTTTCATCTTCTGCTCTCTGCATGAAACTGGATAGGTGTTCCATTTATATGGCTCTGGACTCTGGTTGTATGACTACCCAAACTTCATTTAATTGGTTCAGAAAATCTCAAACAACTAAAGGGGTTTTATCATCCTTGTCCTCATTCAAAGCATGAAAAAGGCTGAAGTAAAATATGAATATTCACATATTCAAAACTCTTGGAAATACCTCCTTTAAAAAGACACCTTGGTGTCTTGGGATATGGAAGGGGTTAACTGGCTAAAGCATGTTGGAAGCCCTCAAAATGTACTGTTCCCATCATCCTCACCTTTGCTGGCAAGAATTTCCGGGGTCTTTAGTATCAGCACATTATGAGGACATCCTGGTTGGGAAAGGCTGATGTATGTAATTGCTACATGTGTACTGATAATAAAATGTGTTGGAATGCTTCATAAATATAAACAAGAATCTGTAATTCACTCTTTATTTTTGTTAAGAAAATGGGTACTCCTACCCTTTTTTCCTGCCTCCTATTTGATCTTCCTGTGGTTGTAGAACGGGGAGAGAAAGATCAGTGCTAGTGTAGTTTACTGTTTATAGGAAAATGCACAAAAGAGTGCAGCTGCTGTGTACATTCTTCCTATTTAGATGCACGTAAGAAAAATCATCAATAGCAATCCTGAAAACGAACTGCATTGATTAAGCTGTATATTTTTTTTTGAGCCATTGGTATAGTCACCTCAACATTCATGCACAATGTTGGGTTTATCTTCTTTATCTCTTTAGATATCATGATAAAGTACTTGCTGAAGAGGTATGCACTTGTTTTGATGACTTATGATCTTGTGTACCTGTGGTCGATTTGAACAAATAAACCATTCTTCTGTACACATAAAATACTTATCACCTGAGAAAGCCGGTTCTGGAGGTAGATGTTTATTGTTTATAAACAATAGAAATCCATCGGCACAAGTATTTACTTCTTTTTGTTCCTTGTCTAAGGTCTTTCCCACTGCTGAAATGAAGTGCTCTCAACCTATCCTTGAGCTGGCAGGAAACTAAACCAGCATGGAATTTGCAGTCTCCATTGTTGGTCCTTATGTTATCTCTCTTTCAAGTCCCTGCAACTGCTTGGCTTTTTTTTTTTTTTTTGCAAACTAATGATGACAGTTTAACTGTTTTTACCCAACTAGACCTTGTCCTTGGATGGTATCAATGGAAAATAAAACCTATTATAGCACTAGAGCAATGAGATAGCTTGTTTCATTATGTTCTGGGGCTGAGAACACCAGAAGGATATGCCAGAAAGCTGATATTCCTGGAGTACATTTGTGCTATGCTGGAGTTTGAATGAGGAAAGGATGTAAGCAGTGCTTTTTTTGTAAAAAAAAAAAAAAAAAAAAAAAAAAAGGTGCTGGAACTCACACATATCATACAACCCGTCTTGCCTACCCTACAAGGTTCCATCCAAAAAATGTGCCGGAACTCCATTCTGGATGTTCTATGACAAAAAAAAGCCCTGGATGTAAGTAAACCAGAGACAAACATCTCCACACAAACATCTATGTCCCCAAAAAGGTATATACAAGATACAAAATAGACCTACCGTGATTTCAGGCAACATCTGTAATATGTATATAAAGTTTTACTCTCCCCAAAAGATTTAATTGTGAGTTAAAGAATTAAATCCTCTCTCAAACCTGAGATAGTCTTGTTAGTTTAAATCATGGCAAATGTTACTTTTGAAAAGAAGAAAAAGACATTTTAAAATCATCTTCTTGCGAAAGACATACAATAGGTCAGGCAATACATACAGTATACTGTACTGAAATCAAATGATGAAGCCAGAGAAGTACTGTAAAGTGCTTTAAGAGATCATTTTATAAGTACTAATTAAACAAGATGAATTAATATAAATCATAGCAGGATATCAATTTCTTTTGTCTTTCAGATCCTGTTACATTAATTAACCCTCTTTGGCCTTCATTCTAATATGGATGAAGTTATATTTATGATAGGAACAGTTTTGTATCTTTGAAACTGGAGCACCGGGAGTAAAAACATGCAGCTTTTTTTACATGTATCTATACAGAGGTTCCTTATGATATTAGCACTTTTTAAAAGAATACTAAATATGGAAATTTGCAAAAAGCCTTTCTATGTACATTATATATAATTGTAATATATAATTGTCCATTGTATTTTTAGTTTATGTCCTAATATAATTCTTGATTACTTTTGTTCTCTTACTGACAATGGGAGCAAAGCTATTGTGATTTCCTGGGCAATGAATTACTTTGAACTTTTGGGGTCTATCACTTGCAAATGATAACACCCGTTACCCAGATTCCTAGTTGTCTTGTCTAATGCCTACAGGTTAAATTATCTTTATTGCCTTTATATACTTTGATTCAAACACAGTCTTGTTCCCAATCATGATTCTGCATTCCACAAGTTTTTCATTGTTCAGTTCAAGCATCAACTTTAACATTTCCTGGGCTCCTTGTAGCTTTTGCATGTCCTCTGTTCTTTTCCTTTTTGTGGTTATCTGGGGGAAGAGGGTTTATGTTTGAGGAACAAAATGCTATTGGCTATCTTTCCATTAAAAGATATTTTTTTGTGGCTCGGAGCTGGCCCATCACCATTTGTTGCCTGATAATACTGTTAGGTGACACCTTTCTACTCAACAATTCCACCTAGAGAATCTGGCATTACAAGATTGAATTGTTCTTTATCACTGGTGATGGGACTGCACCTTGAATCTCAGCTGAGGTCAGCAACCAGTTTAAGGGTGATGCATCATCAGCTGAAACGCTTATCATTTAGGACAGAGGTGAGCAATCTTTGGACTTCAGACTAATTTCAGAAAGGTTCTGCAAAAGATTGATTTAGATGTCTGATAAAAGCTACCTGTCTCTTCCTTACAGCCTGTGGGAGAGAGAGCATAAATCTCTCTGAGAATAAGAAAAGTGTCGTTGCCACCAAAATAATCCACTTTTGATTTGGGCCCTACCTATCGCTTTCTTCAGTACTCTTCACCGTATGTGGACAGATTACTTCTAAGGTAATGTGATCCCTGGCAAAAAAAGATAACCAATCTAAGGGTCTCCCCAGATAAGATGCATGTGAAAACCAGTGTGAAATTAACATTGAATGAAATGAAATTGCACTCTTAGCTATAACCTGGGAGTACATTTTCAAGTTTGACTATTGTTGATTGTGGGACTATAAAAAAAAACACAGTGCTAAATCCTATTTGCCTCTTTTCCAAGTCACTGCGGATTCCACCAACACACATTCACATACATGCCTGCTGGGTAGCATCTTTAGTGTCTCTGTCTTTCATCCTACATGTTTCAAGCCATATGTTCATCTTGGCACTCCTTCCTGTGCTATATTTTCTTATGACTAATTGCAGCCTGAGCACATAGCCTTGGATTTTTGAATATGGAGATGATCCATCTCTGGAGTAAAGCTGGCAGCCCTAGGGGAACCAAAGACATTTCAGTCCAGATGGGTATCCCTTGATGTCGCCTGCCTGAGAGCCCTAGTAGCACCTATCAGTTTCTGTATCTCACCCACCAAACTCTTTGTCAGCCTTTACCATCAGTCTGATTCAGGCTCCAGCTACCATGGAGATGCAAATGAAAATGACATTGTGAGGCCATGTCTTCATATATATTCTAATAAAAATATTATATAATTCATCATCATCATAATCATTGTCATCTTCATAAAATTAAGTTTACAATTTTGTATTTTTTTAGCCACACTGTTACAATGAACTTTAGACAATAAATCATTAGAGATGACCACACCTAGATCCTTAACAACATAAGGATCATCTGCCAGATCAATACCACCTAACTTATACTTTGCATTCTGATTTTGTTTTTCAATATGTAAAACTAATAATTTCTTAACCAAAACTTGAAGTTGCCAAATAGATGTCCATTCAAAACCATGACCATTGTCATTTTGCAAAATAAATAAATTTTTAGTATTAAACAATTTTACATCATCAGCAAAGAGGACATAATTACTTTTAAGTTGATCACATAAGACATTTATGTAAATCAGGAAAAGACAGAACTTAGAACAAAAGGAACATCACTATTAACTGATACCGAATCAGACATTGACTTGCCTATTTTAACTTTCTGCAGCCTATTAGACAAAAAACCAGCAATCCACTTGTGTAAAAATCCAGAAATACCATAAGAATTTAGTGTCAAGAGCAGTTTATCATGTACTATTTGCAGAAGTCCATGTAGATTACATCTACAACATTGCCTTCATCAAGACATGTTTAAATATTTTTACAATATTACAATATTTTACAAAATTACTCAACATTTTTTTAAAAACCAAATTGCTGGATAACAAGTTTTTTTCCCCTCCATATGGCAAATAATTGATTGAATTATAACTGTTTCCATGATTTTGGATGTAATGCAACACAGAGAGATGAGCCTGTAATTTTCAAGTAAACCGGGATCACAATTTTTAAAGATTGGAATAACCGTAGCTAATGACCATAAATTAGGCAAAGTACAAGTTTGAAACAATACTTCAAAACTGTACACAAAAATAGTAATAGTAATAGTAGTAAAGTTGGAAGGGACCTTGGAGGTCATCTAGTCCAACCCCCTGCTCAGGCAGGAAACCCTACACCATTTCGGACAAATGGCTGTCCAGTCTCTTCTTAAAAACTTCCAGTGTTGGAGCATTCACGGCTTCTGGAGGCAGGCTGTTCCACTGATTAATTGTTCTCACTGTCAGGAAGTTTCTCCTTAGTTCTAGGTTGCTTCTCTCCTTGTCACTAGTCTGGAAGAAAAAAATTCAGATGCTTTCAAATGGTCCAACTATTGTGTGAGAATGTATTTGGAGATAATCTCTAACTTAGCTCCCCATGTATTTTGCTTACACCATCAGAGTGAATTGCTTCATCCCTTCCTTTATTGTATGCTAATCTCTGGTGTTGGTCACAATCACCATGCAATTGTGAAGCAAATTAGTTTATTCAATGGGAATGCATAGTTCCTCTATCAGGCATATCACTAAAGATAGTGAACCTATGATGATATTAATCAGCAAGTCCCTGAATTCTTAGCTCTTTGGAGGACTTGAGTTGATGAAAGGTTGTTTTACAAAGTAGGGGGAAAGTGCAATTTAGTTTGTCTGTTCCTCCTTCTCCAAGCACACAAACTATCATACGCAAAGCAGTCTCTGTCTGAAAATTGCATATCTGGTCCCTCTTGTCTTGGGCAATTGCTAATGTATCTGCTATAATCAGGTCTTGATAAGAACTGCTGCCAACACAGTCAATCAGTCCCGTGTTTCATTTGAACATGATCAGAGCCCTTGGATTACACTAAAGCCAGCTTTATGTGACTGATGAGTTCCTGATTTCTGAGCTGTGCCAATTGCTGTTGTTCTTGCTGTGTATTCTCCCCGCCTAATTCATCACAGTGGTCTGTTTCACATTGTAAATAGTAAAAAAAAAAAAAAAAAAAAAAGTTTGTTGTGTGAACTCAAATCCTTAAGCATGCTTTGAAGTTCTGTGCTTTGTAATTCAAAAGTCATCTGGCTAGTGTCTGCTTTTTTGCCAGCTTTAATCAATGAACAATAATCAATTATCATATCAAAGTGTTCAGTGGCTTCCCCCAATGGTACAGTAATGTAGCTTGTGTGGCCTCATTTCCTGACATGACTCTGAACTAAAGCCAATGTCATGGAAGTGGTTTCTAGTCTCTCCCCCAATAGTATGGAGTTTCTCTCCTGTTTATACCCATGGGAAGAATTTGATCTGCCAGCAATGTCCGTTCTGTTTTTGGACAGACACAACAGGATCAAACCCAGGAAGCTTGGGGTCCTAATGTGAATCACCTTGCCTGCAGATGCCTGAGCTCTCAGCAGGCTTTCTTCTCTCCTGGTTTTTGTAAAATATATTTAATTAAAAATAATATTTGGAAAACTGTTATGCTGCCAAGCAAAATGCTAGGTTGCAGCACCGTATTTATTTTCAAGAATGCTTCTAGGAATTTCACACTGAAGCCTTCCTCAGGAGAACAACTGTAGCGTTGCCAAACTTCTTGTCATTGTTCCCAGGTCTGCTTTCCACAAAGTTGTTTTTGAAATAATGTGTATCTGAACATTAAATAAGGAAATCTAAAATGCTCTTATTTTTTTCCCCTTAGAACTGGGAATGAAAGAAGGAGAGATTCAGCAAAGATTCGCTCTTCCTAGCAGCCTACCTATAATTCTCTTTGGAGAACACATACAAGATTTACAAGAGAAAATATAACACAATAAGAGCAATAATATGGGATGAAACACAGGTAACAATTAGATGAATGAACTATACTGTAATTTGATTGTTAGATTTTGTTTTACTGTGTTTTATGAGTCTAGCCACTGTAGCTTTTAAAATCATGATAGGCTATGTTTAAAAGTCTTATAGTTTAGCACAGGGGTTCTCAACCTTGGCAACTTTAAGACTTGTGGACTTCCACAAGTCTTAAAGTTACCAAGGTTGAGAACCCCTGGTTTAGCAGAACTGGCTGGGGAATTCTGGGAGTTGAAGTCCATGCATCTTGAAGTTGCCAAGTTTGAGAAGCAATTTTTAGCTTGTAAATCCAGCCATATGAGCTCGGGTGTTTGGGGAAGATACTTTCAAAACAAGACAAATGAAAGAAAAAAGCTTGCTTTTATAGGGCTGGAATAATGAAAACCCTGCTTTTATAGGACTAGGTGGAGACAGATGGCTACCAGTACAGTCAGTGGGAGGGGGGTGGTAGTGATGGTATGGATAAAAAAAAATCAAGATGTGTAATAGATGCTCTCTCCTTTAACAGCTGTGCTTTAACAGTGTAGTTGCAGCCACCATTTTGATTTTTTTAAAAAATTGAATCGCCACTCTTTTAAAAACAGGCGAGTTTTTGATCACAACTGCTTTCTTGTCTTTTTGAACAGAAACAACCCTTTTCAAAAGGTGTGAGACCTCAGTCCTAACTATGGCCTCAGTCATGATCAATATCTTGGCTTCTTATACTATCTGGTTAATGCTCCTGGTTGTTCCTTCAGGTTCAGCCAATTGCTCAGACAGCTGCTTGTTGCGTCATAGCCTGGATAGGATTTATTTTATTTATATTCCAGCTTTTGACTAATAACCGGGGCTTAAGGCTGCTAGTATAGTAATAAAGGGAAAATGAAAAACTAAGCAGACTAAAGATACAATTAAAAATATAATTAAGGCATGATGAAAAAACACACCCATTAAACAGATAATGCCCAGCCCAATCCCCAACCTGCATTTACTTAAAACTTCTGCCTGAATAAAAACAATTTTGTCTGCTGGGGAAAGGATAGCAGAAAGGAATTGATCTTTGTTAGCCCTTTGTTAGACCAGACCAGAAGCACCAACTAGGAGTACTAACACTACAGTTACTGTAAGGTTACTGTAACAGAATTTGCAAGTCTGAAGGTACATCTCTCATCCATCACCTTTATGGTACAAGAAGCTAAAGAGGGTCCCTTCTGAGATGTTGCCAATAGCCCATTTCTTCTGTGGGCTAAACTACCTGTTATCTGAGCTTTGTCTAGTCTGCTGTTCCTCTTCCTATCTTTCAAGGATATCCTCACAGACCATTAAACTTTGGACTCTCCAGGCGTGATGTTGCCAAGAATATGAGCAACCTCTGGGTCTCCTTCCCAGTGATGCCTTTGAGAAATGCATCTTTGACTGCATGTTTTATAGCAAAAGTGGGTTATTCTCTAGTGTAGGCCCCTAGATCCATCTTCACTGCCCTTGAGCAGGGTTGTTTTAATTGTGGAAGCTACTACGAGAAGCTGAAATCTCCTCCCTCTTGGGCATTTTTTTCTCACTGCAACAATTCTTCTTGCCAATCAATGGTGAGAGCATTTTCTTTGCTTCCTAAAACAGTTTATGGTTTCTTCAGAGATCTTGTGGAAGGAAACCAAATTTGTGCTGTGAATTAATGGGCTTTTTAGATTAAGGGACAATGAACCTGTGCCTGATAGTCTAGTCTAAGAACATCATGACTGTCCAGCTCTTATATGTGTGTGCATATGTATAAAATATAATTCATGCCTCATAATTTTATTTTCAAAGGAACACACAACACTCTAATTGCTCCCTGCAGCTGGTATAAAACTTAACAGGAATGCAAGCACGGTTAAGAATTTTCTGAGTATTTAGCGAGCAAAGTGTTTGACTGAAGTTTAGGGCTTTGGTAGTGGCATGATGTGTATGAATTATTCACATTCAGAGTGATGGAGACAGATCCCATTCCTCAAGGGGGTCCTGTTTTGGAATCTGTTTTTCAAATGTGTTTCTCTCTAGCAACCAGGAAAAAACCCTTTTTTTAAAAAAAAAACAAAACACAACAGTAATGTGGCTTTGTTGTTGGATCAAAGAACTGAAATTTCTTGTGTTGTTTCTCTAAAGCCAGATTTTCTTATGTGAGGACAGCTGAAACACCTTAGGCTTGGACAATGAAAGATGGATTTTAGTTTTGAAATAGTTTTGCTCTATTGAAGCCTTACATGATATTAAGAGAACACTGCTGGAAAAGGATTAACTGTGCTCCATGATCTCTTTTTCTGCCAGGAAACCTGTTGCAGATGGCCTTCTGGAAGGCATTACAAGGAAATTTAATTTCTGCTGAAAATAAATCAGTATTAAAGCAAAATGGGACCAAGTAAAAATGCTCTGTGATTACAAAATAAGTCATTTTTGGAGGATATTTCCTTCACCAAAATCCTCATACACAGAACAAATAATTACAGTCTTTGTCGAGGCACTACTCCCTTGAAAGATGTATTACAGATAAGAGTTCCTGATTATCTGTTAATTCTTGTTGTAGCAATTTAATTATAGCGGAATGTTTGTTTTATATTGATGTACATCACCTGGAGTTACAAATGTGTTAAGATGGATAGCCATACACATTTCATATATTAAAGAGAAAATACTTCACCTATGATAAATCTGGTTTAGGCTGTTTAAGTATAGACACTGTATAATCCAGATTGTAAATTGGATGTTTGATGAACAGGAGGCAAATTAAAAGAGATAAATGGGTGCTGTGTGGATGCTATTCCTATAACAGATGATAGTAGCTTCAATAAATTTCTTTCACATTTCTTTCTATTCAGGTTATGTTATAGTGGAGTATTGAGAAATCACCACTGTCCTAGGTTATCTGTAAAATAAATATTTTACATCTTCACATCAATGTATTGTGCACATTGATTGTAACCAACTATCTTTGTGTAAGGTCCAAATCTAATTGTACTGTACTGTTGAAACCATTAGGAAACATTACCATGCTTTGTTTTTGATAGGGAACTATTTGAGAAAATTGATTGGAATTTTGTAATTGCAGAATCTCTTGCATTGAAATAATGCATTCTTTAAGGGGTTTACTTGACATAAGAATATTATTAGAGGATGATACATAGCTTTTGTTGAACTGAAAGCAAGTGCAATAATTAGTTTATTGATATACTCAGAAGACATCTTGACATTTTCTGATCCAAATGACAGCTTGGCCAAGCACAAGAACAGCCACGTCTTATCTCCTTATACTGTCACCTAAGACTATCCCAGAAGGATTAGTCCTGTTTCCACAATACCTTAATCCATTAACTTAAATTTCCTTACTGGTAGTTCTGGCAAAACAACTATACTAATTCGGTAAACAAACAAACAAACAAACAAACCCAAAAGACAAAACATTGGGGAACACTGAGGCTCCACCTATTTTCTCCCCCAATTCCCAAGTATTTCCTAAGATCTTGCATCAGAGAGTACAGAGTATCCTATAGTATCAGAGAATACATAGTATCCTATGACTATCACTAAGTGTTGTATCTTCTGATTTGTGATGAATGTATTTTTATGATGACTATGATCATGACTTATTACTTATTGCGTTTATGTACACTGAGAGCTTATGCACCAGAGACAAATTCCTTGTGTGTCCAATCACACCTAGCCAATAAAGAATTCTATTCTATTCTATTCTATTCTATTCTATTCTATTCTATTCTATTCTATTCTATTCTATTCTATTCTACTCTACTCTACTCTACTCTACTCTACTCTACTCTACTCTACTCTACTCTATTTATTTTACTTTAAATAAGTAAATAAGCCAGACAGGAAGCAGTAGATGTGAACTGGTCATTGCAGTCAGTCAGTGGAAATATGTTTTACAATTGCAGGCTTCTAGTTGTTGAGTTTTTTAAGAGGAAGGCTTGGGGGGGGGTGTTTTAGCCTCATTTCAGACTGTTCCATGCAACCTCCTTGTTGCAGCACAAGGACACCTGTTTGCCAAAAATCTCTCTTCACACCAGAACTCCTTCTAACTGGAGACCCACCGAGAAGTCCATGCAAACAAATGAAGATGTATAGAGGAGGAGCTTGCAGAGGTTGGAGATCCACCCTGCTTTGAATTGTGTGTCATGAGACCAACCCCTATTTGGTGGCTGGGTGCCACAAAGGCCAAATATTTTTTGTCTTGACTTGAGGGAGAGGCAGGACCATGGGAAAAGCAGGGATCCTTTGCAGCATTCTTCTTTCCTTGGCTAGATTAACCACTTTACCTAAAGAATTGCATAATGAGAGTAGGAGCAAAGAAGAGTTGCCAAGGTCCTCTGGCTGTATTCAGCAGTTACAGCGTGATACTGAAAAAAGATTTGCTGCAACATTTCTCCATTTTTTTTTTCTTTTGTTCCTTAAGGCACCAGAAATGTTGAGCATGCAAATGTGCATTTCAAGTCATTCATTAAGTATTTTGCTTCCTGGTTTACTGGTTAGCAAAAAAGGCATGGTAAAAGTTCATTGTGATTGTTCCTCAGAGTCGGGTGTTTCCAGCAAGTCATTTCCCCTTTTCCAAAAGCTACTGAGAGGAAAAGGAGGGGATACCCTGCTGCTTTTTGTCAACCAGTAAAGGAAGGGGAAGAGAGCAATGAACCATTAAGAGAAGACAGAAGGCAATTCACTGAAAAAAAAGAGGAAAGTATGAGAAAGAAACTCAAAAAGCCTCGCCTTGATTCTGTTTCGTATAAAGTGGGCTGAGAAATTCTGGCAGGCTCTCAAGACTCTGTTATACTACCTACAGCTATAAGGGATGTTCCTCAAATCCCTGCTGCTTCTATTCCTTACCTTGGAGACTGATATATTTGGGCAAAATCAAAAGAGAGGAAAGGCTATGTCAGTGGCCAACATTGGTACCAGGTCTCCTGCTGCACTGCCCATCTCTTGTTAGACATTGGTTCATCATCATCTTCCATTGCAAAAGCAAAGGGAGGAGAAGTAGAGGAGGAGGAGGAGGAGGTGGTGGTGGTCATGCTTTAATGCTACGGGACTGCAGAATGGAAGAGAGAAGGAACATCTGCAGTGTGTGTTTCCCTTTATGCTACAGCGGACAAAAATACCAGCTGTTGGAGCTGCACCCTATTATTATGTCTACCCTATAATGTGTCAAATAAAATTTTCAGAGGGAAGGAGAAGTAGACTTATGCTAAAAGGGGTGTGTAGGTATGCATGCACTTATTGGCATTGGATTTATGTGGAAAAAACCATTTCATCCATAGCCTTGGTGTGATGGTCTTGCTGAGCCTCTTCTATTAGAATGCAGCTGGATTTGAAGGAAAATATGCTCAGGTCTCAAAGCTGATCTTCTGTGTTTGAAATGAGCTGCTTGCAACTTCAGAATGTGCAAGGCCCTTGCCTTGGTTGGAGGTGCATTTGAAAAGATGAAAATACAGTAGAGCCTAGGCTTGCAGAAGGAGGAAGAATTCTTCAGACATGTTCCTCCATACTGTAATAATGGGCAGAAGAAAAGGCAGAGAAAAGACATCCTGTGTGTAGCATATGCATCAGTTAGGATGGGGATGGAATGGAGATGCACTGAGTGAGTGAGTGAATGAATGAATGAATGAGACTGCTTTCATCTCCGAGACTCCCAGTGGTTACTGCCCTCACACACCCTAATGTTTGTTGAATTGAGAACAGCAACATTAATATCAGCATTGTAACTGAGGCACAGTATAAAGTACAATCACTTAAATATCAGTCAGCAGTGTGCTGTAGCTGCCAAAAAAGCCAACATAGTACTAGGCTGCATTAACAGAGGGATAGAATCAAGATCACATGGAGTATTAATATCACTTTGGAATGCCTTGGTAAGGCCACATTTGAAATACTGCATCCAGTTTTGGTCACCATGATGTAAAAAAGATGTTGAGACTCTAGAAAGAGTACAGAGAAGAACAACAAAGATGATTAGGGGACTGGAGGCTAAAACATATAAGGAACGGTTGCTGGAATTGGGAATGTCTAGTTTAATGAAGAGAAGGACGAGGGGGGACATGATAGCAGTGTTCCAATATCTCAAGGGCTGCCCCAAAGAAGAGGGAGTCAAGCTATTCTCCAAAGCCTCTGAAGGCAGGACAAGAGGCAACGGGTGGAAACTAACCAAGGAGAGAGCAACCTAGAACTAAAGAGAAACTTCCTGACAGTTACAACAATTAACCAGTGGAACAACGTGCCTCCAGAAGTGGTGAATGCTCCAACACTGGAAGTTTTTAAGAAGAGACTGGACAGCCATTTGTCCGAAATGGTGTAGGGTTTCCTGCCTGAGCAGGGGGTTGGACTAGATGACCTCCAAGATCCCTTCCAACTTTATTATTATTATTAAGTAGGCTGTGAGGACAGCAGCTTTTATATTGCCACCTTAAGAACAGAGGAAAATGTATTGCTGCTCTGTGGATGATCTCTTGATCTCCAGCTTATTTTTTGAAGAACTTGTATGCTAGTTATATGACCTAGTTATGTGAAAAAGTAACTGTTCGAAGATAAAATATTTCATTTGTCTTCTGGAACACACCAGTCCAGCTGTTTTAGGGATGGTATAGTAAATTTACAGGAAGTGATTTGTAATATTGTTGATATGGGTCAGACCCCAAACCAGAAGAGTCAAAGGAAGAATCAGATAGAGCTGAAATTAGTCACTATCAAAATGTATCAGTTGATGATATTGTGATGAAGACACATTGCTGGTATATTCCTCTCATATATGTTTTCTCTTAGTGCAATGCTTGCACTTAAGACTGCCACTGAATTCTTTTTAAATTTTATATGTACCTTGTTAACATTTGCTACCCAAAAACAGCTATTACATCTTCAGTTTTTTTTATCCTTTTCCTGCATCAGGCAATGTCATTGCCTTTGAAGAATCTTTTACATTTCTCATTATACTTTTAAATTTTGCTTAATTTTACATAACACTTTTGTAACTTCTTCCTTGAAGGATTGTAAGGATTTAGTCTTTGAAAGACAATAGCAGAAATGTAAAGTCAAATGTAAGTCAAATGAATCTTGATTCCTGTTGTGAACATAAAGATAAACAACTGGGAATGAGGTAAGAGGGTGTTGTTGCAAACAAAAGTGGCCTATTTTGAAACAAAATAGGAGTCAGGAAATGCAGTTGAAAATATAATCATTGCTTCTTGAGATCTACAAGGTTGATCAAATTCATGACACTAAAGGTTTCACTAATATTTAAGGGATCCTTTCTTCACTTGATTATATAACTTGATTGTAAGACACTAAGATCCTTATTGTCTTCATAATTCTAAATAGTAATTTCCTTCCACAAGACTGTAGATTAACAGTAAAAAAAAATTGACATTTTAATATGACTTCCCATTCTTAAAGCATATCTGTGCTAAGCTGATCCTGCCCTGCATTCATACAGCTGGATTCTAAGCTGGTTTAAGAAAAACCTTTCCATCTTGAGGCATTTGGACAATAGTATGCAAGATATTCAGTCTAAATTGCAGATTATTACACTTTCCCACTGAACAATTCACCTTTATCTTCTTTGCGGTGGGGCGGGGGAAGCTTGCTGGACATATATAACTGTTAAATTGAAATCTTATATACAAACCATCCAAATGCCCATAAATGCATGTACAGTGAGAAGCTTTCTTTTTTAAACAGTCATTGCTGCGCCCTGATTAATTCTATACCTCTCTTTATCAGCACTGCTGACATAGCACAAGGATTAAGATCTTTGTTTAGCATAGAGAATGTTGTAAGTTTGAATCCTAGGGGTTATTTGGAAGCTGCAAGTGAAACCCTTATATTGGTTGTCCTCAACTTACGAACACAATTGAGCCCAAAATTTATGCTGCTAAGTGAAACGTGTTAAATAAATTTGTCCCGTTTTATTACTTTTCTTGCCACTGTTGTTAAGTGAATCTGACTTCCCCATTGACTTTGCTTGTCAAAAAGCTGCCGGTGATCACATGGACCCCAGGACATTGGAACTGTCATAAATATGAACCAGTTGCCAAGCATCCAAATTTTGATCATGTGATCATGAGGATGTCGCAACCGTCGTGTGAAAAATGGTCATAGGTCACTTTTTTCACTGCCATTGTAACTTTGGATGGTCACTAAACGAACTATTGTAAGTTGAGGACCAAACTATTGTAAGTTGTACTTCAGTTGACTAGAGGACCAGTAAACCCATAGTCCTATTTAACCAAAAGACCTTGAGGGGAAACTAGTCATTCAGAAAAAAATATAATTGGAAAAAAAAGTCTGCCGGTTTCAAGTGATATATGAAACAACCTGTGATAAGCAGAGTATAATTATAAAAGACATTGGAGCTTAAAATGATGTACGGTATGTACGGTGTGCATTCAGTGAAGAAGCATATTTTGCTGCCAAATTATCCATCCAGCAAGCTGTTATGAGCAGTGTTGCGTCCTTGGCGGGAAAACAGACACGAGAAGCAGCTGGAGTTCTCAGTTTCTTTTATTCAGCGTTCAGCTTACAGGAAGATGGCTTCAGCCTCGCCCAAACGCCTCGCAGCCTCTTATATAGGCAACTCCCGGGTAAATGGGTTACTTTTCCCGCGCCAGCACCCGCGCATGCGCACGGCGCTGGCGACAGCCTGTCTGGTCCCGGGCAGCTTTGCACCTGCCCGGGACTGCCTGCAAACGCCCGAGCCGTTTGCAAGGCTCGGGACATAACACCCCTTTCCCCCGGGCTAAAACTACTACCAACATACAACATTTATTTTATATGACATTTTGCTCCCCAGTGCTCCCACTGTTTACTGGCTTTTGCCTTGCCAGCAATGTTATGTAGTCTTCTAGGTACTTAGGAGATTTCTTTGCTCTCTGTGACCTTCTTAGCTGTGGGTTACTGGCATAAGTCCCCTGACTGGAGGGAGGCGTGAGCCTGTTCTCTCTATTGTGCCCTGGTGTCTTCCAAGGACTGTGCCCCGATGCCTGGCCTGCTTGCTTGCCCACCGGGCTCGTCAGGCCAGGGCTTCTGTTGCTTTGTGACCTGGTTGACCTACCTAGCTGTAGACCCTCAGGCCCCTTGAAGTGATAGCCACTGCTGGGCGTCTCTGTAGAACCTCCTAGGTCAGTCCAAGACCTGTCAGGAGGCTGTCCATTCCCTGAACCCCATTCTGTGCTCGGGCTCGTGTGGGTTTCTGTACTTTCCCAAAACTCAGGTGTTCCCTGATTTGTGCTAGGGTTGTTGTAGTCGGGACTTGGTTCCTCGACTAGCTCTGTGTATGTTTGACCCCCTGTAGGATTTGGGGTAAGGTCAGGCCAACTTTGGGGATTGTGTGCCAGCTCTCTTGCGGGGAATGATTTGTTGGGATGCCCCCGGGTATCCTCCGTGACTGGAGTGCTGTGTGACGTGTGTGGAACGTGAGTATGCCCCCGGGGTGACTCCCTGGCTGGAGTAGGCGTGGATGCCTGGTAGTTAGGTAAGCTCATGGAATTCTTGTTCGGAGCTCTCGCGGAACCCTGGGATGGGCCGTTTGTGGCTCCCTCAGTGGAGATGGGCAGCAGCTCGTGCCCTTCCCTTTGCTCCAAAGGGTCCCCCTCCCCCCCTGGAAAAGACCCAGGAGTCTCAGCAGAAAAGTCTCGCCTAGAGCGAAGTTGGTCGATGTGCCGACGCAGGACACGACCGTTGTCCAGGGCAACCTCGTAGGAGAGAGGACCTGTGATCCTGGACACAGAAGCGGGGACCCATGTATGACCAGGCCCGTAATTGCGAGCCCAAACCGGGGCACCCACAAGTAGTTGTCTAGGTGCCCTAGGATGTGAGGTAGATGAAGGCAGTCTGTCCGGATGCAACCGGTCAAGTCTAGTAGTAAGTTGGCGCCCCCAACGAAGTTCAGCTGGACTTCTCCCTGTAGAAGTGGACGGTGTGGTGCGATAAGAAAGGAGAAAGTCAGCCAACCTGTGATGCCAGTCCCCGTAGGTGAGTCTCTTCAAGGCGTCCTTTGCGATGCGCACCATGCGTTCCGCCATACCGTTGGTGGACGGGTGAAAAGGCGCAGACGTGGCATGACGAATCAGGTTTGCCTGTAAGAAAGCTTGGAATTCGGAGGAGGTGAATTGAGGGCCGTTGTCGGACACAATGACATCTGGCAGCCCGTGTGCAGCAAAAATCCCCCTCAGTACCTGAATAGTCTTTGCAGTGGTGGTGGATGAGACAGGCACAACCTCAAGCCATTTTGAATGGCTGTCAACAAGGACCAAGAAGAACTGGCCCTGAAAGGGCCCAGCGTAGTCAATGTGCACCCTAGACCATGGGGACTGTGTTTCCTCCCATCTATGCACAGGAGCTTGGGGCATCTCTGGGCGAGATCGTTGGCAGAGGTGGCATGCGTGCACCTTAGCCTCAATATCTTTATCTAAAGCAGGCCACCACAAGTGGCTTCGTGCAAGAGCCTTCATACGGACAATGCCAGGATGACCCTCGTGGAGGGATTCTAAGACCCTAGTCCTCATTGAGGTGGGAATGACAACTCTGTTTCCCCAAAGCAGACAACCCTGAGAAAGGGACAGTTCGTTCCTTTTGGACCAGAAACTCTGAAACTCAGGACTAGGGCAGTGCTCAGGCCACCCGGACAGGACCCAGGAGCGGACACGTGAAAGTGTGTGATCTGTACCTGTTTCAGCGGTAACATCCCTGGCACTAAGAGGGAGCTCGGGCAAGGCTTGGATTGATAGAATGTTGACAGCTGGCGCGGGGTCAGCTTCTACTACTGGCAGAGGCAATCTACTGAGGCCATCAGCATGGCCCATTTCTTTCCCAGGCTTGTGGAGTAATGAAAAATCATATGCAGACAAAAAAATAGACCACCTAAGCATTCTAGGGGAAATGATGTGGGGAGTCTGCTTACGTGTGGTAAACAGTCCCAGCAGAGGCTTATGGTCAGTGAAGACCGTGAAATGCCTGCCATATAGAAAATCGTGGAATTTTTTAATTCCAGCAACAACAGCCAGAGCCTCCCTGTCTATCTGAGCGTAGTTGCGCTCGGCAGAAGACAGTGTTCTGGAGTAGTATGCAATAGGAACCTGAGTTCCATCAGACCTGAGGTGACTCAGGACAGCTCCAACCCCGTAGGGGGATGCATCACAAGCGATGCACACAGGAAGAGACTCGTTGAAATGTGCAAGAACACTGTTAGAAGTGAGCAAGGCCTTGACTTCTTTAAAGCAAGCCTCATGTGCTTGTGACCACAGCCACACAGCTTGTTTGTCTAGTAGCCTGTGAAGAGGCTCAGCTACACTAGCTTTATGTGGAAGAAAAGAATTGTAGAAATTCAGGAGGCCTAGGAAGGCCTGAAGTTCGGCCTTAGACTTTGGCCTGGGTGCTTGTAAAATAGCAGTTAGTTTGGATTCAGCAGGATGAATCCCAGCAGCATCAATTTTGAATCCCAGAAATTCAGTAGAAGGCACCCCGATCTTGCATTTGTCTTTTCTGAGCTTGAGGCCTGATTCCCTGAATCTTAACAGGACAGCCCTAAGTCTTTCAGCTAGAATGTGTGTGGAGTCTCCTGCAATCAAGACATCGTCAAAGTAGGGGCAGACCCCTGGTATACCTCGTAGTGTGTTTTCCATTACGCTTTGGAAAATCCCAGGAGCGACATTTACTCCAAACTGTAGCCTTTTTACTTTAAAGGCTCCCCTGTGGGTCACAATGGTCTGAGCTATGGCAGCATCATCATCAACAGGCAGCTGTTGATATGCTTGAGCTAGGTCAAGCTTTGCAAAAACACGCCCCCCCTTGAGAGAGGCCAGGATGTGACTGACCACAGGAACAGGATAGGCATGTTGCTGCAATGCCTTATTGAGTGTGCATTTGTAATCAGCACAAATGCGAATGTCCCCATTTGCCTTTAGAGGCGTGACAATGGGGGTCTCCCACGGGCTGGAATCAACAGGTTCTAGGATTCCCTGTTGGATTAGTTTGTCTAATTCAGTGTCAATCTTACTTTTTAAAGCAAAAGGGACCCTTCTTGCTTTAATCCTAATGGGAGTGACAGTGGGGTCTAGCTTTAAGGACACAGGTGGTCCTTTGAATGTGCCCAGCTGGGGGCTGCTGAAAACATCTGCAAATTCTTTGCAGACTTCCTGTAGGTCGAGTGTTTGTAAGCTGTTGAGTCCTGTGACGTGTATCCCCAGGGCCTCAAACCAATCGAGTCCTATGAGACGTTCGTCACCCCCTACTCAAGTCTAGTGGACCTTCAAAACTCTTGTATTGCACGTTAAGGGTGGCCTCCCCCTTAACACACACTCTTGAGTTCTGAAAATCTGTTAATACAATATCAGAAGGCCTTAACTTGGCCTTAGACCCACTACTGGAACAAATCTTCCTAAATGTATGCAATGAAATGATGGACAAGGGCAGACCCTGTGTCTAGTTCCATAGATAATGGAACCCCTTGTAGCTTCACGTTGAGTGACAGCTTTTTCTTCATGGGCTTGTGTGTGCCTGTTCTACAGATGCTTCTTCGCGAAGCGCAAAAACCTACCCTATTCTGGCTGGGGAATCTGGTACCTTTCAGGCGTTCTTCTTGGGGTTGTGCCTTTCGTCGGCTCAGACACACAGCTGCAATGTGCCCTTGTTTGCCGCATGCCCGGCAGGTAGCGGAGCGGAACTTGCAGTCGGTTCTCCTGTGGCGACCTCCACAGCCGATGCACTTGAGCAGAGCCGAAGAGCTTCCCTTCTGGTTCTCTTCCTTCGCGGGGTGTAGACGGTCGACTTCCTCGTCCGGATCCTCCTCGGAGTTTCGTCGGACGTCTTCCTGGTGCACGGACGCACCCTCTGCACTGTTTCTGATCGGCCGCATGTTTTTGATGGCGCCGCCTGCTGCTTCTTCTGCGGTGACTTCCCTTAAGGCGTCTTGGAAGGATAATTCTTCCTTGGCAAAAAGTCTCTGTTGTAGCTCTCGATGCCTTAGCCCGCACACGAATCGGTCCCTCAGTCGTTCCTCGAGGTCCTTGAACTCGCAGGGCTTGGCGGCCTTCCGTAGCGCGGCGATGTATTCCTTGGCTGTTTCACCGGACCGTTGATCCCTCTGCTCGAAGGTGTGGCGCCATGAGATAACGGACACCTTGGGGTGGAAGTGCTCTTTCAGCAGCTTCTTCAGGTCTGCGTAGCTTACAGACTCTACTGGAACAGGTGCTACAAGATTTTCTGCGATTTCGAAGGCGTCTTGGCCGCAAACGCAAAGCAGGGTGGCGGCCTTCAAGCTATCTTCCCTCACTTGGTTTGCCTTGAAGTAGTTCTCCATTCTGGATACGTAGGACTCCCACCGCTCTGGATGTGAGACGTCGAATTCCGAAAGCCTTCCGATTTTCGCCATCTTCGGATCTTCAGGAGACGGGTCTATCAGCCAGCCTACCCCCGAATGCGCACCGGATTGGCGGGTAGCTGCCGAGTCGACGCCGTTCCTCTTCCGCCGCTCAGGACTCCTTGGGTAAGCTTACACTTCTTCCCTTCCAGGTAGTGCAAGGCATCCCATCCTCGTCGCCAGTGTTGCGTCCTTGGCGGGAAAACAGACACGAGAAGCAGCTGGAGTTCTCAGTTTCATTTATTCAGCGTTCAGCTTACAGGAAGATGGCTTCAGCCTCGCCCAAACGCCTCGCAGCCTCTTATATAGGCAACTCCCGGGTAAATGGGTTACTTTTCCCGCGCCAGCACCCGCGCATGCGCACGGCGCTGGCGACAGCCTGTCTGGTCCCGGGCAGCTTTGCACCTGCCCGGGACTGCCTGCAAACGCCCGAGCCGTTTGCAAAGGCTCGGGACATAACAAGCAGTAAAAATATTAAGGCTAATCTTCATGTCCAGCTATTTACATAGTATAGCTACCATGTTGATGCTTAGCCTACAAATGGCTTTAATGTAATTGGAAATAGAATACTACAATGAGTTTTTCCTAAAAGTAGAAAAGATAATATAGCCCACCATCTACCTAATGACTCTATAGATAGAAAAGGATCACATCTCCCACAATTCCCAGCCAGAATTTCTAAACTAACTAGAGAACTCTGCCATTACCACTTTTCCCCTAGAAAGTCAGTAGAGAGTCCTTTTTTTGCAGAACTATTATTTAAAAAATAATAATCAGGAGGAATGTTAACATCCCAATTTCTTCCAGTCTAAAGAAGATCTTGCTAGCATTCCCTTTCATGAATGTTCGGAATTTATATAGGCCAAATATCTTCTACATCTGGAGTTACTTTTCAGCAATATAATTCCTCCCTCCTTTGCTGAAGCTTTCTATGTTTGCTCTACTTTTGTGGGCTTAAAAACGTGCTTTGCTAATGCAAGCAAATTACTGGACAGAGAAATGGTAGATGCAAAATCCCAAGAGAATCTTCTCATTTGGAGGGAAAAGTACTTCTGGCTCAGGTTTCAATAATTATCCAAAGATCAACTTTCCAGCATTAAGGCATTTAAATGCCATTTGATCACCACTTCCCTCTCTTCTCCTATAACTCTTCCCTCCTCCCATTTTATAAGTAATTGGGTTGTAACTGCAGAGTGAATCTCGGGTCATCTTTCATTCGGTAAAATATATATTCTTATTGGCAAGCTCTTTCCTTACTTAAAAACATCTATCATGCTTTACTTACAGCTGTTTTGTGTTTTATGTTCTCACATAACTGCTATGCCTAAATAACTGGATGTCAGTTTTATTATTATTTTTATACTAATAGGATTACACCATTTTTCGTGATACAGTTCTGATGTCATAGCACAAACACTTACTATTGACTGGATCAATTATTTCTGGTGGTTTAAAATGGGTAACATTCTCATCCTTCCCCCAAAGGAGTAAAATATTTGAAGAATAAGTACAGAGGCAAAATTTGAATGACAGGTTTGCTGTGGATATTCATTCAATGGCTGTGCTCACAAAACATGCTTGACCAGGTTATTGTTAAACTTAATTTGGTTTTTGTGGCTTTGTGTATTGTGTGGACCCAACCCAATTGGTTCTATGCACTATCCAAACCCAGAAAACAAGCTAATGATCAGGTGTAATATTTTCTGCAAGATGCAATCTGGGTTGGTCACTAGGATCAGAGATTTAGTCTTCTGAGTTTTCAGACTCTTGCTGGATATTTTATAAAATAAAATAATATTTTCTCTCCAAGTTCAAGTTCGGATCTGGAGCAAGGATGCACAATTGGGTAGAACAAGAACCTTACTAATCATCTCTACTTTTCCCATAGAGATGATTCTGATCTTAAAAAGAAAGCACCAAAAGGCTAGTCTACTATATAGCATTATAAGAAAAAAAACATATTTTTCGTATTTTAAGAATAAACAGATTGCAGCCTTGCAATATGCAGGAAGGTGCAAGACAAATGATAATGTTTACATGAAATATGAAATGAAGTTAGGAATAAACCATATTAAATCAGAGGAGGTAGAAGGCTGGCAACTTCACCATGGACTCAACTCCTAATGTCTAGACCAGGGGTCGGCAACCTTGGCTCTTTTATGACTCGTAGACTTCAACTCCCAGCTGGCTCAGGAATTCTAAGAGTTGAAGTCCACGAGTCATAAAAGAGCCAAGATTGCCAACCTCTGGTCTAGACAGTTACACACAACAGTGCAGATGTGCTTTGCCATTGACTGCCTCATATTTTTTTTAGCTTTTAGCTTAGTCTATAAAGCTAGCTTTTCTGGTGGCCTCTCAACTAAGTATTTCAAACATCCATACTCGATGTGATTTTACCTTTGACAAACACTGGAGAGTAAAAGTTCAGATTTTTAACAGATAAGAAAAATGTTCTTTTCCTTTTCCTTTTCTTCAAAAATATGTATTAATTGTGTTGTTTTAATGTAAGAAAGGAAGAAAGAAAAAATTGCTGTTATATACGTTGAGAGGACCAAGAATGCTTTATGCACAAAAATGGAAAGGATGCTTGAATTCCCAGAATGGATAAATGGCTGGAAAAACTGATGGAATTAGGAGGGATGGCTAAATTAACTCTTTTAATCAAAGAAAAGAACACATCCAACTTTGTTTTGACCTGGAAACTACTTCTGGGTTTTGTGCTTGAGATGGAAAAAAAAAAAATGAAAGTTTGGGTTTTGCTGATTAGATACGTTTGTTGTTATATAAAATGACTAGTACATATTAAGTATATAAAAATAAAAAGTTGAGGCTATAATGTTACTATTTTATTTTACTGTGCTAAGAGTTGGAAGCTGCCTGGGAAAGCCAAGGCAAATCATCAAAACAATTCAAAAACGAAAGTTAGAATATTTCGGACACGTGATGCAACACCCAGAAAAATACGGCATACTCCATTTAATCCTCCAGGGAAAGATTGAAGGCAAATGAGGTCCAGGCAGAAGAAGAACATCGTGGCTTCAAAATCTAAGGGTGCTGGTTTGGAAAAACTCAGCAGCACTTTTTCGTGTGGCTACTGATAAAAACAGGATCGCCAACAGGATCGCCAATGTCTGATAACAGATATGGCACAAGAAGAAGAAGAAGAGTTGGAAGTCAATGTTTTTCTTTCTTTCTTTTCCCCCCCTTTTCCCTACACTTCTCTTTCCGTGTCCTTCACTCATTTCCCCACTATTTTAATTTTCTTTTGCATTTTGTACATTGATACGCTTAATAATATTAATAATTAATCCTAAAGGGAAATAGGCAACCAGTCAAGAATGATCAGAATTAAAAACTTTTCTTATTGGCCTTTTAGACTACTTTATTATTGTTGAGCAATGCTATCCTTTGACCATCTATAATGATAGCTTTGAAACACAACACAGGGCAGACCACAGCTGTTTAATCTGGATCCTGCTGTTGAAATCCCATGGGTGTGACTATCAGATAGCTCTGAACTAATCACAGTCTCTTTATAACCGGCAACAGATGATTGCTTTAAAAATAAAATGGACTAATCTCATGAATTTTCATGTAGCTCTCTCAAAGGAAACATGGAATAAGAACATCTGTAGGTAACTTAAAAGATTCTGCATTATTAATTTTTTTCTTGGTAGCCTCTGCATGGTGATTCATGGCTATCACCATGAATTGCTGCTCTCTGCTTTGTTGTCATAGCTTGATTAGCTGCCCTTCTCATGTCAAGAAATGTGTCAACAGTGCATTTACTGGGCTGACAGTATTTTTATATGAAATGCCTTGAGGATCCGAGCTGGATAGAATTATGGCATATAAATTAACAAATAACCATTAGATTTTATAGAAACTTCTCCTGGGAATCAAGAATTGCTTCCCACGTATGAGTCATGGGAGCGAGATCTTACTTTGTATAGATTATATTTAGGTTTATTAAAGGCTGCTGAGTCAGGCTCCTAAGGAATGTGATTATTACTACAGGCACTCTGTGCAAAAATTTCTTTTCATTCATTGGCTCACAGACTTGAATCTGGCTTTGCAGCTCTTTTAATACTAGGGCCAGTCACTCTTAGTCCCGCCTAGCTCACAGGGTTGTTGCTATGAACAAAAATAAGAGGAGGGAGCAATATGCATATCACCTTGTTATCTACAATAAATAGTAGGATAGTTTCACGAATATGGTACCTACATTTCTTAGATTAATTCCTCTACAATGACTCTGCACCCTGATTAAATGATGCCCAATGGATATTGTAACGTTAAATCAATTTCTGATATTCAGAGAGGAAGCACATTGACATTAACTAAAGACCCAAAGCAAAGTGCTTTATTCAGTTCCCTTCTCTTTGTTTATTTATAAGGAAGCTGTGTGATTTCATTTTTGATTCCATTCATTAACCCAATCCCTTAACATTGTACATTATTTTGCAACTGCATCTTCATGGGATTATGTGGTACACCTGGCTCAGAACAGGGATATTCTGTACTTAAAATTAACTTCAACTGACCATTTCTTTTAGATTTCAGCAGCTTGGCTGCACCACAGCCAGCTGGGGTAGAATAGAAATTCCATTTGAAGAGATTCTCTGGCAGTTTGCTGGCAGACTATCACTTAAAGAAGAATGTCAAAGCAAATGACAAGGCATACAGTGAATTTCAATGGTAATGCAAATGCATAGGCCTTCCGGCTTTCTGAATTGCTTTCACTGATACATCAGAACTGTGGTGTTGCTGAAATATCAAAATACTGCTGGACAACAATTAAGGTCTCTTTGTTTTGTTTCCTCCTGATCTGATTTACCTGTAAATCGTTCATAGATATTCTTTTATCTTTACTATCATTTCATAATACAGATTTCGTCTGTATTTTAAAGAATTATGTTGTGTTTGACGATTCTTCTCTATGATCAGTGAGAAATCTAAGCAGATCAAATAGAAATTCTGAATTTCAGATTTGTAAAACACATGCTTAATTTCATGGTTAGCCTTTATTAAAGGAAGTTCTTACCAGACTAAACAAAAATTATAAAGTTAATTTGAAACGGTTTTTGACAGAAACCGTTCATTTTCCAAACCATAGAATTATCTTTATGTGTTTAGAAAATGCTTAGGCTGCCTTTATTTTATCTGGTATGTTAAATCAAGCTAGTGCACGAGGTAAAATATAGGATTATAAATAAAAATAATGATTAAAAGACAGATATAAAAGCAAATCAAGCCAAAAAATGCACAAATCCCATAAACAGCTGCAGTCATGCTATCCCCAGAAGAACAAACGGGTGTTCTTTGGGGCTTCCAAAAATCCTGAAATGAAATGTAGATCACAGGTGTCAGAGACAAACTCAGTACAGAAAAAAATTGTCCCCATTTGTGCTTTTAAAACTAACTGCTCTCAAAACCTGAACAGATGAAGGAGACTCTCTTCCTCACCTTAAGAGGACAGACTTTCAAATAACATGGCTGCAAGTATTTTAAATGAGCTTTAGAAATGAACTGGCAACAACTGCAAGCAGGGATAATACAGATATTGTTTAAATTGGTGCTTGGGTCGTTACATTATGTACTAGCTGAATTTACCAGATTATCTCACAAAGCAGCTTCGTAAGGCACGTTTATCTTGCCTGAACATCTTGAACACACAGTAAGTGAAGTGAGGTCACTCCACTTTTCAACAAGTCAGGCAAAATAAGTTCACACAAAAGAGGTCATCTAAATTCATTACATTATCCAAATTCCAAAAGTATAATTGCAGTCCCCATATTATGATAGTGCTTTATGGGATCACAAAATTCTTTGGACTTAACAGTTTAAAATCTGTTGGTACTTCAAATATTACTGGTCAAATGAGCACAAAGGAGAATTAATTTAGGTTAATTCCAGATTTGAGCATTTACAACAAATTGTCATCAGGCTCTTACTTGAACCCGTGTAATACTTAGATAATACCTAGAAAATTTTCTGATTTGCTGGCCAGATGCCACACACGATATGGAGCATTTTGCCTGACTTGCAAAACCAGAGCAGTTTCCCCCAAAAGGCTGATTTTTCACTTATAATCCAGATTATATATATATATATAAAAGGCTCAGAAGAAGGAGCAGCATGGCAGTGGCTGTATCTCCAAGTACAAAGTTCAAATGATCTCCTAACCTCTCTGAAGTGAAACTCAGCTAAAATTACCAGCTCCTTGAATCAATGGCTAAGTTACCATATTTGTCTTATTTCAGATTCTTGTTGGTGTTTATTATCTTCCCATTGTTTCCTGTAATTTCCTTTTTTCAATGAACTCCTTTTTGACACCAACAGATTTGGCTTCATTGTTGTAAGAAGGGGATTACCAAGATAGCTCTGATAGCTGCAAAAAGAAATTTGGCACAACATTGGAAAAGTGAATCTTTGCGGATGATACAAGATTGGGAGACCAACACTGCAGAATTTACAGCAATGGCAAAACTGAAGACATACTGTATATTCATTGTGGAGGAATTTGCCCATGCAGCAAACTGCCATGCATTCCCCCCCACAAACCTCATAACCTTTTGATACCCTTTGTCCCAAGGAAGCAGCCAAAAGATCACCCCCTTTTGACTTAATATCTTACCTACCTAAATAATATGCTTTAAGTTCCCTCTTATCTCTTCCTGTCTTTATCTCTTCTTGTCTTTATCAGTTCTTTCTCCTTTTCTAATTTACCTGTATTTGTTTTTACCTGCTCTCAACAGGTAATGTGTTACTAGAAAATAATTGCTTATATGAAGGAATTTTTCAATTACTTTATGTCAACAACTAAAGGTTAAACTTCTAAATGTAAAATGTCAGCAGTTAATGGTAAAGCCTATGTATGTAAAAAGTATATAAGAAACAATAAACTCAGAGTTTTGTCAAGCTGTGTGAAGATGTGTCATGCAGCTTCAAACCTCTGCTCAAGACATGCCTGAGTCTTTTTCTTAGCATCGTTACAATTCATAATATACAGTACAATACAAAATTCAAGAAGGAATGACTTTCTTATGAAGAAATTGGGAGTGAGGTGAATTCATGCATTTGCAATATGGATTTTAGAAAAAGAGTTCAGAGGCCAATTACAGTAAAAGCAACTCATGAAAGGAGCTACATAGAGATTAGCAATAACTGTCGATGTTTTAATATTCAAAGTATAGCACAAATATTTAGAAAATGGCAGAAGGAATGGCAAGAATTGCTACCAAAAGTCCTTCTTCATAATGTTTATATTTATGTTTGAATTGTTATTTATCTTCTACTTTGCTTTGTGTATCTTTATTGTGATGTGGTTTCTGTTCAAATAACCTTTCAAAGCTTGTAGAGTAAAAAAGGATTGTAACTTTTTCCTACACGCAGTATGGCATGGTGTCACAATTACCCCTCTGCTTCAGGACTGAGGCAAGGTTCATTAACTTCTTACTTTGGGCAAGAAGATCCAAAGTTTGTTCCTATTTTCTCAAACCAGATGGAAGGGGGAAAAAAAATCTTGGCTAGAACTATAGACTGTTTGCTAGAGCTGGACAGACAGAAAGCACCAAGCACTCCATTCTGGGGGTTAGCTTATGCCAAAAAATCTTTTACTAAAGAATTATTAAAAGATGAGCTTTTCTGAAGAAGTTTACCTTACCCACCTTCATAATTTGTAACAATGCTCCTATCTAAGAGAAAGGATGTCAACTAGGAGCATAACTGTTTTGATATCTGTCTTCCAACTAAATTAGAACTGACTCCTGTTCTAAATGGTGACCCACCCACCCTTTCTTTCCTTGTTATACTGATGAATCTGGTCACAGACAAATCAGAATGGATTGCAGACATATCCAATCCTTTAGATGCAAAGTTAATTGCAAGCTCTCCAATTTTCTCCATTACAAGGATCAAAGGTCTGGTTGCATTCACTGGCAAATCTCAAAGATGAGTCATGGCGGCTAGACCAGACCAAAATGAATCAGCAGTAATTACAGACCAGTATGGGCCTTCTGAAGTGGCAGTTTAAAAAGAACCACCACCACCATCACCAGACAATGGACTCGAATGTTTTAACTTCATGGGTACAAAATCGAGCTCAAAGACCACATCCTACTGAATGCAGTCAAGTCCATTAATTATATGAAGCATTTCTCATAGAACAAATGAATGAAAAAGGAATTGGCAGAAGGAGACCTCTTATGATATTTCCCAGCCAACAAAAGAATAAGGACAATAATTCTATCCTCTAAGACACATTGTAGCATTTGGGCATTATTCCATAAATAAAATGTTTCATCCTAAAACAAGATAGGGTCCAGTTCCACCTCTTTTATTAACCTGTGGGTATATATTCTTATTTCCATAAATGCTAATGTCCATTTGGTAAAGTTTTTCTCTTGCAAGCTAAGCAGACATAATCTCTCCATCAGCCTCTACACTGACCACAGGAATACTGTTTCTCTAGGCCTTTTAATCTCAAATTCAGGGAAAAAGAGCTTGTCTTTTATGCATTTGTTGCTCTTGATTTGATCCAAGCTGATTTCTTATTTGGTTAAGGTTATAGTTCAATACAGGGTGCCATTGTAAGAGGACATATTCCGTCTCACTTTAATGTTAGAGTAGTGGTTTTAGAATAAGAATTTTGCAGTTATTCGGCACTCTACAGCAATATAGGGGTACACTAGCCTTTAGATAAGAGGAAAATGGTGGACGTAGAACGCATATTGTCAAAGGAGAAGAAACTGAGGATATCTGCAAATTTTGGTCTGCAAATGCCAGATCAAAAGTGAAGGCGGGGAAAAATGTTGCAAAGTCAGTTCCATGAGTTACACAGCTGCTAAACTGGAATACATGGCATCACTGCACACAGAAACCACATTCAGCAGTGCTATTCACACTGACAATTTATAGCATAATCCAGCCACCATAGTGCCAATATAAAGTCTGTCTGCAATTATGACAGATTGCCATAGTGATGTCTATAAATCATAAATGAACATAGCCTCAACCACCAGCTCCACCCTCAAAAGTTATAAAAGAGATCTAAGGAAAAGCAGTATATTAAGGGAGAACTTGTCTCAGGAGAACAGGTTGAGTAGTGTGCTGTATGCCATGGGAATGAGTCAAATGTTACCAATCTGGGGGAAAAGGCTCATAGGGCAAACTGCTCCCAATTCTCTGTTTATTAGTTTAATAAATATAAATATATTGCAGTATTAAATGGCCTTGGTTAATTCTATTTGTATGCTCTTACCTATTGGGACAAAAAAGGAATACATTTTTCAGTATCTCTGAAGGGTTTTTTTTTTGAAGTCTTTCCAATGACTGTAATTGCTATGAGATAATAAAATCATAATTATCCTAGGTTATTCAGATAGTTGTGGTCAGTTACGGTTGGAGAATAAATTGTGCATTTGGATGGCAGTGTATGAACAACCACTCTAGCATCTCAAATATAAAATTATACACATCTGTTAGGACAGTGTTTCTCAACCTTGACAATTTTAAGGCATGTGGACTTCAACTCCCAGAATTCCACAGCCAGCACTGCTGGCTATGGAATTCTGGGAGTTGAAGTCCACATGCCTTAAAATTGTCAAGGTTGAGAAACACTGTGTTAGGAGCTATGATGACTTCATTTACATCCCGGTATCTTCAGGCAAATGGTGCAAATGGTTGCCCCTTTCATGCCTCTCCTGGCAGACAGCAGTTCTGTAAATTTTGGCCTCCTTTCCATAGGTATAATAAACAGTTTATAGATTGTGTAACTGCACTTCCCAACTTGTGGGCCCTTTCACAGCACCATTGTCAAGCTCTTGAAAATCATTTGACTCAGCTGCACGTGGAGACAAGAGCATGGGAACCCACAGATACAGGATGGTGCAAAAAAAAAAAACCCAACCACCATATATGGAGGCATACACGGACGTGCAAGACTGCATACTTCTTACAAAGATGCCTATTGCCCAGGTCATGTCCAGAGTAGAGACATTATTTCTGATTCATAGTATTCCACCTGTAGAAATTAACTGATTGTGCAGGGATAAGAAGGATGGTCAAGTTCAGTGAGTCTTCCCTTGCAGTAGGAAATAATAAATTTGGAGTGGATTCATCATTTCCCTTCCTGTTTTCTGTAAAACATCAATGTGAATTGTCCTTGAGTGTCACTAGAGAATAGTACTCATACATATTCCTAATTACAGAAGATGCATTTTACAATAATGTACCAGAGTTGGCTTATATCTTTATACAAGACAGATCCTTTCTTTAAGGATCCATATAATACATCTAGATCTATGACCACCACTGAGCCCAAAATTTATGTTGCTGAGTAAGACATTTGTTAAGTGAATGTTTGCGACCTTAGTTGCCACAGTTGTTAAGAGAATCACTGCAGGTGTTAAGTTAGTAACACGGCTGTTCAGTGAATCTGGCTCCCCCATTGACTTTGCTTGTCAAAAGGTCACACAAGGTGATCACATGACCCCGAGACACCTGCATCCGTCATAGATATGAGACAGTTGACAAGAGTCTGAATTTTGATCACATGACCATGGGGATATTGCAGTGGTCCTAAGTGTGAAAAATGGTCATAAGTCACTTTGACTTGAAACTTCAAACGGCCACTAAATGAACTGTTGTAAGTTGAGGACTACCTGTACTACTTTCTCCATCATCTGTCACATGCTTCTTTGTACAGGTAATTCTCGACTTACAACCGATTGTTCAACAATGATTCACAGCCATTATGGCCTCAGAACAAATGATTTATAGCTCACAAAGCACTTCCAGGCATCATGAAACATCGTGCCACCCGCACCCCCCCAATCACATGAACATATTTTGGGCCCTTGGCAACCTGTTCGCATTTATGACTGGTTGCCAGTTGCCCTGCAATTGTGTAGTCGCTATTTGCAATCCTCTCTGCTGGCTTCCCCAGAGAACAATCACACAAAACATAACATTAATCTCCTGACTATCTGGGTTTTTTAAAAAATGAAACAAAATGTTGTGAGCAATTAATTAAGACATATAATAAAAAACCCCTATTATGTTAAAAGGAAATTACAAAGAATGCTTAAAACATAGTTGCAAAAATTATGTAGCTTTTTCCCCCCTGTTTAGAATAATAGAAAGGGAATAACATTATCCAAAATGGTTGAAGGGCTTAATGTGTGATTTCCCTTTCTAATGTTAATAGGACGCACATGATACAATCTGTAGCCAAGGCTTTGAAGATCTTGGACCAAATGTTAAGAAACTTTATCCATGTAATGTGCAAGACGGGATAAAAGGACATACAACACAAGGTCCTCTGAAAGCAAATTGTTACTTTATTTTACTGAACCACATTCTTATGCAAAGTTGAAATGGAAAAGAAGCTAAAAGCAGAGCTACCTCCTATTAATTACACAAGGCCATTTTCTCTTTCAATAAGTGATATATCTGTCATCAACCCTGTACTTACCTGCCCTTCTTTGCCTGGAACAATGACTAATCATTTCTTTGGACCTTGTTTCACCCTAGCTAAAGCTTTTTTTCCGCCCAGGAACTTTTCTATCATCTCTCTCTCTCTCTCTCTCTCTCTCTCTCTCTCTCTCTCTCTCTCTCTCTCTCTCTCTCTCTCTCTCTCTCTCTCTCTCTCACACACACACACACACACACACACATCACTGCTGTCTTTTGTATCTTAAAAGAACGATGGGCATCTGAATCTTGGCTGCTGCTAAGAAATTTGTGGCTTGGGGAAAAGTTTGCATGGTTACTGTTTGAGATTTTTTGTGAACTGGAATAAAGAACTTTTTTTTTTAACAGTATAGATTTTTGTTCCAAATGGCACATTTTTCAAGGAATTTTTTTAGATCTGCTTTCCGGTAAACTTCAGTTCTGTGACTTTTTCTTTCATTTAGAAATTATTGATTGTGATGCCCTTGGGATGTTTGTTGAGTAAGAAGCTTGCTTGTTATTGCCTTGCCGAGTCTGTAGCAGGTACCGGTTTCAAGGGCCCATGATGCAAAGAGAATGGTGAGTTTGCATCACTTACCAGTTCTCTTGAGAATCTCTGAAGTCTTGGATAGAAGATAATTAACTGTGTAACGTCAAAACAGCCCTGTTTTTTTAAAAAATGTAGAAGTTCTGCTTGTAAGGGAAACAAATCATGCTTGTAATATTTCTACTTTTAATTGTTTGGGTTAAAAGCTTCCAGTGACACACATATAATTCAAGGCCACACTCGATAGGATGTAGAAGTTTCTCAATAATGTTTTGTAAATTTGTAGCCACATCAGGTTGCACTGAAGATCAGTGAACTGGTAATTTTGGAAAAGCTTTAATCCTTTAACTTGTTCTGAAATGTCCTTTTTGTTTAGCTCTACGATGCAACATCTCCATATTTATTTTCATTCCCTCTCCTGTGGCTGGTTTATTAACAACAGTGAAGGGACATAAGAGAAAAGGATTAACATCTTCTAGAACGAATAATCCCAGTTGACTTCAGTAGCCTGGACATAGACATAAGAAGCAAGGCAAGGGAGAGAAGTATAGGATTGTTAAGCTTTTCTTCTTTTGTCACTACTTGTCAATATGGGCTCCGTGTAAAGAATGCAACAAGCTTTCTCCATGACATGCTGATCAACAAGCTGACCATCATTTATTGGTTTGGTTAGACTTGATGCCTCCATGGATATCCTTCATTTAATTCACAGTGGATCGGTTCTAGGTCCAAACATATTTAGCAGAGACCAAGTGTCAGGACTGCCCCCCGGCTATAATATCAGTGGTGGGATTCAGCTGGTTCGTGCCACTTCGGCAGAACCGGTAGCTAATTTTTTGTTTCCCAGGCCCAGAAGTGGCATCCACACAGAAAACCGGTTGTTCTCATATTTGAATCCCACCACTGTACAATAAGCATTGCCTGCTGTCAGCTTGCCCTGTTCAATGGGGGGGGGGCAGCTGCTGGGTGGGATAAGGGGGCAGGGTTAGCATGAGTGGAATTGAAACTATAGATCATGCCGTCCCGCGAGAGCTGCCTGCCGTTCCAAAATCACACTATGGAATGCAGAACCATCCACTCCATGAAGACAGCGAGTGTTACCCAAAGAATTTGTTAGCACCTAATTGGACACTCATTGATAACCGGAGGGGGGTGGTAAAGGTGGGAACAAGGGAAAAGTTAACCATATGTTTTGGGCGTGAGGATCTCAGATCCAGCTTTGCTTCTTCTGTAACCATTTGGCTTTAGTAAAGTGTAGTTTTGCTAATAATGATTCCAAGAGTCTTTCATTTCCAAATACCAAGTTGGGAGGGTTGACACCTAGTGAATTCAAGGTTTAAGTCAACCTAATAATAGGTTATATATTATTAAAATCGGTGATTTCAATTTCTCAAGTAATATATATTAGGGGTGCTTATTCTGGTGAGTGGTTGGTCTTTGAGCTCTGCCTGAAGTCTTGCCTTGATACCATCACTTGCTATGCATTAAACACCTGATCTGAGATTGGCTATGTAAGAGAGAGATGAATCCATACAGCACCAAGCTGAAACATTGTATTAGTGGAAATCTGGTGGTTAGGGTATTTTTACTGCAATTGTTAAGGCTCTTTCGTAATTCATATTAAATGCATATGAAAAAAAATGTGTTTAAAATCAGACTACAAAGCATGGATTTCCAATTCTTTGGACAGAGAGAGAGAAGGAAAAGGGGGAAGAGGCACTGCCTTTGCACTGGCGAAACACTGTTTGATATCCAGATTAATGATTCATATTGTTTTTACAATATGCCAGATGTCAGATTCAGTTTAGATAAACGATACCTCTTTTTCTTGGCACACGTACCAATGCTCAATGGATCTGAGCAAAACTTCATAACTTTTTATCTATGTAACATATTTAAACTTCCCTGCCTTTTATGAGCTAGGTATTAGAAAACTGATGGCAATCTCATACGGACACATACAAGGTTGTGGAGGCAGCTGCCTTCCCATACCTTTTCCTTCCTTTGCATAGTTGCTTTCCTGAGAAGGGTTAATGACTTCTCTGAAATATAGCACAACAACTGCGGATGACATCAGATTTTTCTGCCATATTGGAGAAGGTAAACACTAGGGACACATCAAGGGCAGACTGAATGTCATTTATGGCTGCTGTGAAAGGAATGGGGAAAAGTATAAAAAAAATGACATAATGAAAAGTTTGCTTCATATGGTTATACTTTAGAACTATTTTCAGAGTACATTTTAGGAAAGGAACAAGAACATATGTCTGGCAGAATCCCCTGAACCCTTTTCATGGGAATATATAAGCTGCAGGCCCACTTAATAATAAATGAACAAAATCAAAGCTATATTGTTTGTAGTAGATTGGTTATGCATTTGTTCAGACATTGGATGGTTAGAATTCATGGGGAATTTTATTTGCCTGTAAAAATAACGGCGTATTTGCTAGTTTTGGGGGAACAGTGTGAAATATTCTTATGTGTATGAATGCATGTAAATGATAATTAAATGGTCAATAGCATGAGGCTAGATATTTGGATTGCTTATTAGATTATGTGACAAATCCCATGATTTTCACCGAGTTTTCTCTCAGATAAGTGTGAATAGGCCTTCAACTGAGTTTTATATGCACAAATAACAAACCCCTCTTTAGGATTTGCATAGAAGTCTGGTAAATTATTGCAAATTATCAGTGATCAGATGGTTGTATCAATGTTGATATAATTCCATGCCATTTACCAGTCATGGCCATTAAAATCCTAAGATTATATGAAAACTCAAAGGGTTGTTTCATGTATCATATCAATCTTTTTCTTCCTTGGTCTTTGTTGAATAATCCATCATCGGGTAGGTTCATACTACAGGATAAGTCATAAACCATGTTCCTATGTCATGATAATTATGAACAAAACAAACCATGACTTTTTAGCCTGAATCCAGCTAGTATGAAATCTAGATTCTGGGGCCACATTTATTTTATAGTGAATATATGAATTTGCTTGAGGATGGAGTTCTTTAACTTTAAAGAAGTTAACTTCAAGATATTCTTTCAGAAGAAGTAGGAATGGTTACGGTTCTTATTTTGGGATTTGTTTATGGCATTGTCAGCGAGCAATATAGAAAAGGCAGCGATTAAGCATCTTTAAGAATTCAATGGATGCATTACTTCACCCAAGCTATTGGTTTCTAGGAGCAAAGTTGGTCCTTTCTTTTGTGTAAACCTGCAACTCTGCATAGCTAGCGGGTGATTCATTTGGCTGTTGGCGAGAATTCTTGCCTTACTCACTGCCTGGCTCTGGGCTTCAGCATCCTGTTCTTGGTTCCTATCTGTAGGCATTGTTTAATGTGCACCTCCTCCTCTTCCCCTCTCCAGCTGCCATAGGAACAGGCAGCCATGATTAGAAACATTGGGGAAAGCGTCTGATTGCAGAAATGCCAACCTGCTTTCCTTTCATGGGCACAGTTTGCAAGAGGGTTTTAAATACAGAAGGAAAGGCAGGTTCTCAGCTGGAAAGTTTTCCTCATGGCAACCACTTGGATTGTTTTGTAAGCTGCCCAACAACTACACAGAATGTGACCTAAAAATGAGAAAGGTTTAGAAGCTCAGATGGGGGGAGGGGACATTGTTGGGATGACATGCTTTGCCCAACAGGGCAGTGGACGGTAGATATTGATTGGCACTGGGTCTATCCAAGCAGCCGGAGGAAATGAACAGGAGGAAGCTTTGAACTGGTTTGGAGGACTGGGGAGGGCAGAACAGCCCAATCATTGCTGCCGATTTATTTAAATATATAGGGCTGTATTGTGTCATGCCTTAAACCAGTGGTGGAATTCAGCCAGTTTGCACCACTTCAGCAGAACTGGTAACTAATTTTTTGTTGCCCAGGCCCAGAATGGACTTCCAGAAGTGGCATCTACACAGAGAACCGGTTGTTCCCATATTTGAATCCCACCACTGCCTTAAACTACATATTGGTAGGGCTCTGCTCTGTTTTTAGTTCTGAAATCTGCTTTGTTGTAAAAAAATATATAATGGTATACAAATACCACGTACCTGATACCAGGAGGTTATAAATAGTAATCATTCAATACCAAATGATTGTGGATAGACTTTTTAATAGATTTTCAAATTTAGGAACTGCAGCACAAGCTTTTGGTACCATAAGCATATGGTGATTTTGAAAAATGTAGTTAAAGTCATCAAAAAGAAATAGAAGCTTTACGTCTTGATTCTCCTGACATGAAAATCAAGCAGAGGCGAAAAAATTTCTGTGGCACGATTTATATATCGCAAGATATATATTTGTTTACTTTTGATGTTCAACTATAGAAGCGTAATTTTGCTGTAAAACAGCTTGTCCTAACCTTAAAAAAATACATTATCCAGTGAATCAATGCAAGATATGTGACTCTAAACTTGCCTTTCGAGTTGATCTATATAAGAACAGGAACGCTACTTATTTATTGTACTGATATAAACAGGAGCTAAATGTTAACCAGGTTTTTTTTTTTTAAATGTATGCTCTGGGACGGAAGTTTAAGACTGCCATATTGCATTTCAAATCATTAAGCTTCTGTGATGAAGTGCACGTTCTATTAGCTTGCTTTTTAAACACTTCCGTTTCTATAAAAACACACTGGTCATTGATTGATTGATCAAAAGGATGGAACAGTGGGCTGATCAACTTGCTTAAAGAAGCAGTCAAGTGCTTTCAGGGAAAGAGAACTAGTAATATTAAAACATTCCCTCCACATTTGAACCACTGACCTTTTGCACATCAGGAAAATGTTACCGCTACCATGCTTCTGGAAAACAATTGGTAGTGCTGGCTGATCAGAGAACGGTGTGGTAGCAAGCATTGACCCAGGTACCAAAGTGCAGAGATTTGCTTCGAAAAAAGGAAAGCAGAGCAGAGAACACAAATATGAACACCTGAGCCAGCATAAGCTGGAAAATGCTCTGCTCCATGCAGAGCAGGATATACAGGGGTAGAGATCTCGTGTCCAGTGGGCTAGAAGCAAGAAGAGGATGACATGATCTCTTCTTCTCTCCAGAAATTGTTGGATAGTATGGTACTGGTGATAGCACAACCTAGCACTGCAGCTATGCAGGGGTGAGTCATGCAAATCAGTTTCTATTTCTAAAATAACTTGCTGGGTTATTTGGAGGATAAGGATGGCAGTGCTAATGGAATTATATATGCTGCTTGGAGTTCCAGAAGGAAAGGTGAGATGTAAATGTAACATGTTAATGAAGTTCTATACCAGGGGTCTCCAAACTTGACAGATATAAAACTTGTGGGCTTCAACTCCCAGAATTCCTCAGCTAGCCATGCTAGCTGAGGAATTCTGGGAGTTGAAGTCCACAAGTCTTAAAACTGCCATGTTTGAACATCCCTGTTCTATTCTGATGAAGCAAAAGTCATGCCATGCTCAAAAGAGATCTAATGATGAGAAGAAAGACATTAGAGTCGAGGAACATCTCTCTAGTTGCTTCTGGTGTTATATAACTAAAATGAGAGGAAACACAGACCCAATTTTGCAGGCACCAGGTTCTTTGCCAGTAGATTTCATACCCAAAAGAAGGCATTGGGAGACATAAGCATAATCATTAAATAAAGCATAGTTATGCAAGCTTATTGAGTACCCCCAGGGCAGTAATATCCTACTAATTAAGTAGATGTCATGCTTTCCTAAGGAATATACATGTTATTTGATGCCTCCAGATGCCTGAAATCACCCTTTCTAGTAAGGTGCTCTTCAAAAATGTTGAGTGTCAGTTCCCATCATGATCATGTGGGCTGGGAAATTATAGGAATTCCAGTCCAATGCTTCTGGAAGATAATACAGGTAGTCTTCGACTTACAACAGTTCATTTAGTGACTCTTCAAACGTACAACTGAAAACAGTGACTTTTTTTTACACTTACGATCATTGCAGCATCCCCATGGTCATGTGATCAAAATTCAGATGCCTGGCAACTGACTCATATTTTTAATGGCTGCAGTGTCCCAAGAGATCCTATGAGAACTTTTTGCAACCTTCTGACAAGCAAAATCAATGGGGAAGCCAGATTCACTTGACAACCGAGTTACTAACTTAACCATCGCAGCGATTCACTTAACAACTGTGGTGAGAAAGGTAGTAAAACGGGGCAATGCTCATTTAACAAATGTCCCGCTTAGCAACAGAAATTTCGGGCTCCATTATGGGTTGTAATTTGAGGACTTACCTGTACATTGGAACCAGAGGATAATACATTGGGACAATATCAGAAATAGTAAGAATAACAGCAGAAGAGATTAAGAATTCCACTATGGATGTTTTGGGAGTGAGCTTAGGCCAGTGGTGGTGAACCTATGGCACGCGTGCCAGAGGCGGCACTTGGAGCCCTCTCTGTGGGCACACGTGCCGTTGCCCCAGCCTCGCCTCCCCCATGACCCCCTCCTCACCAGCAGCCCCCCTGAAGGAGAGTCACCCCCAAGCATGGCCCAGACGGAGCAGCGCAGCCAAGGACATGGCAGCCAGGCAGCATAGACAAGACTCTGCTCTCACATCCCACCCCACACAGTTGATGCTGCGGGGCGTGGGCAGAGGGCATGGCCACTATGGCACTGCTGGGCTGTCTGGGTGATCGGCGGTGGGCCCTGGAGGCAGTGAGTGGCCTTGCAGGAGGCGGGGTGGGAGACAGGGTGGGGGCGGGGCAGGAGAGGGGGTGGAGTGGAGGCGGGGCCAGTTTTTGGGCACTCGGTCTCTAAAAGGTTCGTCATCCCTGGCTTAGGCACTCTGCTGCACTGGAATTATGGCAAATCCAAGGAAAGATAAATGCTAGCTGGAATAAAATCAGTTTAGCATTTCTTGGGAAGAAACAAAGTCTGCAGCAGAGGCAGATGGGGACTGTACTTACTTACAAACTTTAGAACAGTGGTTCTCAACCTGTGGGTCGGGACCCCATTTGGGGTCAAATGACCATTTCACGGGGGTCGCCAAACCACGTTGTCCGCCATTTTTCCCCTTTTCCCTAGCTGTCCTACTCCCTCTTATTGGTGGCCACACCCACTTGGGGGTCACCACAACATGGGGAACTGTATTATGGGGTCACGGCATTAGAAAGGTTGAGAACCACTGCTTTAGAAGGTGCCTCGGAGGCCTGTTCTTAAAAAAACCCCTCCACTTTTGAAAAGTGTGAGATGCTTATACTACCCATCTGGCCCTTTCAAGAAGACATGTTTCTTTCCTAATGCTTTCTGAATTAGCTATGAGACCAGCAATGTTGTGCTGGACTTGTTAAAGTTACCAAGCCTGGTGGGGGTGGGGTGGGGAGAGGAGAAGATCAAAGAGATCTCTGGACTGTCTCATAAGGATTACAAAGTAAGTGCAACTTCAGTTCCCTTGCCAGAATCCGAGCTGGGGATTTTTTTTGTTTGTTTGTTTCTATGAATTTTAAAACAAACATCAGACTACTGTAACGTTTTTGCCAGATTAAATATCTGTCCCTAAAAGTGAGTGCTTAAAAATAATGAACCACTTCATCTGTAAAAGAGATAATATCAAAGTTTGTAAATGAGACACGACTCTAAGCATAGGCTGGGCTAGCTTTCACTTACAACAAGGGAAGCACTGGAGGAGAGTTTTGGTATCCCTGGTGGAACAGAAGAAAGTGCTGCCAGATTGAAAAAGAAGTGGAATGAGCAGATGTAAAGCTGAAAGAAGGAAAGTTCAGCATTAAAGAATATTTCATTCTAGGCTTGGAGAATGCTTTTGAAGAAGCTCCAGTGATGATACGAGAGCATTAACTCTTATTTATTAAAACCACTACAATTCCCCCCCCCCCCCCAGGTCTGAGCAGAAGTCTGAAGAAGGATATGGCTGCTTTGATGAGGGACAGAGAGATGTTGTGCTCATACTTGGGTGAGATCTGAATAAATTGCTCAGAAGCGTCTTCCAAGGGTGCAAGTCCTAGTATTTAAAACTCAGAATTAACAACATAGGAAGACTCTGAAATTAATCTACTGTAATCCAAGACCTTGTTTCCACAGAAACCAGATGCTGGAAATGCTTGGTCCACAAATGCAATATAGAAAAACCTGTTGTTGTTTGTTCTTAGTGTCAGTTGGTGTTTGGGGCATATATTCTAAATCAGGCATCAGCAACTTATGGCCCATGGGTAGAGTAACCAGTCCCTGGAAGTGATAGGGGTGATGGCATGGCCTCTGATCTCTACACAGAAGAAAGTTGCTGACTCCTTCTCTAAACTATGATCTGTTTAGCTATATCTAATGGCTTTTGTGGGGGGTAGACTTGGGATGAGGGCATGCTTTTGAGTCAGTTTTGGCTTCTAGTGCTGTCTGAACAAGTCCATGCAATTTACTTGGTGAAATTTTTCACAAACCGCCATTGCTTTCTTCCTAGGGTTGAGAGAGAATGACTGGCCCAAAGTCACCTAGCTGGCTTTGTGTCCAAGCCAGGACTAGAATTCATGGCCCTACTGAAACTACTATCCTAAATTGGCTCAATAGCTGCTATTGTCTTCCATCAAAAGTTTGTTGTGGCTATGGGTGGGCGCGTACATGTATTTATACCATTTAATCCCATCTTTGACAAATCAACAAGCATGAAGAATGTGAGTTGATGAATATCTCAGTGAATGTTACTTAAATTAGACAAGATAACTAGATGTAATATGGCGTAGCTTCTTCCAAGAGCCTGTGGCCTTTTTGCTAAGTACTTTGGGAAAATAAACGTACTTGTATTTGCTTAGGGCTAGATGCTAGCTGGACAGAATTTGATGACATGACAGGGCTGATGTCTTGCAAGCCTATTTAGGATTCATTTAAATTTATGATTTCTAAGGAAGTTGACACAGTGTTTTTGGGATAGGTTTCACTACCTGAAGATGTGATTGTTCCCTTCTTGGCCAAAGCAATGGGTTTGGGCAACAGGGAATGCTTCTTTGAAGGTGGGGTGATGTTGCTAAGTTTGAAAAAGGAAATGGCATATCCTCTCCTGAAGAGTCTATCAATCTTGATTAAGGCAACTGTCAGTCCATTCCCCAAATCCCGTTTTTTAGGGAAGGTTATTGAGAAGGTGGGAGATGGCAGTTATGAAGGGCACTAAATAAGGCAGATAATTTGGAACCACGTCAGTATTTGGGCCCAGGCATGAGATGGGAAGGAAACTGTATCATTCGCTGTTGTGCATGGTCTATGGTGGGATTTAAAGAGAGGGTCAGCACCACTGGATACTGATCCAAAACGCAAAATGAAAATGTAAAAGTCGCTTGAACCTATAATCCACATTTAGATAAAATAGCCCACCAAGGCAATGACTTTAGCCATGTCAGATAATTGTATATGAATTACAGATACACTGTCAATAAATGATTTGCAAATATAATCAAACAGTCTTTCAGAGAGTGCTATTTGAGGGAAGCTTTTACCTATTTTCCTCTCCAGAGATATTATCACTGAGTGTTTAAATCTCATTTTATATTTTTCCAGTGACTGGCTAAAGCAGCCTTCCTAGGGTGACATTTCTATGAATAAAACCAGGATGTTTTAATCTGCATATTTTCCTATATTTATACTCCATAACTCAAGAACTCCTGCAGACACAATTAGGACACAGATAAGTGCTACTAAGTCTTCATTGCTATCTAATAGTCATCCAGATGTTTGCAGCTCAAAGTAGAAGTCAAAGTAAGCCGAAGAAACAGCAATGGTGGAAGCTGTTTCCCACACTGTGGCTCACACAAGGCTCTTGCCATTACTGACTTGCTGGGCTGCATTCCTGGAAACTAGGACATTTCCCCAGTCTGGCACCTGGAGCATGTCCATCATGTAGTTACCATAAATCCTTTCTAGTGCATTTTCCTTCAGATATTTTGGTTTTCCCAACTCCCAGCCTATAATAACTATTGATAATTATCTTGGGATTAAACAAGGAAATACTCTTTGAGTTGAGTTAAACCTCTGGCAATTACTTGGTAGCAATAGAAAAGTCATTTGCAACTGCCTTCTTCCAAAATATTTTTCCCAGTCTACTACAATACTGGTGGTTTCTCAATCAAGTACTACGGAGATCTGAAACTGTGATCAGCTTTCTTTGTGATCACAAAGATTGACTAGGAATTTGAAATCCAACATAGCTGGAAGATAATAGATGGATAAGTTTATTTAATGTAATTGGTGGGTTGCTGGATTTTACAAACCTTATCCTTTTATTCTTGGTCACCCTTAAATCCTTTGATGTGTAGTTATTACAGAGTGTTTCCTTTTTTGCAATGGGGAGATATTTGTCCCCATTGTGCAAAGGCATATGAAATACAAATATATACTTTTTAATTTGGCCACTACGATTGCCAGAAAAGGCAGAGCTGTGAACCCTTACATCACTACATTTTGATGTAACTTTTAAATGGCATTATCACTCCAGTTCAGGCTGGACTGCTTTTGTCAAGAACAGGAGGTTAAAAAAATCTAGTCCAATCTATCTATCTAGATTTTTAATAAGCTGCCTTCCATGTTTTGAAATTCAAAGCTTGTCTCCCCCCCCCTTCCTCTAGCCTCCTCCATCCACCCCTTTGCAATCTTAACCTTTTTCCTGCCCTCCCACCTTCTCTCCTTTGCAAGGACACAATCTCTCCTTCCAAGGAAGCTTTACACTGCTTGTGTGAGCAGCTGACAAAGAGAACAAGGCATTTCTTAGCATTTCAATGTTGCGCTGCTTCTGGATTTGAGAGTGGCTGGTGCACCTGTTGTGATAAGCAGACTCTCTTCACAGTTCAACTGAAAAGAGACCACATTGCCCCCCCCCCGCTCTGCCAGCTCCTTTTTTTTGTTTTTTTTTGTAAATGCTAATAATTAAGAGAAAGGGTCTAAGCATGATGGATTCTTGAGCTACAAAAAAAGAAAGAAAAGAAAAGAAAAGAAAGAAAGAAAGAAAGAAAAGAGAGAGAGAGAGAGAGAGAGAGAGAGAAGAAAAGAAAATGTAAGTTGTATTTCCTTGGCCTAAAGAAGGGGGAAAAAAGGAAAGCGGGGATGGGGGGGAACCCTTCTCAACTGTTTTGTAAGCCCAGAGTGAAAGTTTATTATGCAATAAAAAGGGAATGACTGGATAATCACAGTGGATTTTGCTCTCCCCCCAACATAATTTGTCCTGTTCTGTGCCATTCTTTACGGTTCTTATCTGGCTGTGTAACACAGCTTGTTAAAAAAAAAAAAAAGTCACCAGGGTTCCTCCCTTTCAGCCAAAACGTCCCTCTGCTATTTACAAATGCAAGTTTTGTCCTTTTTTTTTTTTTTTTTTGTGCTGCCTGGCAGTGGAACCAAGGTCTTCATGGCTGGGGTATTCTGCTCAGAATGAGTGTGGCCCTTGTATCAAAAGTGTGCAAACTTCACGAGGCATAGCAGCCCTCCAGTTCACCTGTGTTGTCAGTCAGTTGGAATGTCAATGTGAAGACAAGGCAAAATATAAACTCTGGAATGGTGACAAGTGCATTCAGTGGACTAAAAAAGGCCTGGAGATGAAGAGGAGGAGGAGGAGGAGGAGGGCTGGTGGATAAAAAGCTGAGAAGGCTATGCAGCTGCCAGCACAATGCAAGCAGAGGCTTTGGCTGATGTTCAAAGCCACTCAAAACGAGTGTTTCAATTTAATACCAAATTAAAAGCAGGCAGAGTTGTGTAGTACAGGAAAAAGATTATACATTAATACTTTCCCCCACCCCCAATGTAATCTAAATAATCACACTAAAATAAATAGAAGTTAAGCTTCCTATCTCTTTCCACCCATTAGCTCTTTTTCCTTTGCTTAAAAAAAAAAATCCCTTGAATTGGATTTTTCTTTTCTTTTTTGTTTGGTGGAGAGAGACTAGAGTGGAAGGA